>NC_136795.1:5114875-5274875 GCF_951216825.1 Electrona antarctica | reverse complement strand
AATTCAGTAGCTTAATGCCAGTTATATGTGACCATACCATTACCATCCTATATAAGGCAACATGTTCCAAATTTCATTATACGTTAAGTAGCATGTGACGTGTCAAACTAGGGGGTTTTCATGATTCTGAATCCATTCTTTTTCCATTATGCAAAACTAATGCTTAGTTGGAATGGATTCAGAATCATGAAAACCCCCTATAGTTTGACACGTCACACTTAAAGCATAATAAAGAAATAAGCCACAATAGGTCTCATGAGGTTACTGGGTATTTTATAATGGCTGAGAGGCGTAGTGAGACACGTCACATAGCGGAGTGTCTCCGACCCTTTCAGCCATTATAAAATGACCGGTAAACTGGGACCTCGAGTGGCTTATTGCTTTTCTAAAACGGTTACAAACATATAGCAATATTAACCTCATAAAACTATTACATTCACAAAAGTAGCTACACTTTGCGCCCACCAGAGCGAGCCACACTTCCTTGTTTTTACTCGGTCAGTCTCTGTGATGGGGAATAGGAGGCGCTTGATGTTTTTACGAGGCCGCCCGGAGCCACACATTCACAGTCATATGGGCATGGGTGGTGCTTAGACGCCCGCCCGGCCAGTGTTTGTAGGGCAATCAAGTGCTCCCCTTCCCCAGTTCAGCTACAGAGCTGCGGGATCAATGTAACGCAGCTGGGAATAATATAAAGTGATTGAAGGTGTGGATTATCGTGAGATTTACCATGCCAACCTGCCAATCAGAATCAAGTATTGGGACTAACTGTTTTAGAATGAAATTTAGAATTGTTTTGTTGTTGATGGTACCCCAACTTTATATATATACACATATGTATATATACACGCACACACCTGCAAATCAAGGATGGGCTAGATTCCGTATTTAGCAAATGACTTCCCCATCTTGTTTCCTCCCGTTGCCCGTGGGAGGGGGGCGAGGAGAGGAGGGGGAGGGGGGTGAGGAGGCTCAAATCCATTAATGGCATCTTCACATCCCTTTGGATCTAATTGTAAACAAAGCTGCCACTGTTGTTGCTCCCAGATGGGTAGCCTCGCTTGGGGCCATGCGGGACGTTTTTACTCCCAAGAGGGGAGGCTTTGGTTTCTGTCTGATGTCTCCCCCCCCATCCCTCCCTCCCTCCCTCCCTCTCTCTCTCTCTCTCTCTCTCTCTCTCTCTCTCTCTCTCTCTCTCTGGCTGTGGCCCAGTCCTTTGAGCGTGTGCTGGTGGAGAACAAGCTCCACGGCCTGTCCCCAGCGCTGTCCGAGGCCATCCAGAGCATCTCTCGCTGGGAGCTGGTCCAGGCAGCCCTGCCTCATGTTCTCCACTGCACCTCCATTCTCCTGTCCAACCGCAACAAGCTGGGTGAGACACGTACAGCACACATTTACATTCTATAGAGTCTTAAGGCATTCTCCTGTCCAACCGCAACAATTTACATTCTATAGAGTCTATAAGGCATATTATACTGAAGATGACATTTAGAATTCTCCACAATGAATTACAAATGAGCGAGCGTGTATAGTGTCTAGAATGGTAGTGTATAGAATGGTACACACACACACACACACACACACACACACACACACACACACACACACACACACACACACACACACACACACACACACACACACACACACACACACACACACATTCATACAGCTTTACATATAGATTGTGCATTACATTCACACACACCGATGGCGGAGGAAAGCATGCAAGGCACCAAACCGGCACATCGGGAAGCAATATAGTGGTTCAGAGTCTTGCTCAAGGACACTTGGACTTGGTATCGTTTTCAATGCAAATAATCGATTGTATCAACACTACATTTTTGTATGTGGTATTTAGCATTTTTTAGAAGAAAAAAGAAGAAGAGGGGTTTAATTACTTAGTTTAAAATAATGTCAATGTATTTTGAATATAGTTACTGTATCGATTTCAAATCATTGAATCGTATCGATGCACAATCTATGTAAAGCGCCTTGGATAAAGGCGCTATATAAATGCACCATTTACCGTTTATCGGATCGGTTTGCCATAATGAACCAATATCGTCCATGTATCGTATCGTCAACCATGTATCACCCCTAATATTTTACATAAACGTAATCGTTTATGTAAAATGTAAAAACGTTTAATACATTTTTAAATGTAGCCTCTTTTTACATTTTCACCCATGAAGTCATTATAAAGGGAAGCTCCGCACACTCAGATCTGCTGCACAATCAATGTATTTATTTAGCAAGCTTTCGGTCTACTGACCTTCTTCAGGCCAGGTCAGTAGACCTGGCCTGAAACGCTAAAACGCTAAACATTATTGAGCGTTTGAATGTCCTCAATAAATGTAATGTTCTCCTCCGGGTGTTATTGATGGCAAGACTTTAAATCAATAATGAACACTTTCAAATGCAGCAGTAACGTCCATTTGACACAACATAGCCTCGCAACGACACTTAGGGCCCTACTTTCATCAGTTACATCACCCCTCATCTCTAAACGTCTTTGGCTATTTGAACTATTCAAAAACAAATTGTAGTAAAAAAAAAAAAAAAAAACGGCAATCTACAAGCTCAATTGTCAATGTACATCGGCTAACAATTTTAAAATGTTTTTTTCAAAATAGTAAAAAAAACCTTCAGGTAAATGTACTGTATAAGGGCCCTTACCTTTAAGGTACTGCATGCAGGTAAATGTACTGCTGGGTTCCCCAATAGGCGGCCCGCGGGCCATTTGCGGCCCGCGGAGCGCCCCCCTTTTTTTTAAGGGGGGGTCCCAGATATAAATGGCATTAAATGGGGGTCAGTAGCCTATGCATGTCAAACTGGGCATCCTTTTCAAATGGGGTCCTGCCCTGAAAAAGAATTTTCAGGGCAAGATCTCGACCTCACGCGTGCGGACTCGGCCCCCAGCCTGGTACCCTAGTCAAAATATGGCCCTCGAGGAAAATTAATTGGGGAACCCTGATTGTACTGTATAAGGGCCCTTACCTTTAAGGTACTGCATGCAGGTAAATGTACTGTATAAGGGCCCTTACCTTTAAGGTACTGCATGCAGGTAAATGTACTGTATAAGGGCCCTTACCTTTAGGGATAAGGTACTGCATGCAGGTAAATGTACTGTATAAGGGCCCTTACCTTTAAAATGGAACAGGTAAATGTACTGTATAAGGGCCCTTACCTTTAAAATGGAACAAACTACATTATGCTTTGGAAAAAGGTCTTGAACCAGTGTTGTTTTTGGCAGCAAATTTCTATTTTAGTTTTAGTCATATAGTCAATAGTCTATATATAGTCTAATATAGTCAATAGTCTATATATAGTCTAATATAGTCAATAGTCTATATATAGTCTAATATAGTCAATAGTCTATATATAGTCTAATATAGTCAATAGTCTCTGGAATAGTTTACACTTAGCTTTTGTCACATTTTAGTCACCTGGAATGTTTTAGTCTAGTTTTAGTTGACTAAATGTCACAAGATTAAGATTGATGATTAAAATGTGTTTTGGCGGGCCTTGATGCCGTCATAATGGCTGATTTTACACTTTCTGAAAATAGCAGATCTACAAGCTCACAACGCGTCGTGCTGCGACGCATTGTGAGCTTGTAGATCTGCTATTTTCTGCCTGCAACCAAGTGTAAAATGACATGTCTTTTATTTATACTGGATCTCGTGTCCACCGATTATCCTGTAGTGTGTGGTGCTATCAGATTTCAGATTGAGAAAAATCAGCTAGTGTAAGGCCACCTTTAAAGTAACACACATCTTGACTCCCCCACCCAGGCCACCAGGACAAGCTGGGCGTGGCGGAGACCAAGCTGCTCCACACGCTCCACTGGATGCTGCTGGAGGCGGCCCAGGACTGCAACCACGAGCCCAGCCTGGGCCACGGCTGGTCGGCCGGGAGCAGCAGCAGCGGCGGCGGTGGCTTCCTCCAGCAGCCCGTGAACCAGGCGGGGAACCAGGGGTTCCCCTCGCCGTCGGGGGGGGCACCCCCCCCACCGGGGGCCCCACCACCGCCACCGGGCTCCTGCTCGGGGGCCGGCTCCGGAGGGGCCCCCCCCCCTCGGCGGCGGAGGCTCGGCGGCGGGGCCGCCGCGGCACAGCGAGTCGCTGCCGGAGGAGGACGAGCAGGCGCGCGCCAAGCTGTTCAACAAGAGCATGGTGACCGTGGAGCTGTTTGTGTTCCTGTTCGCCCCGCTCATCCACCGCATCAAGGTGTGTTCAAACATTTATAGGCCTGACGTCGAAAAAAGTCTTCTAAATCACGACAGTTTTCTGAAATACCTCATGTTTCTGTATCAGTGGTGCTCAATAAATACCTCATGTTTCTGTATCAGTGGTGCTCAAAATTGTCAAGGAACCCCAAACGGTATATGTAAGAGGCCGCTATGTAAGAGGCCGCTAAAAATAGCAGATCTACAAGCTCTGAGCTTGAGCTTGTTGTACTTCAACAGATCTGCAAGCTCACAAAATTAAATATAAAGGTATTAAAGTTAAATCTGACTTGCCTAAGCCTGCAGTGCTGCATATACCCTGTTACATGTATTTTTCAGAATTGACAAAATTATTATAATTTTCTAATACAGAATGAGATCATATCGACATCGGTAACATCGGTAACAGCAATTAATTATATCGGATATCGATATCGGCCAAAATGTCTCATCGGCACATCCCTAGTTTGTGATTTTACAATATAATTTGGGGGTCCCAGAGATAGAAATGCGATTAAATGGGGGTCTGTAGACTAATGCATGTCAAACTGGGGGTACTTGAAATTAAAATGGTTGAGAATCACTGCTAGAGCCGTAGAAATCTTCTCTTATGGGGGTCCCTGGGGGTCTCTGGGGGTCCCTGGGGGTCTCTTATGGGGGTCCCTGGCGTATATTTTCATGTGTGGGTCCGCGGGCTATAATAAGTGTAAATTTGGGGGTCCTTGGCAGCATGAAAAGGTTTGGGAACCACTGTCCTAAAACCTTGATGTTCTGTATGATGTTCACCTCAATCTGAGCTTCAATTCGGAGAAAAACGGCGCTAAAGATCGTTGCTAAAGATCGTTGCTAAAGATCGTTGCTAAAGATGGGAAAATATTCAATGACGTCACAACGAGGAAGCAAAGCGTTGCCGGGGCGACGGAGACGCCAAGAACCGGTACATTTAAAATGAGTTAAGACCTGAGGCTATTTTTATAAAATAATGCTTAATTCTAATATCAGTCGTTGTCACGCACGCACGCACGCATGCACGCACGCACGCACGCACGCACGCACGCACGCACGCACGCACGCACGCACGCACACCCCTATTGATCTCTGTGTAAACAGATTGGTTTCACTATACCCAGGGGATTGCTCTGTGTTTGCCTGCCGTGCGACAAATGATGTTTTGAGTGAAAACGCAGCGAGAGCATGCCGTTTCATGATCCTAAAAGTTCCTAATGAGATCCTGGGATGTGATGGTGTGTTATGTTTTTAAATAATTACTCTTCAGCCGGGCTGGGACATTAACGGATTGATTTTGTTGAATTAATTACAGAAAAAGAATAACGCGATGATTATTATTATTTTTTTTACTTAGGAGTCTGACCTGACCTTCCGATTGGCCAGTGGTCTGGTCATATGGCAGCCAATGTGGGAGCACCGCATGCCCGATGTCCCGGCCTTCTCGGCGCTCATCAAACCCGTCAGAAATATTGTGACAGGTGAGTAACGCACGGAAAACACCAACACAACCATTTTCAAACCCCATCAAACTCACTTATTTTTTTTTCTTTCGTGGTTTAGACTAAAACTAAAATCAAATTTTGCTGCTATACGTTTCAAAAACACAACACACAAGAATGATTCTTTTTGCTGGAGTAACCAATTTTCACTTTTTGCTCTTTTCATCTGTAAAAAACGTTTTAATTACTGAATATAACTGAAGCATGCGATGCGATATCCTGCATCTTGTTGAGATGCTTTGATTGTGTCCATTGTATCATTTCTAAATATAGCAGTGTTTTTATTTAGTGTTTCTAAATATATACCACAGTAAAGCTTAGTCTTCATTTCTAAATATATACCACAGTGAAGCTAGTCTTAATTTCTAAATATATACCACACTGAAGCTTAGTCGTCATTTCTATACCACACTGAATCTAGTCTTCATTTCTAAATATATACCACAGTGAAGCTTAGTCGTCATTTCTATACCACACTGAATCTAGTCTTTTTTTTCTAAATATATACCACACTGAAGCTAGTCTTCATTTCTAAATATATACCACAGTGAAGCTAGTCTTCATTTCTAAATATATACCACAGTGAAGCTTAGTCTTCATTTCTAAATATATACCACAGTGAAGCTTAGTCTTCATTTCTAAATATATACCACAGTGAAGCTTAGTCTTCATTTCTAAATATATACCACAGTGAATCTAGTCTTAATTTCTAAATATATACCACAGTGAAGCTTAGTCTTCATTTATATATACCACACTGAAGCTTAGTCTTCATTTCTAAATATATACCACAGTAAAGCTTAGTCTTCATTTCTAAATATATACCACACTGAAGCTTAGTCTTCATTTCTAAATATATACCACACTGAAGCTTAGTCTTCATTTCTAAATATATACCACAGTGAAGCTAGTCTTCATTTCTAAATATATACCACAGTGAAGCTTAGTCTTCATTTCTAAATATATACCACAGTGAAGCTTAGTCTTAATTTCTAAATATATACCACAGTGAAGCTTAGTCTTCATTTCTAAATATATACCACAGTGAAGCTTAGTCTTCATTTCTAAATATATACCCCAGTGAAGCGTGGTCTTCATTTCTAAATATATACCACACTGAAGCTTAGTCTTCATTTCTAAATATATACCACACTGAAGCGTGGTCTTCCATGGCCAGTTTCCAAGTCTACTGTAAATGCATTCTCCTAAATCTGCTCCAATTGCATCTCCTGCAACCCCTCTATTCATTCTGCAGATCATGTATATAATTGAATCTAAAGCTCTGCTTCTTGTCCACAATCATTGCAGCCAAGAGAAACTCTCCGGTCAACAAACAGTGCAGCCCCTGTGGATCTGGCAACCCGTCCGCTAACCCCGGTCCCATGGTGAGTGAACGTGATAAGCCATTCTGAACGGGAACGCCATTTGGTGTTTTAAGCATTATTTGATACTTTAGCTATTGAAAAATAGCAGATCTACAAGCTCATAGCGCGGCACCGAGTGCCGCGCTACGAGCTTGTAGGTCTGCTATTTTTGAGTGGTGCAACCACTCCAAGGAACAGCAATGTCCGTGTTAACCTATGTGACACCTACCTGTGTGACTATGTGCCGCTGTTGTGCCAGAAACAGAGACAGAGAGATAGTGTTGCACTGTTGCCTGTTAATGACAGAGAGAGAGAGAGAGACGAAATATATTTATTTTATTGTACAATTTTGAGAGAGAGAGAGGAATAGACGAAATATATTTATTTTATTGTACAATTTTCTTCCTGTGATCATGCGCATAGTGCTCGCTCTGTTTACAAACGGAGGCAGCAACACAGCCACGCACAGAGTTGAATGGGCTGTATGCACAGCTACAAAGGTTACTAAACTACAGCAAAGCACAGGGAACTGTGGAGATGTTAACACCCCAGGGGTGAGTGGCATGTAGCAACACACATGAACGCGGAGCGTGTGTGCATGCGTGAAGCCTACTGTAGTAGCAAAAAAGAAACGTTAGCCTAGCACGTAGCAACACACAGTGTGCGTGTGTGCGTGCGCACACACGTGCTCACACACACGTGCTCACACACACACACACACACACACACACACACACACACACACACACACACACACCTCAGCTTTTGCCCTCAACATGACCACGTGTTGACAAGGAATGCACTTTTTGAGTGGTGCAACCACTCCAAGGAACAGCAATGTCCCGTGTTAACCTATCTATGTGACTATGAGTAGCAGTAGGGGCAAAAGTGGCGCAGAGAGAGAGAGAGAGAGAGAGAGAGAGAGAGAGAGAGAGAGAGAGAGAGAGAGAGAGAGAGAGAGAGAGAGAGAGAGAGAGAGAGAGAGAGAGAGAGAGAGAGAGAGAGAGAGAGAGAGAGAGAGAGAGAGAGAGAGAGAGAGAGAGAGAGAGAGCCACTCAGTTCACACGGGTGTGATTCTTTTCACAGTTTTGAAGTTGTTCTTTTGGAAATCGGTCTTTAAAGTAAAGACTTGAGTAGGGTTTGAACCCAGAACCCAAGTCCTACCGGCCTGCAAAGGGCAGCCGCACGTTGACACCAGGCTGTGGCATTTTAGTGAGAATCTGATCGCCAGTGTGGACCAGGCTCTGGGGAGAGTAGGGATGCTGAGGACAAACTGGACCAGGCTCTGGGGAGAGTAGGGATGCTGAGGACAGTGTGGACCAGGCTCTGGGGAGAGTAGGGATGCTGAGGACAGTGTGGACCAGGCTCTGGGGAGAGTAGGGATGCTGAGGACCATCTCACCTATGGTCATGAAGTGTTCCTACTCTCACCTATGGTCATGAAGTGTTCCTACTCTCACCTATGGTCATGAAGTGTTCCTACTCTCACGTCTCACCTATGGTCATGAAGTGTTCCTACTCTCACCTATGGTCATGAAGTGTTCCTACTCTCACCTATGGTCATGAAGTGTTCCTACTCTCACCTATGGTCATGAAGTGTTCCTACTCTCACCTATGGTCATGAAGTGTGGGGACTCTCACCTATGGTCATGAAGTGTTCCTACTCTCACCTATGGTCATGAAGTGTTCCTACTCTCACCTATGGTCATGAAGTGTGGGGACTCTCACTGGAACAACATATTTTCAGATGGGGGTCCGCAGCCAATTACATATATTTTTGGGGGTCCTTGACATGAAAAGGTTTGAGCACCACTGACATAGAAACAAATAGTTTTTTCAGAAAACTCTTAGCATTTTTGAAGGCATTATTTTGTAGAATCATCCTCGGGTCTAAATGTGTTAAGCCTGATCCACATGCTTAGCTGTCGCGCACCGAAAGAATAACCGATCAGCAGCAGCTGCCCGGCGTGTTGTCGGCTTATACTGTAGATCGGCTGTTTTTTATTCGAGCGCTGCTGCGCGACGGCCATGTATAATTCAGGCATTTGCAGCTTGGCTGCAGCCGTCAGATCTAAAGCAACTACAGTATGATTGAATGTGTCCGAGCAGGACACAGACACACATCCGCCCTCCCCATCCCCCCCATCTCCCATCCCACCTAATATTCATTAGCACCAGTCAGAGCCGGAAGGACATCCATCGCTATAGCCATAGGCTCCTCTGTCACACCAGACACTACTCTGTCCTCCTCACAGCCACAGCTCCCCCCCCGCCCCCCCCTATAGTGAAATGGATACAACATGTATATGTAAATGAAAAAAAAGGCCATCTACAAACTCACAACATGTGAATTGTGGCGTTTTGTGAGCTTGTAGAGATTTGACCCATGTTTCTCTCCTTTCCAATCCCCCCCCTTCTTTCTCTCTCTTTCTCTCTCTCTCTCTCTCTCTCTCTCTCTCTCTCTCGCTCCCCCCCCCCTCTCTCTCTCTCTCTCTCTCTCTCTCCCCCCCAACAGGGGTTCCAGGTGGTCTGCGAAGCCGCCCAGTCGGATTCGTCGTCCCCCGGGGCTGGGGATCAGAGCTGTCGCCGTGGTAACTCGGTGGAAAAAGGCGGTCCCTCCCAACAGCCTCCCACGGTCCAGGGGCTCTCCAAGAAGAAGTGAGTGACGTTTTAAAACCAATTCACCATGACGTTTCTAACCAAATCATGCACCATGCATGTCGCTGTGCTCATCAGCATGACAGCATACAGATGTACAGTATGTGCTCATCAGCATGACAGCCAGGTGTACAGTATGTGTTCATCAGCATGACAGCCAGGTGTACAGTATGTGTTCATCATCATGACAGCCAGGTGTACAGTATGTGTTCATCATCATGACAGCCAGGTGTACAGTATGTGTTCATCATCATGACAGCCAGGTGTACAGTATGTGTTCATCATCATGACAGTCAGGTGTACAGTATGTGTTCATCAGCATGACAGTCAGGTGTACAGTATGTGTTCATCAGCATGACAGCCAGGTGTACAGTATGTGTTCATCAGCATGACAGCCAGGTGTACAGTATGTGTTCATCAGCATGACAGCCAGGTGTACAGTATGTGTTCATCAGCATGACAGCCAGGTGTACAGTATGTGTTCATCATGACAGCCAGGTGTACAGTATGTGTTCATCAGCATGACAGCCAGGTGTACAGTATGTGTTCATCAGCATGACAGCCAGGTGTACAGTATGTGTTCATCATGACAGTCAGGTGTACAGTATGTGTTCATCATGACAGCCAGGTGTACAGTATGTGTTCATCATCATGACAGCCAGGTGTACAGTATGTGTTCATCATCATGACAGCCAGGTGTACAGTATGTGTTCATCAGCATGACAGCCAGGTGTACAGTATGTGTTCATCAGCATGACAGCCAGGTGTACAGTATGTGTTCATCAGCATGACAGCCAGGTGTACAATATGTGTTCATCATGACAGCCAGGTGTACAGTATGTGTTCATCAGCATGACAGCCAGGTGTACAGTATGTGTTCATCAGCATGACAGCCAGGTGTACAATATGTGTTCATCATGACAGCCAGGTGTACAGTATGTGTTCATCAGCATGACAGCCAGGTGTACAATATGTGTTCATCATGACAGCCAGGTGTACAGTATGTGTTCATCAGCATGACAGCCAGGTGTACAGTATGTGTTCATCAGCATGACAGCCAGGTGTACAGTATGTGTTCATCAGCATGACAGTCAGGTGTACAGTATGTGTACAGTATGTGTTCATCAGCATGACAGTCAGGTGTACAGTATGTGTTCATCATGACAGCATACAGATGTACAGTATGTGTTCATCAGCATGACAGCCAGGTGTACAGTATGTGTTCATCATCATGACAGTCAGGTGTACAGTATGTGTTCATCAGCATGACAGTCAGGTGTACAGTATGTGTACAGTATGTGTTCATCAGCATGACAGCCAGGTGTACAGTATGTGTTCATCAGCATGACAGTCAGGTGTACAGTATGTGTACAGTATGTGTTCATCAGCATGACAGTCAGGTGTACAGTATGTGTTCATCATGACAGCCAGGTGTACAGTATGTGTTCATCAGCATGACAGCCAGGTGTACAGTATGTGTTCATCATCATGACAGCCAGGTGTACAGTATGTGTTCATCAGCATGACAGCCAGGTGTACAGTATGTGTTCATCAGCATGACAGTCAGGTGTACAGTATGTGTTCATCATCATGACAGCCAGGTGTACAGTATGTGTTCATCATCATGACAGCCAGGTGTACAGTATGTGTTCATCAGCATGACAGCCAGGTGTACAGTATGTGTTCATCAGCATGACAGCCAGGTGTACAGTATGTGTACAGTATGTGTTCATCATCATGACAGTCAGGTGTACAGTATGTGTTCATCATCATGACAGCCAGGTGTACAGTATGTGTACAGTATGTGTTCATCATCATGACAGCCAGGTGTACAGTATGTGTTCATCATCATGACAGTCAGGTGTACAGTATGTGTTCATCATCATGACAGTCAGGTGTACAGTATGTGTTCATCATCATGACAGTCAGGTGTACAGTATGTGTACAGTATGTGTTCATCAGCATGACAGTCAGGTGTACAGTATGTGTTCATCATCATGACAGTCAGGTGTACAGTATGTGTTCATCATCATGACAGTCAGGTGTACAGTATGTGTTCATAATCATGACTGTCAGGTGTACAGTATGTGTTCATCATCATGACAGCCAGGAGGTGTACAGTATGTGTTCATCATCATGACAGTCAGGTGTACAGTATGTGTTCATCATCATGACAGTCAGGTGTACAGTATGTGTTCATCATCATGACAGCCAGGTGTACAGTATGTGTACAGTATGTGTTCATCATCATGACAGCCAGGTGTACAGTATGTGTTCATCAGCATGACAGTCAGGTGTACAGTATGTGTTCATCATCATGACAGCCAGGTGTACAGTATGTGTTCATCATCATGACAGCCAGGTGTACAGTATGTGTACAGTATGTGTTCATCAGCATGACAGTCAGGTGTACAGTATGTGTACAGTATGTGTTCATCATCATGACAGTCAGGTGTACAGTATGTGTTCATCATCATGACAGTCAGGTGTACAGTATGTGTTCATAATCATGACTGTCAGGTGTACAGTATGTGTTCATAATCATGACTGTCAGGTGTACAGTATGTGTTCATCATCATGACAGCCAGGAGGTGTACAGTATGTGTTCATCATCATGACAGTCAGGTGTACAGTATGTGTTCATAATCATGACTGTCAGGTGTACAGTATGTGTTCATCAGCATGACAGCCAGGTGTACAGTATGTGTTCATCATCATGACAGTCAGGTGTACAGTATGTGTTCATCATCATGACAGTCAGGTGTACAGTATGTGTTCATCATCATGACAGTCAGGTGTACAGTATGTGTACAGTATGTGTTCATCAGCATGACAGCCAGGTGTACAGTATGTGTACAGTATGTGTTCATCAGCATGACAGCCAGGTGTACAGTATGTGTACAGTATGTGTTCATCAGCATAACAGCCAGGTGTACAGTATGTGTACAGTATGTGCTCATCAGCATGACAGCCAGGTGTACAGTATGTGTGTGGATCATATAAATGTCCTGTTTAGCCTTCTGGAGGTGTCAGACGTAGTTCAGCTAAACATTTGGGGAATACTATGATGTACTAGCACTGAGGGTGTGTGTGTGTGTGTGTGTGTGTGTGTGTGTGTGTGTGTGTGTGTGTGCGTGTGCGCGCGTGCGTGCGCGCGCGTGAACGTAAGTAATGCACGTTGTGCAGCGCTTTGCGTAATGGCGCTATAATAAACGCACCATTTCCCATTGTGACACGCACAAGGCAAGGTAAGCCAAGGTAATTATGCTGAAGTAATGTGCTGGAAGGCAGCGTCAGTGTCTCTGGCCTGGCCTGGCCTGGCCTGGCCTGGCCTGGCCTGGCCTGGCCTGGCCTGGCCTGGCCTGGCCTGGCCTGGCCTGGCCTGGCCTGGCCTGGCCTGGCCTGGCATTTTCCAGATAAAACAAAATGCAGATCTACACTGATCGCGCATGCAGATCTAGTGCGGCACTCGGTGCCGCGCTATGAGCTCCTAGATCTGCTATTTTTCAACAGCTAAAGTTGAAAATAATGGTCAACCCATTTAGGCCTGACCTCGAAATTTAAAAAAAATCTTCTAAATCCTCCAGTTTTCTGAAATAAATATTTTCACGATTTTTCAAAAATAGCAGATCTACAAGCTCGTAGCGCGCCACTCGGTGGCGCGCTATGAGCTTGTAGATCTAACATAATGTTTAAAACACCAAAAGGGGTTCCCGCCCAAAATGGGTTAATGTGGTTAAAAGCTATACAGTGTAAAGTGTCACTTGATCAGTGGAGCAAAGATGATTAAGTGCCAATATCCTTTTCGTAGCAAACCAACCATTCCCCAGAAACCCTGACTCAGCGAAATGATTTCAATGCGGTTAATCAGTGATGTGGAAGTAGATGCATGCTGCACGTTGTAATGCAGACTATAGCAGTGTTGATTCTGTCCACTTATACTATATGACAAAAGGTTTTCGGAATGAATCAGAATGAATCGGAGCGGCAGGGGCGGTATTGCAGTCGCTGTACCGCACTGTTGTGACGAAAAGAGAGTTGAGCCAGAAGGCAAAGCTCTCCGTCTACCGAGCAATCTTTGTTCCTACTCTCACCTATGGTCATGAAGTGTGGGTCATGACCGAAAGAATAAGGTCGCGAATACAATTGGCCGAAATTAGTTTTCTTCGACAGGTGGATGGCATCTCCCTTAGAGATAGGGTGAGAAGTTCAGTCACACGAGAGAGACTCGGAGTAAAACCGCTGTTCCTTCGCCTGGAAAGGAGCCAGCTGAGGTGGTTCGGGCATCTGGTTAGGGAGGTCCTCGAGGCACGTCCCACTGGGAGGAGACCCTGGGGCAGACCAAGGCGCAGTTGGAGGAAACACATCGACTCACTGGCCTTGGAACGTCTCGGAATCCCCCAGGAGGAAGTCACTAATGTTGCTCTGGAGAGGGAAGTCTGGAGCACTCTGGTGGAGCTGTTGCCCCCGCGACCCGACTACGGATAAGCGGTTGAAGATGGATGGATGGATGGACAAAATGTTTTCGTCGACTACCTTTTTCCACTGACGAAAACTAAAAGACTTGCCCGAGGTAATTAAGAACAGCTTCATTGCGACGAGTTGCCCGAGTTATGTTTTCATTTTTGAATCCACGTTTTTAATCAGTTTTAAGTCATACGGGGCGGGTAATCCACCAGACGGAATGGGATTTGAGACGCGTTTTGATGACGCCATCGCAAAAAGGTCTGTCGTGCCGGCGTACAAAGGCTTATGGGAAATTGAGTCCCTATTGCTTACAATGGAGATGCTGCCATTGCAGGAAGCCGTGCGCTGTCCCGTCTGTTGTTGTGATCGCCACTATAGAACACTTTTCTACACTACAACGAGCGATTACACCGTTTTAAAGTGGATTTTCATGACAAGCAACTCAGCCTGTCGGTGCAGGGGCTGTTCAAAGGTAACTTTAAACTATAGCAGGGAGGCTTGAATCACGGCAGTTTAATCAACACAGTCTAAAGCCCTAACCACAAACGGTTGGGTCCAAACGGTTGCAGGGAGTTAACGCTAAAAATGTCTTGACCCTTTGGTGTGGTTTGGGCCATTGAATTCCATGCGTTGAATCACTAGGGTCAACGTGGGTCAACGTGCAACAAGACATATCACACCACAGGGACAACGCTAAAACCGTCTGGACCCTTTGGTGTGGTTAGGGCCCTTTGGTGTGGTTTGGTGTGGTTAGGGCTTAAGTGTTAAGATTTGAACGTTAAACCAGTGGTTTAACGTTCCGTCCTGCGGTGTCGTCTGAACGTTAAACCAGTGGTTTAACGTTCCGTCCTGCGGTGTCGTTCCGTCCTGCGGTGTCGTCTGGTTTAACGTTCCGTCCTGCGGTGTCGTCTGGTTTAACGTTCCGTCCTGCGGTGTCGTCTGGTTTAACGTTCCGTCCTGCGGTGTCGTTCCGTCCTGCGGTGTCGTCTGGTTTAACGTTCCGTCCTGCGGTGTCGTCTGGTTTAACGTTCCGTCCTGCGGTGTCGTCTGGTTTAACGTTCCGTCCTGCGGTGTCGTCTGGTTTAACGTTCCGTCCTGCGGTGTCGTCTGGTTTAACGTTCCGTCCTGCGGTGTCGTCTGGTTTAACGTTCCGTCCTGCGGTGTCGTCTGGTTTAACGTTCCGTCCTGCGGTGTCGTCTGGTTTAACGTTCCGTCCTGCGGTGTCGTCTGGTTTAACGTTCCGTCCTGCGGTGTCGTCTGGTTTAACGTTCCGTCCTGCGGTGTCGTCTGGTTTAACGTTCCGTCCTGCGGTGTCGTCTGGTTTAACGTTCCGTCCTGCGGTGTCGTCTGGTTTAACGTTCCGTCCTGCGGTGTCGTCTGGTTTAACGTTCCGTCCTGCGGTGTCGTCTGGTTTAACGTTCCGTCCTGCGGTGTCGTCTGGTTTAACGTTCCGTCCTGCGGTGTCGTCTGGTTTAACGTTCCGTCCTGCGGTGTCGTCTGGTTTAACGTTCCGTCCTGCGGTGTCGTCTGGTTTAACGTTCCGTCCTGCGGTGTCGTCTGGTTTAACGTTCCGTCCTGCGGTGTCGTCTGGTTTAACGTTCCGTCCTGCGGTGTCGTCTGGTTTAACGTTCCGTCCTGCGGTGTCGTCTGCCAGCGATAGTATAATTAAGCAGCTTAGTTCTCCAGCCCAGTGGTTCCCAAAACCTTTTAGCCCTTTTAACATAAATGAGATGTTTGCCCGAGACCCAAACTAGTGAAAATAGCAGATCTACAAGCTCACAACGCGTGGGAGTGGTTGTCTCACTGAAAGGAAAGGAAAGCCATGATGCCTGCCCTGCAGTGCCGTCAACCGTGGCATTGTTTTTCCCATTGGTTGGTCAACCGTGGCATTGTTTTTCCCATTGGTTGGTCAACCGTGGCATTGTTTTTCCCATTGGTTGGTCAACCGTGGCATTGTTTTTCCCATTGGTTGGTCAACCGTGGCATTGTTTTTCCCATTGGTTGGTCAACCGTGGCATTGTTTTTCCCATTGGTTGGTCAACCGTGGCATGGTTTTCCTATTGGTTGATGGCTGATGAAAGATCATCAACGTTGAACCATAATTATGGAAGTAACTAAGAGGCAGGAGATGTTGTTCACTCGCACGCACGCACGCACGCACGCACGCACGCACGCACGCACGCACGCACGCACGCACGCACGCTCGCGCGTGAACGTAAGTTATGCACGTCGTGCAGCGCTTTGCGTAATGGCTCTATATATAATAAACGCACCATTTCCCATTGTGACACGCACAAGGCAAGGTAAGCCAAGGTAATTATGCTGAAGTAATGTGCTGGAAGGGATGACTGTATTGGCAGTGTCTCTGGCCTGGCCTGGCATGTCTTGGCTCGGCTTGGTTGGGTTAAGCGTGCCCATGAGGTCAGCCTGGCATCACTCTGCCTCACTTCACACTGCAGAGTGCAGACTGGTCATGGTGTCTGGGAGGTCATGGTAGCCTGTCTGGGAAATGGGAATCCCGTAAACTGAGCACAGGTTGAAGAAAATGCGACGTTGAGTGTTTATCTTCTCGCACTGCATGTATAGGTGGAGTGTGAGTGTGTACACACACACACACACACACACACACACACACACACACACACACACACACACACACACACACACACACACACACACACACACACACACACACACTGACCTCATCCTCTACCTCAGTCGTTTACTCGTTTTCAACCCTTTTCATTTCAAGGCCCATTATTTATTCTGCATTTGAGCCACGGACCACCATGTGATGACATTTAGCCTCTCAGACCCATTTGAGCCACGGACCACCATGTGATGACATTTAGCCTCTCAGACCCATTTGAGCCACGGACCACCATTTGATGACATGTAGCCTCTCAGGCCCATTTGAGCCACAGACCACCATTTGATGACATTTAGCCTCTCAGACCCATTTGAGCCACGGACCACCATTTGATGAAATTTAGCCTCTCAGACCCATTTGAGCCACGGACCACCATTTGATGACATTTGGCCTCTCAGAACCAAAGGGAAAGAATATTTAGTTTCTATAATTCCATGCTCTATTGATGCCTTGGTACCATTATAACAATTCTTTATTGTCTAATTGTGTTGACTATTTGCAAAGTAAGTAATGCAGATATAGGTATAACAATAATTGAACTCTTGAGAGTTTCATTTTACACTCTCTAGAGTTAAAGATCTATAAGGGTCCATTTGGTTACCCAACTCTCCATCATTTAGCTGGAACTCCCCTCAAGGACTAGGACCACCACTGGTGGTCCCCGGACCACTGGTTGAGAACCACTGTCTCATTTCCAGTGGCGTGCGTACACTAGGTTATTTTTTAAGCCAGTCACACGGCCGTGCAGAGGCAGGCAGAGAGCTTTATAGCTCCATTGTTTCTCAGCGTGCACTCGACAAAGGCGGATTAATTGCTTCTCCCTCTTTATGGTGTGAATTTTTAATTGTGATTGCCTGTGTGTGTTGCGTGTGCGTGCGTGCGTGCGTGCGTGCGTGCGTGCGTGCGTGCGTGCGTGCGTGCGTGCGTGCGTGCGTGCGTGCGTGCAGGCGTGCAGGCGTGCGGGCGTGCGTGTTCTTGTATTTTGACACCAGCATTATTTCCCCTAGACTCTGGAGAACAGTGATGAGAAAGAAGGCCAATACAAGCTGAGTCAGATAAAGACCCGAGACATAACATGACTGTAAATGTACAGCTCTTGACTGCAGATTAGAGAGAGAGAGACTTGACTGCAGATTAGAGAGAGAGAGACTTGACTGCAGATTAGAGAGAGAGAGACTTGACTGCAGATTAGAGAGAGAGAGACTTGACTGCAGATTAGAGAGAGAGAGACTTGACTGCAGATTAGAGAGAGAGAGACTTGACTGCAGATTAGAGAGAGAGAGACTTGACTGCAGATTAGAGAGAGAGAGACTTGACTGCAGATTAGAGAGAGAGAGACTTGACTGCAGATTAGAGAGAGAGAGACTTGACTGCAGATTAGAGAGAGAGAGACTTGACTGCAGATTAGAGAGAGAGAGACTTGACTGCAGATTAGAGAGAGAGAGACTTGACTGCAGATTAGAGAGAGAGAGAGACTTGACTGCAGATTAGAGAGAGAGAGAGACTTGACTGCAGATTAGAGAGAGAGAGACTTGACTGCAGATTAGAGAGAGAGAGACTTGACTGCAGATTAGAGAGAGAGAGACTTGACTGCAGATTAGAGAGAGAGAGACTTGACTGCAGATTAGAGAGAGAGAGACTTGACTGCAGATTAGAGAGAGAGAGACTTGACTGCAGATTAGAGAGAGAGAGAGACTTGACTGCAGATTAGAGAGAGAGAGACTTGACTGCAGATTAGAGAGAGAGAGAGACTTGACTGCAGATTAGAGAGAGAGAGAGACTTGACTGCAGATTAGAGAGAGAGAGACTTGACTGCAGATTAGAGAGAGAGAGACTTGACTGCAGATTAGAGAGAGAGAGACTTGACTGCAGATTAGAGAGAGAGAGACTTGACTGCAGATTAGAGAGAGAGAGACTTGACTGCAGATTAGAGAGAGAGAGACTTGACTGCAGATTAGAGAGAGAGAGACTTGACTGCAGATTAGAGAGAGAGAGACTTGACTGCAGATTAGAGAGAGAGAGACTTGACTGCAGATTAGAGAGAGAGAGAGACTTGACTGCAGATTAGAGAGAGAGAGACTTGACTGCAGATTAGAGAGAGAGAGACTTGACTGCAGATTAGAGAGAGAGAGACTTGACTGCAGATTAGAGAGAGAGAGACTTGACTGCAGATTAGAGAGAGAGAGACTTGACTGCAGATTAGAGAGAGAGAGACTTGACTGCAGATTAGAGAGAGAGAGACTTGACTGCAGATTAGAGAGAGAGAGACTTGACTGCAGATTAGAGAGAGAGAGACTTGACTGCAGATTAGAGAGAGAGAGACTTGACTGCAGATTAGAGAGAGAGAGACTTGACTGCAGATTAGAGAGAGAGAGACTTGACTGCAGATTAGAGAGAGAGAGACTTGACTGCAGATTAGAGAGAGAGAGACTTGACTGCAGATTAGAGAGAGAGAGACTTGACTGCAGATTAGAGAGAGAGAGACTTGACTGCAGATTAGAGAGAGAGAGACTTGACTGCAGATTAGAGAGAGAGAGACTTGACTGCAGATTTAGGAGAGAGAGACTTGACTGCAGATTTAGGAGAGAGAGACTTGACTGCAGATTAGAGAGAGAGAGAGACTTGACTGCAGATTAGAGAGAGAGAGAGACTTGACTGCAGATTAGAGAGAGAGAGACTTGACTGCAGATTAGAGAGAGAGAGAGACTTGACTGCAGATTAGAGAGAGAGAGAGACTTGACTGCAGATTAGAGAGAGAGAGACTTGACTGCAGATTAGAGAGAGAGAGACTTGACTGCAGATTAGAGAGAGAGAGACTTGACTGCAGATTAGAGAGAGAGAGACTTGACTGCAGATTAGAGAGAGAGAGACTTGACTGCAGATTAGAGAGAGAGAGAGACTTGACTGCAGATTAGAGAGAGAGAGAGACTTGACTGCAGATTAGAGAGAGAGAGACTTGACTGCAGATTAGAGAGAGAGAGACTTGACTGCAGATTAGAGAGAGAGAGACTTGACTGCAGATTAGAGAGAGAGACTTGACTGCAGATTTAGGAGAGAGAGACTTGACTGCAGATTTAGGAGAGAGAGACTTGACTGCAGATTAGAGAGAGAGAGACTTGACTGCAGATTAGAGAGAGAGAGACTTGACTGCAGATTAGAGAGAGAGAGACTTGACTGCAGATTAGAGAGAGAGAGACTTGACTGCAGATTAGAGAGAGAGAGAGACTTGACTGCAGATTAGAGAGAGAGAGACTTGACTGCAGATTAGAGAGAGAGAGACTTGACTGCAGATTAGAGAGAGAGAGATTTGACTGCAGATTAGAGAGAGAGAGACTTGACTGCAGATTAGAGAGAGAGAGACTTGACTGCAGATTAGAGAGAGAGAGACTTGACTGCAGATTAGAGAGAGAGAGACTTGACTGCAGATTAGAGAGAGAGAGACTTGACTGCAGATTAGAGAGAGAGAGACTTGACTGCAGATTAGAGAGAGAGAGACTTGACTGCAGATTAGAGAGAGAGAGACTTGACTGCAGATTAGAGAGAGAGAGAGACTTGTGAGACACAAATGGTGAGACTGTCTATAAGCTATTTTGCACGATAATGCAGAAACATGCACTGCTGCAAATATTTCAGCCTTGTGTGTTGTATGTAACGAATTCTAATTTGCAATCTTTTGCCTAAATCGGCTTTTGCAAGATCATTTTTCTACCTTGCATCTTTGCAAATTCATTCATCACAGTAATCCTGGTCTCTAAACTGCCTCCCCCCTGGCCAGTCTGATGGAAGGGAAAGGAACTGGTCAGAATAACGTGTTCCTACCACACGCGTGCTACACGTCCAACCCGGGGAAACTCCCCCCCTGTCAGGTGAAAAGAAGCGGCATTGGAAGCATGAGGTCAGTCCGCTGCTCTCCCCAGGTTGCCAGAGGGAGAGTAGAGCCCAGGATTACATTAGATAATTGACATTGGGTGGAAAAAATGGGTTACAAAATCGTGGGATAAAAAAAACGATGTATGCGACGAATGATTGGTGTCCACTGCGTCGGTCGACGCCTGCTGTACGTCAGACCGACCTGCGATGCCGAGTCAGTTTCCATGGTAACCGCTTTGAGCTGCTGCTGCATCTGCTCTGACGACACACATGGATTCAATCTGCCTCCATGGCAACCATGACACAACAGTTGGCGTGTGTGTGTGTACACATGTGTGTGTGCGTGCGTGCGTGTGCGTGTGTGTGTGTGTGTGTGTGTGTGTGTGCGCGCGCGTGCTGGCTAGACAGTGAAACATGATGCGTGCAGCCTCTCTCCGCTGTACTCTCTCTCTCTCTGTCTCTCTCTCTCTCTCTCTCTCTCTCTCTCTCAATGATCCATGTAGATATTGATCCATCTCTTCTGGCTCGATTTAATATAACGACCGTGATTAAATGCTTCTCTGTCTCTCTCTGTCACAGCCTTTCTGCTTGTTCCTATACCTAATGTGCTCTCTCTCTCTCTCTCTCTCTCTCTCTCTCTCTCTCTCCCCCCCCCCCCCCCCCCCACCACTAGATAGGTTGTGGAGTCTCTCTCTCTTTCTCTCTTATAGAGAGGTGGCCGAGTGTCTCTCTCTCTCTCTCTCTCTCTCTCTCTCTCGCTCTCTCGTAGAGAGGTGGTGTAGTGCAGGCTGTGCAGCCAGTGTTCCATATGCTGTAGTCTGCAGTCATCAGCCTCTGACCTTCATCACTGCTTATTTATAGTGGACTCACGTAGGCTTAGACTCCTCTATCTCTCTCTCTCTCTCTCTCTCTCCTCTACGTCAATCTGTTCTCTCTCTCTCTCTCTCTCTCTCTCTCTCTCTCTCTCTCTCTCTCTCTCTCTCTCTCTCTCTCTCTCTCGGGGGGGGGGGGGGGGGGGACTCTGTGTTCTTTGATGCATTCTTAATAAGGCCGTGCGACGGAGTCCGATGATGATATTTACAGGAGAGATGGTGAAGAGAGAGAGAGCTCTGTATCATGAACAAGCAGACGTGCATTCAGCTGGCTGGTAGAAGCTAATATAATATAATATATATTATATAATAGTAAATGTTATTGGAATGCGCCCTACAGTCACTGTAGGCCCTACACTGTAGGCCTTACACTGTAGGCCTTACAGTGTAGGCCTTACACTGTAGGCCTTACACTGTAGGCCCTACACTGTAGGCCCTACACTGTAGGCCCTACACTGTAGGCCTTACACTGTAGGCCTTACACTGTAGGCCCTACACTGTAGGCCTTACACTGTAGGCCTTACACTGTAGGCCTTACACTGTAGGCCCTACACTGTAGGCCTTACACTGTAGGCCTTACACTGTAGGCCCTACACTGTAGGCCTTACACTGTAGGCCTTACACTGTAGGCCCTACACTGTAGGCCCTACACTGTAGGCCTTACACTGTAGGCCTTACACTGTAGGCCCTACACTGTAGGCCCTACACTGTAGGCCCTACACTGTAGGCCTTACACTGTAGGCCCTACACTGTAGGCCTTACACTGTAGGCCCTACACTGTAGGCCCTACACTGTAGGCCTTACACTGTAGGCCTTACAGTGTAGGCCTTACACTGTAGGCCCTACACTGTAGGCCTTACACTGTAGGCCCCTACACTGTAGGCCTTACACTGTAGGCCCCTACACTGTAGGCCTTACACTGTAGGCCCTACACTGTAGGCCCTACACTGTAGGCCTTACACTGTAGGCCTTACAGTGTAGGCCCTACACTGTAGGCCCTACACTGTAGGCCTTACACTGTAGGCCTTACAGTGTAGGCCTTACACTGTAGGCCCCTACACTGTAGGCCTTACACTGTAGGCCTTACAGTGTAGGCCTTACACTGTAGGCCCCTACACTGTAGGCCTTACACTGTAGGCCTTACAGTGTAGGCCTTACACTGTAGGCCCCTACACTGTAGGCCTTACACTGTAGGCCCTACACTGTAGGCCCTACACTGTAGGCCTTACACTGTAGGGCGCATCGTTTAAGTCCCAAATGTTTGGTCATCGTTATGTGCTTATTACAGTATATTGCTTGCTGTGTCACCAGCAGCAGTAAGCGATTGTGGGCACCCGTAGCTTAGTGGGTAGAGAGAGAGAGAGCTCATGGCTTCTCCCCCAGTCTGTGTTGAAGTGTCCTTGAGCAAGACTCCTAACCCCTATCTTCTCCCCTATAGTTTGTGTTGAAGTGTCCTTGAGCAAGACTCTTAACCCCTATCTTCTCCCCTATAGTCTGTGTTGAAGTGTCCTTGAGCAAGACTCCTAACCCCTATATCTTCTCCCCTATAGTCTGTGTTGAAGTGTCCTTGAGCAAGACTCCTAACCCCTATATCTTCTCCCCTATAGTCTGTGTTGAAGTGTCCTTGAGCAAGACTCCTAACCCCTATATCTTCTCCCCCAGTCTGTGTTGAAGTGTCCTTGAGCAAGACTCCTAACCCCTATCTTCTCCCCCAGTCTGTGTTGAAGTGTCCTTGAGCAAGACTCCTAACCCCTATCTTCTCCCCCAGTCTGTGTTGAAGTGTCCTTGAGCAAGACTCCTAACCCCTATCTTCTCCCCTATAGTCTGTGTTAAAGTGTCCTTGAGCAAGACTCCTAACCCCTATCTTCTCCCCTATAGTCTGTGTTGAAGTGTCCTTGAGCAAGACTCCTAACCCCTATATCTTCTCCCCCAGTCTGTGTTGAAGTGTCCTTGAGCAAGACTCCTAACCCCTATCTTCTCCCCCAGTCTGTGTTGAAGTGTCCTTGAGCAAGACTCCTAACCCCTATCTTCTCCCCTATAGTCTGTGTTAAAGTGTCCTTGAGCAAGACTCCTAACCCCTATCTTCTCCCCTATAGTCTGTGTTGAAGTGTCCTTGAGCAAGACACTTAACTTAACCCTACCTTCTAGTTCTCATCGGGCAGAAACGTTTTTTTCCGAAAACTGTCGGGATTTAGAAGAACGTTTTGTATAGAATCCGTTCTCTGGTCCTATAAATGAGTTCATCTCTCCCTCCTTCCCTCCTTCCTTCCTTCCTTCCTTCCTTCCCCATCTCCTCAGGACGTCGGCCCCCGCCGGCGTGCCTCCGTCGCTGGCCCAGCGGGCGCGCTACGCCACCTACTTTGACGTGGCGGTACTGCGCTGCCTGCTGCAGCCCCACTGGACGGAGGAGGGCGTGCACTGGGCGCTGCTCTTCTACCTGACGCGCCTCCGCCACATCCTGGAGGAGAGGCCCGAGCGCGCCCCCGCCGAGCCCCTGCCCCCGCCCCTGCCGCGCCCCCGCAGCAGCTCCATGGTGGCGGCCACGCCCTCCCTCGTCAACACCCACAAAACGCAGGTGTGTGTGTGTTTTTTTTAATAAAAAACAAGCTCCGTATAATCGGACGCCGCGTTCGCGATTTCACGGGTGTGATTTTTTTTCCCCATAGAGATTTACACAAATATTTACATCAATTATTTTAAGCCTATGTGTATAGAATCAAGCCATGCAGGATCCTGGCGAATGACCATAAATCCTTTGATATTGTGAAAAAAATAAACACTAAACAAAGGATATTTATTAAATGTAGTAATTAAATATTCATTTATTTCCCCCCCACAGAATCATATGTTTTATGCTCATGAAGAATCAGGATCCTGGACCTGGATGGCTTGGGTTCTAGGCTTAGAATAATTGATATCAGTGATTATAGATCAGCGGTTGATGGCTTGACAATCCGTGCCAATGTCGAGATTTTTCCGACATTCCTTACTTACTGTGCCAACGCCGAGAATCTCGTAATTTATTGATTTCTATTCATCCAGACTGAATACTACTTATATTTACCGGGTGAATTCCAAATAACTCTTGTCCACACATACACATTAGCAGCGTTTTTCTCGGTATTGAGCCTCAGATTGATGAACATTTTTATGCATTTGATGTTGTGTTGTTCTTGCTTACTGTAAAACACTCTGGATTAAGAGCTAAATGACTAAATTGTAATATCATCACTGCCGTCTCCCACTGGTGCGTGCGTGCGTGCGTGCGTGCGTGCGTGCGTGCGTGCGTGCGTGCGTGCGTGCGTGCGTGCGTGCGTGCGTGCGTACGTGCATGCGTGCGTGTGTGCGTGTGTGTGTGTGCGTGTGCATGTGTGCGTGCGTGTGTGTGCAGGACATGAGCCTGAAGTCCAACGAGGAGGGGAAGTCTCTGTCGTCTGAGACGTTCTCCAAGGTGTCTCTGACCAACCTGCGCAGACAAGCCGTCCCGGACCTGGCCTCTGACCTGGGGATAAACCTCTTCAAGAAGGTGTGAGCAGAGCCTCCAGTGGTCAAGGACCCCCGCGTTGACGCTAATTAGCCTCCATACCAGTGGTCAAGGACCCCCGCGTTGACGCTAATTAGCCTCCATACCAGTGGTCAAGGACCCCCGCGTTGACGCTAATTAGCCTCCATACCAGTGGTCAAGGACCCCCGCGTTGACGCTAATTAGCCTCCATACCAGTGGTCAAGGACCCCCACGTTGACGCTAATTAGCCTCCATACCAGTGGTCAAGGACCCCCACGTTGACGCTAATTAGCCTCCATACCAGTGGTCAAGGACCCCCGCGTTGACGCTAATTAGCCTCCATACCAGTGGTCAAGGACCCCCACGTTGACGCTAATTAGCCTCCATACCAGTGGTCAAGGACCCCCACGTTGACGCTAATTAGCCTCCATAACAGTGGTCAAGGACCCCCGCGTTGATGCTAATTAGCCTCCATAACAGTGGTCAAGGACCCCACGTTGACGCTAATTAGCCTCCATACCAGTGGGCAAGGACCCCACGTTGACGCTAATTAGCCTCCATACCAGTGGGCAAGGACCCCCGCGTTGACGCTAATTAGCCCACAGACCGCCCATTCGAAAATATATTCCAGGGACCCCCCATAAGAGAAGATCTTTACGGCTCTAGCAGTGATTCTCAACCCTTTTGATTTTCAAGGACCCCCAGTTTGACATGCATTAGTCTACGGACCCCCATTTAATGGCATTTCCATCTCTGAGACCCTAATTTATATTGTAAAAATCAATGTAACTCAATCAATGTAGAAATCAATAATTTAACTCTGAGAGTGTACAAATGGAACCAAACGGACCTGTTAGGGTCCATTTAGTTCCATTTGTGCAGTGCACCAAAGCATTACGGGAATTGTAGTCGAGGAAGGAAGTGAGCCCAGTGTCGACTGGGCTCACTGCTAAAATCTAAAATGTCTAAAGGCTCATTCATAGTCTGTATTTTCGGTGGTGAGGTGACCACCGCTCCGGTGGTGAGGTGACCACCGCTCCGGTGGTGAGGTGACCACCGGAGCTGTAATAGCGTTGAGTGGTGGTGAGTAAAAACAGAGAAGGGCTGGGGCAGTGGAGGTGGTTTACTCTTCACCGCATGTTGTAGTTCGGTGGTCACCTAACCACCGAAAATCCAGACTATGTATGAGCCTTAAAACCACATATTACACACATAAAGACCCCCAGGAAAGTGTTCTAAATCCTGTTGGTCAGGTACAGAAACTCCCCAGACCGTTTTGGCGGGCCGGGCCCTGGTCGGGTCCCAACGGGCTTGCAGGGCTCTATAGCAGCTATAGGATGACCTTCTCTCTCTCTCTCTCTCTCTCTCTCTCTCTCTTCTTCGTCAGCAGTTTAAGAACCGCCGCGATGACCGTGAGAGGAAGGGCTCCATCCCGTACCACCACGCGGGGAAGAAGCGCCAGAGGCGCATGGGGGTGCCCTTCCTGCTCCACGAGGACCACCTGGACGTGTCGCCCACGCGCAGCAACTTCTCCTTCGGAAGCTTCTCCGGCCTGGGAGACGACCGGCGCGCGCTGGACCGCAGCGGCTGGCAGGCCACCATCATGGGTAGGCAGGCGGTGGTGGAAAGCAGTGATTCCCAAACTTCCTCATGACAAGGAGCACCAAATTGACACTAATCAGCATTCAACTTGGGCGAGTCCCGCTAACAAGAATAGCAGACCTACAAGCTCGTAGCGTGGCACACGTTGCCGCGCTATGAGCTTGTAGATCTGCTATTTTTCAATAGCTAAAGTATAACGTAATGCTTAAAACACCAAAAGGGGTTCCCGCCCAAAATGGGTTACGTCTTATATTCGGCATACAATGCGGTACAAATCACCGTTGTGTCTCTGCAGTGTAAAAGCTGAATGAAATGGTCTGTCGTCTCTATCTCTCTCTCGAAGGTAAATTCACTCGGAGGGGCAGCTCGGACATGAGCGCCGACGTGGACAGCCTGAGTGCCAAACACTCTCACTCTCATCACTCCCTGCTCAGAGACATGCCTGACCACTCCAACAGTCACAGCACTGACCACACCGTCAAGGAAGGTAATACTCTCATCACTCCCTGCTCAGAGACATGCCTGACCACTCCAACAGTCACAGCACTGACCACACCGTCAAGGAAGGTAATACTCTCATCACTCCCTGCTCAGAGACATGCCTGACCACTCCAACAGTCACAGCACTGACCACACCACTGACCACGGAAGGTAATACGGAACCCGACCAGTCACAGTGACCACACCTGAACCCATTTAGACCTGAGGACATGTCCGTGTCGCCTCATATAGCTTTTAACCACTTTAACTATTATTTAAAACTTTTAGCTATGTTGAACAATAGCAGATCTACAAGCTCGTAGCGCGGCACCGAGTGCCACGCTACGAGCTTGTAGATCTGCTATTTTCGAAAAATCGTGAAAACTAAATATATATTCTTTCACAGTAAACGATTTATACTCAAATCTTTTTCTTGCAACTTATTTTCAGATGGGGGTCGGCGGCCGATTACACATCATTTTTTGGGGGTCCTTGACATGAGATAGTTTGAAAACCACTGACACAGAAAACGAATGATTTAGAAGACATTTGTAGAATCTGGTCTCAGGTCTAAATGGGTCGGTGGGGGAGCATGGGGAACAAATTATCTCTTTTTAATGTTTAATTTAACGTTTTAATGAAGTGTGTGTGTAATGTTGTGAATATTGGTGCTTAGTTGCTGTAGTAATTTAATAAAGGTATTTTTAAATCAAATATCTCTCTCTCTCTCTCTCTCCCTCTCTCTCTCCCTCTCCCTCTCCCTCTCCCTCTCCCTCTCCCTCTCCCTCTCCCTCTCCCTCTCCGTCTCCCTCTCCGTCTCCGTCTCCGTCTCCCTCTCTCTCTCTCTCTCTCTCTCTCTCCCTCCCCCTCTCCCTCTCTCTCTCTCTCTCTCCCATAGTGCGCTCCCAGATCTCCACCATCACCATGGCGGCGTTCAACACCACGGTGGCGTCCTTCAACGTGGGCTACGCCGACTTCTTCACGGAACACATGAAGAAGCTGTGCACGCCGCCGGCGCCCGGCGAGCTGCAGCCGCCCTGCGAGGAGCCGCTGGCGTGCGCCAACCTGCCGCGCAGCCTCACCGACTCCTGCATCAACTACTCCTGTCCAGAGGAGGGCGACAGCATCGAGGGCACCAACAACTTTGTGCTGAAGAACGGCATGCTGGACCTCACCGTGAGTCATCAAGTCTCTTCAATAGTTTTCATTTAGTGTTTTTTTGAGTGGTGCAACCACTCCAAGGAACAGCTTTGTCCCTATGGGACTATGGGACTATGTGACTATGTTACTATGGGACTATGTTACTATGTTTAGAGTACCAATAGGGGGTGCTGTTGCACCACTCGTTAATGTTTTTTGTGGTTTTCGCCTTTTTTTTATTTTATTTTTTTAAATAAAGACAATATTCCCACAAAGCTGTTTGGAGACTTTGGACAAATCACCATCCAGTAATTCAGTACTTCTGGTTGCTGTGGAATCTGAGTGGGATTTGCTTTATTTTAGCTGTCATTTCCTCCTTTTCTAAACATTGTTGTTCATCACTTCATTATTATTATTATTTTTTTCCAATATCGATATTTTAATAATCAATATCGATTATTTATCGCGGGAGGACGTATCGATATATATCGCCATATCGATATTTCAGCACACCCCTAGTATAAACTCAACCCCATCTCTCCACACTCACTCACTCACTCACTCACTCCAACCCACAGGCGGTGCTGCGGGCGCTCTACGCCATCCTGAGGAACGACATCAGCTCCAGGATCTGCGACGTGTCGCTCAACATCATCGACTGCCTGCTGCAGCTGGGCGTGGTGCCCGGCATGGGCAAGAGGCTGTCCTCCAAACCCCACGACAAGGAGAACGTCCAGCAGGAGGCCATGAGGGCCAAGGACACGGGGGGAGGAGGAGGAGGGGGGTCCCAGCAGGGGGTCCCTGGGGGAGGAGGAGGAGGAGATGGGGGAGGAGGAGGAGGAGGAGGAGGAGGGGGGGGCAGTGGGAGTGGAGGCGGAAGTGGGCAAGGAAGCAAGGATGATATGAAGAATGGCAAGGATACAAACGGCAAGGTGGGTGCAGTGCATGGTGGGGGGGGGCTAAAAAAAGGCTTCTAAATCCTAACATTTTTCTGATAAACCTATGTTTCTGTGTCAGTGGTGCTCAACCTTTTTCATGTCAAGTACCCCCAGAATTATCTCTATTGGGCCACAGACCCCCATCTCAAAATATGTAGTTTAAAAAATATGTAGTTTTCAAAAATGGCAGACCTACAAGCTCGTAGCGCACCACTCGGTGGCGCGCTATGAGCTTGTAGGTCTGCTATTTTTCAATAGCTAAAGCATAACATAATGCTAACACCAAAAGGGGTTCCCGCCCAAAATGGGTTTATCGGTAGCATAATCGGAATCATCCATATCGGCCATAAAAATGCCATATCGGTATCGGAACGGTCTCGTTGTTTTTCACCAGAAAAAAATACTAATTACATTTAATTTGTGTACTCATTCAGTAGTCATTCAGTTGTGAAAACAGACACTTTTATGTAGTGTATTATGATATGTGGCTAAATTTGACTGTTGCCATTGTATTTTTTTGAATTTTCGTTTTTTCATGTCAGCGCGTTTTCAAACAGCGAGTTCAGAAAACAGGCTTGAAAGGTTCACTTCTGTGGTCTCTAACATTACACCTAGCTACATGTTTATGCATTTATTTCATATTTACATGTCGATTTCAGCTCTGACACTTATTTCAGACATGCTCTAGTATGTGAAGAGTCTGCCTGTGCTATAAACTCATTTTGAAAAAAAAAGGTTTTTCTCCTCTGGTGAAAAGCTGGAATTTGCGCGATGGCAGTCTCTCAGTCAAATCTGGTCACATATATGTATTGATTGATTGACTACTTTATTAACAGGCTTTGGGCCAATAAGCCCCTATAGGGCCTATAGGCTTGTTTCCATTGTGGTCCTCTGTATAATATCTGAATCGGTCAGAATCGGTATCGGCAGATATGACCCTGCAGATAATTCCGAGATCGGATATCGGTCATATATCCATAATCGTGCACCCCTAAAAAAAAGTACTCAAAGTTTTTACTTAAGTAAAAGTAGGTCTGCAGGTAATCAAAATGTACTTGAGTAAATGTGCAGAAGTATTGGCATCAAAATGTACTAAAAGTAGAAAGTACAGTACTCTTTATGCAGAATGTCTCATTTCATGTTTTCAAATGTATAATTTGTTTTTGAAAATAGCCGATCTACAAGCTCACAATGCGACACATTGTGAGCTTGTATAGATCGGCTATTTTCAAATGGCCGAAATGTCTATATAGGGCTGAAGAGGTTAATGTACGTTTTGTAATAATGATCAAAGTAACTAGTAACTAAAGTTTTCAAATAAATATAGTGGAGTAAAAGTACAATATTTGCCTTTGAGATGTAGTGGAGTAGGAGTATAAGTAGGCTATTTGATTTTAAATACTCACGTAAAGTACAAATAACTCCCCATCCATACAAGGATTGTGTCGTTAAAATGTTTCAAAGATAATTAATTTTTGAACCACTGAAAAAAACTAAAACAATGCAGGTTTAGAGCTTTGTAGTCCCCTGCTGAAGTGACCTTGAAGTGACCTTGTGTAGGGATTCCAAATGCACTCATCATAATGAGATTCTATGCATTATGGTTATTAGATTCTGTCTGTCTTTTTTTTCCTTCTTCTTTTTGTATTGCTTTATTATGTAGGTTAATCCAAGTCTGTAATGTGTCTTATTCAATTCTATCTGTGGGGAATTAGGGCATTAACCCATTTTGGGCGGGAACCCCTTTTGGTGTTAGCATTATGTTATGCTTTAGCTATTGAAAAATAGCAGATCTACAAGCTCATAGCGCGCCACCGAGTGGCGCGCTACGAGCTTGTAGGTCTGCTATTTTTGAAAAACGACTGACATAGAAACATAGCTTTTTCAGGAAACTGTCAGGATGTAGAAGACATTTTTAGAATCTGATCTCAGGTCAAAATTGGTTGAGCAACTAGTCGACTAGTTTACTAGTCGACTAGTAAATCCACTAGTCGACCTTGTTCTAGTTGACTAGTATGTTTTTATTTTTTTTTTATTTTGTAGGCCTCAAGATCAGGTAGATTATAGTTATAGTCACCAATGTACACAGTTTCTTAAAAAAATAGTCAACTAGTAAAATCTAGAAGTGAATGCCCTATGGGGAATGTGTAAATGCAAGTTTACTTTAGACAATGATTCATTTAGAATTAACCGTATATGAAGCCTGCAGGCGTCCCTAGAGGGTATATGCGCATGAATAAAGTGAATGGCAAAGTGAGTTTAATGTCGTTTAACATAATTTAATGCAATCAGATTGACTTTTCTGTTTGGATGTATGGGGCTGTCAAGGACGGAAAGTCGTTTTTTGCCACTCAGTAGTAACTTCTGTAGTAACTTCTGGGTATGATGGTGATGTCACGCGCATACCCTCTATTCTGGGGGAACATTCTGTGAAAATAGCTCGCGACAACACGCCATAACACGCCACGTTGTGAGCTTGCCTCTGGTCAATGAAGTATTAACCCATTTCGGTGTTTTAACCATTATTATAAACTTTAGCTATTGAAAAATAGCAGATCTACAAGCTCATAGCGCAGCACTGAGTGCCGCGCTATGAGCTTGTAGGTCTGCTATTTTTGAAAAATCGTGAAAACGTGTGCAAATCTTTGAATATATATTCTTTCACAGCGAACGTTTTAACTCATATGTTTGCTTCTTGGGGGTCCCTGGAACAACACATTTTCAGATGGGGGGGTCGCCCATATAATTCTGTGGGTCCTTGACATGAAAATGTTTGAGAACCACAGAAAACTGTCAGGATTTAGAAGGCATTTGTAGAACTGCCCTCAGGTCTAAAGGTTAAAGGTATATTCAGTGATTTCGCTTCATTCAAATATCACTTATTTTTTATTTGGATAATCCTCCCTACTATAGAGTATGCTGACCATATAAGGAGTTCCTCCCTGTCCCCAGTGAGCCCCTGGGGTCAAAAAACCCTATTTTCAGTTTTGGTGGCGGGTGGCAAAGCCTTCATCCAATCAGGATGAGAGGGGCCTTCCTCCAATCATGTGTGGGGGCGGGCCATGGTGCACATGCTGTTGCACTTCCCCCCACTGTAGAGCGTGTGCATGTGCACATTTTGTTACCGGGGCGGACTGGGTGGTTTTCCAAATCCCCCAAATCACTGAATGCTCCTTTAAGGGTTAAAAGTGTTGTGTTTTGTTGTTTCATTAAACAGGATGAAGGCGGCGGTCTCAGCGCTCACCGGCTGGCTCTAACGATGCTCATTAAGATCGTCAAGTCTCTGGGCTGTGCGTACGGCTGTGGAGAGGGACACCGCGGGTTGTCGGGAGACCGCCTCAGGATGCAGGTCAGATGTCTTGTCTTCTGTTCTGTCCCTCACGGCCTCTCCTATACGCAGTAAACTCTGCTGTCCCTCACGGCCTCTCCTATACGCAGTAAACTCTGCTGTCCCTCACGGCCTCTCCTATACGCAGTAAACTCTGCTGTCCCTCACGGCCTCTCCTATACGCAGTAAACTCTGCTGTCCCTCACGGCCTCTCCTATACGCAGTAAACTCTGCTGTCCCTCACGGCCTCTCCTATACGCAGTAAACTCTGCTGTCCCTCACGGCCTCTCCTATACGCAGTAAACTCTGCTGTCCCTCACGGCCTCTCCTATACGCAGTCAACTCTGCTTTGGGTTTGTTCTCAGGTGGGCGTTGTGTTTCATCCCTCGCATCAGGACGTTTCTGTGTGTAATGTGTCTAACTCTAACTCTTATTTGGACAGTATTACTTCTTCTTGTGGGAAGGTAAAGCTTTCACGAGACCGAGTTGAAGCCTGGAAGCCTCCGATACCGTGTAGCGCTGGGCCTGGCTTTTAATAGCAAACGGTTATTTTTGGACACAAGTCGATGTTTTCATAATTTGTGTCACGGTATATGAGTCAGGGAGGAAGATTTTACTCTTCAGCAACTGATATCCTCTGAGGATTGATATCAACTGATATCGTCTGAGGATTGCGGAGTGAAATAAATCAATAGGTAGTGTTCCCATATATAGCTGTTAGATTGTACTGTTTTCTCATACATAAATCAATAGGTATAGTGTTCCCAAATATACTAGCTGAAGAGTTTGGGACGTGTGGAGCGTTTTTTAACGAAGGTACTTTCAGCTTCCCTGCATCGGCTGATCTGATCTGAGCGTGTTTGTAGGTTCCAATCAGCCTAGCAAGATATGGCCTGGGCCGCGGTTGAGCGGTCCAGGCACCTAGGCTTGTAATCCAGCCGGATGGTGTGTTCGAGTCCTGATCCCAACGACATGTCTCTCTCCCTCTTTCCTGTCGTAATACTGTTACAATCTATCAATAAGGAAAAATAAGCAAAAAGCCAAAAAAATATCTTCGAAAAAAAAAAGACTAGCAAGATATGGGGGTGCCATATACCTTTGGTTACTTTGAATGCCAGCATCAGAGCTTTGTACTCTTTGTGCGGGCGGTGACCGGGAGCCGATGGGGGGAGTCATGTGAGAATTTTGGCTGGTTGAAGACCAAGCGAGCTGCGGCATTTTGGATCAATTGAGAGGCTTAAGTGTGCATGCCGGTAGGCCAGTAAGGAGGGAGTTATACGATAGTCAAGTTTTGATATGACTGTCTGGATAAGGGGCTGGGCTGACTCCTGGGTGAGGAAGGGTCTAATTCATTGAATGTTATTGAGTGTAAACCTACAGGATCGAGTGACCACTGTCACTGTGCTTTGAATGAGAGCTGACTGTCCAGGACAACACCATGTTGGAACCAAAGTTACCAAAGCGTTGTGGATGGAAATAGTTAGCTCCTGCATGAGGAGAGGTACAGGACTGGAATTTGATGTGGTAGAAAGAGGTTTTAGCAGTGGATAGTGAGAGGGAGAAGGCAGAAAGGAGTGAGTGAAAGTGGGATAGGTCATTTGGTATAGCTTTGTCTTACGCCACTGAGAGGTGTTCGTCCAGATCTGAGGGTTTCAGATAACTGCAGGGAGCCGGTGGATATGAGCGAGCTGGCCTGGATGAGAGAGGACAGTGTTGGTCAAATAAATGCAGACGAGATAGTGGAGAGGAAGGATGAGGTTGCAGTGTCAGGTGAGAGAGAGTAGAGGATGAGAGGGAGGAGCGGTTTAGGTGACGAAATGAGACCTGAACCACGGATGTCTGATCCTCAACACCACAGACAGCGATAGTTTGAGTTTTATTCTATTCTTGGGCTGAACTTTTCTGCCCGTTCTTTTTAACCCTTAGACAGATTACTACTGGAAAACACGTGGAGTTTTGCATTAGTCTTTTCTGCCCTGTACGTGATTTTCCGTAGTTCTCTTTTTTTATTAATACCAATATATTAATTCGGTCCGCACCTCTGTATATAGTATTGAGCATAAATATCAACTACATTTCCCAGAATTCCCGTGTCACGTGACACACGTGTATGCTTTCCTATTGGAAACTGACGCCCAGCCCCCAGTGAACAGGGGGGTTGGTTGACTCCTCCGAGGTGGGCACTGGAGGAAGAGTTTTTCAGCCAGGTTTGCAGTCGCCGCAAAAAAAACAATCTGAAAAATGATCCATCCGTGTCCAGTGGCATTCTCCAGTCCCAGACCGTTGGCCGGGCTGCAACATCCACCCTCGCGGATTACACGTGTGCAATGTTTTTTCTTCTCCCCACCGGAGTTACCACCAAGGCTGATGCCTTCGCTAAAAGGTAATTTTATTGTATTCGAAAATGCCCTAATATGACATGTCTAGTAAGACGATCCCTATATTTGGCCCGAGCCGACCTAGTGCTGATATCAGATAGATGTGGTAGAACCATATATGGATAGATCTAACTGGTTTAGTCATCGTGACATGCATAGTCGGAGAATATATAACAAGGGTCGGTACTATAGGTGATCGACGTAGCTAACAAAAACATCTGATCAAATGAATGTATTGTACTGTGTCTTTGTGGGCCGAATCGTGGCATCGTGGCATACAAATAGATGTTTGTATAATTAGTATCACGATAAAATAATATGGCGACGTTAGAATGACACCACCAATGAGTGATCGCTTGTAATGTAGCTGCCCAGCGTATATCCAGCACCATCACGTCACCACATTCCACTGGCTGTTGGCTAGTAGTAGTTGCTAACAAACACTGCACAAATGGTACTGGCTATTGGCCGGGCCACAAGCCCGGGCAATAGCCAGTACCAATGTTGCTGGATGATTGCGACGCAATGGTGCTGGATACCTGGGCAGCTAGCTACATTACCACCGATCACTCATTGGTGTTTCATTCTAACGTTGCCATATTATTTTATCGTGATACTACTTATACAAGCATCTATTTGTATTTGTCATGCCACGACTCGGCCCACAAAGACACTGCACAATAAAATCATTGATCGCCAGCAGCCGGGTAAAACGCCATGTAATAGTAGCGTGCACTGACTACAGCTAAAATGTTTATTTCTTTTTATATATTTAGAACTGGCATCAGATGAGGAGGAGGAGGAGGAGGATGAAGAGTCAAGACTGCGATGGCGTTCTCCGACACTGAACCGGATTCATTCATTCATTCATTTCAGGGGGGGGCAGTTTTTGGGTGTTTTTTTTATTTAGCCTACTCACACATAACCTGACTCCGCCAGATGGGGCAGCAGAGAGTACACTGGGTTCCCCCCTCCTGCTCCCATCTGGGAACTCTCAGGCAGACTTGATGCCCGGCCACAAAACGGCCTGGCCAATCAGCAGCAGCTAGAAGCGAAGTTGCTCACAAAACGGCCTGGCCAATCAGCAGCAGCTAGTAGAAGCTAGAAGCTGCTGCTAGAAGTTGCTAGAAGCTGCTGCTGATTGGCCAGGCCGTTTTGTGGCCGGGCATCAAGTCTGCCTGAGAGTTCCCAGATGGGAGCAGGAGGGGGGAACACAGTGTACACTCTGCTGCCCCATATGGCGGAGTCAGGTTAACTCACACACACACACCGTCAAGGACTGGGTTTGGGGACATTTGGGAGGAGTAGCTCTGATCCATAGCTCTAAATGCGCATTTAGAGCTATGGATCAGAGCTAGGGGAGGAGTAACTGTTTTGTATGTAGGCCTATTTATTTTCTGTAATATTTATCATTTTATTATGTTAGTAGTCGTAAAAAATAAAAGACGCTTTTACAATGAGTTAGACCTGTCATGACTATTTTGTTCACTATTGTGAGGTTTATTGTATATGACTAAGCAAGTTTCAACTGTGATTTACTCTGTAACGGTAGATGGTAATAACTCAATTTCTTTTTTATAATACAGTATACATTCAAGTCTATATTTTGATACATATCATGGGCACCAAGTCATATCAAAACAATGTCCTTGGATGTGTTTTTTATCAAAACTGTGTTTCTTCATAACAGGTTTTTGAGATACATGCATGAATAGACAAGGTACTGGTAAGACTATGTAAACATGGTATATATCAAAATGTGCGTTAGAATGTCTAATTTTACCCCAAAAAAGAATTGAGTTTATATGATGTTCCAATTTCAGAGCTATGGGGACTTTTAGCTGGATAGGTCAGATTGATCATGACTGACCATGCTATTTATAGATGGCAAAATATCTACAGTGGTACATGTGAGAAACTTTTTATTTTATTTTAATTGAACTAGACAACTCACCCTTTAAAATGAGATATTGCATGGCTATGTATGCCCAGCAGAAAAAAAGTTATTTAGAAAATAAAACTTCAACCGGGCATAACTTTTTTTGGTTGTCCTAGAAACAGAAACAGTGTAAATGCAGGCTCTTTTAAATGGCTTCCAACACAAGAACTAAACATTTTATCAACTCAGTTCATTTTTTTCCTGGAAGCAGACAAGTCAAGCTTTCTCTGAAGGTCTTTCGTTGTCACACATTCACAACAGAGAATTTTCAATAAATCATTCAAAAACGCCATTCTGGCCATAGAGAAGTCTACCTACTATATAGAAATCCTTGAAACGCTCAAAGAGTTAAGAAACAAACACCTGGTACAAACAAACCAACTCCCTTGTTGACACGTGACCTACAGTACTTTAACACAATCAGTGCCGGAAGTCCTTTTACTCGGAAAGCCATGACCCGGAAACAATCCACTAAAAAAAGTTCACTTTACATAGCTAGCTTACATTGCGATCGTTTTAGTTTATACGATATATGATCCAAAAAGCGTTCATATTTTGCGGGAGAGACGGATGAGGAGCAGAAATGAAGCGCCAGTATATCGATCCGTTCAACACCACGGAAAGCGCCCTGGATTAGGAGAGACGAGTCATTCTTTCCGCCGCGCTAACGGCTATGTCAATGATAAGCTAACATGGGGACAGAGCGGAGCATACGGTAGCCGAGGGGCGAACTGACAAATAAAAAAAAGGGAAAAATTCAGAATATTCTTATCTCGCCCCGTATCATTGAGGATAAATGATAAGACGTGTGAGGACGTCGTATGCACCCCTCGGTTCCATTCCCTAGGACGTGCTGACACGTCGGATGGACGGAAACGGTTAATGCCACGGTTCCCAAAGTGGGGTCCGTGAAATAATTCAGATTTTCTTTTGTTTTTTTTAAAGTTTTTCTAACCGTATGCCAGGAACGCGGAATTACGTACACATTTCTCGACCCCCCGCCTGTGCCAGAACGTGGAATTCCGTCTTTCTTTAATGTCATTTTAATCCGGTAATTACATTTTCTTCTTTTTAATTTCTTTATTTAATTTTAATTTAAAAATTAAAAACTACTCACATGTTAGCCTCCACACGGATCCAACGTGCACTCGGCCGTGCGCACACGCTTAATAGTCCTTATTCTTAAATGAGACAAACTGCCATCTTTGAGACCTTATAAAAGTATAAACTTTGATCATGCTAAGAAAGTAAAAGCAAATATGGACGGCTATCACTTCCGGGGTGGATTTCTTTGGCCATGTTGTGGAATATAGCGGTAGCGCTTAAAGTGTTAACTATGGTATGTGTGATGTGTGAGTTTACCATAATCACAGTAATCCTTAATCATAATCCATCATTCAAGGGCTTTTGGATAGAAATGAAACAGACTCCAGCCACTTTGAGTTAGAGCTCTGCGGAGGCCGAGTGTCTGTGAATATGTGGCTGTGACCAGCTGATGGTCGTTGATGCTCGTCGATGCATCAAGGGAAAGGCAATTGTCTTTCTGCACTGTCAAATAGGTCTACATCTATTCTAAGATAGCATCTTAAATAAAAGTTGTGGAAAATGTGTTGGCACGTTGTTGTGACTTTGAAAAGTTTGAATACAAATAGTTCCAATGGCATCTAAATGTAAGGCTGTACGTATGCTTATCATCTAAATGTAAGGCTGTACAGTATGCTTATCATCAATGTAAGGCTGTACAGTATGCTTATCATCTAAATGTAAGGCTGTACAGTATGCTTATCATCTAAATGTAAGGCTGTACAGTATGCTTATCATCTCAATGTAAGGCTGTACAGTATGCTTATCATCAATGTAAGGCTGTACAGTATGCTTATCATCTAAATGTAAGGCTGTACAGTATGCTTATCATCAATGTAAGGCTGTACAGTATGCTTATCATCTAAATGTAAGGCTGTACAGTATGCTTATCATCTAAATGTAAGGCTGTACAGTATGCTTATCATCTAAATGTAAGGCTGTACAGTATGCTTATCATCAATGTAAGGCTGTACAGTATGCTTATCATCTAAATGTAAGGCTGTACAGTATGCTTATCATCAATGTAAGGCTGTACAGTATGCTTATCATCTAAATGTAAGGCTGTACAGTATGCTTATCATCTACATGTAAGGCTGTACAGTATGCTTATCATCTAAATGTAAGGCTGTACAGTATGCTTATCATCTAAATGTAAGGCTGTACAGTATGCTTATCATCTAAATGTAAGGCTGTACAGTATGCTTATCATCAATGTAAGGCTGTACAGTATGCTTATCATCAATGTAAGGCTGTACGTACAGTATCCTTATCAGCAGGGCTCATCCCCATGCTGGCTTGTGGTGGACATTTTTGTCAAAATTATTATTTTTTGCCACGGACATACAGTACAAAATGAGCGGACAATAATATCTACTGTATAATACCAGAAAAACGTAAAGAGTTGGCCTACGTAGGACCATAACAGGTCAGTAACTCTGAGAGTGTTACAAATGGAAACAAAAATGGACCCTTACGGGTCCAGTTAAGGGGCTCCTTGCAAATAAAACATTTGAGAACCACTAGTACTAGTTGGGACTCTCAATATGCCATGGTGTCGTAGTAAATAAGTCTCCTCCATATTCTGATGAAAACCTGGAGACTATATGACATTCAGTAAGTTATGACCAAAATAAGAACATTCAGTCAGGACAACGCAAGAATGGATGGAATATATATTTATTGAATATAAAATGAGCAATATATTTACCAGTAAGACGCCTTAAAGGCGATAGCGATCGCAGGGCCATGGCTGAGGGAAGTAGGGGTGCTGGGGGGGCTGGAGCACCCTCTCCGCCCAGGCACAGCCCCCCCTTGGATAGGAGGGGGAAAATAATAATAATTTTAATCAAAACAGATTTCTGTTAATGGACTAATAAATATGCTGTATCACAGTATCGGCGCCTTATCCTGGTTAATTGCCTGTGTCAGTTTGCTCATGCTTGGGGAGAGGCCACTTTAAAAGCCACTTTTCTGTGTGAAAATGCACGAGGCGCGTGCACGTGCAATTTGTGGTGCGCGCGTTAGCGCGCGCCACAAATTGCACGTGCACTAAGCGTTCAGCACCTCCTACTGTAAACATCTTCCCGCGGCCATGCGCAGGGCTGAGACACTCTACCGGAATAACTCACTTCACTTCATCACTTCATTTGAAAGTTCCCTTGAGAAGTTTCAAAAGGATCATCTTGTATGTATACAGTCCAACACCTGCACATGTTTGGATATGTGCTAGCCTATGTTCATGCCTATATATTTATTATGTCGGTTCAGATCGCGTATATTGTGTATTTTGCCCTGCTAGGCTGCTACTAAAAAGTAGTTATTTGGTGAGGTATTTATTCACAGGTACTATGAAGGTGTATTATGGATGTTGTATGCAGTGGCGTTTCCAGGAATTACATTTTGGGCAAGCAAGAATTATATTTTGGACAGGCAAGATGTGTTAATTGTCGTCTCCCCGCGCACAATCGTAGCACTAAAGGTTTTCAAAGAGATATACCTGCCAGACGAGTAGTATACAAAGGCTGAAAGGCTTGCATTTACATTCCAATGGGTGATTGAGGGTCGCGCTCTACCGCGACGGCCAATCAGCTGTCCATTAATAGTTCTCACGTCTTGTTTTTGACCTTTTTTTCTCATTGTATGGATTTTGGCCAGGCCAGAAATGGATTTGGACAGGCGGACGCCTGCCCTCGCCTTATTGTAGATACGCCTCTGGTTGTATGTGCTGGTCCAAAATGTATAACATTGACGATGCGGTATTGAAGTGTAATTTTATTTCTGCCTCTTGGCCAATTCCCACGCAGTCTCAATGTGTTTTTTACTGGTTAAATAAAGGTTAAATAAATACAAATAAAACAATATGTTTTTTTTTTTAAATCAAAGGCTACTTAATATCCAAATCCAACAGATAAACAAGTGCAGCAAGTGCCTATATGAAGTGTCTTCAGTGTCTATATGAATACTCAAATGTGCTTTAATTACATGGGGGGGCATGAGAAAACAATATTAGGGGGGAAAACAGTAAGACAAAGGAATACAATTCAAAAACTGTGGAATGAACTATAGGGAGTGCAATCAGTGCATTTCACATGGGGTTGCAGGGGCAGATCATTGTCTGACCACGGACTTCCACGCACGCTTGCTGCTCCGCATCGAGGACAGCTTGACAGCTTCGTGCTGTGGTGAAATCACTGCGAGCCTCCGGTGTCCTCTGCGAGACATGTTAAGCTGAAGCAGCTAGCATGGAAGCCGACGTTGGTCGTATGGAGTATGGAACCTTTCCCTCCGATATTGTACACATCAGGGCCGGCCCTATTGAAAATGCTGCCCCAGGATATTTCCAGATGCCCCCCCCCCCCCCAACCCCCCCCCCCCCCCCCGCCAAAAAAACACATGTGGCCCCCACCTTCACTTAATGCGGTCCGCAGGTTAATATGTTTATACCATCCCTCTACACTGGGGGCGCTGTTTATACCATTCCTCTACACTGGGGGGCGCTGTTTATACCATCCCTCTACACTGGGGGTGCTGTTTATACCATCCCTCCCCACTGGGGACGCTGTTTATACCAGTCAGTCTGTCATACCATCCCTCCCCACTGGGGACGCTGTTTATACCAGTCTCTCTGTCATACCATCCCTCCCCACTGGGGGGCACTGTTTATACTAGTCAGTCTGTCATACCATCCCTCCCCACTGGGGGCACTGTTTATACCAGTCAGTCTGTCATACCATCCCTCCCCACTGGGGGCGCTGTTTATACCAGTCTCTCTGTCATACCATCCCTCCCCACTGGGGGCGCTGTTTATACCATCCCTCTACACTGGGGGTGCTGTTTATACCATCCCTCCCCACTGGGGACGCTGTTTATACCAGTCAGTCTGTCATACCATCCCTCCCCACTGGGGACGCTGTTTATACCAGTCTCTCTGTCATACCATCCCTCCCCACTGGGGGGCACTGTTTATACCAGTCAGTCTGTCATACCATCCCTCCCCACTGGGGGCACTGTTTATACCAGTCAGTCTGTCATACCATCCCTCCCCACTGGGGGCGCTGTTTATACCAGTCTCTCTGTCATACCATCCCTCCCCACTGGGGGCACTGTTTATACCAGTCAGTCTGTCATACCATCCCTCCCCACTGGGGGCGCTGTTTATACCAGTCTCTCTGTCATACCATCCCTCCCCACTGGGGGCGCTGTTTATACCATCCCTCTACACTGGGGGTGCTGTTTATACCATCCCTCCCCACTGGGGACGCTGTTTATACCAGTCTCTCTGTCATACCATCCCTCCCCACTGGGGGCACTGTTTATACCAGTCAGTCTGTCATAACATCCCTCCCTACTGGGGGCACTGTTTATACCAGTCTGTCATACCATCCCTCCCCACTGGGGGCACTGTTTATACCAGTCTGTCATACCATCCCTCTACACCGGGGGCACTGTTAATACCAGTCAGTCTGTCATACCATCCCTCCCCACTGGGGGCGCTGTTTATACTAGTCAGTCTGTCATACCATCCCTCCCCACTGGGGGCACTGTTTATACCAGTCAGTCTGTCATACCATCCCTCCACACTGGGCCCCCACATGTGGCCCCCACCTTCACCTAATGCGGCCCGAAGGTTAATATCAACTGGCGGCCTGAGGGCCACATGTGGCCCCCACCTTCACCTCAACTGGCGGCCTGATCTAGCCTCTTAATTTTGATCTCAAAGTGCACCAGATTGAAGCATTTTCATGGCAAATTTACAGATTTTTCATGGCAAATTTAGAGATTTACAGATTTGCAAATTCACCCCCCATGTGCCTCCCCAGTGCCTCCCCAGTGTCCCCCCAGTGCCTCCTCAGTGTCCCCCCAGTGCCTCCCTAGTGTCCCCACAGTGCCTCCCCAGTGTCCCCCCAGTGCCACTGGGGGCTCCAACACAAACACTCTGACATGAACAGGCCTGCACACAACTGGTGCGCCAGTGCGCATGCGTCGTCAAAATGTTTTCTGCGCGGTAGATCAAAGGATGCAAAGCGCATTTGCGCACCAAGAGCTGCGACAGTTATATGTAGAGAATCTGACAGGCATTCAAAAGGAACTCAAATATGATGATATGTCCTGTAAGTAAACTTAGAAATAAAACTTGTGTTGACTAATCTTTACACGTGACTCTTATTTTGAAGAGGAAGTCAGAGCACAGGAAGTCTGTTTCAGTTGTAAACAAGCTACTATGACACTTTCCCAAAGTTTACGTTGCTCCTGTCATAGTGCTAGTCGCTAAACCACAAGACCATCCTATATTACAATTGAAAACATGTGCCCAAAAGCACGCACAGGAACAAAAGGCACCAGCTACTACGTCACTGACACGCTGCAACACGCTGCAACACACACTGCAACAACACACTAACACGACACAGCCTTACCCTCCGCGTCGATCCACGGCTATCTCCTCATGTCGCGCCGCACGGCCACATTTAACAACACCCGCGTAAAAACTGTCATTGCACTGCCACTAGAGCCGCCTCCCGTCCACACTCACAAACAACATCAATATCAATAATAAACACAAACACGCCACAAGCACCGACACCCCCGCCTAATTTGTTGCCACGTCTATGAAAACAAGCCCAGAAAATATGCCATTCAACACGCTACTTACAACTCGCTTACAATTCGCGGACCTGGCAACACTGCATCCTGTTTTCCCATTGGCTACGGTTGCTTACAACACGCATTTGCACTGCATCTTGGGAGCAACACAGCTTAATGTAGGGGTCACCGATTGCTGTGCTACATCCCCCTCATGTTCTCACCACCCCGTTCGGCTGCACCACACACACTAACCTACACAATTCTCCACATGCAACACAGGGCCCTTATTGGCTAGCCCCCTCACATGCCGATCCCCACGCAGCCAACCACAGGGCAGCCAGCCACACACACACACACACACACACACACACTCATTCTAACTTGCATGGACAGCGCCGCGATTACATACACAGTTTACCATACGTCCTCTTTTGGGGGCCTGTCCGGCCAGTCCGGGTGGTTTTATAAATACCTTCAAATGTCCGGGGTTTTACACGTATCGCCTGTAGTGTATCGCTACGCTCACAGACCATTCACACCAATGTGTATTACAATGCACGTTCAATGGTTCGTAGTGGAAAAACACTGAGAGGTGGACTTTCAGCCCCAACCCCGGAATGTGTATTCTTCATAACTCTGCATGCGCTGCACGCTCACACCACTACCACTGGTCCCGACCGCAGATCAGAGAAAGGCTCGCTGGCTGCTCCGCTGTCTGCAGATAGACAGACAGCGGAGAACTATCTCATCATTGACATGCAGAAACAGTAGCCTGCTGTTTTCTCAGCTTTCTGACTGACCAATGAGAAGCACATTGTATTGTCTGCAAAGGAACTATGTGTCTGTCACAAATACAAGTTCTGTCCTGCAAGCCCATGTCATGTCAACACAGACAAGGCAGCTGTGCGCGCGGTGAGTCCTGCAAATTATAATGACCCAATATTATTTTGTACAACCTAGCAAAGCATAAGATATGATGGTTTGGAGAATAGGCTGGTCTCTCTTTTTACAACAGATAAGCCATTGCATACAGGTTCTCAAACTTTTTAATTTCAAGGACCCCCATAACTCTGAGAGTCAAACCAAATGGACCCATAACAGTCCCATTTCATTCCATTTCCACAGTATCAGAGTTAACAGTTATAAAAGACTCCATTTGGTTACATTTTTACACTCTCAGAGTTACAGACCTGTAAGGGTCCATTTGGGTCCATGTGTTACACTCTCAGAGTTACAGACCTATAATGGGTCCATTTGGAACCCCCTCAAGGAACCATGAGGGTCCCTGGATCACACCTTTCAGAGCCACTGCTTTAAATAAATACATAACTAATATAGAGCATATTTGATGCATTTATTGTTAGGCTCTAGATTCTTTTGACATCTCAATTTAACACAACCGCCCACGCACGGCACATGCACGACGTGCACGACGTGCACGCGCATGTGCACATCCACATCCACATGCACGCGCGCATGTGTCCTCTTTTTGGTAATTCAGAATATGGTATGCCTACACAGTTAAAATAATGCAAACACGCAAATCGCACGAACGACTGCGTCGACACCTGGCGTGGAACAAACGGGACGAACCGAGGCGCATATATGGATAAGAACAACAACACTACACGCGCGCGCGCGCACGCGCTGCAACACAAAACAGCTGCATAAAACGCGTGTCACTGTGGACTTCTGTATCTGTGGACTTCTGTATCGCAACGCGGGGCAACGCAACTCTGGGATGAGCGGGCCGAAGGCCCGCGAAATTCTAGTTACATACAATGTGAAAACCATGCATCTGTCACTTGAACAACACTGGAATTACTTTATTTAAACATGGAACCTGCAGCAGTAGGTGAGTAATTATTTGTATCTGTGTAGGACGTTTCAGTGCTGCTAACAAACCTCCTGCTGCGTAACGACCACACTGTTTGTGACTGTAGTTTAGCATCTTTGTGTCTTTTGCATCTGGCTGTGTGGGCAGCATAACATTGTGGCAGTGTAGAGACGTCCGTCCGTCCGTCGACAAACTAATGTTGACAGTACACGTGACTCTGCTACTACGGGGGACGGGAGAAAGAAGGAGGGGCAACTACAGCTGTGTCTGAGCAGAGCACCGCGCAAGTAGCGTTGCAGGAGTAACCCGTGAAAAAAAGAAAAAGGGGGGCTTGCTGCCTCGCTCATTGTGCTGCCCCCCTCCCCTCCTGATGCCCCAGGCATTTGTCTGACTTGCCTGATGACAGGGCCGGCGCTGGTACACATGCATGCCGTTATCCACGCGTCCATCCGATAGCTTTTAAATGTAAATTGTCTGACTGACGGAGCTGTAGAGGTGTGTACAACCGAAAACCTAAAATCTGCCACGGACATGACCTATATCCTTCGCCACGGACACGGACATGTTGATGACCCCTGCTTATCGTTGTCGTGAGGATGAGGGGGTGGCAAAGGGGTAATGGGGTATACCCTGGGCCAAAACAGTTTGGGAACCCTAGCCGCAATTTGCAACTCTAGATTTTTTTTATAATGGGATGAATCTAGAGTTGCAATACCCTCCATTGACTCCCCACTCATCATTTTGCGTTTGCGATCTGCTTGTCTTAAACGACGTTAAACTCACCAACATTGCAGCTGTAGTCCAAGCTTGAATTATTCTCTTTCAATCTGCAAAGCTTGTTTTTCATAAAAATCCCCCGTAGACATGTTATGAGCTACTTTCTGTCAAGAAGAAGAAATGTTGGAGTTTGGAAGCGCTCGTTTGTATTAAGGGGTCGCGCTGCTGCCTCCTGCATTATGTGCAAATGCGAAACAGATGCATGCAGGGACGTTCAGTGACTTACGACGAGCGCTTCCAAACTCCAGCACTTAGAAAAAGAATCACTTGCACAGAATTTCTTTACAGAAAGTAGCTCATAACATGTCTACGGGGGATTTTTATGAAAAACAAGCTTTGCAGATTGAAAGAGAATAATTCAAGCTTGGACTACAGCTGCAATGTTGGTGAGTTTAACGTCGTTTAAGACAAGCAGATCGCAAACGCAAAATGATGAGTGGGGAGTCAATGGAGGGTATTGCAACTCTAGATTCATCCCATTATAAAACAATCTAGAGTTGCAAATTGCGGCTATGGGAACCCCTGCTGTAACAGACTCCTCCATCCACCCCCGCAGGCCCAGAACTGCCTGACCAGCCTCTACAAGTTGGACAAGCTGCAGTTCAGACAGACCATGAGAGAGTACGTCAACAAGGACTCTCTCAACAACATCGTCGACTTCCTCCATGCTCTCCTGGGCTTCTGTATGGAGCCCATCACCGACAGTAAGTCTGCAGTGTGTGTGTGTGTGGTGTACTGTGCACGCATGCGCGCGCACACACACATGTCACACACACACATCTCCAAAATCGAGATGCCCTGATGATGCCCGTGTCCAATACTATAACGTATGTTCTGCATAGGTATTACTTTTCTTTATTAATATATATATATATATATATATACTTATAAATACTTACTTTACAAGGTAAAAAGCATTGAAAGACATTCTATTCCTCCACCTACCCCCCCTTTGGTTCACAGAGTTGAAGGGTGTGCCACTGTCTCACCTCGCACTTTGACCACATTCTAGCTTTCTCTGTTCAATATGTCTGTCCCTCTGTCCTTCTTTACGCTGTCCCTCTGTCCCTCTATACGCTGTGTCCCTCTGTCCTTCTACGCTGTGTCCCTCTGTCCCTCTATACGCTGTGTCCCTCTGTCCTTCTACGCTGTGTCCCTCTGTCCCTCTATACGCTGTGTCCCTCTGTCCTTCTACGCTGTGTCCCTCTGTCCCTCTATACGCTGTGTCCCTCTGTCCTTCTACGCTGTCCCTCTGTCCCTCTATACACTGTGTCCCTCTGTCCTTCTACGCTGTCCTTCTGTCCCTCTATACGCTGTGTCCCTCTGTCCTTCTACGCTGTCCCTCTGTCCCTCTATACGCTGTGTCCCTCTGTCCTTCTACGCTGTGTCCCTCTGTCCCTCTATACGCTGTGTCCCTCTGTCCTTCTACGCTGTGTCCCTCTGTCCCTCTATACGCTGTGTCCCTCTGTCCTTCTACGCTGTCCCTCTATACGCTGTGTCCCTCTGTCCTTCTACGCTGTCCCTCTGTCCCTCTATACGCTGTGTCCCTCTGTCCTTCTACGCTGTCCCTCTGTCCCTCTATACGCTGTGTCCCTCTGTCCCTCTATATGCTGTGTCCCTCTGTCCTTCTACGCTGTCCCTCTGTCCCTCTATACGCTGTGTCCCTCTGTCCTTCTACGCTGTCCCTCTGTCCCTCTATACGCTGTGTCCCTCTGTCCTTCTACGCTGTCCCTCTGTCCCTCTATACGCTGTGTCCCTCTGTCCTTCTACGCTGTCCCTCTGTCCCTCTATACGCTGTGTCCCTCTGTCCTTTTACGCTGTCCCTCTGTCCCTCTATACGCTGTGTCCCTCTGTCCTTCTACGCTGTCCCTCTCTCCTTCATATAATCCTGTTCCCATCCTCCCTTCCTCCCTCCATCCACTTCGGCGATTCCTTCCTTTTCTTTATTCCTTGCACACTCATCCGTTGTGTACACTTGCCAAATCCCCCGAGCCTTTCGGGGCATTTTCGCATTTCCCCCGAAGCCGATCGACAACTTCACCACCGAGCAAAGGTCTTGCCCGGGCCAATATATATACGACAATTGCAACACCTGTTAACCTATAAGCTACAAAATATCCACTTGGCAAGTTACACAACCGATGAGTGTCTTGTTTGAGAAAGTGCACCGGACCCCCTGTTCAGTTTCTGCGTGCGTGCGTGTGTGCGTGCGTGCGCAGGGGGTGCCGCGTCCTTTCTGAACTCCATGTACATGTCTGTGCTGGCCTGATTGATGTCAATCAACTTGTTGCCCCGCCTCTTTTCTCTTGCAGAGTACGGCAGTGCAGGTGAGAGATCCAGGAGGAAAAAAAGAGACATCGGTAGATACCCATAATAACAATAATAATAATAATAATAATGACGACCATAATTAATTCTAATCGATAGTAGTAATACGTTAATACTCCTCACCTGCTCCAATAAGATCATTCCCAAGGCACTGCTGCTCCCATTCCTGCATCGCTCGCTCACTGTGGTACCAAATCATACCGTAGAGCGTATGGTCTGAATCTTATCTTCTCAGCCTTACCCTTACCGACCTGTAGGTATAATACGGTACCTTAAGTACCTTATTATCTTATTTATTTAATCCATTCAGACCTGCAGAGGACGATTCTACAAAATGCCTTCTAAATCCTGATGTTTCTATGTCAGTCGTTCTCAAACATTTTCATGTCCAAAATATATATATGTATTTGACCGCCGACCCCAATCTGAAAATATGTTGTTCCGGGGACAAAATCTGTTGTCCCCCTCCACCCAGAAGCAAAGATTTGAGTTAAAAACGTTCGCTCTGAAAGAATATATATAAGATTTGCACCACATTTTCACGATTTTGCAAAAGTAGCAGATCTACAAGCTCGCTATGAGCTTGTAGATCTGCTATTTGTCAATAGCTAAAGTATGACATAATGCTTAAAACACCAAAAGGGGTTCCCGTTAACACAGGACTCTTATTTGGACCAAGCTTTTAATCAGTTCCCCTCAAGCTTTATTATTTTCACTCCTCTTTAAATGGAAGGCCTTAAGTCACTTGCATGTATACCTTACTCCCTACCCAGAATGCTCTGTTTCCTCTTTGTTTGGTTTAGCTCCCTATATAACAACCCCTCCCTATATAACGAGACTGTCCCCCCGACGCACCGCGAGCATCGTCCAACCCCTCCCTATATAACGAGACTGTCCCCGACGCACCGCAAGCGTCGTCCAACCCCTCCCTATATAACGAGACTGTCCCCGACGCACCGCGAGCATCGTCCAACCCCTCCCTATATAACGAGACTGTCCCCGACGCACCGCGAGCGTCGTCCAACCCCTCCCTATATAACGAGACTGTCCCGGACGCACCGCAAGCGTCGTCCAACCCCTCCCTATATAACGAGACTGTCCCCCCGACGCACCGCGAGCATCGTCCAACCCCTCCCTATATAACGAGACTGTCCCCGACGTACCGCGAGCGTCGTCCAACCCCTCCCTATATAACGAGACTGTCCCCGACGCACCGCGAGCGTCGTCCAACCCCTCCCTATATAACGAGACTGTCCCCGACGCACCGCGAGCGTCGTCCAACCCCTCCCTATATAACGAGACTGTCCCCGACGCACCGCGAGCGTCGTCCAACCCCTCCCTATATAACGAGACTGTCCCCGACGCACCGCAAGCGTCGTCCAACCCCTCCCTATATAACGAGACTGTCCCGGACGCACCGCGAGTGTCGTCGTCCAACCCCTCCCTATATAACGAGACTGTCCCGGACGCACCGCGAGTGTCGTCGTCCAACCCCTCCCTATATAACGAGACTGTCCCGGACGCACCGCGAGTGTCGTCGTCCAACCCCTCCCTATATAACGAGACTGTCCCCCCGACGCACCGCGAGCGTCGTCCAACCCCTCCCTATATAACGAGACTGTCCCGGACGCACCGCGAGTGTCGTCGTCCAACCCCTCCCTATATAACGAGACTGTCCCGGACGCACCGCGAGTGTCGTCGTCCAACCCCTCCCTATATAACGAGACTGTCCCGGACGCACCGCGAGTGTCGTCGTCCAACCCCTCCCTATATAACGAGACTGTCCCGGACGCACCGCAAGCGTCGTCGTCCAACCCCTCCCTATATAACGAGACTGTCCCCGACGCACCGCGAACGTCGTCCAACCCTCCCCTTTCAACGAGACTGTCCCGGACGCACCGCGAGCGTCGTCCAACCCCTCCCTATATAACGAGACTGTCCCCGACGCACCGCGAGCGTCGTCCAACCCTCCCCTTTCAACGAGACTGTCCCCGACGCACCGCAAGCATCGTCCAACCCCTCCCTATATATTCGCTCGCAGAGTCTCTATTTGAGCGAGGTTTCGCGGTTTCCCCACAAACACTTTTATTGATCTATACCCGCTAACTATCTATTGGTTATATGATTGGTTCGGGGCTATATACGTATATATACGTCGCGACGTGACGACCGACGCTCCATATCGGGACAGTTTTTTTTAATATCGCCGTCGGAACGCTCGCTCCTTGCCTGTGTAGATGAGGTGTCATACAGTGTTGATTTTGACAGTACAGTTTGGTTTTAGTTTTAGTCATAGTCTCTTGAATAGTTTTCATTTCGTCACCTGGGATGTTTTAGTGTTAGTCTAGCTTTAGTCGACTAAATATCATCCGATTTTCGTCGACTAAATCTACGGTTGATTTAGTCGACTAAAATGTATTTTGGTGGGCTGTGATGTGATGTGGGTGAGCTTGTAGATCGGCTATTTTCAGCATGCAACCAAGTGTAAAATGACATGTCTTTTACTTATACTGGATCTCTTGTCCACTAGTCCCTTCCTAACATTTTGGCCTCTGTTTTTTGCTGTTGACAAAATTGTCAATATATTTAGTTTCAGTCTTTCATAGTTTAGTTTTCATTTAGTTTCCGTCAGCGGGAAAAAAAGGTAGTCGACGAACATTTTTTCCTCATAGTTTTAGTCGACGGAATCAACACGAAGTAACACATCCCCCCCCCCCACACACACACACACACACACACACACACACACACACACACACACACACACACACGCACACACGCCACCCGTTCCTGTGTGACCGTGTGCTTTCTCCCCCCTCCACCAGACAAGGCTGGATTCGGGAACAACTTCACCACGGGGGACAACAAGTCCGTGGCCCAGACCATGGAGGCGGTGGTGGTGGGCTGCATGTTCAAGTCCCTGATCACCCGCTGCGCCTCCACCACGCACGAGCTGCACAGCCCCGAGAACCTGGTGGGTCATGATGACGTGTGTGTGCGTGTGCGTGTGCGTGTGTGTGTGCGTGTGCGTGTGTGTGTGTGTGTGTGTGTGTGTGTGTGTGTGTGTGTTCAAGGTTGTACTTTATTGTTGCGTCTTGTGTACAGGTACATGAGAGTAAAACTTATTTTTGTTTGGCTTCCTTAGAGGCAATGCAGCTGTGCGTGCGTGCGTGCGTGCGTGCGTGCGTGCGTGCGTGCGCTTGTTTCTCCCATGTACGCATCCTTCGAAAGCCTACATGGGTTGTGCAAGGACGCGCTGTGATTGGCCAGTATAGCCTCTTTGAGTGCCAGTCGATGGAAAGCGCTCTTGCCCGAACATGATGCCTATCGGGTCTCGCAACTCGAACGGCCCTGAGTCGGCTATGCGAACTTCGCAATGTTCGACATGGCAACTCGCTCGCTTTAGCCAAGGTGCCTGGACCGCTGAGCCACGGCCCAGGCCTCCTCCTTCATTTTAATGTTCTATAAATACACAAACAGAAAGTTGCCCAAACTTTACCAAACTTTACCAATCTTCACCCACTTCATCTTGGAATTTAAAATGCTCCTCAGATCCTTAGCCCTAGTAAAAAACAAAATAAAATAAAAACGGCTACAGCTGTTTGAATCATCTTTCCCTGAACCTTGATATCATTGTTGTATTGTATCATTGTTGTATTGTATTGTTGTATTGTTGTATTGCCAACTTGCGCGTTGCACACTAGTAGGCCATAAATGGCCTACTAGTGCGCAAGCAGAGCACGCAAGTACTTCCGACCTCTACGAACTTATACTAACTAATAATAATATGATTATACGACAAGTAGTAACTTCCTCCATCCTGCATGCCTACGCCACCTATGCCACCAAGTGTTGGGTTGTAATCCGAGGAGGTCATCAGCGTTACTTACTTACTCCTCTTCGTCCCCTATGGGACATAAGGCTGACGTGATCGTTGACAAATTTGCATTCCGGGGACCCTCAGGATCACCCACAGGATAAGGTTGGGCAATAGCGGTAACAGCCCGGATTACCGGCATGTTCGTTTTTACGACCAAAATGTGCTTGCTTCCTATGGTTCAGCAGTAGGACTCCTTGCACGTAAACTGGAAGAGGAACGATAATATACCTTGACGCTACCAGGCACCACAACACACGCACTCTGCTGGCGCAAGTAATAATATAGACCTGTACTGTGACATCACTTCCTGTTTCCTGTCTCCTTATTAGGGCCTGTACTGTAGTCTCGCGTAGCCAGACAACTATTCCACAATCTCCGAATGCTATATAGAGTCTGGACCTATAGCCCCCATGAGCTGAGTAATGGAAGCTGCCATTTCCGTTCTCGAAAATATATATTTTTTATTTCCTTTTCTGCTAAGCAACAAGCTATAGCCTTAGATGTTTTCTATTTATATTAGGATGAATATGCGCGACTGTAAAGACGAAACGGAAGTGGCGAGGAGGCTCCACTTCCGCTTTATAGTATAATCATTCTTGATAGCTCTTCCGTTGGCCCAGACTGTATGATGGAGCGCTTGGAAATCGCGGAGGCAACAGTCTGGTAACGCGAGACTACCTGTACTAGTGTGACATCACTACCTGTTTCCTGTCTCCTTATTAGGGCCTGTACTGTGACATCCGCCAGCTGGTCCAGTTCATCAAGGAGTCCCACGGCAACGTGTTCCGCCGCGTGGCGCTCAGCGCGCTCTTAGACAGCGCCGAGAAGGTCGCCACGACGACCCCTGCGGCCGCCAAGAAACCCGACGACAAGGAGGAGCCCAAAATGCCTGGACCCAAGAGGTGGGTGGGGCCCAGTGTTGTTTCCGTCGACTAAGACGAAAAGTGTTCGTCGACTACCCTTTTTCACTGACTAAAAGTAAATGAAAACAAAATACAAACGAATCTATGAGGACTAAAACTATATGACTAAATATATTGACAATTTCGTCAACAAATAAAAACTAGACTAAAATGTTAGGATGGGACTAGTGGACAAGAGATCCAGTTTTATGCTAGGTTGCAGGCTGAAAATAGCAGATCCACAAGCTCACAACTTTGAGCTTGTAGATCTGCTATTTTCAGCATGCAACCAAAGTGTAAAATCTGCCATTACAACGATATCAAGGCCTGTCAAAATACATTTAAGTCGACTAAAATCTTATGATATTTTGTCGACTAAAACAGGACTAACACTAGAACATTCCAGGTGACTAAAATGTGACTAAAACTAAATACAAATTATTCAAAAGACTATGACTAAACCTCAAATCAAAATTGGTGGGTGGGGCCCATTCATTTTAGTCACCTGGAATGTTTTAGGGTTAGTCTAGTTTTCGTCGACTAAATCTACAGCTGATTTAGTCGACTAAAATGTATTTTGGCAGGCCGTTGAAATGACAGATTTTACACTTGCTGAAAATAGCCGATCTACAAGCTCACAACGCATCGCAGTCCTGTCTGATTGACAGCCCATACATCCACACAGAAAAGTCCTATCTCATTGACAGTCCATACATCCAAACAGAAAAGTCCTGTCTGATTGACAGTCCATACATCCAAACAGAAAAGTCCTGTCTGATTGACAGTCCATACATCCACACAGAAAAGTCCTATCTGATTGCATTAAACAACGTTAAACAACATTGAACTCACTTTGCCATTCTCTAATGCAGGGGTTCCCAAACCTTTTTGGCCATGCACCCCCTGTTACCTCCCGACCTAGCTGATGCACCCCCTGTTACCTCCCGACCTAGCTGATGCACCCCCTGTTACCTCCCGACCTAGCTGATGCACCCCCTGTTACCTCCCTAGCCTGGTTAATAAACCAGACCGAATCAGCCGTTGGCAAAAACAAATTTGCCTGCCAGCGGATTAGGGTCTGGCGAGGCTCAGTAGCACGCCTCTTTCCTACAACCGAGAACAGGTCAGGCCAATCGGGACACGGTATGCAATATGGGCGGGCTTTGGTACAGTGACGTTCAATGCTTGAGACCTTTGACTGACAGTAGCTCTGACCAATTGCGTCGAAGAGAAAATGTTTGAACCCGCCCCCCGGGAAATGAAATCCAAGTGGAGCCAGCCCAGACTAATATACCGCGACAGTGTTGTGTGATATTAGTCTGGCTTATTAGCCAGGCTATTACCTCCCGACCTAGCTGATGCACCCCCTGTTACCTCCCGACCTAGCTGATGCACCCCCTGTTACCTCCCGACCTAGCTGATGCACCCCCTGTTACCTCCCGACCTAGCTGATGCTCCCCCTGTTACCTCCCGACCTAGCTGATGCACCCCCTGTTACCTCCCGACCTAGCTGATGCACCCCCTGTTACCTCCCGACCTAGCTGATGCACCCCCTGTTACCTCCCGACCTAGCTGATGCACCCCCTGTTACCTCCCGACCTAGCTGATGCACCCCCTGTTACCTCCCGACCTAGCTGATGCACCCCCTGTTACCTCCCGACCTAGCTGATGCACCCCCTGTTACCTCCCGACCTAGCTGATGCTCCCCCTGTTACCTCCCGACCTAGCTGATGCACCCCCTGTTACCTCCCGACCTAGCTGATGCACCCCCTGTTACCTCCCGACCTAGCTGATGCTCCCCCTGTTACCTCCCGACCTAGCTGATGCACCCCCTGTTACCTCCCGACCTAGCTGATGCACCCCCTGTTACCTCCCGACCTAGCTGATGCTCCCCCTGTTACCTCCCGACCTAGCTGATGCACCCCCTGTTACCTCCCGACCTAGCTGATGCACCCCCCAAGCTATATAGAGACATACATTTCCTTTTTATCCACATATATCCACATAATTATGTGAACCTGAATATGGCATAATATATGCAGAATAGGCTGCATTACGTGCCATATATGGCCATAATATGTTAATATATTTAAAATAAAATCATAGCACCACCATTAGACTTTTCATGTCGCGCACCCCCTAGAAGGCGCTAGCCTGGCTAATAAACCAGACTAATATCACACAACACTATCGCGGTATATTAGTCTGGGCTGGCTCCACTTGGATTTCATTTCCCGGGGGGCGGGTTCAAACATTTTCTCTTTGACGCAATTGGTCAGAGCTACTGTCAGTCAAAGGTCTCAAGCATTGAACGTCACTGTACCAAAGCCCGCCCATATTGCATACCGTGTCCCGATTGGCCCGACCTGTTCTCGGTTGTAGGAAAGAGGCGTGCTACTGAGCCTCGCCAGACCCTAATCCGCTGGCAGGCAAAAAATGTTTTGCCAACGGCTGATTCGGTCTGGTTTATTAACCAGGCTAAGAAGGCGCACCACAAGGGGTGCACGCACCACAAGGGGTGCACGCACCACAGTTTGGGAACCCCTGCTCTAATGCATGCGCATACCCTCTATAACGCATGCCAGTAAATCTTCACAGCAGAATAAATACACTATAATAAGGCCACATGTACAATATTTCTGAAAATTCCCCAAAGATAGATAGTATCCCTGCAGAATAATATATTCTGGGAATGTGCAGAACGGAGTGTGGAAATCAGGCTATGAAGGGAGGATTGGTGCTAATGACAAAAGTGTCAATAGGGTGTCACAGGGGGAAAAAAACAATCTTTGAGTTCATTATACGAATCAGCATCATGAGTTGGAGGGTTATAAAGCACATTCAAATTTCATGTTGGGTGCGTGCGTGCGTGCGTGCGTGCGTGCGTGCGTGCGTGCGTGCGCAGGTCAGAGGTGGGTGTTTCTGGTGAGAAGGGTCAGACGTCCAGCGCTGCAGACGAGTGTCGGAGCTACATCTCCAGCAGACCACCGCAGACGCCTGAACAGTGAGTCCAGTCCACCCACCACAGGCCTTTTTTAGTAAAATCAACCCATTTTGACCTGAGATCAGATTCTAAAAATGTCTTCTACATCCTGACAGTTTTCTGAAAAAGCTATGTTTCTATGTCAGTCGTTCTTCGATTTTTCAAAAAATAGCAGACCTACAAGCTCATAGCGCACCACTGCGCGCTACGAGCTTGTAGATCTGCTATTTTTCAATAGCTAAAGCATAGCATAATGCTAACACCAAAAGGGGTTCCCGCCCCCAAAATGGGTTAAAAAGCAACGTGCAATGGGTTTTTGTTTAACCCATTTAGGCCTGACGTCAAAATTAAAAAAAATGTCTTCTAAATCCTGACAGTTTTCTGTATACCTTGGTTTCTATATCGGTGGTGCTCAATATTTCATGTCAAGGATCCCCAAAAATGATATGTAATTGGCCGCCAACCCCCATTGTTCCAGGGACCTCCCCCCCAGAAGCAAAGATTTGAGTTAAAAACGTTCGCTCTGAAATAATATATATTTTAAGATTCAGGCCACATTTTCACGTATGTATATTTCACGTAATGTATATTCTTTCAGAGTGAACGTTTTTAACTCATATATTGCTTCTGCGGGGGTCCCTGGAACAACATATTTTCAGATGGGGGTCGGCGGACAATTACATATATATTTGGGGGTCCTTGACATGAAAATATTTGAGGACCACTGAGACCGCATATTGACGTACCGCACTGTTGTGACGAAAAGAGAGTTGAGCCAGAAGGCAAAGCTCTCTGTCTACCGAGCAATCTTCGTTCCTACTCTCACCTATGGTCATGAAGTGTGGGTCATGACTGAAAGAATAAGGTCGCGAATACAAGCGGCCAAAATGAGTTTTCTTCGACGGGTGGCTGGCATCTCCCTTAGAGATAGGGTGAGAAGTTCAGTCACACGAGATACTCTGACTCTGGTATAACCGCTGCTCCTTCGTCTGGAAAGGAGCCAGCTTAGGTGGTTCGGGCATCTGGTTAGGATGCCTCTCGGGCGTCTCCCTAGGGAGGTCCTCGACGCACGTCCCACTGGGAGGAATACAAGCGGCCAAAATGAGTTTTCTTCGACGGGTGGCTGGCATCTCCCTTAGAGATAGGGTGAGAAGTTCAGTCACACGAGATACTCTGACTCTGGTATAACCGCTGCTCCTTCGTCTGGAAAGGAGCCAGCTTAGGTGGTTCGGGCATCTGGTTAGGATGCCTCTCGGGCGTCTCCCTAGGGAGGTCCTCGACGCACGTCCCACTGGGAGGAGACCCCGGGGCAGACCAAGGCGCAGTTGGAGGAAACACATTCACTCACTGGCCTTGGAACGTCTCGGAATCCCCCAGGAGGAAGTCTAATGTTGCTCTGGAGAGGGAAGTCTGGAGCACTCTGGTGGAGCTGTTGTCCCCGTGACCCGATAAGCGGTTGAAGATGGATGGTATGGATAGATGACATAGAAACATAGGGTTTTCAGCAAACTGTCAGGATTTAGAAGACATTTGTAGAATCGTCCTCAGGTATAAATGGGTGCCATGTCCACACAAAGGACATGGCCATGACGTCCAAAGCGCCTGTCACACCTGCACACCTAAACTAAAGGACATGGCCATGACGTCCAAAGCGCCTGTCACACCTGCACACCTAAACTAAAGGACATGGCCATGACGTCCAAAGCGCCTGTCACACCTGCACACCTAAACTAAACTAATGTCTCCTACAGTGAGGCCTCCTAACCCATTTAGACCTGAGGACGCATCTGTGTCACATTATTAGCTCTTAACCACTTTAACCGTTATTTTAAACTTTTGCTGTTGAAAAATAGCAAATCTAAACCTGCTATTTTTGAAAAATCGCGGGAACGTGTGCAAATCTTTGAATATATATATTCTTTCCCAGCAAACGTTTTTAACTCAAATCTTCGCTTTTGTGGTGGGGGTCCCTGAAACAACCCTATTTCCATATGGGGGTCGGTGGCGGCCAATTACATATAATATTTGGCGTCCTTGACATGAAATAGTTTGAGAACCACTGTTTATAGAAACATAGGTTTTTCAGAAAACGGATCAGGATTTAGAAGACACATTTAGAACCTGTTCCCATGGGGTCTCAATGAAGACACATTTAGAACCTGTTCCCATGGGGTCTCAATGAAGACACATTTAGAACCTGTTCCCATGGGGTCTCAATGAAGACACATTTAGAACCTGTTCCCATGGGGTCTCAATGAAGACACATTTAGAACCTGTTCCCATGGGGTCTCAATGAAGACACATTTAGAACCTGTTCCCATGGGGTCTCAATGAAGACACATTTAGAACCTGTTCCCATGGGGTCTCAATGAAGACAAATTTAGAACCTGTTCCCATGGGGTCTCAATGAAGACACATTTAGAACCTGTTCCCATGGGGTCTCAATGGGCTGAACTGAGATGTCCTTGCAGTGAGGAGCAGCTCCCCGGGGCTCTCCTGGGCCGGAAGGACTTCTGGAGGAAGATGTTCAAGTCCCAGAGCGCCGCCAGCGACACCAGCAGCCTATCGGAACAGGACACGTCGGATTGCACCACCGCCCACTCCGGCACCACCACCGACCGGCGCTCGCGCTCCCGCTCGCGCCGCATCTCTCTCCGCAAAAAGCTCAAGCTCCCCATCGGTAGGTATCGTATGCCTCGTCAGTACAGCGGCCCCGTATAGCTGCTGCAGTCTGTACTGTCAGTTATTTGGTTTTCCTTTTAACATCTTTAGTTAGTTTTCCTATTATGTATTCCTGTGTGTACCTGCACAGTTTAACATCTTGGATGTTTTATGGAACATGCGCATAATGCATAATTATGTCATATGGTTTTTGTGCGTGCGTGCGTGCGTGCGTGCGTGTCCTCAGGTAACTGGCTGAAGCGTTCGTCTCTCTCTGGACTGACGGACGGCGTGGAGGACCTTCTGGACATCAGCTCTGTGGACCGTCTGTCCTTCATACGCCAGAGCTCCAAGGTCAGAGGTCAACATGAGGTCAACCCATTTAGGCCTGACGTCAAAATTTAAAAAAATGTCTTCTAAATCATGACAGTTTTCTCACTGAAAAAATAATTGTACCATTGCTGAAAATAGTTTAAATATATAATGTACCTGGGGGGGCTTTGGAAAATGAAATTATGACAGGCAGTTTCTGCTGTCAAAATATGACCCCCCAGTATTTAACTTAAATGCCCAATGCATTCTCAATGGCAATAGCACAAACTTTGCCATGCTACTAGTCCTACATACTTACACCTAGAAACCCCATTCAAACCTATTTAGGTTCATCTTACGGTGGACATGTTTGCCTGAAAATAAATCTTTGTCATAGTTTTAGAAATATAGTGCTTTCAAATTTGAGAAATTCACAATGGGGCTCAATGGCAGATATTGGCACGTCAAAAAATCACTTTCACCTAGAAACTCCATTCACACATTTTATAATTAAGCTTACTGTGGAGACACATGCTGGAACTTTTTACTTTGAAATGATTTGTAGTTTCTGAGTTATTTAACTTAAACGCCCAATGCATTCTCAATAGGACAAACTTTGGCATGCTACTAGTCCTACTAGGCTCATGTTAGCTTACCGTTGACTTAGCTGTTAGCGCGGCAGACAGAATGACTCGTCTCTCCTAATCCAGGGCGCTCTCCATGGTTTTGAACGGATCGACATACTAGCGCTTCATTTCTGCTCCTCATCCGTCTCTCCCGCAAAATATGAACGCTTTTTGGATCATATATCGTATGAATTAAAACGATAGCAATGTAAAGAAAACTTTTTTGAGCAGATTGTTTCCGGGTCGTGGGTTTCAGAGTAAAAGCGGCCATGTCTTTCCGGCACCCCAGAGCTCCTATTTTGAAGGAATCCCGGCACCGATTGTGACCTCAATTACACCCAAAAAACCTGAACTTTAAACATGGATTTTCTGTGGTCAGGGATTTTCTCTGTGTCTGTGAAACCTTTTGAGCTGCAATGAAAACAGGCAGAACAGTGAAAACACAGTGACATCTGCTGGTAAATACCTATGCCATATATGGGATTTGTGGACTCTTACCTCTCAGTCCACAGGCAAATCAGAGCACTTGCCCACAGAAAATCTTTGAGTGCAATAATTGAGCTCAGAAAACCTAAAAAAATGAAGACAAATTACAAAAACTTTTTTTAATGTCACAATCCCTTTAAAATGTGTGTGTGCGTGTGCGTGCGTCTCCCAGGTGAAGTTCACCAGCGCGGTGAAGCTGTCTGAAGGCGTCGCCGTGGGGGACGAGGAGGAGAACTTCTTCAAGCGTCTCGGTAAATGGAGGTCCGGCAGGCGGAACCCCTCCAAGCTTCACCACACAGAGGAGAAAGATGGTAGACCTCCCCCTCCCCTCCCCTCCCTTTCCCGGGGGTGCCCTTCGCTCGCTCGCCCTCCCGCTCTCTCTCTCTCTCACCCAAACGTGTGTCTCTGGGTCACCTCTGTGTTGTGTGTGTGTGTGTGTGTGTGTGTGTGTGTGTTTGTGTCGTGTGGGTCTGTCTAGTCTCGCGTTGTCAGACTGTTGCCTCTCGCAAAATTTTCAAATTATACAGTCTGGAGCAACGGAAGCTTCTGATCATGCTTCCGGTCATACAGTCTGGAGCAACGGAAGCTGCTGATCAATGCTTCCGGTCATACAGTCTGGAGCAACGGAAGCTGCTGATCAATGCTTCCGGTCATACAGTCTGGAGCAACGGAAGCTTCTGATCATGAGCAAAATATATAAAGTGGAAGTGGAGCCTCCCCCCCACTGACGTTTCGTCTTTACAGTCGCGCAAATGTATCCTATAATATAAATAGAAATCATCTAAGCATTATATGGCTTGTTGCTTTATAGCAGAAATGGAAATGAAAATAATAAAATTAAAAGATATTTTTAAAATATATTTTTGTGAAGGGAAATGACAAATAGATTACTCAGATTGTGCAGTGTGTGGTTCCCAGCCTCCACATGGCATAGATGACTCAGATTGTGCAGTGTGTGGTTCCCAGCCTCTACATGGCACTGTCATGTGTGAGATCGTGGAGTCTGGCTACGCGAGACTATAGAGGTTATGCATGTGACATCATCATCAAACCTGGAAGTTATGCAGGAATGCCTACTGAGTGGCAAAAAAATACTTTCTGGCCTTGACAACCCATGCATCCAAACAGAAAAGTCCTATCTGATTGCATTAAACAAAATTAAACAATGTTAAACTCACTTTGCCTGTTGCTTTGCCACTCGATGTGCCATTCACTTTAAGCATGCGCATACCCTCTATAGGGTCTGTCTGGCACGTTTTGTCACACCGTCATTTCCTACGCCGGCTTCCATGGCAGCAGCTGCGCTAATTAATGTCTGCTCCGACCCCCCCCCCCCCCCCCCCCTCCATGACCTCCCCACCCGCCCCCACGCTACCATTCTTTTCGTGCTCTACTCTCCCTCTGCCAACCTGGGGAGAGCCCAGAACTGAGCTCATGCTTCCTTCAATGCATGAGGAGTGAGCAGGCCGCTTACTGCGCCACCGTGGCCTGAAGGGACTTTTTGGTGATTGACCTTTGACGCGCATATGCGTCTTGTCATGCCGATCAACTTTCGTGTTTTGACTTTTGACCTCTGACCTTTAGATCACCCACCATTTTGAATTATATGAAAGACAGTTTAAATCTATCTCCTCCCGGGATCTTTGATCAAAATGCACAAACATTTCTACACGTAAACTTTGGACCTATACGGACAAAATATCTGGAGTAAATCTTTTTACGTGAAAAATGAAGGTTTTATCTTACAGTATGAGCCTATATGAAAATTCATGAAATTCTTCTTCTGCCCCTAATGCAGTGTCACAGGTTTATGAAACTTTACAGTATGGTAGAGGGTCATGCCAAATAGCACTGAAACCAGTCATACTCCAATCACCACCAAGGACTTATTTAACTTCTTTTTCATGACATCCCACACTGCCAAGGACGTTTTTAACGTCTTTTTAACATAAACAAAATATATTTTTCCTCCATAAACCACATTTAAGACTATCTAACCGATTGAAACTCTTGTCACACTGTTTACAGTGGTATGGTTTTTCTCCAGTGTGGATATGCTGGTGTCTCTTTAAAATAAAAAACTCACTGAAACTCTTGTCACACTTTTTGCAGTGGTATGGTTTTTCTCCAGTGTGAATACGCTGCTGAGTCTTTAGATGACCTAACTGACTGAAACTCTTGTCACACTGTTTACAGTGGTATGGTTTTTCTCCAGTGTGGATATGCTGGTGTCGCTTTAATTATATAATTGACTGAAACTCTTGTGACACTCTTTACCCTGACTACGGATAAGCGGTTGAAGATGGATGGATGGATGGATCATCTCATACTGGCCAATCAGAATGCCTGTTGCCTGTGATTGGTTGGCTGATTTGCTCGTTTACATATATGACATACATTTTCCTTCAATGTCAATGGCGTTTAATTTTTTGATGTTTAATTTACGTCATATTTAGCAGAATTTTCCATTCATTGTCAAATGCATTTAATGTTTGTGTTGCCACAAATGTACATGTGGGGACAAAAGCTATATATAGGAGGGGCTAGCACCCCTCAAAAATTCCCTAAGACGTCCCCATACGTGTTGGGCACACCCTTTGACTGCCAATGATGTGATTTTTTTCCTAATGTCGATTCCTGCCATTGACGTGATTGATGAGGTTTTTTTAATTGATTCGGAATGGTCTCGCTAATATCTACCGAGTAGTAGCTTACCAGTCGCTAGAGGCAACGCTCGCTTCCGCTGTGGTCCGTCAATTAAATGTTTCCCCGCCGTCCACTTCCATTGTAAGTGCGATCTTTAGCAGCGTTTTTCTCGGAATCGATATACGATTGCGATATCCTTGTGGTTCTGATGACTTTTAAAGTTGCGATGCTCACATTAGCTATACGGTGATTTTGCTTCTTGATTTTTTGGGGGAAGTGAAAGTGAAGGTGGTGGTGTCTGAGAGGCTGAATCTAATAATGGTGGTCCGTGGCTCAAACACAGAATAATAATGATGTGCCTTGATATGAAAAGGGTTGAAAACCACTGATAACTTTTTTTTTGTTTTGAGCGGTGCCTAACTGCTCCAACGGCTGGCTGCGTGTGTATGTATGTCCTTCTGAGTATGAACAGCTGCAATACCGCTGGCAGCCATCCAGAGGTGTTTTTGAGCAGCCTGCACCGCTCAGTTCACACAAGTGTGAATTTTGTATCCACCTTGTCCCCGCCCCCCCTCTTTTTTCCTTTCCTTTTGTGGAAACAATCAAAAATATAGCTGCAAGCAGTTCTAAGACGAGCCCAAAAAGAAAAAAAGCTATACGCAAAATAGAAATAAAGATATCATATTGATGATGTCATTCTTGCCCAAATATGGAGGGGCGGCGGCCTGCATGCGCACATCGGTGTAGTCAGGCATGCACGGCAACCGGTTGTGTTGTGAGTGAGGTCAGATCAGAACTCTGCTCAGTATTATAAATATTCAAAAAAAATATTTTTCAATTCCACTTCATTCCACAGAGACCAGGAGTTTTAGCTGGCTCTATGCAGTGTTGTGAGAGAAGGAGATAGAAAACATAAAGGGAGTCAAAGAGAGGATAAATACATATATTATCCATAAGGAGACAGAAGAGAGGATAATAGGGAGACAGAGTGAGGACAAATTGTCCATTCCCCGACAGAACCTACAACGCCATCACAGTCCATGTATAGATGATGAACCACCACTCCAGGAAGGAGTCTCAATCTTCCCAGGCTAAGGTCCACCGTTCTGGTTGTACATACAAATCGAGCCACGACGACCTCTACTGCCAAATGCCCAGAAAGGGACCGATCCCCTCAGAATCCTGTCAGCAAATCACCAGCATTGTAACCAGCCAGGAACAAGGAGACGCAGAGGAACCAAGGTTCTACAGCCATCAACGGTTTACCGAGACTTTGACTCCACCAGGAGAAGTGAAGACACGTCAGATAACCTATACAGGAATGAAAACTCACGTATGTAAACATTGTGATAAGCGTTTCAGTCAAATAGGTGACCTGAAGAAACACCAGCGTATCCACACGGGAGAAAAACCTTTCTGTTGTAAACATTGTGATAAGACTTTCAGTCAGACAAGTCACCTGAAGACACACCATCGTATCCATACAGGAGAGAGGCCCTTCGTCTGTAAACACTGTGACAAGAGCTTCAATCAGTTAGGCAATCTCAGGAGCCACCAGCGTATCCACACAGGAGAAACACCGTTTCACTGTAAACATTGTGATAAGAGTTTCAGTCATATAGGTAACCTGAAGACACACCAGCGTATCTACACGGGAGAAAGACCCTTCTGTTGTAAACATTGTGATAAGCGTTTCAGTCAAATAGGTGACCTGAAGACACACCAGCGTATCCACACGGGAGAAAAACCCTTCTGTTGTAAACAGTGTGACAAGAGTTTTAGTCAGTCATCGAACCTCAGGAGCCACCAGCGTATCCACACAGGAGAAACACCATTTCACTGTAAACATTGTGATAAGCGTTTCAGTCAAATAGGTGACCTGAAGACACACCAGCGTATCCACACGGGAGAGAGGCCTTTCGTCTGTAAACATTGTGATAAGCGTTTCAGTCAAATAGGTGACCTGAAGACACACCAGCGTATCCACACGGGAGAGAGGCCTTTCGTCTGTAAACACTGTGACAAGAGCTTCAATAAGTTAGGCAATCTCAGGAGCCACCAGCGTATCCACACAGGAGAAACACCGTTCCACTGTAATCATTGTGATAAGAGTTTCAGTCAAATAGGTGACCTGAAGAAACACCAGCGTATCCACACGGGAGAAAAACCTTTCTGTTGTAAACAGTGTGATAAGAGTTTCAGTCAAATAGGTGACCTGAAGAAACACCAGCGTATCCACACAGGAGAAAAACCCTTCTGTTGTAAACAGTGTGACAAGAGTTTTAGTCAGTCATCGAACCTCAGGATACACCAGCGTATCCACACGGGAGAAAAACCCTTCTGTTGTAAACAGTGTGACAAGAGTTTTAGTCAGTCATCGAACCTCGGAATACACCAGCGTATCCACACAGGAGAAACACCGTTTCACTGTAAACATTGTGATAAGACTTTCAGTCAGATAGGTCACCTGAAGAGACACCATCGTATCCACACAGGAGAAAGACCCTTCTGTTGTAAACATTGTGATAAGCGTTTCAGTCATATAGGTCACCTGAAGACACACCAGCGTATCCACACAGGAGAGAGGCCTTTCGTCTGTAAACAGTGTGACAATTAAGCGTTTCAATCAGTTAGGGAGCCTCAGGAGACACCAGCTATACCCAAATGCCCAGAAAGGGACCGATCCCCTCAGAATCCTGTCAGCAAATCACCAGCATTGTAACCAGCCAGGAACAAGGAGACGCAGAGGAACCAAGGTTCTACAGCCATCAACGGTTTACCGAGACTTTGACTCCACCAGGAGAAGTGAAGACACGTCAGATAACCTATACAGGAATGAAAACTCACGTATGTAAACATTGTGATAAGCGTTTCAGTCAAATAGGTGACCTGAAGAAACACCAGCGTATCCACACGGGAGAAAAACCTTTCTGTTGTAAACATTGTGATAAGACTTTCAGTCAGATAAGTCACCTGAAGACACACCATCGTATCCATACAGGAGAGAGGCCCTTCGTCTGTAAACACTGTGACAAGAGCTTCAATCAGTTAGGCAATCTCAGGAGCCACCAGCGTATCCACACAGGAGAAACACCGTTTCACTGTAAACATTGTGATAAGAGTTTCAGTCATATAGGTGTCCTGAAGACACACCAGCGTATCCACACAGGAGAAAGACCCTTCTGTTGTAAACATTGTGATAAGCGTTTCAGTCAAATAGGTGACCTGAAGACACACCAGCGTATCCACACGGGAGAAAAACCTTTCTGTTGTAAACAGTGTGACAAGAGTTTTAGGAGCCACCAGCGTATCCACACAGGAGAAACACCATTTCACTGTAAACATTGTGATAAGCGTTTCAGTCAAATAAGTGACCTGAAGACACACCAGCGTATCCACACGGGAGAGAGGCCTTTCGTCTGTAAACATTGTGATAAGCGTTTCAGTCAAATAGGTGACCTGAAGACACACCATCGTATCCATACAGGAGAGAGGCCTTTCGTCTGTAAACACTGTGACAAGAGCTTCAATCAGTTAGGCAATCTCAGGAGCCACCAGCGTATCCACACAGGAGAAACACCGTTAACAGATTAATCGCCCAGGACGAAGTTCTTTGTCCTTTCTATTAGTAGCGCCCGACGCTCAGGACGAAGTATTGTCCTAAAGACGAAGTTTATTGATACGAGAACAGATCGCCTGGCTGTATAGCCCAGGCGCGCCTGCTGGGCTCTCCTCGGTGACGCGCAAGACTGAGACGTCATCAAAAAACTCCCTCCTCTGTTTAGCTGATGAAAACGAAAATCTTAAAACGTTCATAAATCGCGATCTAAATCATCCCGTCTTTTTCTGAAAAAAGATCCTGTGTTAGACGGCGCTCCGCGGTCCAGTCGCTAGTCTCGATAGATTTATTCTTGTCTCCCGTTGTTGTCGATCGATTCTAAAGTGCTGTGGCTATTGTTAGCTGCTACACAACATCATGAACTTCCGGCCGGTCCGTCCGGAAAAGGCGTCCGTGTTTATAAATCGACTGGGCGCATGAATGTAATGGATTAAATAGTTCCGGGCAATTAAAGTGTTAAGAGCGCCCCTCACTTAATTTACACAAGTGTGATTTTTTTTTATTATATAAAACGGGATCGCTACAATCTTTTTTTTTCCTGCTTCTTCAGCGATCCTAGACATTCTTCGCGCATGCGCACTGCCGGTCACTTTCTTGTTTACGGCCCGACCAAAACTGTCTCTTCTCTCTAGATCTACGGCGTTCTCCATGGTTTTGATCAAAACGGCAATGTTCCGTCCTCATTTCTGACTTAACCAATGTAGTAACGGAAGATTATGCCTCCCCTTTTCAGAGTAAAATCTGCCTCATCTGCTGGTTTACCACCATATTGTTCTGTTTCTGCCCATCGCGTCGTCAATGCTTCTGAGCTCCAGGCCTGCATGCAATCAGCTAGGGGTACGCAACCTTTGGCACAGGGGAGGGTGATCACTGGCACACCCGCATAAGTGTGAGACGGAGACGTTTTTGAATTGACATTAACATTGACATTAAATTCCCATTGATAATGAATGGAGAATTTTACCTCATAGTGTCTGAGCAAATCGGCATAGTGTCTATTTTACGTCAAGATGATGTACGGTGATAAGAGTGCCCCTAGCTCACTTCACATGGGTGTGATTTTTTTCTTTTAAAATTAAATATTCCAAAAAAAGTAAAATTCATAGAGTAATAAAATAATAGAGACTGAACCGGAGCGACCCCAGTGAGCCCCTGGGGTCAAAAAACCCTAGTTTCAGTTTTGGTGGCGGGTGGCAAAGCCTTCATCCAATCAGGATGAGAGGGGCCTTCCTCCAATCATGATCGAGTGGGGGCGGGCCTTGGTGCACATGCTGTTGGCCTGTTGCACTTCCCCCCCACTGTAGTGTGTGTGCATGTGCACATTTTGTTACCGGGGCGGACTGGGTGGTTTTCCAAATCACCCAAATCACTGAATGCTCCTTTAAATGTCATATGCACAGGGTTTCCTCGTCAAAAATCCACGGGTCCGCCTGCAGTTCACGCTCTAACCAGTAGGGCCGAGTGCTTCAACGCTGGCGAGCCTCCCTGGGGGCTTGGTTAAATTAAGTCCACTCACATCTTCAAATGTGACCAGATTTGAGAGCTAGCTGCCATCGTGCAAACTCCAGTTTTTCACCGGAGGAGAAAAACCTTTTTTTATTTTTTTTTCAAAATGAGTTAATAGCACAGGCAGACTCTTCACATACTAGATCATGTCTGAAATATGCGTCAGAGACATGTAAATATGGAATAAATGCTTAAACATGTAGCTATAGGTGTAATGTGGTGTAATTTGAAGCTATGATTCCCTGCTTTCATATGACGTGAAAAAAACGAAAATTCAAAAAGATCCAATGGCAGTCCCTCAGTCAAACTTTGTCACAAATTACATCCTGCACTTAATCGTACATTCATTCAAACTCCTAACTCATGACCAGGGAGGGATTCTGGGAGACAGGTGAGTTTATTGTTCAGTTTAATGGTCATCACATCCGGATGTGAAAGAAAATATTTCTAATGTTGTTACTTTTGATTTTTGATTGCAGGGCAATCAAAATCAGTTGGGAATATTTCATTTGGATGTGGTGTCATAATTAATTATAATATGGCTCACTGACTATCACAAAAATGAAAACATGGCACTTCATGTGAAAAAGGCTTGCAGACCCCTGAGACATAATTATCCGGAGGAACCGGAGATCAGAACCACTCCATCCACAAACCCCCCCCCCCCCCCCCCCCCCCCTATCCCCCCCCACCACACAACCCCTCCCTCGCACCCACTCTGACCATCCCCGCTCTTTACCCCGCCCCCAAAATAATGTCGTCATTATTTTTATCGGGGGAGGGGGTGATTCGTTTTTGGGAAGAACAAACCATCTTTCTGCTGTTCTGTGTGCCTGAGTCTGTGGTGCAGCATGGTCTCTTCTGTGGTGACGTGTTGGTGGTGGTGTCGTCCGATATGCTGCTACGACCGGGAAAAACAACAAACTGTCCACACATACAGTAGGTCTCCTTTCCACCACGGTTGAACCGGTTCCCTTCTTATAGTCCATGACGAGAGCACCAACATTGGAACGTTAATTTATTAATTGAGCGCGGGCAAAAACCATATAATTGTTTATAGGATCAATATAAGTACATTAATATATGATAACCGTTCCACAGGAGTAGCTTTTTCATATTTATCACACATCTTGTTATTTTCACCAGTATACATGATGGTGAATAGTTAATACTTGAATTAGTTATAATTAATAGTTCCCCAGTTGATTGACTTACCCGATTACAAGTTTTCTGAAATTGTAATTTAAATATGAAAAAAAACTAATATCGACCCTATAAACAATTTAATATAGGTATGGTTTTGCACACTCAATTTGTACTAATTCATTTTGGAGCTCTGACTCATGGTTGGACCTCTGGTTCAACCTCAGTGGAAAAGCAGCCATATTGTATAGCTTTGGTCTCTCTGGCTGTGTGTCCATCTCTCTCCCTCAGCATCCTTTGTTGAGTGGCTTTCTGTCAAGTGTTCTGGATGACAGTTTTCTGAAAAAGCTATGTTTCTATGTCAGTCGTTCTTCGATTTTTCAAAAATAGCAGACCTACAAGCTCGTAGCGCGCCACTCGGTGGCGCGCTATGAGCTTGTAGATCTGCTATTTTTCAATAGCTAAAGCATAACATAATGCTAACACCAAAAGGGGTTCCCGCCCAAAATGGGTTAATAATAATGTTAAGTCCCCTTTGGGCCCGAAGAAATACATTTTCTCTGTATTGCTTTTTGTTTTTAAGGTGGTGTAAGTGGTATTGTAAAAAACAGCTCTATATTATGATGGCAAATCATTCTGTTCATTCAGTAACATGGCTCTGCCCACCTCTCCGGCTCTTTAGTAATACATTTTCAGGTCGCGATACCAATGTTATTCTATATCAGGGTATACAGAATTAACGAGGGGCATTGGATGTGAAAAACGTTTTCATTGGTAATGATCAAATTTGATCTTTGTGGAGTTCTCTCCTCTGGTTGAATAAAGTTAGCGTTGACGTTAAAATGTATTTCCCGTTTACTAAAGAGCTGAAGAGAGGATGGGAGCCCTTAGAGTATAATAGAGACGTCACCGGATTTCTCCTCCCATCCACTTGCATTAAGTTGCTCAAAAGCGCATGAGGCGATTTCACTCCTCCTTCCAGGTAGGAACAGAGTGCATTCTGGGATGGATTGGGCCAAACACATGCGCTGGCAGTTGACTATCATTGCGCCATTTGCGCGCGTTCACGTATGACACATACGTGCCCCAATAACATAAACGTGCGCAATGATAGTTAACGGCCCAGCGCTGGCTCGAGCTGCAATACCAAATTTGGCCACTATGACCATTTCGGCTCAGGGTTTCCTCTCGGTGACGTCTCTATTAATATATACTCTAAGGGGGACCCCTGTTACTGAAACACTGAAGAGAGGGGGGACCCCTGTTACTGAAACACTGAAGAGAGGGAGGACCCCTGTTACTGAAACACTGAAGAGAGGGGGGACCCCTGTTACTGAAACACTGAAGAGAGGGAGGACCCCTGTTACTGAAACACTGAAGAGAGGGGGGACCCCTGTTACTGAAACACTGAATAGAGGGAGGACCCCTGTTACTGAAACACTGAAGAGAGGGGGGACCCCTGTTACTGAAACACTGAAGAGAGGGGGGACCCCTGTTACTGAAACACTGAAGAGAAGGGGGACCCCTGTTACTGAAACACTGAAGAGAGGGAGGACCCCTGTTACTGAAACACTGAAGAGAGGGGGGACCCCTGTTACTGAAACACTGAAGAGAGGGGGGACCCCTGTTACTGAAACACTGAATAGAGGGAGGACCCCTGTTACTGAAACACTGAATAGAGGGGGGACCCCTGTTACTGAAACACTGAATAGAGGGGGGACCCCTGTTACTGAAACACTGAAGAGAGGGGGGACCCCTGTTACTGAAACACTGAAGAGACGGGGGACCCCTGTTACTGAAACACTGAAGAGAGGGGGGACCCCTGTTACTGAAACACTGAAGAGAGGGAGGACCCCTGTTACTGAAACACTGAAGAGAGGGAGGACCCCTGTTACTGAAACACTGAAGAGAGGGGGGACCCCTGTTACTGAAACACTGAAGAGAGGGGGGACCCCTGTTACTGAAACACTGAAGAGAGGGGGGACCCCTGTTACTGAAACACTGAAGAGAGGGGGGACCCCTGTTACTGATACACTGAAGAGAGGGGGGACCCCTGTTACTGAAACACTGAAAAGAGGGAGGACCCCTGTTACTGAAACACTGAATAGAGGGAGGACCCCTGTTACTGAAACACTGAAGAGAGGGAGGACCCCTGTTACTGAAACACTGAAGAGAGGGGGGACCCCTGTTACTGAAACACTGAGGAGAGGGAGGACCCCTGTTACTGAAACACTGAAGAGAGGGGGGACCCCTGTTACTGGAACACTGAAGAGAGGGGACCCCTGTTACTGAAACACTGAAGAGAGGGAGGACCCCTGTTACTGAAACACTGAAGAGAGGGAGGACCCCTGTTACTGAAACACTGAAGAGAGGGAGGACCCCTGTTACTGAAACACTGAAGAGAGGGGGGATCCCTGTTACTGAAACACTGAAGAGAGGGAGGACCCCTGTTACTGAAACACTGAAGAGAGGGTAGACCCCTTTTACTGAAACACTGAAGAGAGGGAGGACCCCTGTCACTGGAACACTGAAGAGAGGCAGGACCCCTGTTACTGAAACACTGAAGAGAGGGGGGACCCCTGTTACTGGAACACTGAAGAGAGGGGGGACCCCTGTTACTGAAACACTGAAGAGAGGGAGGACCCCTGTTACTGAAACACTGAAGAGAGGGAGGACCCCTGTTACTGAAACACTGAAGAGAGGGGGGACCCCTGTTACTGAAACACTGAAGAGAGGGGGGACCCCTGTTACTGAAACACTTAAGAGAGGGGGGACCCCTGTTACTGAAACACTGAAGAGAGGGGGGACCCCTGTTACTGAAACACTGAAGAGAGGGGGGACCCCTGTTACTGAAACACTGAAGAGAGGGGGGACCCCTGTTACTGAAACACTGAAGAGAGGGGGGACCCCAGTTACTGAAACACTGAAGAGAGGGGGGACCCCTGTTACTGAAACACTGAAGAGAGGGAGGACCCCTGTTACTGAAACACTGAAGAGAGGGGGGACCCCTGTTACTGAAACACTGAAGAGAGGGGGGACCCCTGTTACTGAAACACTGAAGAGAGGGGGGACCCCTGTTACTGAAACACTGAAGAGAGGGGGGACCCCTGTTACTGAAACACTGAAGAGAGGGAGGACCCCTGTTACTGAAACACTGAAGAGAGGGGGGACCCCTGTTACTGAAACAATGAAGAGAGGGGGGACCCCTGTTACTGCAACACTGAAGAGAGGGGGGACCCCTGTTACTGCAACACTGAAGAGAGGGGGGACCCCTGTTACTGAAACACTGAAGAGAGGGGGGACCCCTGTTACTGAAACACTGAAGAGAGTGGGGACCCCTGTTACTGAAACACTGAAGAGAGGGGGGACCCCTGTTACTGAAACACTGAAGAGAGGGGGGACCCCTGTTACTGAAACACTGAAGAGAGGGAGGACCCCTGTTACTGAAACACTGAAGAGAGGGGGGACCCCTGTTACTGAAACACTGAAGAGAGGGGGGACCCCTGTTACTGAAACACTGAAGAGAGGGGGGACCCCTGTTACTGAAACACTGAAGAGAGGGAGGACCCCTGTTACTGAAACACTGAAGAGAGGGAGGACCCCTGTTACTGAAACACTGAAGAGAGGGGGGACCCCTGTTACTGAAACACTGAAGAGAGGGGGGACCCCTGTTACTGAAACACTGAAGAGAGGGAGGACCCCTGTTACTGAAACACTGAAGAGAGTGGGGACCCCTGTTACTGAAACACTGAAGAGAGGGGGGACCCCTGTTACTGAAACACTGAAGAGAGGGGGGACCCCTGTTACTGAAACACTGAAGAGAGGGGGGACCCCTGTTACTGAAACACTGAAGAGAGGGGGGACCCCTGTTACTGAAACACTGAAGAGAGGGGGGACCCCTGTTACTGAAACACTGAAGAGAGGGGGGACCCCTGTTACTGGAACACCAATCTCTCAAGACAGACCATAGAGTTATAAAGGATGGAGGGAGAACCGGGACGAAACAGCCCCGCCCCCTGCTATTCATTTCAATAGAAGTTGCTCAGTCGGCTATTTGAACTATTCATTTTGATCATTATTATTTATCGTCGAAAACCATGACAAATGAACTACTATATCACTTTTATTACTTTTTTCGGATGTTTTTTCGTGGTTTTCGAGGGTTTTTCAAAATAGTGGCAAATATGTTTAGGGATAACATATGGGGTGGCGCAAGACATAGCCTAAACACTCTAGTCTAGTAGCAGTGATTACTATTGGAATATAGAGCTTTGAATCATCATTAAAAAAATAGTTTTCTTCTTACATATATCACTTACACCCCCCGAACCCATTTTGACCTGAGACCAGATTCTAAAAATGTCTTCTACATCCTGACAGTTTTCTGAAAAAGCTGTGTTTCTATGTCAGTCGTTCTTCGATTTTTCAAAAATAGCAGATCTACAAGCTCGTAGCGCGCCACTCGGTGGCGCGCTATGAGCTTGTAGATCTGCTATTTTTCAATAGCTAAAGCATAACATAATGCTAACACCAAAAGGGGTTCCCGCCCAAAATGGGTTAAGGACTGCATCCAGGTTGTATCCAGATATATTGTTTATTTCCCAACATTCCTTTCTCACTTTGCTCTGTTGCTGCCTCACGGCTTCCAGGAGCGCCTGGCGGCCAGCCAGGAGGCCATGAAGAACAAGAACCCTAACCCTAACCCTCCTCCTCCTCCTCCAGGGCCTCACGGCTTCCAGGAGCGCCTGGCGGCCAGCCAGGAGGCCAGCCAGGAGGCCATGAAGAACAAGAACCTCTGTGTGTTATGTCCTCTCCTCCTCTCCTCCTCCAGGGCCTCACGGCTTCCAGGAGCGCCTGGCGGCCAGCCAGGAGGCCATGAAGAACAAGAACCCTAACCCTAACCCTCCTCCTCCTCCTCCAGGGCCTCACGGCTTCCAGGAGCGCCTGGCGGCCAGCCAGGAGGCCATGAAGAACAAGAACCTCTGTGTGTTATGTCCTCTCCTCCTCTCCTCCTCCAGGGCCTCACGGCTTCCAGGAGCGCCTGGCGGCCAGCCAGGAGGCCATGAAGAACAAGAACCCTAACCCTAACCCTCCTCCTCCTCCTCCAGGGCCTCACGGCTTCCAGGAGCGCCTGGCGGCCAGCCAGGATGCCATGAAGAACAAGAACCCTAACCCTCCTCCTCCTCCTCCAGGGCCTCACGGCTTCCAGGAGCGCCTGGCGGCCAGCCAGGAGGCCAGCCAGGAGGCCATGAAGAACAAGAACCCTAACCCTAACCCTCCTCCTCCTCCTCCTCCAGGGCCTCACGGCTTCCAGGAGCGCCTGGCGGCCAGCCAGGAGGCCATGAAGAACAAGAACCCTAACCCTAACCCTCCTCCTCCTCCTCCAGGGCCTCAGGGCTTCCAGGAGCGCCTGGCGGCCAGCCAGGAGGCCATGAAGAACAAGCTAACCCTCCTCCTCCTCCTCCAGGGCCTCACGGCTTCCAGGAGCGCCTGGCGGCCAGCCAGGAGGCCATGAAGAACAAGAACGTGGTGAACCTGGCCGCCATCCGGCAGGGCATGAAGCGTTTCCAGTTCCTGTTGAACTGCTGCGAGCCGGGGACCATCCCGGACGCCTCCATACTGGCCGCCGCCCTCGACCTGGTACGTATACGACCCATGTAGACCTGAGGACGCGGCCGTGTCGCCTCATATAGCTTTTAACCACTTTAACCATTATTTTAAACTTTAGCTGTTGAAAAATAGCAGATCTACAAGCTCATAGCACGGCACCAAGTGCCGCGCCGTGCCGTCAAAGAAACGCTGTTTTGACCAAAATGCCATCTGGGACAAGGAATAGGATTGAAAGAAACGGATAGAATTGATTATTATGGCGAAGCCGATCTAAGATGGGTGATCCAGTGCTGTGCTAACAACATAGCTAGCTAACCGGCTAACGTAAGTAGCATTATGGCTCGATCGATCGAATGCACTATAAAAGCGCAATTGCCATTAATCAACGGCAATGGCGGTAAGCGTAGTGTCAAAAAATAGGCTTCAATTGACCTAGATGTGCGGCAATGGCGCTGCAAGTATTATTTTTCCATGGACGTTTGGAGAAGGAGGAGAGACCCGCACACCGCCACTTGCTGGTTCAAGAGTTTTATTTTTAAATAAGAGTCATTAGTCATAGCAACGTTTCGGCCTTTCTGCCTTCTTCAGGCATCCATGGACGTTTCAAACGTATTTGTTTAAAGACCTTTTAAGCCTCGGACAAAGACATTTCTTTAGGCCGAACAAACAATTAGAAAGAAGAAGAAAAGGGCAAAGTACACTTTTTTAAAGGTTTATATAAATACTAGACTAAAATGTTAGGAAGGGACTAGTGGACAAGAGATCCAGTCATTTACTCATTTTACAATTAGTTGCATGCTGAAAATAGACGATCTACAAGCTCGCAACGCTGTAACAATCGGCCTTTTGGTTAGAAAGGAAAATCATTAACTAAGGAATAAAAACGGGATCGGCAGGTTCTTAGCTTAATGAAACTCACATGTTTAATAACTACATAAATCAATCGGGCAATACAATACACTTGCTTCTGACCCTATAGCAAAATAATAAACAAACACACAAATCAACACTCAATTCCCCAATCCCCTTTCAACCCAGCAAAGTCCCAACGTCAGTTGTAAACAACAAACAAAACAAGTTCGTCACGCGAGGCAGGCGCTTTAGATCAAGAACAGTCCCGCGACCGTCCTCCTCCCAGCACGCTCCCACAGTATAGTTCCTCAGATCCACATGAAGCGCAAATTAGGGGTACCCCAACTATAATCCACCGGTAATCCAACAGAAGACGGATTTATCTCACCCGCGATGCTCCTTGTTGACCGGCAGTTCATTCATGGATCCAGCGGCGATGACGCAGTCTCCCCAGCGTCCCAACACGGCCGCTTACTAAGTGCTTGGCTGAGCTCGACAGTTTGTATGTTTAGGCTGCAGGTTACCAGTAGTTAGTTTATGTAACTTAGACACTAACCACTGACCCTGGCGCCTCTGAGATCTCCTCCTTCCACACCCGTTCACACTAGCACACAGGTCTCTCGAGTCTCCTGCACCACACCCTCTATTTGTCAAGTGGCGTGTGGCAGCAATCACTCATGCTAATCAGGCCCACTACCTCCCACATGAATTGGAAGTGCTCATATATTCATATCACACGTATACAAATCACACTAATTGAAAAAGCAGATAATAATAACATAATGTGCATTTGTCACAACGCGTCGCAGCTTGTAGATCGTCTATTTTTTTTTTAAGTGAAAAACGGCATCAAGGCCCGTCAAAATACATTTCAGTCGACTAAATCAACCGACTAAAATCTTATGATATTTAGTCGACTAAAACTAAGACTAACACTAAGACATTCCAGGTGTACTAAAATGTGACTGAAACTAAATGAATATTCAAGAGACTATGACTAAAACTAAAAATCTAAATTATTTGCTGTCAAAAACAAACACTGCTCTGCCGGCCTTCCTTCCAGGAAGCTCCGGTGGTGGCACGGGCCTCCCTCTTCCTGGAGTGCGCTCGTTTCGTCCACCGCTGCAACCGCGGCAACTGGCCGGAGTGGATGAAGGGCCACCACGTGAACATCACCAAGAGAGGCCTGTCCCGCGGACGCTCCCCCGTCGTGGGAAACAAGCGCAACCAGAAGCTGCAGTGGAACGCCGCCAAGCAGTTCTGCCAGTGGGGGGACGTGAGTTGATCTGTTTAATATACTAGTCCTTACCCGTTGTGAGATAGTGTGAAAAGGTGCAGGCAGTGAGGAGCTACGGCAGTTACAGTGACACACATTCTTTCATTCATTCATTCAGACATTGGCTTAATTATAGTATGATGATATGATATGATGATAGGGCTGTTGTGTGTGTGTGGGGTCCAGAGAGAGAGAGAGAGAGAGAGAGAGAGAGAGAGAGAGAGAGAGAGAGAGAGAGAGAGAGAGAGAGAGAGAGAGAGAGAGAGAGAGAGAGAGAGAGAGAGAGAGAGAGAGAGAGAGAGAGAGAGAGAGAGAGAGAGAGAGAGAGAGAGAGAGAGAGAGAGAGAGAGAGAGAGAGAGTCGGATGCGTGCACATGACCTCGAGGTTGCTTTTCGCCCTCAGGCGTCTTACTGGTTTAAACTACTAGTCTTTGTGTGGATATAATAATAATAATATCTCAAACGTATATAGCGCTTTTCTGAGTACACAAAGACGCTTTACATGGGGGGGCTTTACAGAGGGCTTTGCAGAGGGCTTTGCAGAGGGCTTTGCAGAGGTAACAACACAACATGTGTGTACATGCATTAAGCCTGTCAGAAATTGCAATTGTGACCAGAGTTATTATTATTATTTTATTTTAACATATTTTAGTGGGAAATTGGGAATAAAAATGGGCTCTTGAGCTTGAAACGGTTGGTTAGAGCAGTTGGTTCTCAACGTTTTTGGCCGGGACCCCCGGAAATGCTTTGGCAATGTCTCGGGACCCCCGCCCCGCCCCCTCCCAACCCCCAATATAAATTGACTGCTACAATAACCTTAAACCATTTTGGGCGGGAACCCCTTTTGGTGTTTTAAGCATTGTTATAATTTAGCTATTGAAAAATAGCAGATCTACAAGCTCATAGCGCGCCACCGAGTGGCGCGCTACGAGCTTGTAGGTCTGCTATTTTTGAAAAATCGTGAAAATAAAATTTTAAAAAAAATCTTTTTTTTATTTTATTTTTTGGAAAATAATTTGGGGACCCCCTCAAATAATTTGGCGACCCCCCGAGGGGTCGCGACCCACGGGTTGAGAACCCCTGCTTTAGAGTAAAGGCTAAGATTAGGTGTGTTTGTATAGTGTCTATGAAGTGTATATATTTTGGGCTTCTTGTGTGCGTGCGTGCGTGCGTGTGTGCGTGCGTGCTTCAGGCGATCGGCACACGTCTCAGCGAGCTGTGCCACTTGGACAGCGAGAGTCCAGCCAACATCCTGGGTTACATCTATGAGGAGGAGACCAAGCGGAGGCTGAGGAAAGAGGACGAGGAGGAAGACTATCTAGATGACAGTAAGTAAACTGCAGTTAAAGATGGAGTGCTGTGATCCCCCCCAGTTTTTCATCTTTAAGAGCTGACAGTACTTCATTAGACCCCTTGGTGTGGTTGTTATGTGCAATGATATGTCTTCCCTTTGTATTTAGGGTTTCTTCCTGGAGGCTGAAACCTTTACAGTCAAACGTGCCAATGAAAAAAAAACAATATTATCCCCTCCCCTAACCCCTCCCCCTTTATCATACAACAACAGGTGTGGATGCGGCTTCACTTCAGGTGGATCAACAAAAAAGTCTTCCTCCTTATATAATAATACCTGATGATCATGTTTTTGGGTGGCACTCCATTTTTTGGTTCTTAGCTTTCTTATTATCTTTGATGACCATTTCTAATTTTGGTCAATTTTTGTATTTGACGTGTTACCATGTGTTGCTCTTGCTTACTGTAAATCACTCTGCATTAGGAGCGTCTGCTAAATGCCTAAATTGTAATCAATGATGAATAGATTTATCATTGATTGATTTTGTTTGCATTAGATTGTTGATGCTTTTTGTCCTTCTGTTGCCATTTTCTCCACATATAGATACTGTCAACCCTACAAAGTGTGGCTGCCCGTTTGCTCTCAAGATGGCCGCCTGCCAGCTTCTGCTAGAGATCACGACCTTCCTGAGAGAGACCTTCCCCGTCTTACCACGGCCGCGCACAGAGCCCCTAGTGGTTAGTAGAGGTTATGCAATGAAATACTGCGAACAAAAAAAAACATTGCATGGATGCACCTGGGACGTATCCTATTCCTCAGTGATGTATCCCAAGGTCATCGGGGTTTCGGGTCTCGCAACATCATACCCCTCACTCAGGTGACCCAGCTGGGGGTGATCAAGTCTCGACTTACGTCCCAGTAGCTACCCTCGATCAGTCCCATTAGGGAAAGACCAGGGCCACACAATCCGTTCCTCCTGAACTACTCTGCCGGGACTGGGAGGTACCATTCTGGCGTGTGGAAGGACTAGGCTCTGTGGGTTGACTCCTGTACGGGCCACTATACGTCTCACCAGGTCCACTCCTGCTCTCACCAGGAGTACAGCCAGGACCTGTGCGTTGCACCAGACTCCCAGCACCAGGCACTTCATTCAGGAGTGGCAGATTTTTGAGCCGCAATGGTTCTGCATAACTATACTATATACTGTATATATATATATATATGAGACAAAAAAGGACTCCTGCACATCCAACAAGACCCGTGGGAGGTGCAAGTCTAGTTAGCAGGCATAGACATCAAAAAGGGAAAAACCTTCCAAGGAAGGGACTGCACACTCCAGGGAACAAAGACGGACAACTTACTGCATCAACTTATTTATTAGCACAACGCGTTTCGCCGTGAGCTTCGTCAGGTGCTAAGCAGTGTGCAGTCCCTTCCTTGGAAGGTTTTTCCCTTTTTGATATATATATATATATATATATACGCTGTCAAAGGTGTCAAAAGGTGTCAAAAGATGATCTCGGCAGCGAAATAAAAACGTCTGGGTTTCCGAGGCTACTCCCGATCTACTGTAGGACCTGGACATGATGTCTGTCTGACATGCTGTCTGTCTGCAGGACCTGGACAGCTGTCGCCTGCGTCTGGACCCAGAGCTGGGACGGCACCGCTACGAGAGGAAGATCAGCTTCGCCGGCATCCTGGATGACGAGGACGGACACGACTCCCTGAACAGCAGCAGCCACACGCTCAAGTCTGACGAGAACGAGAAGAAAGCCCCGGAGCCTCCGCAAGGTAACGTATATATTAGGGGTGTGCTGAAATATCGATATGGCGATATATCTCGATACGTCCTCCCGCGATAAATAATCGATATTGATTATTAAAATATCGATATCGGGAAAACCCCCCCTTTTTAAATTTGAAATGTTGTTCATAATGAAGTGATGAACAACATGTTTAGAAAAGGAGGAAATGACAGCTAAAATAAAGCAAATCCCACTCAGATTCCACAGCAACCAGAAGTACTGAATTACTGGATGGTGATTTGTCCAAAGTCTCCAAACAGCTTTGTGGGAATACAAAATGCTGAATTTTTTCAGTTCCAAGTATTTTGTAGTTGCAGATATCGTGATATATCGTTGATGAAATTTCATACAATATATCGATATATCGCAAATATCGCAATATATTGAATATCGTGATATTATCGTTATCGAGGGCCTAATATCGCGATATATACCGTATTGTGAGGAACCCATATCGTCCCACCCCTAGTATATATCCTCCTACAAAAAACTAAAGCCCCGGAGGGTAACGCATCAAGTGTTGTTTTTGGCAGCAAATTTAGATTTTCAGTTTTAGTCATTGTCTTTGGAATAAAACTTCTATTTGGTTTTAGTCACATTTTAGTCACCTGAAATGTTTTAGTGTTAGTCTAGTTTTAGTCGACTAAATGTCATAAGATTTTAGTCGACTACAATGTGTTTTGGTGGGCCTTGATGGTGTCCTAATGGCTGATTTTACACTTGCTGAAAATAGCCGCGCTGCGACGCGTTGTGAGCTTGTAGATCATGCAACCAAGTGTAAATGCAACCAAGTGTAGATCAGTATAGTTTTTATTTCTTGACGAAATTGTTGATATATTTAGTCTTAGTTTTAGTCATCGTAGCTTAGTTTTCATTTAGTTTTTATTTAGTTTTCGTCAGTGAAAAAAGGTAGTCGACGAACATTTTTCGTCATAGTATTAGTCGACGAAAACAACACTGTAACGTATACGCATAGGAGGCCTTAGCTATGTTTCACCAGTTTCAATTGAAACGGGCCTCCACCCTCAGGGGGGCCTCCAAGCTCCAACTGACCGCCAGGCATCAGTCAACTCCCCGCCACCCTTGGCCCTCTCTCTCTCTCGCTCGCTGCCTCGCTCTCTCCCACGATGTTAAGTTACACCTATTTCCTGTTAATAACCTGCAGGGTAAAATGTGCTGCATTGGGAGGTAAAGGGGAGACACTTTATTGTGACGGGACGACAGGATTAGGAGAGGTGTTGTTGTAATTGTCGAGAGTAATGGCATGGACATTAATAATAGACTTTGTTGTTTTTTTTATAAAAAAAGAAAAAGAAAAGAAAAGTGGGAGATTGTAAAATGTTCTGTTTTTGCATTGCACTATTATGGTACTTGAAATGTAGACATTTCAACAACAGCCTCACAGACTGATAATGTGTTTATATTTATTGAATGGAGAACTCTATTTACCATAATCATTAGTTGGATGTACTTCACAAGTACAATGAATGTATTGTTCCAATATAGTTAGTAGGGTTGTCCCGATTGGATCGGGTGATCGGAAATCGGGGGCCGATCACGTCATTTTCAAATGATCGGAATCGGATCGGGAGCCAAAAAACGTTATCGGAACATCCCTAGTATCAATATTATATCATGATATTGTCTGTGATTTTGGATATTGTACTATTGTGATGGCATAAACGTGTTCTATAAAATATAAATATCGGATCGTGAACAATCGGTATCGGCAGATACTCAAAATCAAATGATCGAAATCAGATCGGGAGCAAAAAAGCGTGATCGGGACATCCCTAATAGTTAGTATAGTATGTTATATAGTGATTACATTAAAGTTGAAGGCACTGAAAATATAATATAGTATTTATTCCTGACAGACATTTTTATTCTGTACAGTGCATTAATGAACAATAGTGTTGAATTGAACTTAAACTTAAATGCCATGAAATAAAACATACAATCAAGTTATTGTACTGAGTTAGAAATGTAGACATTTCAACAATCTTACAGACAGATAATGTGTTTTAAGTTAAATACAATTTCCTGAATGGAGATCTCTATTTACATAATCATTACAGTCAATTCAAAGGGGTTAATTGGCATGAGAGTATATTAGAGATTAGATTACAGTCAGTAATGTAACGTCAGTACTTCAGTAAAATTGTTTCAATATAATGCTATATCTATAATACATAGGGGAGGAAATCACACCCATGTGAAGTGAGGGGCGCTCTTATCATCATACATCCTCACATTCCGTGCTCAGCCAATCAAATCATCTCTATGTGTGGTACACATAAACATACAAAGCTATGGGCGTAGGAGGGCTCTCAAAAAAATAAAAATGAAGAGTTAAATGATTGATTTTAAGTTGTACAGTTAACTTAATGAGACCACGTGTTGTCTTAAATGCACATTCAACTTTTTCTGGTAAAGTTAGTCTGGTAAAATTAGTCTAATCTGAGTGATTGACAGGATAGATGATCAGAGGAGCAGAGTTTTTACCACCATCATAAGGACTTGGATTGAAGTATGGATAGAGTTTCTCAGTGAAGGAGCAGCCAGTGAAAGAGTAGAGGTGAACTCTGGTCTCCACATCATAAAAGGAGACCAGACCCTCCTCATAATCCACAAACACTCCCACTGTCTGGAGCTCCTCTCTTACAGGGAGGAGGACAGAAGGGCCAGCAATAGCCATGTACTCATTTCCATTCCTCAACCATATAGTCCAGTAACCATTGTTGGGTCTCAGTGAGATTGTTCCCTTCCTGTTGATGGACTCTCTGGCCACTCCTACATCCCAGGCAGTCTTCCCTCCAACCTGGACCTCAAAGTAAAACCTTCCTGAGGAGAAGCTTTGTTTCCCTAAGACACAGGGACATTGAGAGAATCTCTCTGTGTTGTCTGGGAGGTTCTTCCGCACATTTCCACAACTCACTTGTTTTCCATCCTCAGACAGGATGAGCCAGGGTTGTGCTGTATCAGGGTCCAGAGTCACATCCACCTCATATTGTTGGATCCTCCTCAGCTCAGCATGACGCAGCTGCTTCTTCATCTCTTTACTGAGTGTCTTCTCCAGCTGAGCCACAGCTGTCCTCACAGTCCTCACGTATGAAGACTGATGGACATTGACCTTTGTCCAGTCCTTGGTGGGTGGAGGGGTCTTGATGGAGGTGAAGTTCTGGAGGAGGTGGAGGTGGTCTTCAGTGTGTGAGATCTGTTTCAGCTCAGAGCTTCTCTTCTCCAACTGAGTGATTTCCTGTTGCAGCTCATCGATGAAGCCTTCAGCCTGTTTCTCTGTTGTTTTCTGCTTCTCTTCAATCACATCAATGAGCTCAGCCTGGCTTCTCTGAATACATCTCACCAGAGCAGTGAAGACCTGCACACTGTCTGCTATCTCTCTGTCTGCATCTTCCTTGCTGAGCTCCACTGTGTGTTTGACCTCCTGAATCGTCAGTCTTCTCTCCCTGATCATCTTCTGAACTTCAGCCTCTGTCTTTCCCAGCTCAGCCTTCTTCCCATTGTATTCCTCTTTCAGAGATACAATCTGATGTGACTTGTGGTCTAACTGAGTGCAGAACTGACAAACACACATGTGGTCAGTCTTACAGAACAGCTCCAGAGGTCTGTCATGTTTCTTACACATGACGTCTTCCAGGTTCTTCACAGGGTCGATTAGTTTGTGTCGTTTTAACGCTGTGGCTCTCAGGTGAGGCTCCAGGTGAGTCTCACAGTAGGAGGCCAGACACACCAGGCAGGTCTTCATGGCTTTGATCTTGGTCTCAGTACAGACGTCACAGGAGACTTCATCTGGTTTAGCAGGTTTTTTGAGCTCCTTTGACTTCCTGAACTGATCAGCCATCTCTGCGAGAATCTTATTAACAGAGCATTTTGGTCTAATATAGAAGGTTTCTTGACATAGTGGACACTTGCACACATGAGTGCTGTCCCAGTGCTGTGTGATGCAGGCGTTGCAGTAGTTGTGTCCACATGGAGTGGTGATTGGATCAGTGAACACATCCAGACAGATGGAACACTGGAACTGCTCTTCAGAATGGAGACTGCTGGAGGACGCCATTCCTACACACTGGAAATAAAAGTGAAAGCATTGAATGTGTTTAAATTATACTGCTCTTCATTTATACAAACAGACTGAAAGTATACCATATACAAGGCTGTCGCCCGTTCAAAACGACGCATGTTGGGAACACATTAACCTCGGGTTGGATCGCAACTGTTGTCAGAGTATTTCAAACATTATCATAGTACTTATTGCACCCAGTATACAGTACATTATCATAGTACTTGGCTCAGTCTGTGATGTCAGTATGACGTAATATTGATGACATCAAGGATTTCCATATATGGGCATATAGGGCACAATGTATGGATTCATATGTATTTTGGGGAAAACCACTGATCCAACCGACTTCCCCCCATGAGGCAGTTGAAGTCGATCAGTCAGACGCTTCTTGAGTTAAGGGAAGTTACGTCGATGCCGATAGGCAGAGATTTCACACATGCATAGCTTGATAGGTTGTGGTCAATCTGTAGTTGCGACGGGCCCAGTGCAGTCCTTTTAGGACGGCCCCTCACTTGCTTCCTAATGTTGTTTTTGAGGGGTGCTAGCCCCTCCTATGGACAGCTCTGTGTGCTTGTACCACGGAGATGATTTGATTAGCTGAGCAGGATATGATGTATGATGATAAGAGCGCCTCTCACTTCACACGAGTGTGATTGTTCAAGGACCCCCAGATGAATGGGGATGCACACACAGATTAGACACACCAGCAGTCGGACATGCGGTCAAACATGCGCTGCGGTTATGGTTAGGTTAGGGTTTGAGGTTGTCGGTCTAATGACAGTCGGACCAATAGTATGTCTAAACTAAAGCCTGTACCCGAGGAATGAATCTTTGTGTAGCTCCTGGCAGCCATCGTGGAAGCCATCTTGAAAATAATACCTTTCCAGAAGTTTCTTTGTATTTGTATTTAATGTGTTATTTAGCATGCCCAATAATAACAGAATCCATTGAAAAATCTCTTTTTTGGGGTTTCAACCATGTACTGACATCTAATATTGGATTCATTGCAAACGGACCATAGTAGGGGGTGAGCAAGTACTGTTCAAATATTTAGAACATTGTAGTGGAAATCTCGAACGGGACATACCTCTGACAAGAGTCAGAGGTAAGTTGCGCGCTCTGCTCGCGCACAAGTAGGCCATTCATGCATGCCAGCTTGTGTGCAAAAGCGCAAGTTGGCAGCTCGACAGAGTGCATTTCCTGTTTCCACTGTGGTCCTATGTATTCAATTCATCAACATAGTACAACAACAACACAATCATACATGTCATCAACAAATACAAAACCACTAGTATGTACAAAGGAAAAAAGGAATTGTGGGCAGTAAACGACACCTCCTTGCTATGGGAAATCACAGCGAACTCATTCACGACCATTTTAAGATATTGATCTTAGTCATTATCATTGCAGCGCGGCACCAAGTGACGCTGCAGTGAGCTTGTTGTACATCTTGGTGTTTTTGATTAGTCGACAAATAAATGGATAAATTGGTAAAGTGACACATTTTGTATTAACACATCTTGCTCCACTGGGGGTCCTCGGGCCCCACTTTGAGAACCAATGCTGTACACAAACTGACCCCATCTATCTCCCCTTATCTCTCTGCAGTGTCTTATCACATGATAAAAAGAAGACATTTGACTATAATTTACCAAGCATATTATCATTGCATATGACAGAAAAACATTAATATGAAAGTATTTTTTATCGTTTCTTATATTTATTATTTATATTATGTAGAATATTGATTGATTATTTTAAGTCTGTGTCCTGCATACAAAGTTCCAATAAACCCTCATGGGTTTCATAAGACACCGTGTTACGCTTACAGCATGTTTTACAGCAGGGGAGGCGACCTTTGGCACCGGTGCCAACGTTGGCACAGAGGAGGGTGATCACTGGCACACTGGCATACGTGTGAGAGAGAGGATATTTGGTTTGAAATAAGCTATTAAAAAATAAATTACATCCTGCACATAATTCTACATTCATTAAAACTCTGACTGGGGAGGGAGTCTGGGAGATAGTCTGAGATTCTGGGAAAATGTTATATTTGTGGACAATCAAAAACTGATGTGGTGTCATTACACATTGACAATCTAGAACATAAAAATCACACTTGTGTGAAGTGAGTGGTGCAACTCCGTGTGGGGGTCCCTGGAACATCCAGACCCCCAGGAACGTGCCCAGGGGGCCGGGCCGATTCCCTCGAGCGGCCCCACGTCCGAAACGGTTGAGAAATGACAGTTACCGTGTGGGGGTCCCTCTACTGTACTGTACTGTACTGTACTGTACTGTACTGTACTGTACTGTACTGTACTGTACTGTACTGTACTGTACTGTACTGTACTGTACCGGCACACCCAAAATCATCATATATACAGTTAATATACATGTGCGTGTGTGTTTGTGTGTGTGTTAGGTTGCGCACAGGTGGTGAAAAACAACCATGCTGTTTCCGTGCTCAGACCCACCCAGCCAGCCAGCCAGCCAGCCACCCACACACATAGCTCCGTAAGGGAGTGGTTGCACCACTCAAAAATCACACCTGTGTGAAGTGAGGGGTGCTCTTATCGTCATACATCATCATACATCATCTCTTTCTGGCCAATCACAATTTTATGCCTCCCTTTTATGCCCTCACGTTTGATCCCCAATACGTACTTTTCTCAGCCAATCAAATCATCTCAATTCCGTGCTCAGCCAATCAAATCATCTCAATGATCCATTCCATCCAATCCATCGCTATTATTCACACAAACGCACAAAGTTGGGCATAGGAGGGGCTAACACCCCTCAAAAATAGAACTTTGTTTCAAAAGTGTTGGAGACTCCTGATTTACACTATATTCACATAATACATTACATTATATTGTATTTATGAGTTATACAGTGTTCTGTCTTCTCTCCCGAGCCTGACAAATAAAATCTGCCACAACAAAAGCTCCTTTAACAAAACATAATTAAACATCATAATGACCTAACTTCAAGGAAATCACCACACATAGAAGATATAACAAATACCTCTCTTATATCATCATATCAGATATCAATTATATTTGTTTTATTGTAAACGGCAAGCAGCAAGATTACTCTCTGTAGCACACAACGGGAGACGAGAATAAATCTAGCCCATACAGTATAATCTAAACAATATCTATCTCACTGGAATGCTTCATTCAGACAAATAGAATAAACTGTGTAATTTCAGACATGTCTGTGTGAAGTGAAAACCCCAAATATCTAAACAATGATACTCACCAGGCCTAAGTCTTGTGTGTTAATGAGGAGAATGCTGTTGATGTGAGGTTTCTGTAGTAATAATGATCTCTGCTGTCTCTCTGTGGGGGAATGTTCCACCTTTGATCCTCATAAAGTACATCGTTTAGATCAGAGCCTTAGATATAGACAGAGTTACGCAAACTGCGTTCACTTCATGGGGCTTCAGTCCAATGGCGGCTCTCCTACATAGACTTCTATTGAGCATGGGGACAACCAACTGGGACAAGTCCTGGACCGGAAGTATAGGCAGAAATGCATTGGACTCAGGCAACAGCCCAGCTTTAATGATCATGATGATTATTTTAGATTGTTTTGTAGTAATAGCACAACATAAACATTAAAGAGACTTTAGTTGTTACTGTACAATACCAAAAACATTTGGCATGTTGCACACATGCCTAAAATAGCTCTTATTTGCGCCGCCCTCGTTGAAAATAATGTATTTCCAACTCCAGCTTGTCTCAGTTCAGACTGCATGAACAGCGCTCGAGCGCTCGGTTTCTGCCCCCTCAATGTCGTAACTCTTCTACTAGACGGCTCTGGGTTAGATTGTGTTGCACCTTGATAATAGTTAACCCTTCCCTGGACTCCACCGCGCTGTGTGCAGGTTGACAAGTGCAGAATAGACATTTAAATTCATACCATATTTTATCATTATATTCTACTATAGTCTTACATTTTATTTCAATGAGATTATTATAATATTGACCGAGAAGAGCTGAAGGGTTGTTACTTTTTACTCTGAAATCATACTTGCATGTTTATGTGTCATGAGTAAACATCCCTTTATCCATTTTTCAAAATAGCGCCCCTCACTTGCTCACTTCACACGGGTGTGATTTTTAGTCTTCAGGACAGGAACTCCTTTTGGGGTTCTTGTTGCTATGTACAGTATTTAGCAACATAACATTTTTGTAATTTTTTAATAAATATCTGTAGTTTTTCAGAGAACTTTAGTGAGGATTTAGAAGGCGTTTTTAGTATTGGCCTCAGTCCAGTTATGGGTTAAAGCTATAATGTGTAACTTTTTCATTAACACAAAGGTTCAATTTGGGTCTGGCGAAAGTTTCACAACACCCACTCTATGAATCTCACCCCCGAAAGCATTTTATAAATATGTTTTCAATTGAACATAATATATTATGAAATAACCTGTTAAAGGATAATTCCATGCTATAAGGCTTTCTTACCTTTATTTGTAGTTGTTACGTCCCCACCAAAGAGGTCCAGGTGTTATGTTGTGCAAAAGTGCATTATTGGCTATTTCCCCTAATATAAGCCCTCAATGGGGTGTGCCGCTTGGGATACTATTTACATTATGAAGAGAGGATATATACAACAAAAACTATATTTTTGAGTAGGACAGTGTGCCTACTACCGCTCTAGTAGATTAAAAATAAAAAGGTTTATGCCAGAGACATCACACATCAATTATGCCAGTTGGAAATGTGCCAGACATCAGGCCTGGGCCGTGGCTCAGCGGTCCAGGCACCTTGGCTGGTAATCCAGTCGGGCAGTCTGGCCGCGGGTTCGACTCCCGATCCCTATGGCACTTACTGCATGTCACCCCCCCCCATCTCTCTCCCCATTTCCTGTCAGCCTATTGTCTATCCCTCCATAAAAAAATATAAAATAAAGGCGAAAGCCACAAAATAAATGTGCCAGACACGATGTATACAGTGACTGTATGTTGGTTTGTTTACTGTTGAGTGAGAGGACATCAATCTAATCATCTGGGGACCCGACCAACTGTTTGGAAACCATTGATCACTATGCCTCTGCAGTCGCACGCGCACGCACTCACGTACGCACGTGCGCACACGCACACAACTGCATATACCTTTACCAGGCATATACGTGGTAATCACTCCCTTCATACGACACAATGGGAGACCGCATGCACTAGAAAAAAAGACACCTATGAGATCTCAATTTCTAACTTTGAGCAAGAATTGTGCAGCATTGGTTGCCTGTCCAATTAATTGCAGTTACTCTTATGTTTTTGCTACAAGAGAGAGGTTTAAGTTGATGTTGTTTGCCACAGTAGTTGGCTCCAGCCGTAGGGCGTTCACTTCTAGTCATTTTTTTTGCTAATAAATATTTGTACATTTAAAAACTGTGTACATTGGTGACTATAACTATAATCTACCTGATCTTGAGGCCTACAAAATCTGGGGAAAAAAATATATTTTTTAATCAACTAGTCAACTAGTACCAACAAGGTCGACTAGTGGATTTATTATTCAACTAGTAAACTAGTAAAGTTGCTTAATGCCCTCCAGGTGACACATTTTGAATGTATAATGTTCAGCAACTACAGACTAAAAGAAATGGGAACCGTGTGAGGAATCGTGACCTCAATTTCTTGTGGAGGAAAATCGAGATTCACATTTGAGCAAGAATGGAGCACCATGGCATTAAAACCCAGACTATAGATTCAGAGTCCATCAATCCTCAGAGGAAGGTCTGATGACCTTTGTAGGAGGATCAGGATCAGGACGGCCAAAAAGTCGACCTATGTCACCTACTTTACTCCTTTTACTCTCCAGCGCCGGCGATCCGCAAGATCCGCATCGGCGGTTCGCGGCTGCTCCAGATCAAAGGCGCGCGCAGCTTCCGCGTGAAGAAGGGCGGATCGCTGTCGTCCATCCGCCGCGCCGGCAGCCTCAAGAGCACCAAGATGTCCCGACAGGACTCGGAGTCGGAGAACGAAGAGGGTCTCCTGTCCCAGACCCACAGCAGGGACACCGTCACTGATATAGGTATCTATAGGCTTCTGTCCACTCACTTAGCTATGCTTTTTAAAAGTTTTTATGGCATAGGCAGCTCCCGGCAGGATCCGCCGTCCTGCAGGCGCAGCTGCAGGAGATGAGACTAATTACTTAGCGACATAGAGAGAGTGTGTGTGTACGTGTGTGCGTCAATTTAACAAAGGTTCAGACGATCAGAAATCAGCAGAGAATGAGCGACGTTTGCGCTACTGTATGCCAAATTGAATTGGACACGGTCCCAGACTTTTTTCCCCCCTGGAAATACAAACGTCTGGGTTTCCGAGGCTACTGTCCACCAGTCTTGTAGTCTCGCGTTGCCAGACTGTTGCCTCTCGCAATTTTCAAATGCTTCCGGTCATACATAGCATATGGAGCAATGGAGCCTCCAGCTCCCCACTTCCGTTTGTCTTTACAGTCGCGCATATTTATCCTAATATAAATAGAAATCATGTAAGCATACAGCTTGCTGCTTAGCAGAAATGGAAATGCCGGTTCGGGCGCAAAATATTGACTTACCCTCGGGGCATGGGTCGGTTCCATTTCAAAGCTGCGGGTCTCGGTCAGGGCATCTGAAATGCATAATACCCGAAAGGACCTGCTTTATAGCCCCAAAAATAACAGATCTACAAGCTCTCAACGCGTCGCAGTGTGACGCGCTGAGAGCTTGTAGGTCTGCTATTTTTGCTATTTTTGTCCAAAAGTGCACTCTTACGGGATGTCAGCCCCTGCCTCTCTGCACGTCCCTGTATGCAACCCTTTATTTTATCTCCGCTGTGTCGGAGACTAGACGCAGGAGGTGACGCTCCTATACGAGCAGTCTCATGTGATGGTGAAAATATGGTAAATGGTAAATGGTGCATTTATATAGCGCCTTTATCCAAGGCGCTTTACATAGATTGTGCATTACATTCACACATTCACACACCGATTTCGGCGGAAGCCATGCAAGGTACCAACCAGCAATTTGGGGTTCAGTGTCTTGCCCAAGGACACTTCGACATGTAGACAGGAAGAGCCGGGATTCGAACCGCCGACCCATGGATCATTGGACGACCTGCTCTACCTCCTGAGCCACAGTCGCCCCGTAATATGCATAATATAGCATCGGGCGCACACTGCTGGTCTTTCGGAACCGGGTCTATTATACCTGGGTTTATTTAGAATCGGATCCTGTTTTCGGACCGTGTTCGGTCGAAATATCACCGGTTCCGTGTTTGTTTTGTGTTGCAGGGAGTCCCTTTAGCACCAGTGAACCCAGCATCGAGCCAGAAGGACAAGGCTCGGGAGGGGCCGAGGACAACTACCACCGCAACATGTCCTGGCTCCATGTATGTCCATCAGTGCGTGTGTGTGTGCGTGTGCGTGTGCGTGTGCGTGTGTGTGTGTGTGTGTGTGTGTGTGTGTGTGTGTGTGTGTGCGTGCGTGCTCCAATGTGCATGTCGCTGTTGTCGGGCACGAACCACCTGTCTCCATATTCTAACTTTTCAGTTTGTCCGTAAATTAAGTACTTTTTGACGTCAATACTTTTGTACTTTCACTCAAGTACATTTTGAATTTCCGGACTTTTACTTTACTTAACACTTAGGCCGCTAGCATTTATTGAAAAATTAGGATCTAATTCACGCCAGCATTTTTTTTATTTGAGCTCTTATTTTGAAAAGCCGCCATTTCCGCTCCACAAACAGTAGTCCTAAGTTAGGAGTTTTCACACAGCTGGGCGGGCCTTGTTTACAATGTGAATCCAGGCCGGAGCTCCAGAGAGCTCTAGATCGTCAGCTCTGTGCCGTCAAAGAAACGCTGTTTTGACCAAAAATGCCATCTGGGACAAGGAATAGGAGATACAGGTGATTGAAAGAAATGGATAGAATGGATTCTTATGGCGACGACGATCTAAGATGGACGATCCAGTGCTGTGCTAACAACACAGCTAGCTAACCGGCTAACGTGAGTAGCATTTTGGCTCGAGCAATCGAACGCGCTATATAAGCTCAATTGCCGAAGGCCGTCGGCAATGGCGTTAAGCGTCAGTATCAAAATTAGGCTTCAATTTACTTTAATCGTCGGCAATGGCGCGTTAAGTGTTAACAGAGTAGTTTTTATATTGCAGCATTGATACTGTTACTTACGTCAACAGGTATTATGTTAAAGTCTACATGTACCTACAGAAGTGGAGAAGAATGTCTGTGGACTGACTGAGGGGCTATCTGACTGACTAGTAGTAGTGTACAGTAGCTGTTGTGGCAGACAGTGCTTGAATGAATGCACATGTACAGTAACACCCGGGATTCGAACTCGCGTCTCTAGCGTGAAAGTCCAACTCTTAACCACTATACTATAGAGACTATAGTATAGTGGTTAAGATGTTGGACTTTCACGTCTAGTGTCTGACTCTATACTATAGAGAGTCAGAGACTAGACACTAGACTAAAGGGATATCCCTATATGGACCGGGGGATATATTAGACTTTTGAAGCCATCAGGCTTGAGGCTTTGAGCCACTCTGCTATACACACACTGCACTCCCACTCCTCTCACCTTCCTTCTCTCTCTCCACGGTTCCTCTGTGCTCAGATCATGATCCTGCTGTGCAACCAGCAGAGTTTCATCTGCACCCACGTGGACTTCTGCCACCCGCGCTGCTACCAGCACCACGGACGCTCCTGCGCCCGGCTGGTCCGCGCCATCAAGCTGCTCTACGGCGAGACCGTGGACAGCCTGAAGGACGACAACGCCGCGTCCTCCGGCAACATTGGACCACGCGCCAAGAAAAACAAGGAGGTGGGTCTGTGTGGGGAGCGTAGATAGGGGGTTTGTGTGGGGAGCGTAGATAGGGGGTTTGTGTGGGGAGCGTGGATAGGGGGTTTGTGTGGGGAGCGTAGATAGGGGGTTTGTGTGGGGAGCGTGGATAGGGGGTTTGTGTGGGGAGCGTAGATAGGGGGTTTGTGTGGGGAGCGTGGATAGGGGGTTTGTGTGGGGAGCGTAGATAGGGGGTTTGTGTGGGGAGCGTGGATAGGGGGTCTGTGTGGGGAGCGTGGATAGGGGGTTTGTGTGGGGAGCGTAGATAGGGGGTTTGTGTGGGGAGCGTAGATAGGGGGTCTGTGTGGGGAGCGTAGATAGGGGGTTTGTGTGGGGAGCGTAGATAGGGGGTTTGTGTGGGGAGCGTAGATAGGGGGTTTGTGTGGGGAGCGTAGATAGGGGGTTTGTGTGGGGAGCGTAGATGGGGGGTTTGTGTGGGGAGCGTGGATAGGGGGTTTGTGTGGGGAGCGTAGATAGGGGGTTTGTGTGGGGAGCGTAGATAGGGGGTTTGTGTGGGGAGCGTAGATAGGGGGTTTGTGTGGGGAGCGTAGATAGGGGGTTTGTGTGGGGAGCGTGGATAGGGGGTTTGTGTGGGGAGCGTGGATAGGGGGTTTGTGTGGGGAGCGTAGATAGGGGGTCTGTGTGGGGAGCGTAGATAGGGGGTTTGTGTGGGGAGCGTAGATAGGGGGTTTGTGTGGGGAGCGTAGATAGGGGGTCTGTGTGGGGAGCGTAGATAGGGGGTCTGTGTGGGGAGCGTAGATAGGGGGTTTGTGTGGGGAGCGTAGATAGGGGGTCTGTGTGGGGAGCGTAGATAGGGGGTTTGTGTGGGGAGCGTAGATAGGGGGTTTGTGTGGGGAGCGTAGATAGGGGGTTTGTGTGGGGAGCGTAGATAGGGGGTTTGTGTGGGGAGCGTAGATAGGGGGTTTGTGTGGGGAGCGTAGATGGGGGGTTTGTGTGGGGAGCGTAGATGGGGGGTCTGTGTGGGGAGCGTAGATGGGGGGTTTGTGTGGGGAGCGTAGATGGGGGGTTTGTGTGGGGAGCGTGGATAGGGGGTTTGTGTGGGGAGCGTAGATAGGGGGTTTGTGTGGGGAGCGTAGATAGGGGGTTTGTGTGGGGAGCGTAGATGGGGGGTTTGTGTGGGGAGCGTAGATGGGGGGTTTGTGTGGGGAGCGTGGATAGGGGGTTTGTGTGGGGAGCGTAGATAGGGGGTCTGTGTGGGGAGCGTGGATAGGGGGTTTGTGTGGGGAGCGTAGATAGGGGGTTTGTGTGGGGAGCGTAGATAGGGGGTTTGTGTGGGGAGCGTAGATAGGGGGTTTGTGTGGGGAGCGTAGATGGGGGGTTTGTGTGGGGAGCGTGGATAGGGGGTTTGTGTGGGGAGCGTGGATAGGGGGTTTGTGTGGGGAGCGTGGATAGGGGGTTTGTGTGGGGAGCGTAGATAGGGGGTCTGTGTGGGGAGCGTGGATAGGGGGTTTGTGTGGGGAGCGTAGATAGGGGGTCTGTGTGGGGAGCGTGGATAGGGGGTTTGTGTAGGGAGCGTGGATAGGGGGTTTGTGTGGGGAGCGTAGATGGGGGGTTTGTGTGGGGAGCGTAGATAGGGGGTTTGTGTGGGGAGCGTGGATAGGGGGTTTGTGTGGGGAGCGTGGATAGGGGGTTTGTGTGGGGAGCGTGGATAGGGGGTTTGTGTGGGGAGCGTGGATAGGGGGTTTGTGTGGGGAGCGTAGATAGGGGGTCTGTGTGGGGAGCGTGGATAGGGGGTTTGTGTGGGGAGCGTAGATAGGGGGTCTGTGTGGGGAGCGTGGATAGGGGGTTTGTGTAGGGAGCGTGGGGCTTACAGTGGGTCTGTGTGGGGAGCGTAGATAGGGGGTTTGTGTGGGGAGCGTGGATAGGGGGTTTGTGTGGGGAGCGTGGATAGGGGGTTTGTGTGGGGAGCGTAGATAGGGGGTTTGTGTGGGGAGCGTGGATAGGGGGTTTGTGTAGGGAGCGTGGATAGGGGGTTTGTGTAGGGAGCGTGGGGCTTACAGTGGGTCTGTGTGGGGAGCGTAGATGGGGGGTTTGTGTGGGGAGCGTGGGGCTTACAGTGGGTCTGTGTGGGGAGCGTAGATGGGGGGTTTGTGTGGGGAGCGTGGGGCTTACAGTGGGTCTGTGTGGGGAGCGTAGATGGGGGGTTTGTGTGGGGAGCGTGGGGCTTATAGTGGGTCTGTGTGGGGAGCGTAGATGGGGGGTTTGTGTGGGGAGCGTGGGGCTTACAGTGGGTCTGTGTGGAGCGTGGGCCTTTCAGTGTGTGGACCGCCGCTACCCATGCAGTATCATTGGAGGTCTAAGACGTCGTCTTTAGAGTGCATCAGATTTACTATATTTATAGTATAGTTAAAAAAAAAGTTATAGAAGCAGCAACACACTGGCCACTAAAGATGACATGTACAGTATAGTAAATGAACAGGCCGGTTGTCAGCAGGATACATGTGACACAGGCTGAATGTAAAATGGATGAATGGGTAGGTGAGTGGATGGCTTACTCTGACTGTCTGATTTTATGTAAAATGGATGAATAGGTAGGTGAGTGGATGGCTTACTCTGACTGTCTGATTTTATGTAAAATGGATGAATGGGTAGGTGAGTGGATGGCTTACTCTGACTGTCTGATTTTATGTAAAATGGATGAATGGGTAGGTGAGTGGATGGCTTACTCTGACTGTCTGATTTTATGTAAAATGGATGAATGGGTAGGTGAGTGGATGGCTTACTCTGACTGTCTGATTTTATGTAAAATGGATGAATGGGTAGGTGAGTGGATGGCTTACTCTGACTGTCTGATTTTATGTAAAATGGATGAATGGGTAGGTGAGTGGATGGCTTATATAATGGGATTATGTCAATACTACACTGTTCTTGTTAATGCATATAGTTATAACCCACATGTGCCTTCCCTTGAAAAGACATTTGCCTACTCTGCAGATCTATTTACAACCCACAGTAGTAGGACAGCCATGTTGGTTGCCTGTCAGAAGAACTATTCCTAAATAGATCCGTGTTTGACTCTGTCCACTAACCACACCTCCATCCAATTTATGTTCTCTTGTTTTTGTATAAAAGACACACCTCCTGGCTGCATGCTGCAGTCTCAGAGAGCTCTCCTGCAGGAGCTCTTTCGTTTCTTGTTAATGAATATATATTCCACTCTACCGTTTGTCAGACTGTTTACGCTCCTTACTCCACAGTGCTCGGATAAATCATGCCTCCGGACGCCTTCCATGAAGAGAAGACCGACCGAGGCCAACGCCGAGGGCAAGAAGGACACCGGTATGCTGAAATACCTCCGCAACCAGGTGACTGCTCTGTACCAAAGAACCAGGTGACTGCTCTGTACCAAAGAACCAGGTGACTGCTCTGTACCAACCAGATGACTGCTCTGTAGTCTGTACCAAGCAGGGTGACTGCTCTGTAGTCTGTACCAAGCAGGTTGACTGCTCTGTAGTCTGTACCAAGCAGGTTGACTGCTCTGTAGTCTGTACCAAGCAGGCAAGATGAGCACGGCACAAGTTCACAACGTCCCGCCGTAAGACAGGACAGTAAGGCTGCACTCACACATTTGAGCAGTGGCGCGCACAGATAGACACTAGAGGGTGCTAAAGCACCCCCTGCCCTTTTGGCAATGTGGCCTTTTGAAGAAGAAAAAGGAAACAAACTTTTTTCTTTTTTTTGTATGTGGACCATGGTGACATTGATCAATTATTGATAAAAAAAAAAGCTTTTAATATATTATTTAGGCCCAAAAATCGATAAATCTCACACTATTAAGGCAACCGGCCGGTTCTACACGCTGCACAAGGTGCCCTTTTTTCACTTGAGCACCTGCCCCTCTAAATGTCTGTGCACGCCACTGCATTCGAGACATCTCTCTGTTTTTACTTTCCGTCCAAGTCCTTTCACTCTGGGGCTATCATCTCGTTGGCATCTCAGAGTCAATGCTTAAGGACAATCAGCGCGAGTATGATGGCCTCGACTCATTATGAAGGTCACGGTGATAGGGGAAGTACTATAGACGAATAACAGTTTAAGTCCAAATTCTATTCTGACCCCTCCACGAAAAGGCCTAGTTTTCCTGACCCCTTATCCATCATTTATACACATTTATACATTATGGATAATTAGTGTGGACTTAACCCATTCTGGGCGGGAACCCCTTTTGGTGTTTTAACTAAGCATTATGTTACACTTTACCTATTGAAAAATAGCAGATCTACAAGCTCATAGCGCGCCACCGAGTGGCGCGCTACGAGCTTGTAGGTCTGCTATTTTTGAAAAATCGTAAAAATGCGGCACAAATCTTTGAATATATATTCTTTCAGAGCGATCGTTTTTTTTTTTTTTTTCAACGTCAGGCCTAAATGGGTTAAACTGTTATTCGTCTATTCTATAGTATACTCAATACAACTGGAGTATGTATGAGTAGCCTGGCGCAGCCACACTTCACCCTGCCCCGAGGTAGCCCAGAGCAGCCACACTTCACCCTGCCCCGAGGTAGCCCAGAGCAGCCACACTTCACCCTGCCCCGAGGTAGCCCAGCGCAGCCACACTTCACCCTGCCCCGAGGTAGCCCAGCGCAGCCACACTTCACCCTGCCCCGAGGTAGCCCAGCGCAGCCACACTTCACCCTGCCCCGAGGTAGCCCAGCGCAGCCACACTTCACCCTGCCCCGAGGTAGCCCAGCGCAGCCACACTTCACCCTGCCCCGAGGTAGCCCAGCGCAGCCACACTTCACCCTGCCCCGAGGTAGCCCAGCGCAGCCACACTTCACCCTGCCCCGAGGTAGCCCAGCGCAGCCACACTTCACCCTGCCCCGAGGTAGCCCAGCGCAGCCACACTTCACCCTGCCCCGAGGTAGCCCAGCGCAGCCACACTTCACCCTGCCCCGAGGTAGCCCAGCGCAGCCACACTTCACCCTGCCCCGAGGTAGCCCAGCGCAGCCACACTTCACCCTGCCCCGAGGTAGCCCAGCGCAGCCACACTTCACCCTGCCCCGAGGTAGCCCAGCGCAGCCACACTTCACCCTGCCCCGAGGTAGCCCAGCGCAGCCACACTTCACCCTGCCCCGAGGTAGCCCGGCGCAGCCACACTTCACCCTGCCCCGAGGTAGCCCAGCGCAGCCACACTTCACCCTGCCCCGAGGTAGCCCAGCGCAGCCACACTTCACCCTGCCCCGAGGTAGCCCAGCGCAGCCACACTTCACCCTGCCCCGAGGTAGCCCAGCGCAGCCACACTTCACCCTGCCCCGAGGTAGCCCGGCGCAGCCACACTTCACCCTGCCCCGAGGTAGCCCAGCGCAGCCACACTTCACCCTGCCCCGAGGTAGCCCAGCGCAGTGGTATATTAGTATCGTAACGTGAGGCTAATGTATGAGGCCTTTGTCTCTCTCCCGTCTCCCTGTGCAGGTGATGAGTCTGTCCCCCGCTCCTCTGTCGCTGCTCATCAAGGCCGCGCCCATCCTGACGGAGGACATGTACGGAGACATCCAGCCCGCCGCCTGGGAGCTTCTGCTCAGCACGGACGAACACATGGCCGCCGCCGCAGGTGAGATACACCGCCCACGTGGATCCAAGTTCCACTGAGACTAAATATAGTGACACTTTTGTCAACAAATACAACGCTGCGACGCGTTGTGAGCTATATACATTTTAGTCGACTAAATCAACTGTAGATTTAGTCGACTAAAATCTTATGACATTTAGTCGACTAAAACTAGACTAGCACTAAAACATTCCAGGTGACTAAAATGTGACTAAAACTAAATGAAAGCTATATTCAAGAGACTAGGACTAATACTAAAATAGAAATTTGCTGCCAAAAACAACACTGCATATATAATGGCCGATCTACAAGCTCACAACACATCGCAGCGCGACGTGTTGTAAGCTTGTAGATCGGCTGTTTTCAGTCATTAGTTGTTTTAATTAGATGTAAGAGTATTTGAAGTGATCAAACTATAGCAATAGAAAACAAGTTTAGAAGCATCTTCCAGGAACAGGAATGCTCTCAGAAATGTCATGATTTCTTCCACTCATTGTAGTTTCTTTGCTGCTTGTTTTCTCCGAAAAATACTAAGTTGTTGTTTTTGTCCAGTTCGTCCGACATTCAGATTCATAGTGATTTTTGATCGCATCGCGCCCGACATATTACCGTTTCCTGGTGAAAGCTAAGACATGTCTGCTCCCGTTAAAACAACATGGACCTCCTTCTGTGAATTTCCGCGGCTGTGAGACCCGGATGAATCAGCTACAGCTACATTCTATCGGCACTATGCGATATTATAGATTGAACCACTAGGTGGCAATAAGAGTGTTAATTACTCCCACATCTGCTGTTTTCACTGTTTGGGAAAAGGCAAAACGAAAGCAAATAATCTCTCTTTTCTGAGAAGCTCCACTGTTCACAATCCCTCTTCTCTCTCTCTCTCTCTCTCTCTCTCTCTCTCTCTCTTTCTCTCTCTCTCTCTCTCTCTATCTGGTGAACAGTCGGCAAACTGGCAAAGATTCTAAGAAAATAGCAGATCGACAATATGCATTGTGAGCTTGTAGATTGCCAGATTTGACGTTCTAAGTGTGTAGAGTTTAAACTGGTAAGAAAGCAAATAATTTATTTTCTGAACAGTGTCTGAGCAGCAAGACAAGCGGGGGGAAACTTTTTATGTAACCATGGTTTCCCATACTCGTATTGCAGTTGTTCATGTCGCAAAAACGAGGGCGAGGCTTGACTTCATAGGGCGTGCCAGATTGATTTCAGCCGTCACATTTATCACTGCAAGGAATGAAATTAAGGAAGGATCAGCTGTTTGCGATCACTTTATAAATGCCGTGGCGACGTGGGTGTACTACAAAACCTACACTCGAATTTGGGGCAGATTTTACACTCAATTGATAAATGAGGGCCTATGACTACCGGTAAATAAAAATATTTTGGAAAAAAAATTAACAGTGTTTCATGCAGAATGTCGTTGTGCTTTCTTTCCCACCCGTCCCCAGCGGCCATGTTCCTGCTGTGTGCCGTGAAGGTTCCCGACACGGTGACGGAGATGATGATGGCCGAGTTCCAGCACCAGGAGCCCTGCCAGCGAATCAACTCCGTGCTCAAGTTCTACACGCTGTGGCGCTTCCGCTACCAGGTGTGGCCGCGCATGGAGGAAGGAGCCCAGCAGATCTTCAAGGTGAAGAAACATTACATTTAGACCTAAGTTCGATTCTACAAATGTCTTCTAAACATGACAGTTTTTCTGAAAAACCTGTGTTTCTATGTCAGTGGTGCTCAAATTATTTCATTTCAAGGACCCCCAATGTCATATGTAATTGGCTGCCGACCCCTATCTGAAAATATGTTGTTCCAGGGACCTTCCAGAAGCAAAGATTTGAGTTAAAAATGTTCGCTCTGAAAGAATATATATTCAAAGATTTGCGTGACATTTTCACGATTTTTCAAAAATAGCAGACCTCTTAGCGCGGCACTCGGCTTATAGATCTGCTATTTTTCAATAGCTAAAGTATAACATGCTTGAAAGTTGAAACACCAAAAGGGGTTCCCGCCCAAAATGGGTTAACTCATTTAGACCTGATGTCGATTAAAAAAAAGTCTTCTGAATCCTAAAAGTTTTCTGAAAAATGTCTATGTCAGTGGTGCTCAACCTTTTTCATGTCAAGGACCCTCAGAATTATCAGTATTTGGCCGCCGACCCCCCATCTGAAAATGTTGTTCCAGGGACCTCCCAGAAGCAAAGATTTGAGTTAAAAACGTTCACTCTGAAAGAATATATTCAAAGATTTGCGCCACATTTTTACGACTTTTCAAAAATAGCAGATCTACAAGCTCGTAGCGCGGCACTCATAGCGCAGCACCGAGTGCCTATATGTACAGCTATAGCATAACATAACACCAAAAGGGGTTCCCGCCCAGAATGGGTTAACTCATTCCCAGCCAGGAATATTTAATCAACTGCTAATCTACTGCCGTAATTGACATCCATGTATTTGTGATCACTTTTAAGCAGTCACAGAATATTCATCTTCACGCGAGTAGGTCTGCTATTTTTGAAAAATCGAGAAAATGTGGTGCAAAGTTTGTCAAATACATTTTTATTAACAGGTTATAAATTATTATAAAATTGGTACAGTAGGCCTATGCATTATTTTTCTTTAGAAACAAGGCCAACTAATTATAATAAGCAGACATGGCAACACTGCTGGTTGACTAATGGAGGAATGAAGGGAAAACAGTGCCCCCTAAAGTCACAGATCACTGAACTAAAGCTTAGAAGTCCATTTTCTCTGCTTGGTCTTTTTTCCACTACTCCTGCAAGACATTTTTCTATAAGCCATATCTCCAAAACTGGTGGGTCAAACTGAACAACCAATATGTCAATTTGAATGTCAATCCAATGGCAGTCCTTCGATCAAATCTAGTCACATATATTTTCTTTCAAATCTTTGCTTCTGGGAGGTTCCTGGAACACCATATTTTCAGATGGGGGTCGGCGGCCAATTACATATATTTTTGGGTGTCCTCGACATGAAATATTGAGCACCACTGATACAGAAACATGAGGTATTTCAGAAAAGACATTTTAAAACTGTCAGGACAGTGTCAAGACATTTTAAAACTGTCAGGACAGTGTCGAGACATTTTAAAACTGTCAGGACAGTGTCGAGACATTTTAAAACTGTCAGGACAGTGTCAAGACATTTTAAAACTGTCAGGACAGTGTCGAGACATTTTAAAACTGTCAGGACAGTGTCAAGACATTTTAAAACTGTCAGGACAGTGTCAAGACATTTTAAAACTGTCAGGACAGTGTCAAGACATTTTTTAAATTTCGACGTCAGTTCTAAATGGGTTAAGATCACCAGCTGATTTGGTGAACCCGGAAGTAACAATCAGTCATTTCCGGGGCAGTTGGTACAGTACAGTATAGCTATTTTTTTGTATTGAGCTCCTAAAACATTGATGTTCTGGATGATCACCTCAATCTGAGCGGGTACAGGCTTTAGTTTAGACCAGGGGTGGGCAACTTTGACGATGGAGAGGGCCACTATATTTCCACACTCACTCCCTAGGGCCATATATTACTCTCGTCGCAAAAATAGCCGATCTACAAGCTCAAAACGCTTGTAGCTTGTAGATCGGCTATTTTTGCTATATTCGAATTGAAATCTTGAATTTTTGCTATTTTTTAATTGGAATCCTGAAAATTAACACTTTTATATAATTTCAAATGCCTTTAATTATACGAGTGTTGAAGCATTGAGCTACTAATTTAGACTGAAGTAATTAAAGCGGGTCATGTTTGCATGTTGTGGAATTGTAAACAGCTGAAACCAATATTATATCAGTATTCTGACATTAACCTGAGGGCCGCATTAAATGAAGGTGGGGGCCGCATGTGGCCCCCGGGCCGCCAGTTGCCCACCACTGGTTTAGACGTACTATTGGTCCAACTGTCCTTAGACCGACAACATATACCTCAAACACTAACCTAACCGCAAGCACAGAGCAGCGGGCAGCGGTGGCCCAACGGTTTGCGGAGCGGTCTTGTTATCGGAAGGTCGCCAGTTCGAATCCCCGGACCGGCACGTTAAAATTACCACCGCTGAAGTGCCCTTGAGCAAGGCATTGAACCCCTACCATGAAATGTTCTATATGAGCAGGGTCTGGCTGTAAACAAGCATCTCGAGCATTCACCCTGGGTAAACAAAGAACTTTGCTTTTTGCTTTTAGCGCATGTCCGACTGTTGTCCAATCCAGGGGTTCTCAACGTTTTTGGCCGGGGACCCCCGGAAATGCTTTGGCAACGTCTCGGGACCCCCGCCCCGCCCCCTCCCGACCCCCAATATAAATTGACTGCTACAATAACCTTAAACCATTTTGGGCGGGAACCCCTTTTGGTGTTTTAAGCATTATTATAATTTAGCTATTTAAAAATAGCAGATCTACAAGCTCATAGCGCGCCACCGAGTGGCGCGCTATGAACTTGTAGGTCTGCTATTTTTGAAAAATCGTGATTTTTCTTTTTTTTTTAATCTTTTTTTTTGTCTTTTTTTTTTGAAAATAATTTGGGGACCCTCTAAAATAATTTAGCGACCCCCCGAGGGGTCGCGACCCACGGGTTGAGAACCCCTGGTCTAATCTATTCTGCATGTGCATCCCAATCTGAGCTTCAATTCTGAGAACAATTCAGAGAAAGATTCACCCTGCCCTGTCCGTCCTTCTGCTTTCAGATCCCTCCACCTAGCATCAACTTCACGCTGCCCTCCCCCATCCTGGGAATGCCCTGCGTCCCCATGTTCGACCCACCCTGGGTCCCATCGAACACCGGCAGTGTCCAGGACCCAATCAACGACAACGAGTCCGTAAGTCATCGCCTTGCAGCCTTTTCTCCACCAATCACCATGTAGAAAGCTGTAGTGATATAGCCTTGAAGTTGTAGTGTGATGCGTTAGTAGGCTAAGTGCACATGTAGGTGTGTGTATCGTGACTTAAGGTTTAGTTAAAGTGATCGTGACATAAAAACATGTTTCAAATTGTTCTTCTACTTCTTATTTTTTCTGAGCTCAATTGCACCCAATAAACCTGAACTTTTAACATTCAGTAGATTTTCTGTGGTCTGGGGTTTTCTGGCTCAGAGAGAAAGTTACATGTATGATGTGTGCGATATATAAAGTGCTAGATTATCATAATGACAGTAATCCTAAATTATATTCTATCAAATTCAAGGGCTTTTGGAGAGATGTGTGTGTGTGTGTGTGTGTGTGTGTGTGTGTGTGTGTGTGTGTGTGTGTGTGTGTGTGTGTGTGTGTGTGTGTGTGTGTGTGTGTGTGTGTGTGTGTGTGTGTGTGTGTGTGTGTGTGTGTGTGTGTGTTCAGCTAGTGCTCGTTGACGCTCGTTCTGTCAAATAGGTCTATTCTAAGGTATAGCATATACTTGTATAGCCATACTGTATAAATATCACCCTGTGCTCATACTGTGCACAAATGTATTAGCCTACATCAATCTTTGTGTTTGAACACAAAATGCATTTGTAGAATCCAACAAATGTCGCGCTTGGTGCGCACGCTGTGCGGCCCTCCACACACAATCATTCTACAGTTGTGGCCCCTGACCTAATCTAGTTGAAATACCCCTGCTGTATGACATAGGAATCTGCCAGCAGATGTCACTGTTTGCACAGTTTTGCCTGTTTTCATTGCAGCTCAAAATGCTTCAGAACACAAATAAAATTGCAGACGACAGAGAATCCACTCAATGTTCAAAGTTCAGGTTGTGTGGGTGTAATTGAGGTCATAAACCTAAAAGAAAAACGTAAAAAATAAAAAATAAATGAATTATTTTTCTCATGAAACCTTTAATAAAAATGCACATTAAAATTGTACCCAAGAATGTGAAATCATAGAAACACTATGAATGTGACACCATGTCGACTTGGGTTGTGGAGGATTCAATTCAGCACAGTTCATGTTCTGTTCTCTTTACTACACTTTATTTAATTTACACCAAGGTGCTTCTGTACTGAAATTAAATTGTGGACCCTCAACTGCTATTTTTGGGTGCGTTTTGGGGTTTAATGACCAAATCTAAATTTCCCAAACCCTATCACATAGTTTGATAGGCCTACACTATAGGTACAGCGCAAAATGCACATTAGCCCACTATGACAGCATTTGGTACTTGGTGTGTGTGTGTGTGTGTGTGTGTGATGTAATCTTATCACTTTGTTTTCAATTTCACCAAGAAATCTGCCTCAGATACTAGTCGCTTAAAACCTATAGATTTGTTTCAATGTTCAATTTCATCACTAAAGATTTCTTGGTGTTTCTCTTCTTCTCCCTTCTTTCTTTATTATTATTTATGTGTTTATTTCAAGCATGCAATCTTTTTCTTTTTTATATATATATATTCTCATCAATTAATTTGTTCCTTGATGAAGTGGTCAATGTACTTGCCAGTACAGTTGATCAGTAACGTGCTTATCGACTTTTTTTGTCTTTAGTTACCTTCATTAATTGACATAGTAAGTTGGGGTTTCTGACTACGGTTCCTTGTCTTGACGCATCATGCTACTACTGTAGCTCTTGAATGAGAAGGAAAAAAACTAGTTTGTCCATCCATAGAGCTAGCAGAGCTCCATGAGTCTAAAGGCCGATTTATATACTTTGTTACCCGCCAGTGTTTTTCGCACGAAAGTTGCCGATCCACGAGCTCACAATGCGTCGTCACAGCGCGTCGCGTTGTGAACTTGTAGGCGAGGCCTATTTTTGGTGCGAGACGGGGCGCGCAACCAGGAATAAATCGGGCATAAGTCTAAGAGGGTGACTCCCATGTGGATGTTGCCCTCTTTACCAAAATCTGTCAGATGTCATCGAGAAACACGTTTTGGATTTTATGCATTCTAAGAAAGAGATTCCATCAATGCCTGCCTTGAGTCTCTATTGAAAGTGTTCAGTGAGGTATCAACTGTTTTGATTTTTTTTTTAAAGTAGAGTTTGCACTGGAGACGGCTTGTAATGATGTATACCTCCAGCTCTGCGGTATTGCACATCCAAAGCAGCTCTCCTAATGACGTTGGCGTTGTACAGGCTTTCTATTTCCTCCTCACACGAACATGAATATTGTCTTTATACACTTACAAAGCTTATACGGCTTAATTGTCGCCTTCCCACCAATCCTTACAAAGCTTATACGACACCAATCCTGCTGAAAGGTTCTCAGACAAAGCGATGGGAATGAAGGGAAGACACACGCCAAGCATCAAATGGATGCATGGTTTTAGAAGCCCACTTCTGCCCGTAAAACTGAAAACACCCGAATTGTGTATGATATAGACGTCTGAAATGCTGTATGAAGACGTGATTGTGATGGGGGGGGGGGGAAACATAATTTGGTCCTTTTTCAATTTTATTCAGTGGTGGAATTAGGCTTCCAAAAAGGTTATACTGTAGTGTAAATCATTATAAGGCACGGACTGACTATCACAAACTATACAAGAAGCAAGGCTCTGACTGATTTTGGTATGCCCAGGTCATCATTTGCATCTTGAACAGTAATACACCACCCCAACCTGTTGTATGTGCTTGCACACACAAAATAAAACATCATCACATTCCATTCAGCATTTGACATTTTGTGTGCGTGTCGTGTTGCATATTGCATGCTGTCAATGACTATTTTGCTGTGGTAAGTGTGTTTTTTCATTGTTGCGTGTTCAAAATGTGATTACGTCTGTCACCATTGTGAGACATTTGGATCAAATGCAGTACACTCTCCTAAAAAAATAAATCACATTCTGAATGATCTATGAATGATCTATGACACATTTTAATTGGTTATGAAATCTATCAAAATCAGTTAGGAAGCCAGGAATCAACGTACTAGACTGCTTCCTAAATTTGCTATTATTTGGATAAATAAATAACATTAAAGGGGGTGTAATTTTACATCAGTTACATATCTCTTTATTCTAATAGTAATCATTGCTGTAGAGCAGTGGTTTTCAACCAGTGGTCCGGGGACCACCGGTGGTCCTTGAGGGGGTTCCAGGTGGTCCCCAGCTAAATGATGATGGTTAAAGTTAAATCATTGTTAAACATGTACCTGCATTACTTAATTTAGTCAACATAATTAGAGAATAGAATTGTGGACAAAATCCTATCCAACGATAACAAAATGATTTTGTTTTGGGTCATAGCAAGTCTAAATGTCATCAAATGGTGGTCCGTGGCTCAAATGCTGAAAAAAGAATGGCAAAGGTTGAAAACCACCGCTGTGGCGGTTTTGTTCAGTAAGATGGGTCTCCCCGTCTCTCCAGTTAACCCATTCTGACCTGAGATCAGATTCTAAAAATGTCTTCTACATCCTGACAGTTTTCTGAAAAAGCTATGTTTCTATGTCGTTCTTCGATTTTTCAAAAATAGCAGACCTACAAGCTCGTAGCGCGCCACTCGGTGGCGCGCTATGAGCTTGTAGATCTGCTATTTTTCAATAGCTAAAGCATAACATAATGCTAACACCAAAAGGGGTTCCCGGGTTAAATTATAAAACCTCAGGCGCTGTCCGCTACCGCCAACTACAGCGCTCTATATTATTTAGAAATAACTTCCGTTTCCCATCCCCAAAAATCAGGAAGCGAAAAATAAAAAATAAATACCTTATTTCTCTGCAGAAGCATCGATATTGTAACCGCGATGCGTCGAAAAATCTGAAATGAGCACGAGACATCCACGCTAGGGCTTTAAGCAACTAGTCGACTATTCAACTAGTCGACTAATAAATCCACTAGTCGACCTTGTTGGTACTACTTGACTAGTTGATTTCCTCGTTTTTGTATAGGCCTCAAGATCAGGTAGATTATGGTTATAGTTTGTTGGAGGCATGTTTGTGCAAAAGGGGGAGGAAGTGCGCAGGAAATACTGAAGGCACGCTGCGTCGCTATACCCAAGTGACGTCACTCATGCGACACCTTCATGTTTCTCGCTGCCACTCAAGTGACTTACTGGCCAATCACAATGCGAAAGAGAAAGAAAGTGCATGCTCAGATCAGGATACCAATTTGATCCAATCAGGAGAGAGAACTCATACAGGATAAATCATGATTGGATGAAATAAATAAGTGACCTTCTTACACCTGAGACCCCCATCACTGAACAAACTTTATAGAAATGATTACTATCAGAATATAGAGCTGTAATATTGTAACAAAATTATTTTTGTTTTAACCAAAAAAATGTTAGTTGCAGCATCTTTTAATAAACTTTAAATATTTGTAGAAAACGGTAGTTAATTCATATCTCTGGTTAAGTACGTAATCATACAGAGTATCATACAGAGTGGACTCATATTAAATGTTGATTCACTGGGATATTCTCCCCCACCGAAATCTGTTTCAAAAGTACTCTTTTGCATTCCATTTGTGACCGTCATACATGCACTGTATCTGTCAAATCTACAGTTTCTATATCTGTGACTCATGTGATGCCATGCAGCATTTATGACAATTAAAGCTGCAATCCAGGAACTCATTTGAACGAATAAAACCCTGTAGACCCCCGGTGGTTGACATGTGGTACTGTCTGAAGCTCACGAGATAAATATATGTCTCCCTGGACCCATAGATATAAGAAAGGCTAGATGGCTCACCCCGCGCTGCTGCATGGCCAATGGAGAGCAACGTCTCACCCCGCGCTGCTGCATGGCCAATGGAGAGCAACGTCTCACCCCGCGCTGCTGCATGGCCAATGGAGAGCAACGTCGCCGTGTGGCGCCGGGGCGGCCATCTTGCTACAGTCCAGCTCGCTCACTCATAACATTGTGTCTATGAGGCGCATGTACTTTTTAACCCATTTAGGCCTGACGTCGACATTTTTACGATTTTTCAAAAATAGCAGACCTACAAGCTCGTAGATCTGCTATTTCTCAATAGCTAAAGCATAACATAATGCTAACACCAAAAGAGGTTCCCGCCCAAAATGGGTTAAATAACCATAACTTGCTCAATTTTCACTCAAACCGTTTGGTTTGTTATCAACATCAGAGACATTCAGCATACTTGTGTATGCTTTTATATGACGTTCATATAAAAAATAACATTATGCGGATAAGCATCCTGAATAATATAGCGACAATAACGTTTGTAATAAACCGATCCGTCTGTAAATCTGTCCAAATTTGAGCGAGTTATGCATATTTTTGTTTGAGCTGATCACCAGCTATATACCACAGAACGTACTGTAGGACCGCAGCAAGATGGCCGCCGGGTGAATGGCGTCGGAGACTCCGCCTTGAGCCATCTAGCCTTTAGACAGGGCAAAAGCAATAACAACCTGAGTACCGGGTGTGCCAAACTGTTTCTAATATGAATTTTGACGTAGAATCTAATTCTGCTTGGTACATTTTTGTATGGAAGATATAGTTAAAGATTTTTTTTTCTTGTATTTTATTTATTTATTAGATCCCCATTAGCTTACTGTGAGTCACAGCAGCTACTCTTCCTGGGGTCTTAAACATATCATCATCAAAAACATTTCTTCCATATTATTAATAATATGGAATACATGGAATGGAATTACAACATTCATCCAACACAACAAAAAACAACTTGTGATCCGTCTACTACATTTGATAGCTAGCTCCACAGTACAATCCAATCTTCAACATTGATAGTAAAGTAAATATACATTATAATGGGATAGCTCATATGCAGAGTTAATTTGCTTAGATACATTAGCTGAAATAAAGATATCATACATACATGTATGTATGATATGGCAATAGGTTGACATTATAGTAAGATCTTTAGGACACAAAATATTCACATTTTATCAAATATAATTTACGTGAAATGAGGTTTTAAGGTGCAGATTACAAGATAAATTATGCAAACGAGTTCATTCTATAAATATTTTGTTAATGTATGAATTATTCTCTAGATGAACAACACATCAAAGCAGATATTTGCCAAAATATGGTTCCTCTGCAATACTCTGCACTTGCATGTGCATCATTTTTATATTTTTTAACACATTTTCATACCGGTATTTGTTTAATTGAAAAGCTAAATGATTGGAGAAAAAACAAAACATGGTACCCATTTTTTGTGAGCTAATATTCACTGTGTGCTAGCTTAGATGCTTGACCTGTGTATTTAAGGTAAACTAATTTTGCAGTGTTGCATGTGCATGGTTATTGTAGTTAATCCGTATATATTGTGCATATGTAACAACATGCAATTACTGCAATTCCCTATTTCAAGCCTTTTTCAAGCCTTCCTCAAACCGCAATAAATCGTCTCCAAAATATCCAAAATACTGCAGCTAGCTATGGTTCTAAGAGAACCAGAACATACAACCATATTACCCCGGTTCTGGTCTCACTCCATTGGCTACCTGTGGCTTTTAGAACAGATTTTAAAATATTATTATTTGTTTTTAAAGCACGGAATGGCCTTGCACGGTACCTGCCTATATTTCCGACCTTGTGCCCCCTTACATGCAAACCTACCCGCAAACCTAGATGGGCAGACCAGCTGCTTCTCAAGGTTACCACCACTGCAAGGCTCATAACAGAAGGGGACAGAGCCTTTGTTGTAAGTTCACTAAATTCACTAAATCCCACCCCAAAAAGCGATTGTCTAATGCCAATCCAAATAGTTTAGCAACGGTTGCTAATATGCAGGTCAAGCTTTCTTCGCTGCTAACGTCCCTATTGGACAAGGATGGGTTGGGGAGGGACTAGTGGAGGGCTTTATTGTGAAATCAACTTCCATTGGAAGTTAGACAGGCTACCTCACTGGACCCTTTTAAAACTGTCTAAAAGACACATTTTTATAGGATGGCTTTTTGTTATAGAGTTTTGGACAATGTCTTTGTGTGAGGACCCTATTGTACTGCTTCTATTTTCTGTTTAGTGCTCATTTGATCGCTTATGTTTTAAATTGAAATTGGTTGTGCTTTGTCTGTTTTGTTTCTGTATACCCGAATGTGTTTTTGCTTCTGTGATTTGTGTTGTGAAGCACTTTGTAAAGTGCTTTTGAAAGGTGCTATTTAAGTAAAGTTTATTATTATTATTATTATTATTATTATTATTATTATTATTATTATTATTATTATTATTATTATTATTATTATTATTATTATTTATTCATATTCAGACTTAAAGCAATCACATTTATGCAATTGTTAGTAAGTAGGTTACAGTCAGGCATAACATGAGAGGGGGACACTGGCTCCCCAGTGACTCCCCAGCCAATGTCCCCCCCAGTGACTCCCCAGCCAGTGTCCCCCCCAGTGACTCCCCAGCCAGTGTCCCCCCAGTGACTCCCCAGCCAGTGTCCCCCAGTGACTCCCCAGCCAGTGTCCCTCAGTGACTCCCCAGCCAGTGTCCCCCCCAGTGACTCCCCAGCCAGTGTCCCCCCAGTGACTCCCCAGCCAGTGTCCCTCAGTGACTCCCCAGCCAGTGTCCCCCAGTGACTCCCCAGCCAGTGTCCCCCAGTGACTCCCCAGCCAGTGTCCCTCAGTGACTCCCCAGCCAGTGTCCCCCAGTGACTCCCCAGCCAGTGTCCCTCAGTGACTCCCCAGCCAGTGTCCCCCAGTGACTCCCCAGCCAGTGTCCCTCAGTGACTCCCCAGCCAGTGTCCCCCAGTGACTCCCCAGCCAGTGTCCCTCAGTGACTCCCCAGCCAGTGTCCCCCAGTGACTCCCCAGCCAGTGTCCCTCAGTGACTCCCCAGCCAGTGTCCCCCAGTGACTCCCCAGCCAGTGTCCCCCAGTGACTCCCCAGCCAGTGTCCCTCAGTGACTCCCCAGCCAGTGTCCCCCAGTGACTCCCCAGCCAGTGTCCCTCAGTGACTCCCCAGCCAGTGTCCCCCCCACTGACTCCCCAGCCAGTGTCCCTCAGTGACTCCCCAGCCAGTGTCCCCCAGTGACTCCCCAGCCAGTGTCCCCCAGTGACTCCCCAGCCAGTGTCCCTCAGTGACTCCCCAGCCAGTGTCCCCCCAGTGACTCCCCAGCCAGTGTCCCTCAGTGACTCCCCAGCCAGTGTCCCCCCCACTGACTCCCCAGCCAGTGTCCCTCAGTGACTCCCCAGCCAGTGTCCCCCAGTGACTCCCCAGCCAGTGTCCCCCCAGTGACTCCCCAGCCAGTGTCCCCCCAGTGACCCCACAGCCAGTGTCCCTCAGTGACTCCCCAGCCAGTGTCCCCCAGTGACTCCCCAGCCAGTGTCCCCCAGTGACTCCCCAGCCAGTGTCCCTCAGTGACTCCCCAGCCAGTGTCCCCCAGTGACTCCCCAGCCAGTGTCCCCCAGTGACTCCCCAGCCAGTGTCCCCCAGTGACTCCCCAGCCAGTGTCCCTCAGTGACTCCCCAGCCAGTGTCCCCCAGTGACTCCCCAGCCAGTGTCCCTCAGTGACTCCCCAGCCAGTGTCCCCCAGTGACTCCCCAGCCAGTGTCCCTCAGTGACTCCCCAGCCAGTGTCCCCCCAGTGACCCCACAGCCAGTGTCCCTCAGTGACTCCCCAGCCAGTGTCCCTCAGTGACTCCCCAGCCAGTGTCCCCCAGTGACTCCCCAGCCAGTGTCCCTCAGTGACTCCCCAGCCAGTGTCCCTCAGTGACTCCCCAGCCAGTGTCCCCCCAGTGACCCCACAGCCAGTGTCCCTCAGTGACTCCCCAGCCAGTGTCCCCCAGTGACTCCCCAGCCAGTGTCCCCCAGTGACCCCACAGCCAGTGTCCCTCAGTGACTCCCCAGCCAGTGTCCCCCAGTGACTCCCCAGCCAGTGTCCCCCCAGTGACCCCACAGCCAGTGTCCCTCAGTGACTCCCCAGCCAGTGTCCCCCAGTGACTCCCCAGCCAGTGTCCCTCAGTGACTCCCCAGCCAGTGTCCCCCAGTGACTCCCCAGCCAGTGTCCCTCAGTGACTCCCCAGCCAGTGTCCCCCAGTGACTCCCCAGCCAGTGTCCCTCAGTGACTCCCCAGCCAGTGTCCCCCAGTGACTCCCCAGCCAGTGTCCCTCAGTGACTCCCCAGCCAGTGTCCCTCAGTGACTCCCCAGCCAGTGTCCCTCAGTGACTCCCCAGCCAGTGTCCCCCCCACTGACTCCCCAGCCAGTGTCCCTCAGTGACTCCCCAGCCAGTGTCCCCCCAGTGACTCCCCAGCCAGTGTCCCCCAGTGACTCCCCAGCCAGTGTCCCCCCAGTGACTCCCCAGCCAGTGTCCCCCAGTGACTCCCCGCCAGTGTCCCCCCAGCCAGTGTCCCCCAGTGACCCCCCAGCCAGTGTCCCCCCAGTGACTCCCCAGCCAGTGTCCCCCAGTGACTCCCCAGCCAGTGTCCCCCCAGCCAGTGTCCCCCAGTGACCCCACAGCCAGTGACCCCCCAGTGACTCCCCAGCCAGTGTCCCCCCAGTGACTCCCCAGCCAGTGTCCCCCCAGTGACTCCCCAGCCAGTGTCCCCCCAGTGACCCCACAGCCAGTGTCCCCCCAGTGACCCCACAGCCAGTGTCCCCCCAGTGACTCCCCAGCCAGTGACTCCCCAGCCAGTGTCCCCCCCAGTGACCCCACAGCCAGTGTCCCCCCAGTGACTCCCCAGCCAGTGTCCCCCCCAGTGACCCCACAGCCAGTGTCCCCCCAGTGACTCCCCAGCCAGTGTCCCCCCCAGTGACCCCACAGCCAGTGTCCCCCCAGTGACTCCCCAGCCAGTGTCCCCCCCAGTGACCCCACAGCCAGTGTCCCCCCAGTGACTCCCCAGCCAGTGTCCCCCCCAGTGACCCCACAGCCAGTGTCCCCCCAGTGACTCCCCAGCCAGTGTCCCCCAGTGACTCCCCAGCCAGTGTCCCCACAGTGAACCCCCAGCCAGTGTCCCCCCAGTGACCACCCAGCCAGTCTCCCCCCCCCAGCCAGTGTCCCCCCCCCCAGTGTCCCCCCAGCCAGTGACCCCCCCCCCCTTCCCCCCCAGCCAGTGTCCCCCCAGCCAGTGTCCCCCAGTGTCCCAGTGAGCCCCAGTGTTGGGCCAGTGTCCCCCCAGCCAGTGTCCCCCCAGTGTCCCTCCAGAAGTTAGGCAGGCTAGACGTTACGCAGACAGACAGACAGACAGACAGACAGACAGACAGACAGACAGACAGACCCCACAGTGTCCCCCCCAGTGTCCCCCTCTCATGTTATGCCAATAAACATGCTAGAATCTTACACTGCAAAATTAGTTTACCTTAAATACACAGGTCAAGCTTCTAAGCTAGCACACAGTGATTATTAGCTCACAAAAAATAGGTACCATGTTGTGTTTTTTTCTCCAATCAGTTTAGCTTTTCAATTAAACAAATCTGAAAGTTAGTTTATAAAAATGATGCACATGCAAGTTAATATTGCACAAACTATTGCACAGAAACATATTTAGGCAAATATCTGCTCTGATTTGTTGTTCATCTAAAGAATAATTCATACATTAACAATACATTTAAAGAATGACCTCGTTTGCATAATTGATCTTCTAATCTCACCTTAAAACCTAATTTCACATAAATATATATTATATTTGATAAAATGTGAATATTTTGTGCCCTACAGATATTACTATGCCGACTTATTTTCCATATTATACATTAATGTATTTATTTTATCTTTATTTCAGCTAATGCATCTAATATGCAAATTATCTCATTAACTATGCACCATACACAAATGTACCAAGCATAATTAGATTCTACATCAAAAATCATATCAGAAACAACTGAGAAAAGTTTGGCACACCCGGTACTCAGGTTGTTATAGCTTGTGCCATGTCTGTGTCTATGCCCCGACCATTCCGGAATTGCTCGAGTTGGTAGAAATGTGGTCTCTCACCAGCTGGGTTCCACCTAAAAGTCTCAGATTGCAGCTTTGAAATCAAGCTAAATGAGAGTTACTGTATTCGTGAGCCGTCAAATAACATGACCAAATGTTCCACAGTCAGACACAAACAGTGAGGCCAGTCTATAGCGTTGCACATCCGACCCCTGAGAACTCTGTACTCACAGACCCCTTTTCCACCACTTGGTTCCCAATGGGTTCAGTTCTTTACCACCGGTTGGTTCCCAATGGGTTCAGTTCTTTACCACCGCTTGGTTCCCAATGGGTTCAGTTCTTTTCCACCGCCTGGTTCCCAATGGGTTCAGTTCTTTACCACCGCTTGGTTCCCAATGGGTTCAGTTCTTTTCCACCGCTTGGTTCCCAATGGGTTCAGTTCTTTTCCACCGCTTGGTTCCCAATGGGTTCAGTTCTTTACCACCGCTTGGTTCCCAATGGGTTCAGTTCTTTTCCACCGCTTAGTTCCCAATGGGTTCAGTTCTTTTCCACCGCTTGGTTCCCAATGGGTTCAGTTCTTTACCACCGCTTGGTTCCCAATGGGTTCAGTTCTTTTCCACCGCTTGGTTCCCAATGGGTTCAGTTCTTTTCCACCGCTTGGTTCCCAATGGGTTCAGTTCTTTTCCACCGCTTGGTTCCCAATGGGTTCAGTTCTTTACCACCGCTTGGTTCCCAATGGGTTCAGTTCTTTTCCACCAGTTGGTTCCCAATGGGTTCAGTTCTTTACCACCGGTTGGTTCCCAATGGGTTCAGTTCTTTTCCACCGGTTGGTTCCCAATGGGTTCAGTTCTTTTCCACCGCTTGGTTCCCAATGGGTTCAGTTCTTTACCACCGCTTGGTTCCCAATGGGTTCAGTTCTTTTCCACCGCTTGGTTCCCAATGGGTTCAGTTCTTTACCACCGGTTGGTTCCCAATGGGTTCAGTTCTTTACCACCGGTTGGTTCCCAATGGGTTCAGTTCTTTACCACCGGTTGGTTCCCAATGGGTTCAGTTCTTTTCCACCGGTTGGTTCCCAATGGGTTCAGTTCTTTACCACCGCTTGGTTCCCAATGGGTTCAGTTCTTTACCACCGGTTGGTTCCCAATGGGTTCAGTTCTTTTCCACCAGTTGGTTCCCAATGGGTTCAGTTCTTTACCACCGGTTGGTTCCCAATGGGTTCAGTTCTTTTCCACCGGTTGGTTCCCAATGGGTTCAGTTCTTTTCCACCGCTTGGTTCCCAATGGGTTCAGTTCTTTACCACCGCTTGGTTCCCAATGGGTTCAGTTCTTTTCCACCGCTTGGTTCCCAATGGGTTCAGTTCTTTACCACCGGTTGGTTCCCAATGGGTTCAGTTCTTTACCACCGGTTGGTTCCCAATGGGTTCAGTTCTTTACCACCGGTTGGTTCCCAATGGGTTCAGTTCTTTTCCACCGGTTGGTTCCCAATGGGTTCAGTTCTTTACCACCGCTTGGTTCCCAATGGGTTCAGTTCTTTACCACCGCTTGGTTCCCAATGGGTTCAGTTCTTTACCACCGGTTGGTTCCCAATGGGTTCAGTTCTTTTCCACCGGTTGGTTCCCAATGGGTTCAGTTCTTTTTGGTTTTTAGTCCATGAGCCAGAGCTCCAAAATTGGTAGGCAAACTAGACCTATATTAAATTGTTTATAGGATCAATACAAGTAAATTATTACATGATAACCCTTCCACAGTAGTAGCTTTTTCATATTTTTGATTATTTTGCATATTTTCCTATACATAATGCCTCATTTGCATATTTAAAAATGTAAAATTTGTAATACAATAAATCATTGTCTTCGTGTAAGTATTCAATTGGGGAAGTTTCATGGTGATAACAATCTAATGTATAGTTTTGCCCACTCAATTCATAATTAACGTTCCAATTTTGGAGCTCTGGCTCATGGACTAAAAACCAAAAGGAACTGAACCGGTTCCCATTGGGAACCAAGCGGTGGAAAAGAACTGAACCGGTTCCCATTGTGGAACCAACCGGTGGAAAATAACTGAACCGGTTCCCATTGGGAACCAACCGGTAGAAAAGAACTGAACCGGTTCCCATTGGGAACCAACCGGTGGAAAATAACTGAACCGGTTTCCATTGGGAACCAACCGGTAGAAAAGAACTGAACCGGTTCCCATTGGGAACCAACCGGTGGAAAAGAACTGAACCGGTTCCCATTGGGAGCCAACCGGTGGATAAGAACTGAACCGGTTCCCATTGGGAACCAACCGGTGGAAAAGAACTGAACCGGTTCCCATTGGGAACCAACCGGTGGAAAAGAACTGAACCGGTTCCCATTGGGAACCAAGCGGTGGAAAAGAACTGAACCGGTTCCCATTGGGAGCCAACCGGTGGAAAAGGGGTCCTAGTGTATGCCCTTCCACTGTTATCTCGTTACTGGGTCATACAACACTGTGGCCCCTTTTCCACCGGTGGAAAAGGGGCCACAGTGTTGTATGACCCAGTAACGAGATAACAGTGGAAGGGCATACACTAGGACCCCTTTTCCACCGGTTGGGAACCGGTTCAGTTCAGATCCAGTTTTTAGTCCATGAGCCAGACCTCCAAAATGGGAACGTTAATATGAATTGAGTGGGCAAAACCATACCTATATTAAATTCTTTATAGGATCAATATAAGTAAATTAATATATGATAATGCTTCCACAATAGTAGCCTTTTCTTTTTTTCTTTTGCATATTTTCCTATATAATGCCTAATTTGCATATTTTAATTTTTAATATTTGTAATACAATACATCATTGTCTTTGTGTAAGTAATCAACTGGGCAAGTTTCATGGTGATAACAATCTAATATAGGTATGGTTTTGCCCACTCAATTCATAATTAACGTTCCAATTTTGGAGCTCTGGCTCATGGACTAAGAACCAAAAAGAACTGAACCGGTTCCCAACCGGTGGAAAAGAACTGAACCGGTTCCCAACCAGTGGAAAAGAACTGAACCGGTTCCCAACCGGTGGAAAAGAACTGAACCGGTTCCCAACCGGTGGAAAAGAACTGATCCGGTTCCCAACCGGTGGAAAAGAACTGAACCGGCTCCCAACCGGTGGAAAAGAACTGAACCGGTTCCCAACCGGTGGAAAAGAACTGAACCGGTTCCCAACCGGTGGAAAAGAACTGAACCGGTTCCCAACCGGTGGAAAAGAACTGAACCGGTTCCCAACCGGTGGAAAAGAACTGAACCGGTTCCCAACCGGTGGAAAAGGGGCCTAGGGGTGTAACGATACATTTTAACAGCGATACAATACGCATCACGATACATCGTTGACGATACATGGACGATATTGGTTCATTATGGCGATACGATACGATTCAATGAAAATAAAAAAACATCTGTCTGTGTGTGTCCATAGAGCAGGTTTTTTAACCCATTTAGGCCTGACCTCGAAATTAAAAAAAAATCTTCTAAATCCTCCAGTTTTCTGAAATAAATATTGTCACGATTTTTCAAAAATAGCAGACCTACAAGCTCGTAGCGCGCCACTCAGTGGCGCGCTATGAGCTTGTAGATCTGCTATTTTTCAATAGCTAAATTATAACAATGTTTAAAACACCAAAAGGGGTTCCCGCCCAAAATGGGTTAAGGGAAATGTATAGAGCACCGAAGTCCTGACGTCACTGCCCTCTACTACCAGTAGAGGGCAGTGAGCGCCATGGTTCATGTATGTTTTTATAAGCATTGTACTCTCCATAGGGGGATTTTAGATCGCCTCATATAAGAACTGTGTTTGAAAAATAAACCGATCACCCGGGCCTTTTCACTCATATGGATATGAAGCATCGACTGAAGGTGGAAATGTACAAATATACCCAAAGAGTAACAAAATAAGCGTTAGAAACGAGCCAAACAACCCAGAGACTACATTTCCGGGTAGGCTGCTTCTGCCCGCAGCCCGTCGCACAACAGAAACTGAACGTTAATTACGTTTATTTTTATTTTTATTTTATTGATATATAATGTATCGTGGTTAGTACGAGTCGAGTCACCACCAGCTGAGCTTACGTCAACGAGGAATCTCAGGAACGCAATATGTTGACAGCTGGGCGTGACGTATATGCTCAGCGACATTGCATTCATATGTAGTTTCAAGGCTTTTGCGGTCACATTAATTCCATTTTCTCTAGAAACTGGCTGTATCAAATATGAATGGACATCATTAACGACGCACAGCCACTCCCCTGACAGAAACGCCGAGGTGGTCGGTTTATTTTTCAAACACAGTTCTTATATGAAGCGACCTAAAATCGCCGTTTGGGGATCTCAATGCAAAAAACAAATACATGAACCTGGAGATTGACACCCTCTACTGAAAGTGACGTCAGACTTCGGAGCTCTATTGTATATGGATTTAAAGTAAAGTAATTAAACACAGTGAGATTATCTGGCAAATACATAGACATTATATTTGAACACATGGGCAAACCCGTACCTTGACATCAACATAACGATTGACCAAGTGTAGCGATATTGCATGGAATTTTTTTTTTTTCTTTTTTAATTAAACCCCTCTTTTTTTTTTTCTTTTTTAATTAAACCCCTCTTTTTCTTTCTTCTTAAAATGTCTATTAATACAACGTCTTTAGCAATACATACTTAGTATTGATTCTTAGTATTGGTACCAGTAGGCTAGTACTTAGCATTGATACAATTGATTATTTGCACTGCAAAACAATATGACATGATACAAAGTCAAACGATATGATATGTTGCCGTTTACATTTCGATATAGTTTCGATTTTTGAAATTTAAAATCGATTTTTCGATGCAGTTACTATATCGGTACACCCCATGCTGTGTGTGTGCGTGTGTGTGCGTGTGTGCGCGTGCGTGCGTGCGTTTGTGTGCGTGCCCGCTGCATTACCTCTGCCCCCCTCCCCCCCGCTCCAAAGCCGATTCCACCTCTCACGCCGCACCGTCTGCCACACCCTCCCTCCCTCCCTCCCTCCCAACCCCCCTCGTTGTTCCACACTATATCCCGCCATGCAGAAGTCGTTCTCGGCGCGGGCGGTGTCGCGCTCCCACCAGCGCGCCGAGCACATCCTGAAGAACCTGCAGCAGGAGGAGGAGAAGCGGCGGCTGGGCCGCGAGGCCAGCATCATCACGGCCGTCTCCGTGGCCCAGGAGGCCTGCTACGAGCCCAGCTGCAGCCCCCCGCCGGAGCAGGAGGAGGAAGGTACTGTACTGTACACCATATTTTAAAAATATTTTTTTATCCCACGATTTTGTAACCCATTTTTCACCCCTGTGTCAATTATCTAATGTGATCCTGGGCTCTACACACCCTCCGCCAACCTAGTCCCCATATATGGGGGACATGGGGAGAGCAACGGACTTGAACTCATGCTTCCTTCATGCCTGAGTGTCCAAGTTGCTCCTTTACACCTGACAGGGGGGAGTTTCCCTGGTTGGACGTAGCGCGTGGAAGGAACACGTTATTCCAACCAGTTCCTTTCTGTACACCATATTAACCCATTTTGACCTGAGATCAGATTCTAAAAAAAATGTCTTCTACATCCTGACAGTTTTCTGAAAAAGCTATGTCAGTCGTTCTTCGATTTTTCAAAAATAGCAGACCTACAAGCTCGTAGCTTGTAGGTCTTGTAGATCTGCTAAAGCATAACATAATGCTAACACCAAAAGGGGTTCCCGCCCAAAATGGGTTAACCCATGTTGGACTGAGGTCGATTCAAAAAAAGGCTTCTAAATGCAAAAACATTTTTTCTGAAAAAACTCTGTTTCTATATGTCCATGGACGGTGCTCAACCTTTTTCATGTCAAGGACCCCCAGAATTATCTGTATTTGGCCACAGACCCCCATCTCAAAATATGTAGTTCCAGGGACCCCCCAGAAGCAAATATTTTGGTTAAAAGTGTTCGCTCTGAAAGGATATATATTCAAAGATTTTTGCCGCATTTGATTTTTCAAAAATAGCAGATCTACAAGCTCGTAGCGCGGCACTCTGTGCCGCGCTATGAGCTTGTAGATTTGCTATTTTGCAATAGCTAAAGTATAACATAATACTTAAACACCAAAAGGGGTTCCCGCTCAGAATGGGTTAACAGCCAGCATTTATGAACCCATTTAGACCTGAGGACGATGCTACTAATGTCTTCTAAATCCTGACAGTTTCCTGAAAAACCCCAATGTTTCTATATATGTCAATCGTCTTCAAACATTTTCATGTCAAAGACCCCCAAAATTATATGTACTTGGCCGCCAACCCCCATCTGAAAATATGTTGTTCCAGGGACCTCCCCAAAAGCAAAGATTTGAGTTAAAAAACGTTCACTCTGAAAGAATATTCAAAGATTTGCGCCACATTTAAAAAATAGCAGATCTACCAGCTTGTGCTATGAGCTTGTAGATCTGCTATTTTTCAATGGCTAAAGCACAAGGGTGGGCAACTTTGACGACCACACTCACTCCAGACAGAATGTGCCACATTGCACATTACCGTCCTAGCAAAAAAAATGCTGATCTACAATCTCAAAACACGTCGCACTGCGGCACATTTTAAGCTTGTAGATCGGCTATTTTGAATTGTAATCCTGATTTTTTGTATTTGTTGGGCTATTTTCGAATATTGGAATTCCGAAAAGTTACATTTTACTACATTGCATTATGTTCAGTGGAAACACTCTGAACTGGTTCAACATTAGGCGGGGATAGAAAAATAAATAAAAATAAAGTGAAAAAGAACAAGAAGAAACAATCAATCAAACACAATCAATTATTAATAAAGTACACTATAAAAATAAATAAAACAAAAAAGTTGGTCTGGTTGGTTGGTGTGTTGGTTGGTTGGTTGGTTGGTGTGTTGGTTGGTTGGTTGGTTGGTGGGTTGGTTGGTTGGTTGGTTGGTGTGTTGGTTGGTTGGTTGGTTGGTGTGTTGGTTGGTTGGTGTGTTGGTTGGTTGTGTTTTTTAGACTCTCTAGTAGTCTGACGTTTGGTCTGTCTTGCATCTCTCTCTCCTCCCGCCAGCAGAAGAAGTGGTGAACCTGGCGTCGCGGCGTCTGTCCGTCAGTCCGTCCTGCGCCTCCAGCAACTCCCACAGGAACTACTCGTTCTGCCGCGGCTCCATCTGGTCCGTTCCGTCTGCCGTCAGCGGAGAAGGTATACAGCCACACATCCGTCTGATCCCAGTACAGCCACACATCCGTCTGATCCCAGTACAGCCACACATCCGTCTGATCCCAGTACAGCCACACATCCGTCTGATCCCAGTACAGCCACACATCCGTCTGATCCCAGTACAGCCACACACCCCTCCGATCACAGTACAGCCACACATCCGTCTGATCCCAGTACAGCCACACATCCGTCTGATCCCAGTACAGCCACACACCCCTCCGTTCACAGTACAGCCACACATCCGTCTGATCCCAGTACAGCCACACATCCGTCTGATCCCAGTACAGCCACACACCCCTCCGATCACAGTACAGCCACACATCCGTCTGATCCCAGTACAGCCACACATCCGTCTGATCCCAGTACAGCCACACACCCCTCCGTTCACAGTACAGCCACACATCCATCTGAATGTAAATGATTCATATGATCAAAGATCTGAAACTAAAATGATTCATATGATCAATGTACACGCTGTGTTTCTTTCCTACGTTTAAATCCACTTCTTCGCCAGATGAGGAGAACACGACTGAACACACCCCCACGCACCACATGCTGCAGCCGCCCCAGGCTGTTTTCCCAGCATGCATCTGCGCCGCCGTTCTGCCCATCGTGCACCTCATGGAGGACGGGGAGGTTCGAGAAGACGGTGTCGCAGGTGGGTGCCATCGTTGGGTGCGTGGGTGTCATCTGGTGGTTGGTGGGTGCATGTTAAGGAGGGATACAGAGAGTTTAGAAAGCAGAGAGGGATGGGCGGATCTGATCCAAGATCAGCTTGTGATTCACAGTTTGTATAGAAACGAGGGTGCCATAACCACTGCTTTCCCTGATGAGCGCATCACTTTCATATGTGACTGGCATTGATGTGAAAATGGCACAATTATTTTCTACTCGGTCTGTGTCTCATAGGAGGGCTGTGGGCAGTTCAGAAACCCGTCCACCAGTGACATCATTGATGGGGAATCCACGCTGATAGAAACTGCAGGCTTTCTATTCCTGAAAAGTTGCAATGCGAAAATGGAAGCCATAGTTCCCACTAATAATGAATAATCTGTTACCCTGGTTCTTCAGTAAGTAGTGCTTTTCTCCTGGTTCCTCAGTGAGTACGGTGGCCCAGCAGATCCTGTGGAACTGTCTGATCGAGGATCCAGCCCTGGTGCTGCGTCACTTCCTGGAGAAGCTCACCGTTAGCAACAGACAGGTACACAAGCATGTCCACGCACGCACGCACGCACGCACGCACGCACGCACGCACGCACGCACGCACGCACAGGGGGGAAAATGTATAATCGTTTGTTTGTTTCTCTTTCATGTCAGGATGAGCTGATGTACATGCTGAGGAAATTGATGCTGAACATCGGAGATCTGCCTGCCCAGACCTCTCATATCCTGTTTAACTATCTGGTAACTATATTGACCTCAGTCACATCACACATCCTCTTTTACACTTTAACTGCCCAGCGTCAGTAGGAACCAGTAAATTGATGGACTATGTTTTACAAGTATTGGAAAACGATAACAGATAATGCTTGTTGCAACTGCCTTCGGAATACAGAGAGACAGACATTATGCCAACAAACCACAACTTTGTATTCACGCACTTCCACTGCAGCAGCGCATTTTCACTTTCACTTTTTAACAAGGGCCAAGTTGTGATTATGTCACAAATTCCTGCTGCATTCAGATTTCCGTGTTTCCCAAACTGATCATCTGACATAATGTATTCGAGTGCCAATTCCTGCTGGCAAACTCGTGTAGACCGTATCTGGCAGACAGACAGTCACCACATCAAAGCATTATGCTCAACTATGAGAGAGAGAGAGAGAGAGAGAGAGAGAGAGAGAGAGAGAGAGAGAGGGAGAGGGGGGGAGGGGGAGGGGGAGGGGGAGGGGGAGGGGGACGGACGGACGGACGGGGGGACGGACGGACGGACGGAGGCTGTTTGATGTGTCTGTATCACATCGTGGAAGTATTATTATAATGACATTACATTTCTAATCTCTTTAACTGCTCTCTTGTCTCATCTATCACTTCTTGAATTCTCTTTTCTTCTCTCAATTCTTCCGGGTTGCTTTCTCCCCGTCACATTCCACCGTCCGTCCCCTCTCTCTCTGGGCAGGTGTGGGGCTGAATGTGTACTTTGTGTGTCTCTCGATCAGGTGGGGCTGATCGTGTACTTTGTGTCTCTCAGGTGGGGCTGAATGTGTACTTTGTGTCTCTCAGGTGGGGCTGATCGTGTACTTTGTGTCTCTCAGGTGGGGCTGAATGTGTACTTTGTGTCTCTCAGGTGGGGCTGATCATGTACTTTGTGTCTCACAGGTGGGGCTGATCATGTAGTTTGTGTGTCTCAGGTGGAGCTGATCATGTACTTTGTGTCTCTCAGGTGGGGCTGATCATGTACTTTGTGTGTCTCTCAGGTTGGGCTGATCATGTACTTTGTGTGTCTCTCAGGTGGGGCTGATCGTGTACTTTGTGTCTCTCAGGTTGGGCTGATCATGTACTTTGTGTGTCTCTCAGGTGGGGCTGATCGTGTACTTTGTGTCTCTCAGGTTGGGCTGATCATGTACTTTGTGTCTCTCAGGTGGGGCTGATCGTGTACTTTGTGTCTCTCAGGTGGAGCTGATCATGTACTTTGTGTCTCTCAGGTGGAGCTGATCATGTACTTTGTGTCTCTCAGGTGGGGCTGATCGTGTACTTTGTGTCTCTCAGGTGGGGCTGATCATGTACTTTGTGTCTCTCAGGTGGGGCTGATCATGTACTTTGTGTCTCTCAGGTGGGGCTGATCGTGTACTTTGTGTCTCTCAGGTGGGGCTGATCATGTACTTTGTGTCTCTCAGGTGGGGCTGATCATGTACTTTGTGTCTCTCAAGTGGGGCTGATCATGTACTTTGTGTCTCTCAAGTGGGGCTGATCATGTACTTTGTGTCTCTCAAGTGGGGCTGATCATGTACTTTGTGTCTCTCAAGTGGGGCTGATCATGTACTTTGTGTCTCTCAAGTGGGGCTGATCATGTACTTTGTGTCTCTCAAGTGGGGCTGATCATGTACTTTGTGTGTCTCACGTGGGGCTGATCATGTACTTTGTGTCTCTCAAGTGGGGCTGATCATGTACTTTGTGTCTCTCACGTGGGGCTGATCATGTACTTTGTGTCTCTCAAGTGGGGCTGATCATGTACTTTGTGTCTCTCAAGTGGGGCTGATCATGTACTTTGTGTCTCTCAAGTGGGGCTGATCATGTACTTTGTGTCTCTCAAGTGGGGCTGATCATGTACTTTGTGTGTCTCAGGTGGGGCTGATCATGTACTTTGTGTGTCTCAGGTTGGGCTGATCATGTACTTTGTGTGTCTCTCGATCAGGTGGGGCTGATCGTGTACTTTGTGTCTCTCAGGTGGGGCTGATCATGTACTTTGTGTCTCTCAGGTTGGGCTGATCGTGTACTTTGTGTCTCTCAGGTGGGGCTGATCATGTACTTTGTGCGCACGCCCTGCGAGTGGGGCATGGACGCCATCTCTGCCACGCTCACCTTCCTGTGGGAGGTGGTGGGCTACGTGGAGGGTCTCTTCTTCAAGGACCTGAAGCAGACCATGAAGAAGGAACAGTGTGAGGTGAAACTGCTGGTCACCGCCTCCATGCCAGGTGAAGACCATTTTTGTAACCCATATTTTTATCTAAGAGACCCCCCCCCCCCACCCTAAGGCAGGGGGGGGGGGGGGTCGCCAAATTAAAAAAAGAAAAGAAAAATTGTTACTGAATGGCTGGAAAATAGAAATGTTGAGTTTACATAGTACGTGGTGCATGCATAAACTTTCCTTAATGATTATATCTGGTTTCAGTATTCATTTATGATATATTTTCTCTATTATTAAGGTTATTTTGTATTGGTGGTGGGGAGTGTCCTTGGTGCTGAAGTCTTCCCCCTGCAGTATTATGACCTCACCTCATGTCCCTGTCCTTAGTGTCCATGGTGCTGAAGTCTTCCCCCTGCAGTATTATGACCTCACCTCATGTCCCTGTCCTTAGTGTCCATGGTGCTGAAGTCTTCCCCCTGCAGTATTATGACCTCACCTCATGTCCCTGTCCTTAGTGTCCATGGTGCTGAAGTCTTCCCCCTGCAGCATTATGACCTCACCTCATGTCCCTGTCCTTAGTGTCCATGGTGCTGAAGTCTTCCCCCTGCAGCATTATGACCTCACCTCATGTCCCTGTCCTTAGTGTCCATGGTGCTGAAGTCTTCCCCCTGCAGTATTATGCTGCCACCTAGTGATTGAGATGATGTTTTTGCCCCTGTTTGTGTGGATTGAGATGATGTTTTTGCCTTGTCTGTCTGTGTGGATTGAGATGATGTTTTTGCCTTGTCTGTCTGTGTGGATTGAGATGATGATTTTCTTTTTGCCCCTGTCTGTCTGTGTGGATTGAGATGATGATTTTCTTTTTGCCCCTGTCTGTGTGTGTCTCTCCATACGTAGACTGCTGGCCCCATCGGCTTCAAACCTTTTGTGCGCGCTAGAAAACCCCTTTCAATTCACTTGTTTTCCAGGAACTAAGACCCTGGTGGTGCATGGGCAGAATGAGTGCGATATTCCTACACAGCTTCCAGTTCACGAAGACACCCAGTTCGAAGCTCTGCTCAAAGTAAGTGATGAAATAGGGCTCAGACTCAAGTGGAATTCACGCATTCAGATGGTTGCCATGTTGCTTGCGGTATAGCCGGGCCCAGCCAGCATGCTTTCTGGTCTAGAGGCGCTCGGATCGGTTCACCGATCCGAGCGCCCGACTCCACCCCTCCCTGGTAGAAAACAGTGGATGACCCTGACGTCACCATATCTTGAGCGACGCCCCTCTGCACTGTAGTTCACTCCCACTCCTAGACCAGGAAATGGGTCTCGTTCCCACAGGCTTTCATTTTTGAGTCGAATGCGAACACAAACATTGAAGACAAAGGTGAGGACGCAAATTCTGATTGGCCGGAATCAGATGATGTATGATGATGTACGGTGATAAGATCGCCCCTCACTTCACACGGGTGTGATTTTTTCATTCATATTTTTGATTTAATTTGAAAACATGTTTTAAATGTTTCTTGTAATCCTCAAGCCATAAAATGGATCGCTCGTTTAGCACAAAGGAAGACGTGTTGATGGCCAGTTGCCATTTAAAATAAATAAGTGACGTAACAATGACCAATGTGTATCAGGCGAGGAGTTGCTCTCCCAGAGTGTTATGCAACAGCAAGCTCATCATCATGCAGTATCTTATATTATATATAATTATTATTAGTAGTAGTATCTTATACAGTAACTTATGTCTCTCCATCTAGGAGTGCTGAGTGTGAGGTAACTGCAAACTCATGGGAGATGGTGCCGTATCTTATACAATATACAGTAGGGATGGGTCCGATTTATCGATTAATCAATTATCGTTAACAGGACCCGAAATCGATTATGAAAATTAATAATCGATAATCGATTTTTTTTTTTAATCTGTTGGAAAGGCAATATTGTCATCCAAACATGACAGGGCTATAGGCCTACCAAAGTGTGCCTGGGACTGCAGGTGTCTGTGTAGCTGCATGAGGAGTGTGAGTCATTGAGTGTGAGTGGAGATTGATTCCAATCAAGATACATGTTTGGAGGATTTAGCAGGTGTTGGGAATTTACCTAATCAGGCCTAGGCTGGGGTTGCTATGGTGATCAATTGGCTCAACACTGGTCCAGGGACCACCAGTGGTCCTCATTTAAAAGATGGAGTTAGTAACCAAATGGACCCTTATTAACTCTCAAGAGTTAAAATTATTGTTAAGCATCTACATCAGGTGTTCCCAAACTTTTTTGACTTAGGTACCCCTTGGGGGGAAGATTGTTTTTATTTGTAGGGCGGGGGGGGGGGGGGGGGGGGGGCTTATCGATTTATCGATTATCGATTAATATTGAATTATGCTAATCGATTTTCATTTTTGACACATTTACACATCCCTAATATACAGTAACTTCTGTCTCTCCATGAACTTTTTATAACATGTAATGATGCATCTTATTTTTAAATTAATTGCTGCAAGGTTAATATATAACGGGACCATACAAAGCGTCATATTTGAAAAAAGTTAACTAAGTAAGGAAGAACTGTGTACTTGAATGAGTAGTGTAACTTCTGGTCTCTCCATCCAGGAGTGCCTGGAATTCTTCAACATTCCCGAGGCCAGATCGGCACACTACTTCCTCATGGACAAACGCTGGAACCTAATTCATTATGCCAAGGTGGGGAACAGTCAGCTGTTACAGTATACACTAGTCTACAGTCTGGGAACCCATTCGGTGAAAGAAAAATATATTTTATTCTTATCTTTGTGTATTTACCATAATCTGTTTTTAGAGATTAGCCTAGGCTTGAGGGCAGCATTGTGTATTGTACCAAAATGTACCCAGTCTGTTTTTTTAGTCATAGTCTCTTGAATAGTTTTCATTTTGTTTTAGTCACATTTTAGTCACCTGGAATGTGTTAGTCTAGTTTTAGTCGGCTAAAATCTTATGATATTTAGCGACAGTCATCTACATTTGATTTAGTTGACTAAAATGTATTTTGGCGGGCCTTGATGCCGTCATAATGGCTCATTATACACTTATGCACTTGCGATCGCAACGCAACGCAAGGCATCGCAACGCAAGGCATCGCAACGCAAGGCATCGCAATGCAAGGCATCGCAACGCAAGGCATCACAGCGCGATCGTGCTGCGATGCCTTGTGAACTTGTAGATTGTAGACCGTAGTACTTGCCCTAGCCTCGACCTCCTACAGGCGTATGCACAGGCTCAACTTATGTAACTTAAATAGCACTTTATGTAGACATAGCACTCTAGTGTATACATATAGTTTCATTAGATAGATATTCCACTGTTAGGTTCTTAAGCTTACCGCTTACGTATGATTCATGATGACTATTTGATATGTACTTAATGTATTACCATGTTTTTTGTTCTTGCTTACTGTAAATCGCTCTGGATTAAGAGCGTCTGCTAAATGCCTGAGTTGTAAATTGTTGATCAGCTATTTTCAGCATGCAACCAAGTGTAAAATGACTTACTGCATGCTGGATCTCTTGTCCACTAGTCACTTCCTATAACTTTTTATTGTTGACGAAATTGTCAATGTATTTAGTCTTAGTCTTAGTCTTAGTTTGAGTCATCATAGCTTAGTTTTCATTACGTTTCCATTTTAGAAAAAAGGTAGTCGACGAACATTTTTATGTCAAAGTATTATTCGACGAAATCAGCGTTGTCTAGGCACTAAAACAGCGGGAGTTTCCAGTGGTCCATGTGCTCACGTAATCCTAACATGTCCCTGCATGGGTTTCCTCCAGACCTACGTCAGGGACATCTATCCGTTCCGGAGGTCGGTGTCTCCCCAGCTCAACCTGGTTCACATGCTGCCTGAGAAGGGCCAGGAGCTCATCCAGAAACAGGTACTGTACTGAGAAGGGCCAGGAGCTCATCCAGAAACAGGTACTGTACCGAGAAGGGCCAGGAGCTCATCCAGAAACAGGTACTGTACCGAGAAGGGCCAGGAGCTCATCCAGAAACAGGTACTGTACTGAGAAGGGCCAGGAGCCCATCTAGAAACAGGTACTGTACTGAGAAGGGCCAGGAGCTCATCTAGAAACAGGTACTGTACTGAGAAGGGCCAGGAGCTCATCTAGAAACAGGTACTGTACTGAGAAGGGCCAGGAGCTCATCCAGAAACAGGTACTGTACTAAGAAGGGCCAGGAGCTCATCTAGAAACAGGTACTGTACCGAGAAGGGCCAGGAGCTCATCCAGAAACAGGTACTGTACCGAGAAGGGCCAGGAGCTCATCCAGCAACAGGTACTGTACCGAGAAGGGCCAGGAGCTCATCTAGAAACAGGTACTGTACCGAGAAGGGCCAGGAGCTCATCTAGAAACAGGTATTGTACCGAGAAGGGCCAGGAGCTCATCTAGAAACAGGTATTGTACCGAGAAGGGCCAGGAGCTCATCTAGAAACAGGTATTGTACCGAGAAGGGCCAGGAGCTCATCTAGAAACAGGTACTGTACCGAGAAGGGCCAGGAGCTCATCTAGAAACAGGTACTGTACCGAGAAGGGCCAGGAGCTCATCTAGAAACAGGTATTGTACCGAGAAGGGCCAGGAGCTCATCTAGAAACAGGTACTGTACCGAGAAGGGCCAGGAGCTCATCTAGAAACAGGTATTGTACCGAGAAGGGCCAGGAGCTCATCTAGAAACAGGTACTGTACTGAGAAGGGCCAGGAGCTCATCTAGAAACAGGTATTGTACCGAGAAGGGCCAGGAGCTCATCTAGAAACAGGTACTGTACCGAGAAGGGCCAGGAGCTCATCTAGAAACAGGTACTGTACTGAGAAGGGCCAGGAGCTCATCTAGAAACAGGTACTGTACCGAGAAGGGCCAGGAGCTCATCTAGAAACAGGTATTGTACCGAGAAGGGCCAGGAGCTCATCTAGAAACAGGTACTGTACTGAGAAGGGCCAGGAGCTCATCCAGAAACAGGTACTGTACTGTATGTTCATCACAAGGTTTGTGTAAGACGTTAACTGAAATTATATTAAAAAAACTAGAAAAGGAGTACGATAACTAACTGAAAAAAGAAAAGAAGAAGCGCTTCATGGGTTCTCTCTCTCTCTCTCTCTCTCTCTCTGTCGCGTGCAGGTGTTTTCTCGTAAGCTGGAGGAGGTGGGCCGGGTCCTGTTCCTCATCTCTCTCACCCAGAACATGCCGGCCGTCCACAAGCAGTCCCACGTCTCCCTGCTCCAGGAGGACCTGCTCCGGCTGCCCTCGTTCCCCCGCACCGCCATCGACGCCGAGTTCTCCCTGTTCAACGAGCCTCAGGGTATACAGGACGAGACGTTCATTTAATCTCTGTGTCAAAGTGACAATTTCGGCCTAAAACATCAATCGTTGAGATTTCAGTTTTTGCTTTCGTTCATGCACCTCGTGTTCTCTGTTCCTGTTTACAATTACAATTTACAATTTAGGCATTTAGCAGACGCTCTTAATCCAGAGCGATTTACATTAAGCAATAACAAAAAGCATGACAATACATCGCATACAAAAAAGTAGTTATCATGAAATGTGTAAGCTAAGAACGTTACAGTGAGGTATCTAAATAATGAATGCTATACTATACTATACTATACTATACTATACTATACTATACTCTAGGGCATTAACATAAAAATCGATTAGTCGACTATTCGACTAGCAAAACGGTAGTCGACACTGTAAATCAAAAATCGAGTAATCGTTAATATTATTTTTAATATTTTTTATGATTTTTTTTTATTATTATTTTTTTATTTTACAGCAGACATGCAGCTGTGAGCTCTGTTGTTTTGTTGGTAGTTCTCCAACTTAAGTACTAATCCATTCCTGGCTGATTGTTTTCATATCATATACAAGCCGACTGTACGTGGGTTTTTGCCGTCACCGTCACTCGTGTAGGTGCGGTGGGCGGCGGTGGCTGCACTGGCAACATTTAAGACAGATTTTCAAAAAGCATATGCCTCATACGCTCAATGGGGACAACTACAGTGTGTAAATACTTTTACTATTGGTGAGTTTACTACTGTAGTTTGTTCAACAAGTTAGATTGGAGACGTGTCGTCGTTTCGTCCGGTACAGTAGTATAGCAGCCTGTCCCTCCTCTCTGCCCAATAATATCCAGTTTGGTGACAGTCAAACTACAGTAGCTCTTGCCGTGATTTCATGTTTCTTTTTCTTATTCATCTTTCTTCATGCTTATCCAACAAAAGTGCAGGCGTGCGGCATTATTAAAAACAAACAGCCATGCCGCGCGATCATAGTTATAATAGTCGTGAAGTAGTTGATCATCTGATTCATAGCCTGGTAAGCCTGCTAGCTAGCAAGCCTAGTATGTAATCATAACCTCCTCCTAGCTTGTAGCTCCTTCTAAAAACCAAAGGAACTGTGGTTGTAACTTGTTGTTGAACATTTAGGGTGTATGAAAAACATCGCATCATCCTCCTCCGTATCCAATTCTCCAACTGAACAAACATTTTCAACAACGTAACATGCTATGCTGCGCCGTAGAAAGGTCTTGCGCATCAAAAATAGCAGATCTACAAGCTCACAGCGCGTCCATCCGTGAGTCATTGTGGACTTGCAACTTTGACTTGACTTTTAACAGCTGTTGTGAATTTCGGCCAATCAGAGCGGCATTCAGCGTAATCTAGTAAGAGAGTGGCGACACTAGGGTTGACTCCCATTGTAACAATGGAATGCGGAAGTGCTCATTCTATCTCAATGGGATAGTTCCAATGTTTGGAACTATAGCCCATAGCACCCCGCTTTGTGGTGAGATCAAAGCGTGTCGCCACTCTCTTACTATTCCACTCGGCCTGCATTCACCGCCTCTGTTTTGCAGTTAATCCTTCACTCGCGCTGGCCGTTTCAGAACACAATGTTTTAATGCTTGATTGGATGGAAAAAAATATCATATTTTACCGCCGACTAATCGATTATAAACCGATTTTGATGGTATTCGTGTCGACTATCAAAAATCACGTTTGGTTAATGCCCTACTATACTCATTCATTCATTTTCCTCATAGACATTTCAGAAAGTATTTATTTAAAGCCAACTCTTGTCGTGACAAATCATGACAACAAACAATTTTTTTCGGGCCAAACAAAGAATTCGAAAGTAGAAAAAAACGGCAGGTTACAACACTTTTTTTGTTGTTTTTCTTCTATGTAATTATTTGTTTGGTCCAAAATATTGTGCGTGTTGTCATGATTTGTCACAACTCGAGTTGGCTTCATACGACGCTTAAAAGGTCTTTAAATAAATACTTGTGTCTATGTCTATGGGAAAAATGCATTGTGATTCATTTCCTGGGCCTGGCGTCGTCATGAAAGGGGGTGGGACTGCGACGCTCTATACTATACTATAAAGTATAAAGTATAAATATATACTATGACTACGTGCTGTCTACGTAACATGCTATAAGTCTGTATAAAATGCTATCTAAGTCTACATAAAGTGCTGTTCTCACCCATAGGTAAGGAGCTGTTTGGCCTGGACACGCTGCACAAGGTGCTGTGGATCAAGCTGCTGGAGGAGGTGTTTCTGGGCATGCCCAGCGAGTACCCGTGGGGCGACGAGATGATGCTGTTCCTCAACGTGTTCAACGGGGCGCTGCTGCTCCACCCCGAGGACAGCGCCCTCCTCAGGCAGTACACGGCCACGGCCATCAACACCGCCGTGCACTTCAACCACCTGTTCTCCCTCAGCGGGTACCAGTGGATCCTGCCCACCATGCTACAGGTCAGTGGATCCCTGCGGTGTTGTTTTAAGTGTTGTCTAAGCTATGACTAAAACTAAGACTAACTATACTGACAATTTCGTCAACAAATAAAAACTAGACTATAATGTTAGGAAGGGACTAGAGGACAAGAGATCCAGTATAAGTCATTTTACAAATTTAGTGTCATTACGACAGCATCAATCATAAAACTAGACACTAAAACATTCCAGGTACTAAAATGTGACTAAAACTAAATGAAAACTATTCAAGAGACTACGACTAAAACTAAAACCTAAATCTGCTGCCTAAAACATCACAGCAGCCACGTTGGGTTACATCATCATCCTATTGGAATGTATGGCTCTGTCGGGCCGGTAGGAATTGCATCACCATTTTTTTTCTTTTTTTCTTTTTTGGTCATTGTGATCCACGTGGTGCATCGTGTCACAGAGAACCACGTAAAACAAAAATGATGTCGCATGAACAGTGGCCTCCAGTGTCAAAACAAAAACCAGGGAAACTCGTGTTAGGCAGTCAATGTGTTTAACCCATTTTGGGCGGGAACCCCTTTTGGTGTTTTAAGCATTATGTTATACTTTAGCTATTGAAAAATAGCAGATCTACAAGCTCATAGCGCGGCACCGAGTGCCGCGCTACGAGCTTGTAGGTCTGCTATTTTTTTTAAATCGTGAAAATGTAGCCCAAATGTTTGAATATATTCTTTCAGAGCGAATGTTTTTAACTCAAATCTTTGCTTCATGGGGGGGTCCCTGGAACAACATTTTCAGATGGGGGTCGGCGGCCAAATACATATATTTTTGGGGGTCCTTGACATGAAAATGTTTGAGAACCACTGTTATAGAAACATTCGTTTTTCAGGATTTAGAAGACATTTGTAGAATCGTCCTCAGGTCTAAATGGGTTAAGATTGTCACAATTTGCGCTGCGCGTCAAACGTGTTGAATCTCCACACCAGGTGTATGTACCAGGTGTATGTACACCAGGTGTAAACGTGTTGAATCTCCACACCAGGTGTATGTACCAGGTGTATGTACACCAGGTGTAAACGTGTTGAATCTCCACACCAGGTGTATGTACCAGGTGTATGTACACCAGGTGTAAATGTGTTGAATCTCCACACCAGGTGTATGTACCAGGTGTATGTACACCAGGTGTAAACGTGTTGAATCTCCACACCAGGTGTATGTACCAGGTGTATGTACACCAGGTGTAAACGTGTTGAATCTCCACACCAGGTGTATGTACCAGGTGTATGTACACCAGGTGTAAACGTGTTGAATCTCCACACCAGGTGTATGTAAACATGTTGAATCTCCACACCAGGTGTATGTAAACGTGTTGAATCTCCACACCAGGTGTATGTAAACGTGTTGAATCTCCACACCAGGTGTATGTAAACATGTTGAATCTCCACACCAGGTGTATGTAAACTTGTTGAATCTCCACACCAGGTGTATGTAAACATGTTGAATCTCCACACCAGGTGTATGTAAACATGTTGAATCTCCACACCAGGTGTATGTAAACGTGTTGAATCTCCACACCAGGTGTATGTAAACGTGTTGAATCTCCACACCAGGTGTATGTAAACGTGTTGAATCTCCACACCAGGTGTATGTAAACGTGTTGAATCTCCACACCAGGTGTATGTAAACGTGTTGAATCTCCACACCAGGTGTATGTAAACATGTTGAATCTCCACACCAGGTGTATGTAAACATGTTGAATCTCCACACCAGGTGTATGTAAACGTGTTGAATCTCCACACCAGGTGTATGTAAACGTGTTGAATCTCCACACCAGGTGTATGTAAACATGTTGAATCTCCACACCAGGTGTATGCCGACTACGAGAGCAACCCTCTGCTGAGGCAGGGCATCGAGTTCTGCTGCCGACAGTTCTACGTTCTGCACAGGAAGCCCTTCATACTGCAGCTGTTTGCCAGCGTGGCCCCGCTGCTCGAGTTCACCGTAAGGTCAACACACACGCATACACACACACACACACGCATACACACACACACACGCACACGCACAAAGATGAAACACAGCGGGGCTTTCTTATAGCGATATCAAACGCCTTAAGACGAGCCCAGTCGCCATGAGCGCCCTGCGTAATTAATGTATAGGACGAGTATACCCGTCCTTAGGATCCAATGTGTTAAATGATGAATGATGATGATGATGATGAACTTTGAATGATGAATTGAAAATGGAGGACCCAGATCAGACGTGAACAAGTCTTGGTGCTTCCCATGGTTGTTTCATCCTCAAACTAACAGTTTTTGAGTGGTGCAACCACTCCCTTACGGAGTTATGTGTGTGGGTGGGTGGGTGGCTGGCTGGGTGGCTGGGTGGATGCCTGCCTGGCTGGCTGGGTATGAGCACGAAAACAGCATGGTTGTTTTTCACCACCTGTGCACAACCTAACACACACACAAACACACATGCACATATTAACTGTATATATGATGATGTTGGGTGTGCCAGTACAGTACAGTACAGTAGAGGGTACAGTAGAGGGGCACACGGTAACTCTGTCATTTCTCAACCGTTTCGGACGCGGGGCGGCACGACGGAACCGGCCCGGCCCCCTGGGCGCGTTCCTGGGTGTCTGGAACCCTTCACCCTTCTTCATTCAGTCATTTTTGGGGTCCAGCACCGTATTCTGAAACTGGGATGTGCATATCGTTTTCCTTCTTTACATTTGTTTGAAATGTACCCATGAATTCTAAAATACTGTGACATACAAATGTTCAATCAATCAATACGTCCATCCATCATAGACCAGCAACACATGTCTTAACCCATTTTGGGCGGGAACCCCTTTTGGTGTTAGCATTATGTTATGCTTTAGCTATTGAAAAATAGCAGATCTACAAGCTCATAGCGCGCCACCGAGTGGCACGCTACGAGCTTATAGGTCTGCTATTTTTGAAAAATCGAAGAACGACTGACATAGAAACATAGCTTTTTCAGAAAACTGTCAGGATGTAGAAGACATTTTTAGAATCTGATCTCAGGTCAAAATGGTTAACCTGTGTTGTATTTCCATCATGGCAGACCAGCACCAGCACAGGCCTGTCTAAAGGGGTGTCTGCCCAGTGTCTGTTTGACCTGCTGGTTTCTCTGGAGGGAGAGACCGAGGACGCCCTGGAGGCTGGAGAGCTGGTGAAGGCAGAGAAACCTCTACGCTCCCTCGGTAAAATAATAATAATAATAATAACAATAACAATAACAATAACAATAACAATAACAATAACAATAATAATAATATATTTAGGGGTGCACGATTATGAAATTATGACCTATCCGATCTTCGATTATTTGCAGGGTCATATCTGCCGATACCCATTCTGACCGATTCCGACATTATACAGAGGACCACAATGGAAACAAGCCTTAGGCCCTATAGGGGCTTATTGGCCCAAAGCCTGTTAATAAAGTATTCAATCAATACATAAATATATACTCTTTTCTGTTTTCACAACTGAATGAGATGAGTACACAAATGTAATGTAATAAAATGTCAAGTTTATTTTACATCATATTTGATTTGGCTTTTGTTCTAGACTAGATGTACTAGACACTTTTGATTTATATTGAACTCATTGATGCATTTTTACATTTTTATTTTTTTAAATTTTGCTGGTTTAAACCGATTAAATATTTATTTATTTATTATTTTGAGACCGTTCCGATACCGATATGGCATTTTTATGGCCGATTTCCGATTATGCTACCGATTATATCGTGCATCCCTAAAATATAATATGCTCCCTCGGTAAAACATCACACACACATTCTCCAAGCCCTACAAAACAGTAGTGGAAAGTAACTAAAGTACATTTAGTACTGTATTTAGTAGTACAATGTTGCGGTACTTGTACTTGACTTGAGCATTGTCCATGTTGTTTCAGATTTCTGCTATGGCAACGAGGACCTGGCCTTCTCCATCAGCGAGGCCATCAAGTTGTGTGTGACTGTAGTGGCCTACGCCCCAGAATCATTTAGGAGGTGTGCACGCACGCACGCACGCACGCACGCACGCACGCACGCACGCACGCACGCACGCACGCACGCACGCACGCACGCACGCACGCACGCACACACTTGATATCAAAATTGTCAGTGCTTTCATTGTGTGTGTGTGTGTGTGCAGTCTCCAGATGCTGATGGTCCTTGAGGCTCTGGTTCCCTGCTTCCTCCAGAAGCTGAAGAGCAACACGGTTACCATGGAGACGGCGTCGGCTGCCAGAGACGAGATCGCTGCCATCGCTGCCCTGGCCACCTCCCTGCAGGCGCTACTGTACAGCTCTGAGACGCTCACACGGTACGCACGCACGCACGCACGCACGCACGCACGCACGCACGCACGCACGCACGCACGCAAGCACTTAAAGCGTTAAACTTAAGACCTGGAAGTGTGGTCGCTGCTGTTTGGCCACTCAAAATAGCTAAACAGCATTGGCTACGCGTCCAGGTCTTAAGTTAAGTCATAAGACCTGGTAAGACACGCAAAATAGGGCCCAGAGTCTCTAACACGGTGTGCACGCACGCACCAGTGGGTATAGCAGTTTATTGCCCGAATACAGTGTTGACTTCAGTGAAATGACATGATGGGACAGCTGATAATGAAAAGTGGATCATGTGTGGGACATTTGGCCAAACACACCAACATGAGTGGTGATTTGTCTCCGACAGTGATATTGGTTCTATAGGTTGAACGTCAAGTGAAGCCTGCTGAAGTATACATTTTTATCCCACGATTTTGTAACCCATTTATTTCCACCTAGTGTCAATTATCTAATGTAATCCTCTGCGCTATACACTCCCTCTGTACTGTACTGTACTGCCACTGCCAACCTGGGGAGAGCAGCGGACTGACCTCATGCTACCTTCAATGCATGAGGAGGAAAGGAACAGTTCCTTTCCCCTCCATCAGCCGCTCCGGCTGGCCAGGGGGAGGCAGTTTAGAGACTAGGATTACTGCATGTTTTTTTGTGAGGGTACCTACCCGGGGGCTCAACGTTTTTGGCTAGGGCCCCCTACAATGCTTTGACCATGTCTCGCGGGTAGTGGTGGGTATGGTCCAGGGTATGGTGATGACGCGGAGGAGAGAACACCCCCCCCCAACCCCCCCAGTGCCCACAGCGTCCCCAGCGGGAATCGAACCCAGGACCTTCTCTGAAGTGTGTCCGTATTATGATAGCTTGGTCTTGTTGTGACAATGTGTTGTTTGTTTGCTTCCATCATCAACTCCTCCGTCCCCCTCTGCCCCCCCCCCCCCCCCCTACACCAACAGACCCATGACGGCCCCCCAGATGTCCCGCAGTGATCAGGGCCACAAGGGCGGCGCCACCACGGCCAACCACACCATGTCAGGAGGTCCCAACCTCAGGTCAGCCCCCTGTGTGTGTGTGTGTGTGTGTGTGTGTGTGTGTGTGTGTGTGTGTGTGTGTGTGTGTGTGTGTGTGTGTGTGTGTGTGTGTGTGTGTGTGTGTGTGTGTGTGTGTGTGTGTGTGTGTGTGTGTGTGTGTGTGTGTGTGTGTGTGTGTGTGCGCGCGTGCGCGGTTGTTGTTGTTGCTGTTGCCATAGCTACGTCTACGACGTTATGATGAGTGTGTCTGTCCATTCGTGAGTTTCGGTGGTGGTGGGTAAAAAAGTACTCACATTTCTTACTTAATACATTTACCGCCAGCATTAATTAATCCCTCTCTAGCGTATTGCCAAGGTTTTATCGCCAAAAACGGCCCCTCAATGTCGTTTTTGAGATACAGGCCTTTGAAGACAGGTGCAGACACTATTGAGTGGATGCGCGCGCATCTTCAAAATGGCCGCGGCCAAGTGTCCCACTCTATGTTGACGCGATAGCAACAATAGCATCTTATACGATCGCATTAAAACTTGGATTAAAGAATGTAAACCCTGGTTCACGAGAGTCTCGTGTTTGGTGGGCTAGGGTACTAATTTACACCCTTGTGTTCCTCGTTTGTGGCGGGCAGACGGTTAAGTAAAAGTATCAATACTGCACTATATATACAGTAGAAATACTCTTTTACAAGTAAAAATCCGGAATTCAAAATGTACTTTAGTAAAAATACTAAAAGTATTGGCATCAAAATGTACAAAAGTACCAAAAGTAAAAGTACTCATTATGCAGAATGTCATGTTTTCAAGTTTCAATATAAAGATCTTTTGAAAATAGTCGATCTACAAGCTCACAATGCGCCGTGATGCGACACATTGCATGAGCTTGTAAATCGTCTATTTTCAAATGACCTAAATGTATATATGTATGTTTTCTAATAATAATCAAAATATACAAAGTAACTATAATAACTAACGTTTAGAAGAACAAAGGTATTGACATTTTTTAAATACTCAAGTAAAGTAGGCCTACAAATACTGTAAGTACAAATATTGTACTTAAAGGCGTAGTGAAACGGAAATGGTGGACATTTTATTTTGAAGTTTCAGACGGTCTCAAGTTGAAGTTTCTGAACCAATCAGAGCGTCGCATCCCTTCAGGGGATGGGACGGTAGCTAGGGACGGGTAGCTATGCTACGCAGGACAGCGTGTGGATTTTGTTTACAAATCAGATAGTCAGCCAGCTTTACCAGTTTACACTTAATGTGGCTTATTTCTACCCTATAATGTTTTCAGATACATTTTTAGCGTGATGATTAAGTTGAAACCGAGTAATACACTCTCTGGATGTTATCTTGAATGGGAATAAAAACGGAAGATGTAATCAGTAGCAGCTGTGCAGCCTGTGCTGGACGGATGCGGAGATATGGGGAATTAAACTGGTGAGCTTCATTTTTATTGGCTTTTATCGATGTTGGCCTCGACACGTCATCACGCAGCACGTTTTCGTTTTCAGGAAGTAATAAATTATGGACTTTTGATATAAAAACACACAAAAATGAGAATTTTCAATTATTTTTGGCATCCATTGTTAGGTATGCCCATATGATGACCATGGATATGGTCTAAAAGTGTGAAAAACGTATTTTTCATTTCACTACACCTTTAAGCAAATGTACTTGGGGAATGAAAACACAGGCGCACCACAGGAAGTGGATGCCTGGGGGGCGGGCCAACCGGGCCAACATCCTGTTGCCTAGAGGCAAAAACAAAACAAAAAAGAAAAACAGCAGAGGGCGCTGTTTTTCCTTTTTTTTGCCGATCTGGTTCCCAGATTGGTGTATTAATGGCTGTGTGTGTGCGTGCAATCTGTGCGTGCGTGCGTATGCGTGCGTGTACGTGCATGCGTGCAGGGACAACCTCCACCTCCTGGAGGAGGGCCAGGGCGTGCCGAGGGAGGAGCTGGACGAGCGCATGGCCCGGGAGGAGTTCCGGCGCCCGCGCGAGTCTCTCCTCAACATCTGCACGGAGTTCTACAAGCACTGCGGCCCGCGCCTCAAGATCCTGCAGAACGTCGCCGGAGAGCCGCGCGTCATCGCCCTGGAGCTGCTCGACATCAAGTCCCACATGAGGTGCGTGTGCGTGTGTGTGCGTGTGCGTGTGTGTGTGCTTGTGCGTGTGTGTCTGTCTGTCTGTCTGTCTGTCTGTCTGTCTTTTCCCGTGAAGCTCTCAGAAGGATCCCCTTCCATTACTTTTTCCTAAATATTCGATTAAAATATCTGTTTTTTGTAAACATTTTCTAAATATGAATTTATTAAAGGTCGCACAGCTCGTAGTCACGAATCACGATGCAAAAAAACATTTTATTCACACACACATTCATACACTGATGGCAGCGGAAACCATGCAAGGCACCAACCAGCACATCAGGAGCAATTAGGGGTTCAGGGTCATGCTCAAGGACACTTCGACACTAACTCTGGGAGAACCCGGGTTCGAACTGGCAACCTTGCGGTTGCCATCCCGCCACTCTACCCCTGAGCCACCGCCGCCTTTTGAATAGTTTTCATTTAGTTTTTTGTCACATTTTAGTCACCTGGAATGTTTTAGCGTTAGTCTAGTTTTAGTCGACTAAATATATATATATACCTGTATACCCCAACAGGCTGGCGGAGATCGCCCACGCGCTGCTGAAGCTGGCGCCCTACGACACGCTGACCATGGAGAGCCGCGGCCTGCGGCGCTACGTGACGGAGATGCTGCCCATCACGGACTGGTCGGCCGAGGCGGTGCGGCCCGCGCTCATCCTGATCCTGAAGAGGCTGGACCGCATGTTCAACAAGATCCACAAGATGCCCACGCTCAGGTGCGCCGCTCGCCCCCAGGCACTGTGCACCAGGTCTGTCGTCTCGTCCCCCACCCCTTTTTTTAAATGATTTAAGTGCTGTCACTGTGGTGTGTGTGTGTGTGTGTGCACGCGTGACACATCGCAGTAGCGTAGATGGTCTGCTGTGATATCTATCTCTCTGTGATATTTGCTCTCTGTATAGAGGTGCTAGAGGATGATATTGTGATGTCAGTCACTATGTCACTGTTTTTTTCATTGGCACGTTTGACTGTCAAGGTTTCAGCCTCCAGGAAGAAACCCTAAATACAAAGGGAAGACATCATTGCACATTACAACCACAACAAGGGGTCTAATGACTAATGTACTAGTGTCACATCACATCATAAACACATGAAAAGAAATCACGGCACTCCATAAGTAGCTTTACAGTATTGGGATAGAAATCATTGCAGTAGAGTGTTTGTCCTCCATTTCTCTCCAGCACTGTAGTAACAGGTAACAGAAAACACATTTCCAGGTCGGGGTGCCAATTTTATCCAATCGTGGCTTATGTGGGAGACGGACATTTTCAACAGACGCTTGCTTCGGTGTGCGTGTGTGTGTTCTCACTGTGTGTGTGTGTGTGTGTGTGTGTGTGTGTGTGTGTGTGTGTGTGTGTGTGTGTGTGTGTGTGTGTGTGTGTGTGTGTGTGTGTGTGTGTGTGTGTGTGTGTGTGTGTGTGTGTGTGTGTGTGTAGGAGACAGGTGGAGTGGGAGGCGGCCAGCAGTCTCATCGAGGGCATCTGTCTGACACTGCAGCGTCAGCCAATCATCTCCTTTCTCCCACACCTGCGCTCGCTCATCAACGTCTGCGTCAACCTGGTACAGGATGGAACATGCATGCATGTGCGTGCGTGCGTGTACACGCACGCACGCATGCACGCACGCACGCACAGACAGACACACTAATACAATAGTACGATGCAGCTATGCAACAACACAGACATGCACACATACATAGACACATTTGGACATTCACTCAAGACTACTCTTACTGATGTCATATACTGTCCTGGAAACTAGGGGTGGGAGGAAAAAACAATTAATTAACTAATTAATTAATTAATTTCCATGTCAGAAATACTTACTGACGTTATCTGTCTGCATCGACTTTATATTGTTTATTGTTTTAAAATATTCTAGTATAAAAAAAAGTAACCTGGCAGGGGGAGAAAATCGCAAAAAGAAAATCGTAATATTGAATCTCAACAATCGTTGAATCGCAGAATCGTAATATAATTAGAATGGAATCGTTACCCTACAGTAGGTATCAATATAATTAGAATCATGTGCATGCGTGTGGGTGTGTCCTCAGGTAATGGGTGTGGTGTGGGTGTGTCCTCAGGTAATGGGTGTGGTGTGGGTGTGTCCTCAGGTAATGGGTGTGGTGTGGGTGTGTCCTCAGGTAATGGGTGTGGTGTGGGTGTGTCATCAGGTAATGGGTGTGGTGTGGGTGTGTCCTCAGGTAATGGGCGTGGTGTGGGTGTGTTCTCAGGTAATGGGTGTGGTGTGGGTGTGTCCTCAGGTAATGGGTGTGGTGTGGGTGTGTCCTCAGGTAATGGGTGTGGTGTGGGTGTGTCCTCAGGTAATGGGTGTGGTGTGGGTGTGTCCTCAGGTAATGGGTGTGGTGTGTTCTCAGGTAATGGGTGTGGTATGTGCGGGTGTTTGGGGGTGTGTTCTCAGGTAATAGGTGTGGTCTGTGGGTGCATGTGGGTGTGTCCTCAGGTAATGGGTGTGGTTTGGGGGGGTGTTCTCAGGTAATGGGTGTGGTCTGTGGGTGCATGTGGGTGTGTCCTCAGGTAATGGGCGTGGTCTGTGGGGGTGTTTGGGGGGTGTTCTCAGGTAATGGGTGTGGTCTGTGGGTGTATGTGGGTGTCCCCCCGCTAATGGGTGTGGTATGTGGGTGTGTCCTCAGGTAATGGGAGTGGTCTGTGGGTGTGTCCTCAGGTAATGGGTGTGGTCTGTGGGTGTGTCCTCAGGTAATGGGCGTGGTGGGACCGTCCAGTGTAGCCGACGGGCTGCCCCTGCTCCACCTGAGCCCCTACCTGTCCCCTCCCCTCCCCTTCAGCACGGCCGTGGTGCGATTGGTCGCTCTGCAAATACAGGTAAAAAAAGATCACACCCGTGTGAACTGAGTGGTCTTATATAGCCTGTCTGACGTAATGAAATCATGTCTGACGTAATGAAATCACACCCGGGTGAACAGGGTGAACATAGCAACCATGCTCATTTTTTCTGCACAAACAAAGCCAGTTGTAGGAGTGGTTTACACCACTCAAAAAAAATAAAAACTATATTCTGATTGGTTGACGCAGATAACAGGTACACCCCTATACAGTCTGATTGGCTGGTCGCTCTGCAGATAACAGGTACACCCCCTACATTCTCATTAGTTAATGCAGATAAAGGTACAAGCACTACATTCTCATTATTTTCTTGCTTTTAATTTGCTATAATTTAACCTAAAAATACCATACAAAGTTTGAAGCTAATGAGATCTAAAAGCTAAAATCACTGATATATCAGTATTCCAATATTAACCTGGGGCCGCATTAAGTGAAGGTGGAGGCCGCATGTGGCCCCCAGAGGCCGCCAGTTGCTCATGTACGGCCTATATATCATGCAACCTATGAATACATTACATTTCACACATCCCCACGTAGATATATGACCTGTTCTTGTGTTGCTTTCTTTCTTCATCTCTTTCTATCTTTCTCTAAAGCTGATGAAGGTTACACAGAAAATCATTTCACCCACTTTCTTAACCCATTTAGGCCTGACATCGAAATGTATGTCTTCTAAATCCTGACCGTTTTCTGAAATACCTATGTTTCTATATCACTGGTGCTCAATATTTCATGTCAAGGACCCCAAAAAAATGATGTAATTGGCCGCAGACCCCCATCTGAAAATATGTTGTTCCAGGGACCCCCCAGAACCAAAGATTTGAGTTAAAAAACGTTCGCTCTGAAAGAATATAATGTATTCAAAGATTTGCACCACATTAACACGTGTAAAGTAGTGAACTATCCCTTTTAACGAGGGTAAAGCTGCTCTTCTTCTGATTGGACGCAGGCTCTGAAGGATGACTTTCCTCTGGGTCACGTGATCTCACCGTTCACCAATCAGGAGAGGCGGGAGGGCATGCTGCTTAACCTGCTCATTCCTTTTGTTCTGACTGTCGGCTCTGGGAGCAAAGGTAAAGATAAACACCCTTTCTCTCTCTCTCTCACACACACACACACGCACACCCGCACACACCCGTGCATGCACGCACGCCCGCACACACCTGTGCATGCACGCACGCATGCACACACCCGTGCACGCACGCACGCCCGCACACACCCGCGCACGCACACCCGGACATATTAGCCCAGTTCATTAAGTATGCCCGGTTTGCCTGGTGGGTGGTGATGGGTGGTGATCCACCTGAACTTAAGCCGCACCCACAGCTGTAGTTGTATGATAAAGGGGGAGGGGTTAGGGGAGGGGCTGATAATGTGATGTCACTATATTACTGTTTTTTTTCATTGGCACGTTTGACTGTCAAGGGTTCAGCCTCCAGGAAGAAACCCTAAATACAAAGGGAGGACATCATTGTACATAAAAATGACTCCAGTGTGTCTAATGAAGTACTGTCACCTCATAGACACATGAAAAACTGGAAAAATACAAAAATTGTGGCACTCCATCTTTAATTTAACTTTCAGTGAAAACTAATCGCAAGCCATTTTCTGTATGTTTGCATGACATCATTGTACGACAAAGTAACAAATAGAGCTTAAGTGGTCGGTTAATCAGAATAAATTTAGTTCATTATTTAAAAATAAAGTCTAATGATTAATCAAAGCGGTACTCGGGTTCAGGCTCACTCCAGAGGGCCACAAAAATAGCCTATAGATCATCAAGTTTTGCTATATTTGAATTGAAATACAGATGTTTTTATATATATATATATATATTTGCATTGGTATCCTGAAAAGTAACCATTTAATATAATTTAAAATGCATAGGTATAGTTATGTTACCTTTATGAACTAAATACAAATAAATACATTGGACATAAAAAAAGACAATATAATTTTAATACTAGTCATTAAGCTACCTATATATTAAGCTACATAATAGACTGAAGTCATTAAAGCGGGTCATGTATGTTTGCATGTTTGGAATTGTAACAGCTGAAACCAATAACATATCAGTATTCAGATTAGCCTATTAACCTGTGTGGGACTCATTTAGTGAACTTAAGCCGCACCCACAGCTGTAGTTGTATGATAAAGGGGGAGGGGTTAGGGGAGGGGCTGATAATGTGATGTCACTATATTACTGTTTTTTTTCATTGGCACGTTTGACTGTCAAGGGTTCAGCCTCCAGGAAGAAACCCTAAATACAAAGGGAGGACATCATTGTACATAAAAATGACTCCAGTGTGTCTAATGAAGTACTGTCACCTCATAGACACATGAAAAACTGGAAAAATACAAAAATTGTGGCACTCCATCTTTAATTTAACTTTCAGTGAAAACTAATCGCAAGCCATTTTCTGTATGTTTGCATGACATCATTGTACGACAAAGTAACAAATAGAGCTTAAGTGGTCGGTTAATCAGAATAAATTTAGTTCATTATTTAAAAATAAAGTCTAATGATTAATCAAAGCGGTACTCGGGTTCAGGCTCACTCCAGAGGGCCACAAAAATAGCCTATAGATCATCAAGTTTTGCTATATTTGAATTGAAATACAGATGTTTTTATATATATATATATATATATTTGCATTGGTATCCTGAAAAGTAACCATTTAATATAATTTAAAATGCATAGGTATAGTTATGTTACCTTTATGAACTAAATACAAATAAATACATTGGACATAAAAAAAGACAATATAATTTTAATACTAGTCATTAAGCTACCTATATATTAAGCTACATAATAGACTGAAGTCATTAAAGCGGGTCATGTATGTTTGCATGTTTGGAATTGTAACAGCTGAAACCAATAACATATCAGTATTCAGATTAGCCTATTAACCTGTGTGGGACTCATTTAGTGAATGTGGGGGCCGCATGTGGCTCCCCGGGGCCGCCAGTTGCCCATGCATGGATCAGATAACCAATAAGACGATGGTTCGGAACCATCGTCTTATTGGTTATCTGATCCATTGGTTCCTGTTGTCCCTGTGCAGACAGCCCCCACCTGGAGCAGCCGGAGGTCTTCCTGCTCCTGCAGACGGTGATCAACATCCTGCTGCCGCCGCGCATCATCTCCACCTCGCGCACCAAGAACTTCATGCTGGACGCCTCGCCCGCACACTGCTCCACGCCGGGAGACACGGGCAAGGACATGCGCAGAGAGGGACTGGCCGAGTCCACCAGCCAGGCCGCTTATCTGGGTAAGGACCTCCACAGAGCTGGCTGGCCGAGTCCACCAGCCAGGCTGCTTATCTGGGTAAGGACCTCCACAGAGCTGACTGGCCGAGTCCACCAGCCAGGCTGCTTATCTGGGTAAGGACCTCCACAGAGAGGGGCTAGCCGAGTCCACCAGCCAGGCTGCTTATCTGGGTAAGGACCTCCACAGAGCTGACTGGCCGAGTCCACCAGCCAGGCTGCTTATCTGGGTAAGGACCTCCACAGAGAGGGGCTAGCCGAGTCCACCAGCCAGGCTGCTTATGGGTAAGGACCTCCACAGAGGGGCTAGCCGAGTCCACCAGCCAGGCTGCTTATCTGGGTAAGGACCTCCACAGAGGGGCTAGCCGAGTCCACCAGCCAGGCCACTTATCTGGGTAAGGACCTCCACAGAGAGGGACTGGCCAAGTCCACCAGCCAGGCTGCTTATCTGGGTAAGGACCTCCACAGAGAGGGACTGGCCAAGTCCACCAGCCAGCTACTTATCTGGGTAAGGACCTCCACAGAGAGGGGCTGGCCGAGTCCACTAGCCAGGCCACTTATCTGGGTAAGGACCTCCACAGAGAGGGGCTAGCCGAGTCCACCAGCCAGCTACTTAGTACTTAGTGCTTGCTCCATGCGCACGCTACCCGCCCCTCTATACCAGAAAGCACACTGCAGGCTGGGCCAGGCTAGGTAAGGACCTCCGCAGAGAGTGGCTGGCCGAGTCCACAAGCCAGGCTGCTTATCTGGTTAACAGCGGCAGAGTGAAGTATATAAAATAATGGTTAATGTGGTTCAACGCTAAAGTGACACATATGCATTCCAGGTCATAACACTTGAGTGCCCCTAGGAGGTCTTTCTGACCCATTTTGAGATTTTTAAGTGGATTATCTTTGCCGGTGAAGCTCTGTGATGGTTCCCCTTTCATGACTTTTCCTAAATATTCAATTGAATATTTTTGTTTTCTAAATACGTTTTCTAAATATGAATTTAGATAGACTCATACCATTTTCTTTTATTTTTGTTACTTTTTGGCTAAAATGACCCTCAAGCAGTGACGTTCACACCTTCTGACAGCCTGGAGACGGGCATTGCTCCAGTTAATGGCTCATTTGCATTTCACTAGTCAACTCTGAACCTGCATGGCCTTACCTCTCTAATAAAAATGACCGTGCTTCAGCGTCGAGCGATCAGCTGTTTGAACGAGATCTGTCTCTCCGTCGGCTTGAAACCTGTTACATGGATGTGCTCCTATCCATACACGTGTGGCCTAATGTTTCCCCCTATAAAAAATGACAACGTGAAAAAATAACAAGGGGCCTAACTCTAATGTCGTATTTCGTCCGACTCTGAGCAATTGTGCCTTTTGCTGCTACAAACAACATATATTATATCGGCTCAAAACGAAGTCGGACACTGTAGAGTGTCGCAGTCCCGCCTCCTGTCATGACCCAGGGAATAATTCCCCATGCATTTTCCCCATAGACATTTCAAAAATAATTTATTTGAAGATCTGTAAGCCTCGAACAAAGCCAACTCGGATCGTGACAAATCGTGACAACAAACAGAATATTTTGGGCCGAACAAATAAATTCAAAGAAGAAATACATAAAAAAAACGTGTTGTACCCTGCCCTTTTCTCTCTCTCTCTCTCTCTCTCTCTCTCTCTCTCAGCGTTGAAGGTGGTGTTGGTGTGCTTCGAGCGCTCCCTGGGGAACCAGTGGTACCGTCTCAGTCTGCAGGTCAAGGAGATGGCTCTGAGGAAGGTGGGCGGCATGGCCTTCTGGGACTTCATCGACTTCATAGTGCGGACCCGAATCCCCATCTTTGTCCTGCTCAGGCCCTTCATACAGTGCAAGGTGAGTGCTAGTATCTTCATACAGTGCAAGGTGAGCGCTAGTATCTTCATACAGTGCAAGGTGAGCGCTAGTATCTTCATACAGTGCAAGGTGAGCGCTAGAGTGTCTTTATACAGTGCAAGGTGAGTGCTAGAGTGTCTTTATACAGTGCAAGGTGAGTGCTAGAGTGTCTTTATACAGTGCAAGGTGAGTGCTAGAGTATCTTCATACAGTGCAAGGTGAGCGCTAGAGTGTCTTTATACAGTGCAAGGTGAGTGCTAGAGTGTCTTCATACAGTGCAAGGTGAGTGCTAGAGTATCTTCATACAGTGCAAGGTGAGCGCTACTGTCTTCATACAGTGCAAGGTGACCTCTAGAGTGTCTTCATACAGTGCAAGGTGAGTGCTAGTATCTTCATACAGTGCAAGGTGAGTGCTAGAGTATCTTCATACAGTGCAAGGTGACCTCTAGAGTATCTTCATACAGTGCAAGGTGAGCGCTAGAGTATCTTCATACAGTGCAAGGTGAGTGCTAGTATCTTCATACAGTGCAAGGTGAGTGCTAGAGTATCTTCATACAGTGCAAGGTGAGTGCTAGAGTATCTTCATACAGTGCAAGGTGAGTGCTAGAGTATCTTCATACAGTGCAAGGTGAGTGCTAGAGTATCTTCATACAGTGCAAGGTGAGCGCTACTGTCTTCATACAGTGCAAGGTGACCTCTAGAGTGTCTTCATACAGTGCAAGGTGAGTGCTAGTATCTTCATACAGTGCAAGGTGAGTGCTAGAGTATCTTCATACAGTGCAAGGTGAGCGCTAGAGTATCTTCATACAGTGCAAGGTGACCTCTAGAGTATCTTCATACAGTGCAAGGTGAGCGCTAGAGTATCTTCATACAGTGCAAGGTGAGTGCTAGTATCTTCATACAGTGCAAGGTGAGTGCTAGAGTATCTTCATACAGTGCAAGGTGACCTCTAGAGTATCTTCATACAGTGCAAGGTGAGCGCTAGAGTATCTTCATACAGTGCAAGGTGAGTGTTAGTATCTTCATACAGTGCAAGGTGAGTGCTAGAGTATCTTCATACAGTGCAAGGTGAGCGCTAGAGTATCTTCATACAGTGCAAGGTGAGTGTTAGTATCTTCATACAGTGCAAGGTGAGTGCTAGTATCTTCATACAGTGCAAGGTGAGTGCTAGTATCTTCATACAGTGCAAGGTGAGTGTTAGTATCTTCATACAGTGCAAGGTGAGTGCTAGAGTATCTTCATACAGTGCAAGGTGAGTGCTAGTATCTTCATACAGTGCAATGTAACCTCTAGAGTGTCTTCATACAGTGCAAGGTGAGTGCTAGTATCTTCATACAGTGCAAGGTGAGCGCTACTGTCTTCATACAGTGCAAGGTGACCTCTAGAGTGTCTTCATACAGTGCAAGGTGACCTCTAGAGTGTCTTTATACAGTGCAAGGTGAGTGCTAGAGTATCTTTATACAGTGCAAGGTGAGCGCTACTGTCTTCATACAGTGCAAGGTGACCTCTAGAGTGTCTTCATACAGTGCAAGGTGACCTCTAGAGTGTCTTCATACAGTGCAAGGTGACCTCTAGAGTGTCTTTATACAGTGCAAGGTGAGTGCTAGAGTATCTTCATACAGTGCAAGGTGAGCGCTAGAGTGTCTTTATACAGTGCAAGGTGAGTGCTAGAGTATCTTCATACAGTGCAAGGTGAGCGCTAGAGTATCTTTATACAGTGCAAGGTGAGTGCTAGAGTATCTTCATACAGTGCAAGGTGAGCACTAGTATCTTCATACAGTGCAAGGTGAGTGCTAGTATCTTCATACAGTGCAAGGTGAGTGCTAGTATCTTCATACAGTGCAAGGTGAGCGCTAGAGTGTCTTCATACAGTGCAAGGTGAGTGCTAGAGTGTCTTCATACAGTGCAAGGTGAGCACTAGTATCTTCATACAGTGCAAGGTGAGTGCTAGTATCTTCATACAGTGCAAGGTGAGTGCTAGTATCTTCATACAGTGCAAGGTGAGTGCTAGTATCTTCATACAGTGCAAGGTGAGTGCTAGTATCTTCATACAGTGCAAGGTGAGCGCTAGAGTGTCTTTATACAGTGCAAGGTGAGTGCTAGAGTGTCTTCATACAGTGCAAGGTGACCTCTAGAGTATCTTCATACAGTGCAAGGTGAGCGCTAGAGTGTCTTTATACAGTGCAAGGTGAGCGCTAGAGTGTCTTCATACAGTGCAAGGTGAGTGCTAGAGTATCTTCATACAGTGCAAGGTGAGCGCTAGAGTATCTTCATACAGTGCAAGGTGAGTGCTAGAGTATCTTCATACAGTGCAAGGTGAGTGCTAGAGTATCTTCATACAGTGCAAGGTGAGTGCTAGAGTATCTTCATACAGTGCAAGGTGAGTGCTAGAGTATCTTCATACAGTACAAGGTGAGTGCTAGTATCTTCATACAGTGCAAGGTGAGTGCTAGTATCTTCATACAGTGCAAGGTGAGCGCTAGAGTATCTTCATACAGTGCAAGGTGAGTGCTAGTGTCTTTATACAGTGCAAGGTGAGCGCTAGAGTGTCTTCATACAGTGCAAGGTGAGCGCTAGTATCTTCATACAGTGCAAGGTGAGTGCTAGTGTCTTTATACAGTGCAAGGTGAGCGCTAGAGTATCTTCATACAGTGCAAGGTGAGCGCTAGTATCTTCATACAGTGCAAGGTGAGCGCTAGAGTGTCTTTATACAGTGCAAGGTGAGTGCTAGTATCTTCATACAGTGCAAGGTGAGTGCTAGAGTATCTTTATACAGTGCAAGGTGAGTGCTAGTATCTTCATACAGTGCAAGGTGAGTGCTAGTATCTTCATACAGTGCAAGGTGAGTGCTAGTATCTTCATACAGTGCAAGGTGAGTGCTAGTATCTTCATACAGTGCAAGGTGAGCACTAGTATCTTCATACAGTGCAAGGTGAGCGCTAGAGTATTTTCATACAGTGCAAGGTGAGTGCTAGTATCTTCATACAGTGCAAGGTGAGCACTAGAGTGTCTTTATACAGTGCAAGGTGAGTGCTAGAGTATCTTCATACAGCCCAGTGTCGCAGTGAAAATTGTAAATACTCAGTACCTAAAAATGGTACTTTGTACAGTAGGCCTATACTTAAGTTGTAAGTTTTACTTATTGTAAGTTACTTTAGTTTATACCACTGGTTGTCTCTTTCTAACTCTGTCTCTTTTCTGTGTGTGTGTGTGTGTGTGTGTGTGTGTGTGTGTGTGTGTGTGTGTGTGTGTGTGTGTGTGTGTGTGTGTGTGTGTGTGTGTGTGTGTGTGTGTGTGTGTGTGTGTGTGTGTGTGTGTGTGTGTGTGTGTGTGCGTGCGTGCGTGCGTGCGTGCGTGCGTGCGTGCGTGCGTGCGTGCGTGCGTGCGTGCGTGCGTGCGTGCGTGCGTGCGTGCGTGCGTGCGTGCGTGCGTGCGTGCGTGCGTGCGTGCGTGCGTGCGTGCGTGCGTGCGTGCGTGCGTGCGTGCGTGCGTGCGTGCGTGCGTGCGTGCGTGCGTGCGTGCGTGCGTGCGTGCGTGCGTGCGTGCGTGCGTGCGTGCGTGCGTGCGTGCGTGCGTGCGTGCGTGCGTGCGTGCGTGCGTGCGTGCGTGCGTGCGTGCGTGCGTGCGTTGCAGCTGTTGACCCAGCCGGCTGACTCCCAGGAGGAGATCACGGCTCGTCACCACATCGCTGACCAGCTGGAGCGGCGCTTCATCCCGCGGCCGCTCTGCAAGAGCTCTCTGTTCGCCGAGTTCAACAACGAGCTGAAGATCCTCAAGGAGGCCGTGCACAGCGGCTCAGGTACACAGACAGGTTCAGACGGGTTCAGACAGGTTTAGACGGGTTCAGACAGGTTCAGACAGGTTCAGACAGGTTCAGACGGGTTCAGACGGGTTCAGACGGGTTCAGACGGGTTCAGACCGGTTCAGACGGGTTCAGACAGGTTCAGACAGGTTCAGACGGGTTCAGACAGGTTCAGACAGGTATACAGACGGGTTCAGACAGGTTCAGACCGGTTCAGACGGGTTCAGCAGCGTCTTCTCAACGTTTTAAAACCCATTTAGACCTGAGGACATATATACAGGTATATTCCAAATTTGCGCCACATTTTCACGATTTTCCCAAAATAGCAGATCTACAAGCTTGTAGCGCGGCACCGCGCTATTTTACTGTCCAATGACATGAAATGGCACAAGGGACGGACTCCACAAAAAGACCACCCCCAAAAATATGCGCGCCCACACAAGTGCCCTTTTCTGGAGTTTGAGCCCCTGCCCCCTCAGTGCTCTCTGCACGGCCCTGCTCCGGTCCAACAGCGTATCAAGGTATTGACTAGTAATATTGTAATAATTATAATACTAATATTGTATTGATCTCGCCCTCTTGTCCAACAGCATATCAAGGCAAGACGTCCATCAGCACGGTTGGCACGTCCACGTCGGCGTACCGCCTCAGCCTGGCCACCATGTCGCGCTCCAACACGGGCACGGGCACCGTGTGGGAGCAGGAGAGCTGCCAGCCGTCACGCCAGCCGTCCCAGGACACGCTGAGCCGCACCGACGAGGAGGACCAGGAGGAGAGTAAGAGGACGTTGAAATGTACAATATTTACAATGTATAGGCATTCATCAGACCCATTTAAACCCATTCGGGACGGGAACCCCTTTTGGGGTGTTTCAAAGCATTCATTTTAAACCTTAGCCATTTTTTTTGAAAAATATTTGAATACATATTCTTTCAGAGCGAACATTTTTAACTCAAATCTTTGCTTCTGGGGGGAGGGGGGAGGTGGGGGGGTGGGGGGGGGTCCCTGAAACGACATAGATGGGGGTCGGTGGCTAATTACATAATTTTTGGGGACCCTTGACATGAAAATGTTTGAGAACCACTGACATAGACCAGGGGTTCCCAAACTTTTTTGGACCAGGTACCCCTTTTGGGGTAGACATTTTTCCAGGTACCCCCTCATCTGAAGCGGCCGCAGAAACCTTTCAAGTGTATCTTCATACTGGTTGACTGATGTTGTAGTTTTAGTAATCATGTCAGCTATATTGGCCCAAAGCAAACATGGGAGAAACACAATGAACAACACAAAAAATACGTTTATTGCACAACTTGGCAGAAATGACCACGTAGATAAACATAATTTTAATGTTAAAAAAAAGTGTATTATTTTTTTTTATTTTTTTCCTGGGAATTATTTCGGGTACTCCCTGGTTATGCGTCGCGTACAACTGACATAAACAATATGATGATTTGGGATCAAGTCATTTTTTACAAGTTGCCTTTTCAAAGGCAACTTGGGACACAAAGTATGACCGGTATGTCTCCTTCCAATAAGCCAATTGTGACAGATAATGAACTGGTGTTTGCTAATGATTTAAACAGCTTCTTCTCTCGCTTTGAGTCTGTAAACGATGGTTCAGATAAATGTGTAGACCTACTTGATGTGTTGGTGCCCTCTAGTGGGGATAGAATTAGTGAGGAGGAAACCAGGCGCATCTTTCGTTTAAAGGTGTAGTGAAATGAAAAATAAGTTTTTCACACTTTTAGACCATATCCGTGGTCATCATATGGGCATACCTAACAATGGATGCCAAAAAAACGAGAAAATTCTCATTTTTGTGTGTTTTTATATCAAACGTCCATAAAAATATATTTTGTATTACTTCCTGAAAACAAAAACGTGCTGCGTGATGACGTGTCGAGGCCAACATCGATAAAAGCCAATAAAAATGAAGCTCACCCGTTTAATTCCCCATATCTCCGCATCCGTCCAGCACAGGCTGCACAGCTGCTACTGATTACAGACATCTTCCGTTTTTATTCCCATTCAAGATAACATCCAGGGAGTGTATTACTCGGTTTCAACTTAATCATCACGCTAAAAAATGTATCTGAAAACATTATAGGGTAGAAATAAGCCAACATAAGAGTAAACTGGTAAAGCTGGACGACTATCTGATTTGTAAACAAACATCCACACGCTGTCCTGCGTAGCATAGCAGCAGCATAGCTACGGCCCCTAGCTACCGTCCCATCCCCTGAAGGGATGCGACGCTCTGATTGGTTCAGAAACTTCATAGCGGTGTTTCAACTTGAAACTTCACAATAAATGTCCACCATTTCCGTTTCACTACACCTTTAAATGCGAAAAAAAATCCCCTGGTCCTGACTTAATAAGCCGACCTTATTCTGAAGGATTTTGCCACAGAATTGGCCCCTGTCTGGCAGCCTATTTTTCAACATATTGTTGATAATCCACAGGCTTGGTTGACTGCCCACATAAAACCACTGACAAAAAAGGTAAATCCTAAAGAACACAATGATTACAGACCACATCTGCACTCACATCTGTTATCATGAAAGCTCTGGAAAACAACATCATCTCAACAATGCCATATTTAATTCACAGGATCCATTTCAGATTTTTCTTCTGCATTCAACACAATACAGCCGGACTTGCTCCTCACTAAAATGGTTCAGCTACACATTCATTATTTTGTTATTCAGTTTTATTACACGTTCCTCACTGACAGAAATCAGCATGTAAAGGTAAATAAGACACTCTCCTCTCCCATCAGGACTAGAGTTGGTGCACCCCAAGGATGCATTAGCTCACCTGTACTGTTTACTCTTTACACGGCAGACTGTAACACCAAACCAGTTTCTTCTGAAATACTCAGATGATTCTACTCTAATATCTCTGATGACTGACAGTGATGACCCGAAACAGTACCAGTGTAGCGTTGTGACAAAAATAATCTGATTATAAACACTAAGAAAACGGAGGAAATTATCTTTGGTCCTGCTCCCGGTGATAAGACACCACCGGTGGCAATCCATGGTTCAGCTATTGAACAAGTTCCATCTTACAAATATCTGGGGGTGATGATAGACGCCACCTTATCATGGTCCTCTCATATTGACTATATTTGTAAGAGGATGTACTCCTTACGCCGACCTAGATCGTTGGGTGCTAGCAGTCACATCTTGTCTCTTTTCTATACGTCTGTTGTTCAAACTGTGATGTTGTACTGTAGCACGGCCTGGTTTAACAGCCTATCAATGGTATATAAGAACAAACTGTATAGCCAAATTAAGATCTGCGCTAAATGTTGGTAGGCCAGTTGAGGTCGTGTTACGTTCCTTTAACCCATTCAGGCCTGACGTCGAAATTAAAAAAAAAAGTTTTCTAAATCATGACAATTTTCGGAAAGATTTGAGGCACATTTTAACGATTTTTCAAAAATAGCTAAATTATAACATAATGTTTAAAACACCAAAAGGGGTTCCCGCCCAAAATGGGTTAATGGTTAATGTGGTTAAACGCTAACGTGACATGGATGCGTTCCAGGTCTCAATGGGTTAAAGAGGCCCAGACCAAGTCCATGCTTAGACTGGCGCAGAGTATCTCTTTTCTGTGGTGTGTGTGTGTCCTGTATCTTGAACGGTGACATCATGGACGCAAAACAAAATTTCAGTGCAAGCTGACAATAAAGTTGTATCGTATCGTATCGTATCGTATCGTATCGTTGCTAGCGTTATGCCACCTTTACTGCTTTAGCTAAATGTCATTGTTGGTTGTCGTGTAAAGTCAGTATCTCTCTCTCTCTCACTCCCTCTCCCTCTCCCTCTCCCCCTCTCTCTCTCTCTCTCTCTCTCCCTCTCCCCCTCTCTCTCTCTCTCTCTCTCTCTCTCTCTCTATCTATCTCTCTCACTCTCTCTATCTATCTCTCTCTCTCTCTCCAGATGACTCCATCAGTATTCCCAGTGTGGTCAGTGAACACGAGGCCTTCCTGCCCAGAGTGATGTCATCAGTGATGTCATCAGTGATGTCACAGCGCCGCTTCTCCAGTCACGCCACGGGCACGGCGCCCTCGCAAGCCGACGCCCCCCGCCCCATGCTGCCCAGTCACAGGTATACACGCACGCTCTTGGAAGATACAGTACAAGTTAAGATGTGCACATATAAGAACAAAATACATACAAGAACAACATTTAACACAGTATGCGGCACATGGTTGCACACGCACGCACGCACGCACGCACGCACACATGTACACATGCACAAGTATACAATTGTTAACGCTATAGACTGCTGTTTCCCTCTTATATCACGTGTCCACTGGGGAGGTGTCAATTATCACGAATAGGCTGTCCTATGACCTGACCATACGTCAAATTCATAGAAATATAGCCATCAAGAATCTTACACGTAAGCTATAAGAGCCTAACATCCGTCTAACAGTGGAATATCTATAATATATTGAAACTATGCGTGTGGATATGCGTCTCCTGTAACTGTATTGGTTTGTAATCTTTTACCATGGCAGCCACAGAGCAGCATTGTGCCGCCGGTAACTTTTTAGGGTTTTTTTAGGGTTATGTCTTCAGAATACCAGAAGGCCACAAAATGTCCAGCCCGTTCGTTTGTTTTTTATATATATAAACCCCTCACTTCTTCGCCCGTCTTCCTGCAGTGAGCCCAATGTGCTAGATGAATCCCAGGCTCTGCTGACGGAGGGTAATCTCTCTAGGTAACAACGCTCTCTGTTGTGTGTCGTCCCGTCCCGCTGGTTGTCATTCTGAACCGTCTGTCCGTCTGCCACCGTCCGTCCGGACCTCGGGGGGAGGGAGGGAGGAAGGGGGGGGGGGGGGGGGGGGGGGGGGGGGTGACGGCCCCTCCTCCTTCTCGCTGGCTGTCTTCGTTCCGTGTGACCATGTGACCATGTGACCATGTGACCATGTGACCACTCATCCACATCCGATCAAGAAGGCCTCGATCGGGGTCTCCACACTTCCTCCACACTCTCTCTCTCTCTCTCTCTCTCTCTCTCTCTCTGTCTCTCTCTCTCTCTCTCAGTCTCTCTCTCTCTCTCTCTCTCTCTCTCTCTCTCTCTCTCTCTCTCTGAGCGTGGGCACATATACACGCAAAGAAGCGGCAAGATGCCACCTAGAGCAGGCATCTCTTCATCCCATCAACTACATGCTGCCCATTCTAACCCCCCCTTCTTCCTACAGATCATCAGCAATGTCAGCTTCTCTCTCTCTCTCTGTCTCTCTCTCTCTGTCTCTCTCTCTGTCTCTCTCTCTCTCTCTGTCTCTCTCTCTCTGTCTCTCTCTCAGTCTCTCTCTCTCTCTCTCTCTCTCTCTGTCTCTCTCTGTCTCTCTCTGTCTCTGTCTCTGTCTCTCTCTCCGTCTCTCTCTCTCTCTCTCTCTCTCTCTCTCTCTCTCTCTCATCGGTATACCATGGTGTGTCTCATAAAGTGTGTAATAATCGGGCTTCTCGCTGGTCTCAAATTGGTCTGTCCTGGATACCAATCTGTCGGGGCGTTGGGGGACCCTGGGGTGGCAACACCTCGTTGCATGACAAACCAGAGGCTACACTTATGACCCTTTGCTGTCGATTAAATCCCAACACCAATGGTGTCGAGACGCAACAAAACGCTTTTAACGTTGGGTCCAGCGGTGTGACATCGCCTGTTGCACGTCGGGGTCGACCCAAGTGATTCAGTTGGTTCAGTTCAGTGGTTATACATGCGTCTACATCAGTGTTGTTTTTGGCAGCAAAATCTTTGATTTTAGTTTTAGTCATATTCTGTTGAATAGTTTTCATTTAGTTTTAGTCCCATTTTAGTCACCTGGAATGTTTTAGTGTTAGTCTAGTTTTAGTCGACTAAATATAATAAGATTTTAGTCGACTAAATCTACAGTTGATTTAGTCGACTAAAATGTGTTTTGGCGGGCCTTGATGCCGTCGTAATGAAAATAGCCGATCTACAAGCTCGGCTATTTTCAGCATGCAACCAATTATTGTAAAATGACTTATACTGGATCTCTTGTCCACTAGTCCCTTCCTGGTAAATAAATGGTAAATGGTAAATGGTGCATTTATATAGCGCCTTTATCCAAGGCGCTTTACATAGATTGTGCATTACATTCACCCATTCACACACACATTCATACACCGATGGCGGCGGAAACCATGCAAGGCACCAATCAGCACATCGGGAGCAATTAGGGGTTCAGTGTCTGTGTCTTCAGCCACTATACCCCTGAGCCACCGTCGTACCTAACATTTTAGTGTAGTTTTTATTTGTTGACGAAATTGTCAGTATATGTAGTCATAGTTTTAGTCATCATAGCTTAGTTTCTATTTAGTTTCCATTTAGTTTTCGTCAGTGAAAAAAAGTAGTCGACGAACATTTAGTTAGTTTTAGTCGACGAAAACAACACTGGTTCAGGCCATTAAATTGAACCAATTGAATCACTGTCCCATTCTGGACAGGGAACCCCTTTTGGTGTTTTTTAAGCATTATTTTAAACTTTAGCTGTGGAAAGAAATCAGATCTACAAGCTCATAGCGCGACACTCGGTGCCGCGCTACGAGCTTGTAGAGCTGCTATTTTTTGAAAAATCTTGAAAATGTGGCGTAAATCTTTGAATATATATTCTTTCAGAGCAAACGTTTTTAACTCAAATCTTTGCTTCTGGGGGGGGGGGGGGGGGGGTCCCTGTAACAACATATTTTCAGATGGGGGTCAGCAGGCCAAATACAGATAATTCTGGGGGTCATCATTGACATGAAAAAGGTTGAGCACAACTGACATAGAAACATAGGTTTTCCAGAAAACTGTCATGATTTAGAACATTTAGACATTTGTAGAATCTGGTGTCAGGTCTAATTGGGTCAACAGGACATATCGCACCGCTGGGACGAACGCTGAAACCGCCTCGTCCCGTCTCGACCCGTCGGTGTGGTTTGGGCTTTAGTCAAATCCACTGTCCTTTGGTGTGGTTTGGGCTTTAGTCAAATCCACTGTCCAATTGAACATACTGTATATGAGCAACAAAATTGGATTCGAATGGTGTATGTTTTTCTTCGTATTGGTACGACTCAAATAAAATAAGTCACACATTTTGCAACGCTCTCTTGCCCTGGGTTTGCTGCTCCTCCCCCACAACCCCCTGTTGTTGTTGTTGTTATTGTTGTTGTTGCTGTTTATGTGGTAGTTGTTGTTGTTGTTTGTTTGTTTTGGGTGTTATGAGTCGTAGCAGAGCTCTTCTCCTGCGCTGTGATTCGGCGTTAATTGTCCTGTAACATATTTGTCTTGTGTAAGGCCTCACTCACACGTAAGACACATGCAAGACACAATTGTGTCCTGTGTCTTCTGTTTGTTATGGCCGGCTCAATGCATTTCCAATGGGAGTCACATGGTTGGAAGACACAACCTTGTTGCATGGCTGTCTTCTGCCCTCCCCCCATGCAACAATGGTGTGTCTTCAAATCATGTGACTCCCATTGGAAATGCATTGAGGCGGCCATGACACACAGAACACACAGGAGTGTGTCTTACGTGTGAGTGAGGAAGGACGCGGGCACATTACTGTATACGCGCCAAGAAGATGCCTAGTCCAGGCGTCTCTTCCTGGTTTTCAAACAGCTGGTGGATGGAAATGACGCTCTGGACGAGGCGTTTTCTGACGCGAAGATGTGCCTGCGCCCTGAGCGCTGCGTCGTATAGTTATAGTAGAATACTGCAGTGTGAGCAGACGGTGACCGTTTGATGTGTTCACTGCTGTTTGTCTCTG
>NC_136795.1:5044875-5112375 GCF_951216825.1 Electrona antarctica | reverse complement strand
TCGACTGCCATCAAACTGACTCTTCTCACTCTGTTCTGTCTTATGCCTTTTATGTTTCAAAATAAAGAAACTTTGTTGGACTGTGAAGGTGAGACGCACTCCCCTCTCCTCCTCCCCCACCCCGACGCTTTACCCTCCACTCCCCCCCCCCACACCTCCCCACCCCTTTAGAAAAAATAGTCTTGTCGTAGGGTGCTCTGCATGTCTGTCTTGCATCCCCCCCCCCCCCCCCCCTCGCCTACCCTCCTGTGTCCCCCTCTGCCCCCCGTCCCCTACCGCCCCCTCCGCGCATCCATTATCCGCCCCCGTTGTGTAAACGAAACACTGGGTGGTAACGCTGTGTCTTTTTCTCTCTCTCTCTCTCTCTCTCTCTCTCTCTCTCTCTCTCTCTCTCTCTCTCTCTCTCTCCATCGACGTGCGTGTTTGCGTTCCTATACAGACCAAAAGAGATCGGTCACCTTTACGGAGTCTCAGGGGCAACAGGGGGCTGCCGCCGCCGCCGCGGCCGCCGCTGCGGGGGGCCCCACCAAGCCGACCCCTACACAGAGTCCCACATCGGACCCCGGCCGCCCTGAGGGCCGGAAGTCCAGCCCAGCCCCTTCCACCACGCCCCCCACCACCGCGGACACCTCGTCTTTATCGGTGACGGCCACGGTCACTGCCGACCTGCACAGCCCCGCTAGAACACAGGTACAGTATGTTACTGTCTTAATCTGACAGGTCTGCACTGCCCCACTAGAACACAGGTACAGTATGTTACTGTCTTAATCTGACAGGTCTGCACAGCCCCGCTAGAACACAGGGTTGTTACTGTCTTAATCTGACAGGTCTGCACAGCCCAGCTAGAACACAGGTATGTTACTGTCTTAATCTGACAGGTCTGCACAGCCCAGCTAGAACACAGGTTTGTTACTGTCTTAATCTGACAGGTCTGCACAGCCTCGCTAGAACACAGGTTTGTTACTGTCTTAATCTGACAGGTCTGCACAGCCCCGCTAGAACACAGTATGTTACTGTCTTAATCTGACAGGTCTGCACAGCCCTGCTAGAACACAGGTTTGTTACTGTCTTAATCTGACAGGTCTGCACTGCCCCGCTAGAACACAGGTTTGTTACTGTCTTAATCTGACAGGTCTGCACAGCCCCGCTAGAACACAGGTCTGTTACTGTCTTAATCTGACAGGTCTGCACAGCCCCGCTAGAACACAGGTCTGTTACTGTCTTAATCTGACAGGTCTGCACAGCCCCGCTAGAACACAGGTAGTATGTTACTGTCTTAATCTGACAGGTCTGCACTGCCCCGCTAGAACACAGGTATGTTACTGTCTTAATCTGACAGGTCTGCACAGCCCCGCTAGCACTAGCATGACTGAAGTAAAGTGTGACAGAAGTAGCATGTGCTTAAATGTGCTCATATCTGACAGGTCTGCACTGCCCCGCTAGAACACAGGGTTGTTACTGTCTTAATCTGACAGGTCTGCACTGCCCCGCTAGAACACAGGTACAGTATGTTACTGTCTTAATCTGACAGGTCTGCACAGCCCCGCTAGAACACAGGGTTGTTACTGTCTTAATCTGACAGGTCTGCACAGCCCCGCTAGAACACAGGTATGTTACTGTCTTAATCTGGCAGGTCTGCACAGCCCCGCTAGAACACAGGGTTGTTACTGTCTTAATCTGACAGGTCTGCACAGCCCCGCTAGAACACAGGTTTGTTACTGTCTTAATCTGACAGGTCTGCACAGCCCTGCTAGAACACAGGTTTGTTACTGTCTTAATCTGACAGGTCTGCACAGCCCCGCTAGAACACAGGTAGTATGTTACTGTCTTAATCTGACAGGTCTGCACTGCCCCGCTAGAACACAGGTTTGTTACTGTCTTAATCTGACAGGTCTGCACAGCCCCGCTAGAACACAGGTCTGTTACTGTCTTAATCTGACAGGTCTGCACAGCCCCGCTAGAACACAGGTCTGTTACTGTCTTAATCTGACAGGTCTGCACAGCCCCGCTAGAACACAGGTAGTATGTTACTGTCTTAATCTGACAGGTCTGCACTGCCCCGCTAGAACACAGGTATGTTACTGTCTTAATCTGACAGGTCTGCACAGCCCCGCTAGCACTAGCATGACTGAAGTAAAGTGTGACAGAAGTAGCATGTGCTTAAATGTGCTCATATCTGACAGGTCTGCACTGCCCCGCTAGAACACAGGGTTGTTACTGTCTTAATCTGACAGGTCTGCACTGCCCCGCTAGAACACAGGTACAGTATGTTACTGTCTTAATCTGACAGGTCTGCACAGCCCCGCTAGAACACAGGGTTGTTACTGTCTTAATCTGACAGGTCTGCACAGCCCCGCTAGAACACAGGTATGTTACTGTCTTAATCTGGCAGGTCTGCACAGCCCCGCTAGAACACAGGGTTGTTACTGTCTTAATCTGACAGGTCTGCACAGCCCCGCTAGAACACAGGGTTGTTACTGTCTTAATCTGACAGGTCTGCACTGCCCCGCTAGAACACAGGTTTGTTACTGTCTTAATCTGACAGGTCTGCACAGCCCCGCTAGAACACAGGTCTGTTACTGTCTTAATCTGACAGGTCTGCACAGCCCCGCTAGAACACAGGTTTGTTACTGTCTTAATCTGACAGGTCTGCACAGCCCCGCTAGAACACAGGTATGTTACTGTCTTAATCTGACAGGTCTGCACAGCCCCGCTAGCACTAGCATGACTGAAGTAAAGTGTGACAGAAGTAGCATGTGCTTAAATGTGCTCATATTTAGAAAAGGTTATAGATGTCAAAATGATGTCAAAGTGATGGATGATGATGATCATGGAAGGGGAACCTTCTGAAAGCTTCATGGCCAAAGATAATCAACTTCAAAATCTCAAAACAATAGGTCAAAATGACCTCTCAGTCATGCTAGTGCTCGAACACAGGTATTATACTGTCTTTATATGACCCCCACTAGAACACATTGAAAAATGGGGGTCGTCTTGTGATCAGAGTCGTCTTCTACTCGCCACAATACGGTAGTAAGTTAAATAAACTTGTTCCTCAGATCCCTCCGGCCATCGGCAGCAGAGAGAGGAGAGAGCAGTGGGGTCTCCGCGTCAGCCTGTCCCCTCCCCCGTCCCTCTCCCGCACCTCCACGCCCACGCCTCCGTCTCGCATCGCCTCCCCTTTGCCCCTCTCCCGGACCTGCTCCCCTCTCCCCTTGTCCCGAACCGCCTCCCCTCTCCCGCCCCCGCTCCCGGTGCTGGGGGCGGCGCCCGCTCCCGGGCCTCCTCCGCCGCCCCCTCTCCCCCCTCTACCCCCTCCTCCGGGCCCGTCGTCGTCCCGGAGCCGCCAGAGCCCCGGGGTCCGCCACGAGGACACGGCGTCCCTGCTGCTGCACAGCGACGCCTCGCCGCAGGCAGGACTGGACGGCGGGATGGACAACCCCCTGCTGGTCCCGCTGCTGGCTCCACCCTCCTCCTCCTCCCAGGGCCACGCCCTGCACACTGACTCCTCCCAGCGCCACGCCCTGAACACTGACTCCTCCCAGCGACACGCCCTGCACACTGACTCCTCCCAGCGACACGCCCTGCCCCTGTCCCCTGTCGACCTAGACCTGGACGAGTCCCATGTCTGATATGAGACAGAGGCTGACGGAGGGAGGGAGGGATGGATGGATGGATGGATGGATGGACAGATAGATGGAATGATAGATGGATGGATGGATGGTCGGCAGTGTTACTTTTGTTGACTAAGACTAAAAGACTGAAAGACTAAGGGTTTTTTATATTTAAGACTAGACTAAGACTAAACAATTTCAGAAGACTAAATAGGACTAAGACGAAATGGTGTGTTTTTCAAACGACTAAGACTAAATATCTTCTGGCAAAATTAACATTGCATCAAGACTAAAAGATTAAAGACTATAAGGTTTTGATATTTAGTCGACTTAAGACTAGACTATAAGACTGAACAATTTCAGAAGACTAAATTGGACTAAAACTAAATTATGTGTTATTCAAAAGACTAAGACTAAACACAAAAAAAGATTGAAACTGATGGGCGGCCAAGTGCATATTTCCCACTGATATAGCTACTCAATAACCTGACTCCGCCAGATGGGGCAGCAGAGAGTACACTGGGTTCCCCCCTCCTGCTCCCATCTGGGAACTCTCAGGCAGACTTGATGCCCGGCCACAAAACGGCCTGGCCAATCAGCGGCAGCTAGAGGCTGGATCAAGGCATACACAGTGCTGCCTTGATCCCGCCTCTAGCTGCCGCTGATTTAACCCAGTGTACTCTCTGCTGCCCCATCTGGCGGAGTCAGGTTAGCTACTCAACAGATAGTGGGTACATTTCACTGCACAGCTGTCTCCATCCTGTGATGGTTTTTTATCACACTGACGCTTTCACAATTGCGTTCTGGGTGAGCCCCTAGTCCGTTGCTCTGGGTGAGCCCCTAGTCCGTTGCTCCATTCAACCCAGGCTGAAAACACGAGCGCCTTGTCTGAGTATAATCCCAGAGTTCAGTGATTCAAGTGAAAGTAAAGTGAACCAGGTTCGAACCAGTCTCTCGAGACACACTGTTGACGTGTGTCAAAAGAGGGCGCTGTTTTTCCTTTGTTTTTCCAATGGGTTCCCAGATTGGGTTTGAGCTCATGGGTGTCTTGACAATGTTTTTTTCTTCTCCTGAAATTTCATGAAGAATTTGTTGTATATTAATGTGATGTGGGAGGGGTTAGGTTATGATGTCACTAAAATGGTGTTATTTCGATTCGGCCCTTTGACTCAAAGGCTTTCAGCTTTCAGGAAGAAACCAAAAATACACAGGGAAGACATATTTGAATATCATAACCACACCTGGGGGTCTATTAGAGTAATGTTAACTCCATAGACACATGCAAAATAGAAAAAGTACAAAAATCACGGCACTTAAGTATAGTACTTAAGTAAATGTACTTAGTTGCAGGCTAAACGTTTTGAGAACCACGGTCATGAGGGCCCTGTGGGGTAAAGATAAAGGGGAACCACGGTCATGAGGGCCCTGTGGGGTAAAGATAAAGGGGAACCACGGTCATGAGGGCCCCGTGGGGTAAAGATAAAGGGGAACCACGGTCATGAGGGCCCTGTGGGGTAAAGATAAAGGGGAACCACGGTCATGAGGGCCCTGTGGGGTAAAGATAAAGGGGAACCACGGTCATGAGGGCCCTGTGGGGTAAAGATAAAGCCTTTAAGACACATCTGTGTCACTTTAGCTAATAGCTTTTAACCACTTTTAACCATTATTTTATACTTTAAGCTGTTGAAAAAAATAGCTAAAGATCTGCTATTTCTGACAAATCATGAAAATGTGTGCCAATCGTTGAATATATATTCTTTCACAGTGAATGTTTTAACTCAAACTACACCTTTTGCTTCTGGGGGAGCTCCCTGAAACAACAGATTTTCAGATGGGGCGGGTGTCGGCGGCCCAAATACATAATCATTCTGGGGGGGGGGGGGTGAAAACGTTTGAGCACCACTGACATAGAAAGATAACATAGTAGGTTTCTCAGTAAAACCAGCTCAGTGGCCTTGTGGTTAGAGAGTGACTGGGTCATACCAAAGACTGTAAAAATGGGACCCAGTGCCTCCCTGCTTGACACTCAGCATCAAGGGTTGGATTGGGGGTAAGTCCCTGCGACATACTAGTGTCATGTCCAGGGGGTGTACTTGTACATGAAGCTGCCTCACGCTACAGAAACAGGAGATATAGGCTCCTGCCCTATATGGGCCTCATGGCTCAGCAAGGCTACTTACTACTACTACTTTCTCAGTAAACTGTTTTAGGATTTAGGATTTGTAGAATGGGGTCTCCTCAGGGTCTTAATGGTTTCACTGTCAGGGTTCCCCTTAATGATTATACCTCATTCTAACCCCTGTCCACTTTATCTTATTATACCACCATCTATGCTTTACCCATTCTGGGCGGGAACCCCTTTTGGTGTTTTAAGCATTGTGTTAAATGCTGAAAATTTTTGTTAAATGCTGAAAAATAGCAGATCTACAAGCTCATAGCGCGGCACCGAGTGCCGCGCTACGAGCTTGTAGGTCTGCTATTTTTGAAAGATCGTGGAAAATGTGCTGCAATCTTTGGATATACAGTATATATATTACACAACAAATGTTTTTAACTCATATCTTTGCTTCTGAGGGGTCCTTGGAACAACATATTTTCAGATGGGGGTCGGCGGCCAATTACATATACTTTTTGGGGTCCTTTACATGAAATAGTGACCACTGACATAGAAACATGAGGTATTTCAGAAAACTGTCATGATTTAGAAGACATTTTTAAAATGTCGACGTCAGGCCTAAATGGGTCAAAGCTTATTAGTGCCAATAAACTCCTCAAAGTCTCCTTTCAGAGAGATACTATAGTATGTGAAATGGAAGGTTTTGTGAGATTATAGACTGGAGATAATCATTGTGTAAATTATTGAATATATTTTAGTATTATAGGCTACCATTAGATAACTGTTGGAACATCTACCTGACACATGAATTCTTAGCAAATATAAATATTTAAAGTATATTTATAGTATATCAAATTGAGATGTTGTAAAAAGTAACGTCCATGAAGAGAAATATAGATAATTTGGTAAAATAGTTGACAGTATATTTAGACATTTGAAGATGCTATTTATATCGAAATAGAGATTTCCGTCAATTCCCCTTTAACCTAATATTGTAAATTACTAAAATAAAACGTGAATGCAATGAAACATAATGTAACACAGTATGGAACAGGAGGAAGAAATCAGATTGTGGAGAATTATCTTATCTGATATTATGCATTTTGTTTCAGAATATATGCCAGTATGTATTTTCTTTTCTTTTCAGAATACAATATTATTTCATTAGTGTGAGGTTTGCATACAGTACGCGTTTCCCACAAATGTCAGTACAGTAATAATGCGCATTTTTATGTATTTTCCCTTGTATCCTGTTACTGTGACAGACTACACTGTTGTTACTTGTGTACTTGTATGTCGTTGTGTACAGTTGGAGGCCATCGATATTGTCCTTTTCTTTTTGCTGAGGTTTGCGTGATCTGCGCAAAAGGACAGTTTGGTGTTTTAAACATTATGTTATAATTTAGCTATTGAAAAATAGCAGATCTACAAGCTCATAGCGCGCCACCGAGTGGCGCGCTACGAGCATGTAGGTCTGCTATTTTTGAAAAACCGTGAAAATATTTATTTCAGAAAACTGGAGGATTTAGAAGGATTTTTTAAAATGTTGAGGTCAGGCCTAAATGGGTCAAAATGATAAGGGACAATATCGGTGGCACCCAACTGTACGTCGTTGTGTCTGATGTGTATACGTGTTTTATGCGTCTTATGCGTCTCTTCTATTGCAAGTGTGACTATTGTGAGTGTTCAGTCATGCAGTAGATAAATACCTCGTTGCTCCTTCCATGCCTTAACTCGTCAGATCATTCCTAAAACGGATTAATTTATACTTTGACAAGTGGCGCACGGAAGAGATATATATATATTTTTGAGTGGTGCAAACCACTCCAACAACCAGCTTTGTCTTATACCTCATTCTAACCCCTGTCCACTTTATCTTATTATACCACCATCTATGCTTTACCCATTCTGGGCGGGAACCCCTTTTGGTGTTTTAAGCATTGTGTTAAATGCTGAAAAATTGTGTTAAATGCTGAAAAATAGCAGATCTACAAGCTCATAGCGCGGCACCGAGTGCCACGCTACGAGCTTGTAGGTCTGCTATTTTTGAAAGATCGTGGAAAATGTGCTGCAAATCTTTGGATATACAGTATATATATTACACAACAAATGTTTTTAACTCATATCTTTGCCTCTGAGGGGTCCTTGGAACAACATATTTTCAGATGGGGGTCGGCGGCCAATTACATATACTTTTTGGGGTCCTTTACATGAAATAGTGACCACTGACATAGAAACATGAGGTATTTCAGAAAACTGTCATGATTTAGAATCATGTCACTGATAGGCTGGTTTCTGATTGGTCCACCACAGCGGCAGCCCTACTATGAGACACAGGCCGAGCAGACAATTTGGTTTTATTTCTTTTGCCACTAAATATATCACAAAACTGAAAAGGATTCAGGATAAACAATGCCACCAGAAGCAGATGATATATCCTAACAATTACTTTTTTCCCCCCAGAAAAAACTATAACATAAAACAAATAGAATAAGTACAAAACAGACCTGTTTATCGCAGAATAGGTTGAAGATGAAGGTGAAGCAAGGGGGCCCAGTTCAAATATGACAATTTTGGGGGGACGCGGCCTGAAAAGGTTGAGAACCACTGGTGTAGACTGTTGTTCACAGGGCTTCTTGAAAGTGATGATGATGATGATGACTGCTGTACTGTACAGGACTGATATGTGCCATAATGCACACCAAATCCACTGTGAGTGTCGCCTTTCTTTTTTTCCCTCATGTTTCCTTCAACGCATGAGGAGTGGAGTGGCTATGCCACTTCTTTGCACCTGACGGGGGGACGGGGGGGGGGGGGGGTCCTCGGTAGAACGCAGCGAGTGGAAAGAACACACTATTCCAACCAGTTCCTTTCCCCTGGCTGACCAGGGGGAGGCAGTTTAGAGACCAGGATTACTGCATGTTTTTGTGAGGGTACCTACTACCTACCCTATAGGGGACACAGGGAGAACATGCAAACCCCACACAGAAAGGCCCTTTCACCAACCCCGCCTATAGGGTATGGGCGCAGATGGCCCCAGCGCCTACAGCGTCCCCGGCGGGAATCGAACACAGGACCTTCGACAGTGCTATCGGTCCGTTCCCCTTGTGTGTGTGTGAGTGTCTGCTAATTACATTTGCTGCTTTTATTCTGTGGTTGATCAGATTATGTGTTTAGATTCACACAAAAAACAGCAAAAAACATGCTGAGCTTGAAATGAATCACTTGTGTCAATACACTGACACCAAGCTAGACAGGAACGCCCAAAAACGTCACATCCGGTTTTAGCCTGGGGTAAGAATTTTCTATGGCTGCCAATGCAACTTGGTCCAATCCTTCCAATCACATACGGACAAACATCTATGCCGATGCTATATAACTTGCGGAGGTAGCGTGCCTTGTCCACGGGCAACAGATCTTTCAACGTATGGCATTGCAAATACGTTTGATAATCGCTACTCTGCTCAATATTGTTTTGAAAATGCAGCAAATTGCATTTGAACGAGCGCAAATCACAACTTCCCCAGGGGGTGGGCGGAGTCACAGTTTGAGGCGCTGATTAGCATACCGATGACGTGGAGTGACATGGCCATTCTAATGACTAGTCTTGATTGTGCAATGTCACACAGACAGTATGGTGTGTAGATATGGCGTGAACACGTGAATGGACTTTTTTGTCACTTAATTGTATCCAAATTCAGTCAACCTTGGATTTAAATTGTGCAACATTAATATGATGTGTTTTGTTAATGTCATATATGACTTTAACATCATATTAAGGAAATTTAAGCTGGGTAATGGGGTCCTAATTTATAAAAGGTTGTATTTCAAATCAATCGAGGCATAGCTGAGATGTATGACAAATACTTTTTAGTGTCACCATCCTCAGATGCCATTATCTTTCTCTCCCAAGTTTTGTGATGTGACACAGATAAACTCATGTCTACTATCCAAAGACACAGATAAACTCATGTCTACTATCCAAAGCAAGACACAGATAAACTCATGTCTACTATCCAAAGCTGAGATTCTGTCATTTTAGCTTTAAAGATGGAGTGCCGTGATTGTCACCCTAGAACATGATCATCAGGTATTATTTTTATATAAGAATTTATTCAAAAAAGTGTACAGTATTTGTTAAAATGTCATTTTTATGTGGACACGCACCAATTCATTAAGTATGCCTGGTTTGCCTGATGGGTGGTGATCCACCTGAACTGAAGCCACACCCACAGCTGTTGTATGATAAAAGGGGAGGTGTTAGGTGATATTGTGATGTCACTACATGTATATCACTGTTTTTTTCATTGGCCCGTTTGACTGTCAAGGTTTCAGCCTCCAGGAAGAAACTCTAAATACAAAGGGAATACATCATTGCACATAACCACACCAAGGGGTCTAATGAAGTAGTCACCTCAAAAATACAAAAATCATGGCACTCCATCTTTAAAATCACAAAGGGCCAAGAACATATAACATGAAAAGAATGAACAGAGAGAAATGGGATGACCAAATCACTAAACCCTAGCAACGTCTCATGTTAGCTTTGTTCCGTTATAAGGCAGAAGATGCTGAAATTGTGCTTATACAAAAGAATGTCTGCACTATTTGCAGGGCATTGCATTTTACTTTTTTTTTTATGATTTTCATGGCAGATTCATCATATTAACCAGGGGCTCAAATATCAGACAAAAAGGCTTAAGTTTGAACACCGAACAGATAGTTATAGTTATTTTAAGAATCAATAAGCATGTCAGCCAGACGTTGGACGGTTAAGAATCAACACATTATTCTTTTTATGCACGAATGAGAGATATAATTTGGATTAACCAAACTCGTTTTTTTTATGAATGGGGCCTCAGCTCAAGTGAATGTTCTTGTATACAAGTAACTTTATTTACAGTCATGGAGCCATTTCTTTCAAGTATTGAATTTAGTGTCTGTCATAATTATGTTGTCTTCTTTGTGCAAGGTCAAAATAAAGATAAAGCTATATGAAACTCTATGGAATATTAGATTTTGTTTTAATCCCTTTCTGTCTGTGTTTCTGTCCGGGTTAATCTCGGAAACCACAGGACTGATCAGTGGCAAAATATTATATGGCCAGTTGGCAGTGGCGGCCTTATATATATGTTTCAATTGAAACGGGCCTCAGATTTTTTAGTAGTAGTAGTAGTAATATTGCATTGCATCGCAGCCTTCCAATCAGCCTTGTCAAGGCAGCAGCTAATACTCACTGCAGGTACTTGACCTGTCATGTCAAGTTGACCTTTTATTTTATTTTTTAAAATGATAATTATTATTAATTATTAACATTATGACGTCATGAGCGGGGCCTCCCGATCCTTAAAGGGATAGTTCAGATTTTTTTAACTTAAGTTGTATGAAATACTTGCCATTAATATAGTGGTTGCAACTGTATTAATTGATTGCCCGAGTCCTGTGGTGGGAGTTCTGCTCTGGTTTTGGTCAATATTAAGTAGTTCCGGTCATGTTGTGGGGGGCACTGGGGCCACGCAGTAAAAGTAGATGAATCCACAAAACGAACGTAATTTGTATTGTTGACCTATTTCTAAAATATTAGCGCGACTTTCGTTCAACTTTGACCCCTCTATCACATGGAACTATTTTTTGGGCGTAGTGATATGGACACAAAAAACATAGTTCTGTGTGATAGAGGGGTAAAAAAAGAACGAAAGTTGCACTAATATTTTAGAAATAGGTCAACAATACAAATTACGTTAGTTTTGTGGATTAATTTACTTTTACTGCGTGGCCCCCAGTGCCCCCCACAAAATGACCGGAACTACTTGATATTTCACCAAAACCAGAGCAGAACTCCCACCACGGGACTCAGGCAATCAATTAATACAGTTGCAACCACTATATTAATGGGAAGTATTTCATACAACTTAAGTTCAAAAAATCTGAACTATCCCTTTAAGGCCGCCCCTGCCAGTTGGTCACATTGGCCATGCGGAGGGCCAGCATGTGTGCAGTCCACAGTATAGATGAATTATAAAACGTGTGAATGGAGTTTCTATAGGTGAAAGTAAAAGTTTTTTTGACGTGCCAATTGACCCCATTATACATTTCTCAAATTTGAAAGCACAATATTTCTAAAACTATGAAACATTTCAAACGTTCATTTTCAGCCAAACATGTACACCGTAAGATGAACATCTTAAAGTTTGAATTGGTTTTCTAGGTGTAAGTATGTAGGACTAGTAGCATGCCAAAGTGTGTGCTATTGCCATTGAGAATTGTTGTCGATTAAATAATCGTCCAAAGATGAAGGAATGACAAAGTTCTTCAGGGTGAAGTATTGAGAATTTATTAAGAAGATTCAGCAGAGAAACAATATACAGAGAGTGAGGAACAGGCCTCCGTGCCTGTTCCAGCAGCCCCTCCGGACGCAAGCCTCCCCAACCCTATTCCCAGACAGTCCTTATAGTCTTGTCTTAACAGAGATGCTATACAAAATGTTCATATAAGGATCTGCGCTAAAGATAAGGGTGACACACAAATAAGTATACCTTTGCTGACAGCATGGAGGAGTCAAGTCAGCTGTTAGATTGACAGCTGCATGAATTAGACTGAGCGCATTGGTGAGCAAAGGGACTTAATGGAAGGAAGATAAATACACAATAATGCATATATTTGGCACTGTAGTTGGCATTCTAAAACTCCCATTACAATCCACAGTGTTTTGTTTTTGTAAATTAATGATAAAATATTAATTTATATGCCACAGGAGATTTATAGAATGACAAATTAATAAACATTAAAGCAAGTACATGTTGATACAGCTATCTATTACTATTTTATTTTTATATATCATCACGTGGAATTTGCTAAATGGAATTGTCATCACTCAGTAAATTCACTTCATGGAAATAAAAATAATTACTCCCCACATGGAATTTTTTCCTCACATGGTGCAGTGTTTAGATACAGATAGGTATCAAACATATCACATGGAACACATTGAAGAGACAGGAACTATTTGATTTTCGTAAGCTCACTAGATTCGATTTTTTTCAGATCTCACCCCGAAGATAAATAGTTCTGTCCTTTCTCTCTGTTTTCAGTTGACCCACAAGTCTATTTGGTTAATGTGTCTTCCAGCAATCTCCATTGGGCTGTTGGTTCCAATGTTCAATGGCTCCCACATGAGTGTGTGCATGTGTATCTGTGGCTTGGTCTCCTGCTGTGGCAAAGTCTCTTGGTGTCATTCATGGTGTCGATTTTGTCACCTCCGTTGGTGCATGGTGACAGCATTGACCAAGTTGGTGCTGCTGCTCTCATGGCTCCTCTGTAGGCACTTGAAGCTTGTAGGTTCTTGTGTTCTTGTGTCATGTGTTGACAATGGTGTAGCAGACATTGCTGGTGAAAAGCATATCTCTGCTAATCATCACTGGCTGTTGAAATTAGTCCTTGCAGTCATCACAGAATTATTGTCAATCTGTGAGGTTTCAATCTTGTAGACTTGCTCAATCTTGTAGAGTCTTGTAGAGTTGATGATCAGTTCTTGTTGATTCTGCATAGCTTGCTTCTGTGGTCATCTCGTCTTTGTCCATCTGGAGAAATCCCTTCATCTTTGAGTTCTTTAAAATGAAGTGTTTGCTGTTGATTACAGCAAAGCATTCATCGCATCCTCGTCGCCATATGTTGTCCTCGCAATAGCGTCATTTCTTTCTGTTGGTCCTTGAGTTCTCGCAGTAACGTCACTTCTTTCTCCTGTTGGTCATTGAGTTCTTGCTTCAACTTCTTTCTGCTTTGTTTCGCTCCCATCTTAAGATTATTTTTGATCAAGTATCCATCTATGGTGAAGATGAAATAATGATCCTGTTCGTGACGCCAAAATTGTAATGGCAGCTTTTGATATTACTATTAGTAAGTAAACATCATCAGGAAGAAGCAGGACTCAACCATCAGGATTCGAACTCCATTATTGTATTGTATATGTCATCACACCAGAGAGAGACTAGTGTCTCCCTCCAGAGCTTAACTACAAAACATTTCAAAGTAAAAAGTTCCAGCATGTGTCTCCACGGTAAGCTGAATTATAAAAAGTGTGAATAGAGTTGAGACACCAGCTCATCTCTCTCACCACACCCCTTCCTCTCTCTCCTTGTATTAATATTTCAGACTGATCTGGATTTTAGTTTCATGGCCACCTCATTTTATTGTCCGAAACGCCAGGGGGCATCACCGCCCACTCCTATATCCTTACTACTGCGCAAGGATCATGGTCAACCGGTGGGATCCGGACATGTTAGTTAGTGGCATTAGGCTTGAACCTGCAAGTGGTTCGCCACACCACGATGCATAAACTTCAAGGTCCTTTTCTTTACCAATTGCACCATCACTACCTTTGCCTGACTGAGTGAGATTTCCGGGCACTTTTATCTTCTTCTTTCTTCAAAGTAAAGTTTCAGAGTAAGACCAAAGTGGGATTTGAACCCACAACATCTGGATCATATGGACAGCCACTTAATACACTGAGCTACCAGGCTCTCTGCAGTTCTGTCATGTTCTGTCATGTTCTGTCGTGGTTTCTCCTCTATCATCTGATTAACATCCACGATAACCCTTAAATGCACTAAAAGACACCTTTGATGCACAGCAAACACCATTCAAATGCTCTGTACATGATCCGAAGGCGCCATTTGAAAGGTGACCCCAAGAGGAACAATTTAGAACCTGAAATCACAGAGAGTTCTGTGGCACCCTTGTTAAGACGACATCCATGTGAGCCAGAGGTTGTGAGTTCAAATCCTGCTGAGTTCCTCCTATCACTCTGCAGCATGTTTGGGAGAATAACATCCAGAAGAACACTGGAAAGAGATGGAAAGCTGAGGAGATTTGTGGCACTCTGATAACCTGCTGTCTATGTGAGCCACAGGTCGTGGGTTCAAGTTCAGCCCATGGACTTGGATGGCATAGCGTGCTGTTTTTCATCATTTTTTAAGATTAAAAAGAAGACGAAAATCACCCGAGACCATGGACTATAGCCCATGGTCTCGGAGTGATTTTCATCTTTTTTTCAAATCCTCGTTTTTCATCCTTTTTGACGACGGCATACTATAGCATGCCATTTCCGTTTTTCATCATTTTTGAGGATTTGAAAAAAAGACGAAAATCACCCCGAAACCATGGACTATAGCCCATGGTCTCGGAGTGATTTTCATCTTTTTTTCAAATCCTCGTTTTTCATCCTTTTTGACCATGGGCTATAGCCCATGGTCTCGGACGGCATACTATAGCATGCCGTTTCCGGTTTTCATCATTTTTGAGGATTTGAAAAAAAGACGAAAATTACTCCGAAACTACAAAACATTTCAAAGTAAAAAGTTCCAACATGTGTCTCCACAGTAAGCTGAATTATAAAAAGTGTGAATGGAGTTTCTAGGTGAAAGTGCTTTTTTGACGTGCCAATATCTGCCATTGAGCCCCATTGTACATTTCTCAAATTTGAAAGCACTATATTTCTAAAACTATGAAACATTTCAAAGATTCCTTTTCAGGCAAACATGTCCACCGTAAGATGAACCTAAATAGGTTTGAATCGGGTTTCTAGGTGTAAGTATGTAGGGCTAGTAGCATGCCAAAGTTTGTGCTATTGCCATTGAGAATGCATTGGGCGTTTAAGTTAAATAACTCAGAAACTACAAAACATTTCAAAGTAAAAAGTTCCAGCATGTGTCTCCACACTAAGCTGAATTATAAAAAGTGTGAATAGAGTTGAGACACCCGCTCATCTCTCTCTCACCACACCCCTTCCTCTCTCTCCTTGTATTAATATTTCAGACAGATCTGGATTTTAGTTTCATGGCCACCTCATTTTATTGTCCGAAACGCCCGCCCACTCCCATATCCTTACTACTGCGCAAGGATCATGGTCAACCGGTGGGATCAGGACATGTTAGTTAGAGGCATTAGGCTTGAACCTGCGAGTCGTTCGCCAAACCACAATGCATAAACTTCGAGGTCCTTTTCTTTACCAACTGCACCATCACTACCTTTGCCTGACTGAGTGAGATTTACGGGCACTTTTATCTTCTTCTTTCTTCAAAGTAAAGTTTCAGAGTAAAGACCAGAGTGGGGTTTGAACCCACAACATCTGGATCATATGGACAGCCACTTAATACACTGAGCTACCAGGCTCTCTGCAGTTCTGTCATGTTCTGTCATGTTCTGTCGTGGTTTCTCCTCTATCATCTGATTAACATCCACGATAACCCTTAAATGCACTAAAAGACACCTTTGATGCACAGCAAACACCATTCAAATGCTCTGTACATGATCCGAAGGCGCCATTTGAAAGGTGACCCCAAGAGGAACAATTTAGAACCTGAAATCACAGAGAGTTCTGTGGCACCCTTGTTAAGACGACATCCATGTGAGCCAGAGGTTGTGAGTTCAAATCCTGCTGAGTTCCTCCTATCACTCTGCAGCATGTTTGGGAGAATAACATCCAGAAGAACACTAGAAAGAGATGGAAAGCTGAGGAGATTTGTGGCACTCTGATAACCTGCTGTCTATGTGAGCCACAGGTCGTGGGTTCAAGTTCAGCCCATGGACTTGGATGGCATAGCGTGCTGTTTTTCATCATTTTTTAAGATTAAAAAGAAGACGAAAATCACCCGAGACCATGGACTATAGCCCATGGTCTCGGAGTGATTTTCATATTTTTTTCAAATCCTCGTTTTTCATCATTTTTTACCATGGGCTATAGCCCATGGTCTCGGACGGCATACTATAGCATGCCGTTTCCGTTTTTCATCATTTTTGAGGATTTGAAAAAAAGATGAAAATCACCCGAGACCATGGACTATAGCCCATGGTCTCGGAGTGATTTTCATCTTTTTTTCAAATCCTCGTTTTTCATCCTTTTTGACGACGGCATACTATAGCATGCCATTTCCGGTTTTCATCATTTTTGAGGATTTGAAAAAAAGACGAAAATCACCCCGAAACCATGGACTATAGCCCATGGTCTCGGAGTGATTTTCATCTTTTTTTCAAATCCTCGTTTTTCATCCTTTTTGACCATGGGCTATAGCCCATGGTCTCGGATGGCATACTATAGCATGCCGTTTCCGGTTTTCATCATTTTTGAGGATTTGAAAAAAAGACGAAAATCACCCCGAGACCATGGACTATAGCCCATGGTCTTGGAGTGATTTTCATCTTTTTTTCAAATCCTCGTTTTTCATCCTTTTTGACCATGGACGGCATACTATAGCATGCCGTTTCCGGTTTTCATCATTTTTGAGGATTTGAAAAAAAGACGAAAATTACTCCGAAACTACAAAACATTTCAAAGTAAAAAGTTCCAGCATGTGTCTCCACAGTAAGCTGAATTATAAAAAGTGTGAATGGAGTTTCTAGGTGAAAGTGCTTTTTTGACGTGCCAATATCTGCCATTGAGCCCCATTGTAAATTTCTCAAATTTGAAAGCACTATATTTCTAAAACTATGAAACATTTCAAAGATTCCTTTTCAGGCAAACATGTCCACCGTAAGATGAACCTAAATAGGTTTGAATCGGGTTTCTAGGTGTAAGTATGTAGGGCTAGTAGCATGCCAAAGTTTGTGCTATTGCCATTGAGAATGCATTGGGCGTTTAAGTGAAATAACTCAGAAACTACAAAACATTTCAAAGTAAAAAGTTCCAGCATGTGTCTCCACAGTAAGCTGAATTATAAAACGTGTGAATGGAGTTTCTAGGTGAAAGTGATTTTTTGACGTGCCACTATCTGCCATTGAGCCCCATTATAACTTTCTCAAATTTGAAAGCACTATATTTCTAAAACTATGAAACATTTCAAAGATTCCTTTTCAGGCAAACATGTCCACCGTAAGATGAACCTAAATAGGTTTGAATGGGGTTTCTAGGTTTAAGTATGTAGGACTAGTAGCATGCCAAAGTTTGTGCTATTGCCATTGAGAATGCATTGGGCGTTTAAGTTAAATAACTCAGAAACTACAAAACATTTCAAAGTAAAAAGTTCCAGCATGTGTCTCCACAGTAAGCTGAATTATAAAACGTGTGAATGGAGTTTCTAGGTGAAAGTGATTTTTTGACGTGCCACTATCTGCCATTGAGCCCCATTATAACTTTCTCAAATTTGAAAGCACTATATTTCTAAAACTATGAAACATTTCAAAGATTCCTTTTCAGGCAAACATGATCACCGTAAGATGAACCTAAATAGGTTTGAATGGGGTTTCTAGGTGTAAGTATGTAGGACTAGTAGCATGCCAAAGTTTGTGCTATTGCCATTGAGAATGCATTGGGCGTTTAAGTTAAATAACTCAGAAACTACAAAACATTTCAAAGTAAAAAGTTCCAGCATGTGTCTCCACAGTAAGCTGAATTATAAATAGTGTGAATAGAGTTGAGACACCCGCTCATCTCTCTCTCACCACACCCCTTCCTCTCTCTCCTTGTATTAATATTTCAGACAGATCTGGATTTTTGTTTCTTGGCCACCTCATTTTATTGTCCGAAACGCCCGGGGGGCACCACCGCCCACTCCTATATCCTTACTACTTTGCAAGGATCATGGTCAACTGGTGGGATCAGGACATGTTAGTTAGTGGCATTAGGCTTGAACCTGCGAGTGGTTCGCCACACCACGATGCATAAACTTCGAGGTCCTTTTCTTTACCAACTGCACCATCACTACCTTTGCCTTACTGAGTGAGATTTCCGGGCACTTTTATCTTCTTCTTTCTTCAAAGTAAAGTTTCAGAGTAAAGACCAGAGTGGGATTTGAACCCACAACATCTGGATCATGTGGACAGCCACTTAACAAACTGAGCTACCAGGCTCTCTGTGTTCTGTCATGTTCTGTCATGTTCTGTCGTGGTTTCTCCTCTATCATCTGATTAACATCAACGATAACCCTTAAATGCACTAAAAAACACCTTTGATGCACAGCAAACACCATTCAAATGCTCTGTACATGATCCCAAGGCGTCATTTGAAAGGTGACACCAAGAGGAACAATTTAGAACCTAAAATCACAGAGAGTTCTGTGGCACCCTTGTTAAGACGACATTCATGTGAGCCAGAGGTTGTGAGTTCAAATCCTGCTGAGTTCCTCCTACTTTCACTCTGCAGCATGTTTGGGAGAATAACATCCAGAAGAACACTGGAAAGAGATGGAAAGCTGAGGAGATTGGTTGCACTCTGTGATAAGCTGCTGACTATGTGAGCCACAGGTCGTGGGTTCAAGTTCAGCCCATGGCCTTGGATGGCATAGCATGCCTTCTTCATAATTTTTGAGGTTTTGAAAAAAAGACGAAAATCACCCCGAGTCCATGGTCTTGGAGTGATTTTCATCTTTTTTTCAAATCCTCGTTTTTCATCCTTTTTTACCATGGGCTATAGCCCATGGTCTCGGACGGCATACTATAGAATGCCGTTTCCGTTTTTCATCATTTTTGAGGATTTGAAAAAAAGACGAAAATCACCCGAGACCATGGACTATAGCCCATGGTCTCGGACGGCATACTATAGCATGCCGTTTCCGGTTTTCATCATTTTTGAGGATTTGAAAAGAAGACGAAAATCACCCCGAGACCATGGACTATAGCCCATGGTCTCGGAGTGATTTTCATATTTTTTTCAAATCCTCGTTTTTCATCCTTTTTTACCATGGGTCGGACGGCATACTATAGCATGCCGTTTCCGTTTTTCATCATTTTTGAGGATTTGAAAAAAAGACGAAAATCACCCCGAGACCATGGACTATAGCAAATGGTCTCGGAGTGATTTTCATCTTTTTTTCAAATCCTCGTTTTTCATCCTTTTTTACCATGGGCTATAGCCCATGGTCTCGGACGGCATACTATAGCATGCCGTTTCCGGTTTTCATCATTTTTGAGGATTTGAAAAAAAGACGAAAATCACCCAGAGACCATGGACTATAGCCCATGGTCTCGGAGTGATTTTCATCTTTTTTTCAAATCCTCGTTTTTCATCCTTTTTGACCATGGGCTATAGCCCATGGTCTCGGACGGCATACTATAGCATGCCGTTTCCGTTTTTCATCATTTTTGAGGATTTGAAAAGAAGACGAAAATCACCCCGAGACCATGGACTATAGCCCATGGTCTCGGAGTGATTTTCATCTTTTTTTCAAATCCTCGTTTTTCATCCTTTTTGACCATGGGCTATAGCCCATGGTCTCGGACGGCATACTATAGCATGCCGTTTCCGGTTTTCATCATTTTTGAGGATTTGAAAAAAAGACGAAAATTACTCCGAAACTACAAAACATTTCAAAGTAAAAAGTTCCAACATGTGTCTCCACAGTAAGCTGAATTATAAAAAGTGTGAATGGAGTTTCTAGGTGAAAGTGCTTTTTTGACGTGCCAATATCTGCCATTGAGCCCCATTGTAAATTTCTCAAATTTGAAAGCACTATATTTCTAAAACTATGAAACATTTCAAAGATTCCTTTTCAGGCAAACATGTCCACCGTAAGATGAACCTAAATAGGTTTGAATCGGGTTTCTAGGTGTAATTATGTAGGGCTAGTAGCATGCCAAAGTTTGTGCTATTGCCATTGAGAATGCATTGGGCGTTTAAGTTAAATAACTCAGAAACTACAAAACATTTCAAAGTAAAAAGTTCCAGCATGTGTCTCCACACTAAGCTGAATTATAAAAAGTGTGAATAGAGTTGAGACACCCGCTCATCTCTCTCTCACCACACCCCTTCCTCTCTCTCCTTGTATTAATATTTCAGACAGATCTGGATTTTAGTTTCATGGCCACCTCATTTTATTGTCCGAAACGCCCGCCCACTCCCATATCCTTACTACTGCGCAAGGATCATGGTCAACCGGTGGGATCAGGACATGTTAGTTAGAGGCATTAGGCTTGAACCTGCGAGTCGTTCGCCAAACCACAATGCATAAACTTCGAGGTCCTTTTCTTTACCAACTGCACCATCACTACCTTTGCCTGACTGAGTGAGATTTCCGGGCACTTTTATCTTCTTCTTTCTTCAAAGTAAAGTTTCAGAGTAAAGACCAGAGTGGGATTTGAACCCACAATATCTGGATCATGTGGACAGCCACTTAACACACTGAGCTACCAGGCTCTCTGTGTTATGTCATGTTCTGTCATGTTCTGTCGTGGTTTCTCCTCTATCATCTGATTCTCCTATGGGCTATAATATAGTCTTTAAGTGTGAGAGATCCTTGGTTTGATTCCACTCAGTAGTGGAAAAATTACTCAATTTCTTGAAATGAGTTTAGTAAAAGTATCAATACTGCAATCAACATAGAACGAAACACTCTGTTACAAATTATTGCTTATTTTATTTTTGTGTCCTGCACACAAAGTGCCCAACCTTCATTAGTTATAAGACAACATTTTACATTTCATTATATTCATAATAATTTAATTAAAGTGAGCTGACATGAACGTTGTACCAGGCTCTCTGTGTTCTGTCATGTTCTGTCATGTTCTGTCGTGGTTTCTCCTCTATCATCTGATTAACATCCACGATAACCCTTAAATGCACTAAAAGACACCTTTGATGCACAGCAAACACCATTCAAATGCTCTGTACATGATCCGAAGGCGCCATTTGAAAGGTGACCCCAAGAGGAACAATTTAGAACCTGAAATAACAGAGAGTTCTGTGGCACCCTTGTTAAGACGACATCCATGTGAGCCAGAGGTTGTGAGTTCAAATCCTGCTGAGTTCCTCCTATCACTCTGCAGCATGTTTGGGAGAATAACATCCAGAAGAACACTGGAAAGAGATGGAAAGCTGAGGAGATTTGTGGCACTCTGATAACCTGCTGTCTATGTGAGCCACAGTTCGTGGGTTCAAGTTCAGCCCATGGACTTGGATGGCATAGCGTGCTGTTTTTAATCATTTTTGAGGATTTTGAAAAAAGACGAAAATCACCCCGAGACCATGGACTATAGCAAATGGTCTCGGAGTGATTTTCATCTTTTTTTCAAATCCTCGTTTTTCATCCTTTGTTACCATGGGCTATAGCCCATGGTCTCGGACGGCATACTATAGCATGCCGTTTCCGGTTTTCATCATTTTTGAGGATTTGAAAAAAAGACGAAAATCACCCAGAGACCATGGACTATAGCCCATGGTCTCGGAGTGATTTTCATCTTTTTTTCAAATCCTCGTTTTTCATCCTTTTTGACCATGGGCTATAGCCCATGGTCTCGGACGGCATACTATAGCATGCCGTTTCCGTTTTTCATCATTTTTGAGGATTTGAAAAGAAGACGAAAATCACCCCGAGACCATGGACTGTAGCCCATGGTCTCGGAGTGATTTTCATATTTCTTTCAAATCCTCGTTTTTCATCCTTTTTGACCATGGGCTATAGCCCATGGGTCGGACGGCATACTATAGCATGCCGTTTCCGTTTTTCATCATTTTTGAGGATTTGAAAAGAAGACGAAAATCACCCCGAGACCATGGACTATAGCCCATGGTCTCGGAGTGATTTTCATCTTTTTTTCAAATCCTCGTTTTTCATCCTTTTTTACCATGGGCTATAGCCCATGGTCTCGGACGGCATACTATAGAATGCCGTTTCCGTTTTTCATCATTTTTGAGGATTTGAAAAAAAGACGAAAATCACCCGAGACCATGGACTATAGCCCATGGTCTCGGAGTGATTTTCATCTTTTTTTCAAATCCTCGTTTTTCATCCTTTTTGACCATGGGCTATAGCCCATGGTCTCGGACGGCATACTATAGCATGCCGTTTCCGTTTTTCATCATTTTTGAGGATTTGAAAAGAAGACGAAAATCACCCCGAGACCATGGACTATAGCCCATGGTCTCGGAGTGATTTTCATATTTCTTTCAAATCCTCGTTTTTCATCCTTTTTGACCATGGGCTATAGCCCATGGGTCGGACGGCATACTATAGCATGCCGTTTCCGTTTTTCATCATTTTTGAGGATTTGAAAAGAAGACGAAAATCACCCCGAGACCATGGACTATAGCCCATGGTCTCGGAGTGATTTTCATCTTTTTTTCAAATCCTCGTTTTTCATCCTTTTTTACCATGGGCTATAGCCCATGGTCTCGGACGGCATACTATAGAATGCCGTTTCCGTTTTTCATCATTTTTGAGGATTTGAAAAAAAGACGAAAATCACCCGAGACCATGGACTATAGCCCATGGTCTCGGAGTGATTTTCATCTTTTTTTCAAATCCTCGTTTTTCATCCTTTTTGACCATGGGTCGGACGGCATACTATAGCATGCCGTTTCCGTTTTTCATCATTTTTGAGGATTTGAAAAAAAGACGAAAATCACCCCGAGACCATGGACTATAGCCCATGGTCTCGGAGTGATTTTCATCTTTTTTTCAAATCCTCGTTTTTCATCCTTTTTGACCATGGGCTATAGTCCATGGTCTCGGACGGCATACTATAGCATGCCGTTTCCGTTTTTCATCATTTTTGAGGATTTGAAAAGAAGACGAAAATCACCCCGAGACCATGGACTATAGCCCATGGTCTCGGAGTGATTTTCATATTTCTTTCAAATCCTCGTTTTTCATCCTTTTTGACCATGGGTCGGACGGCATACTATAGCATGCCGTTTCCGTTTTTCATCATTTTTGAGGATTTGAAAAAAAGACGAAAATCACCCCGAGACCATGGACTATAGCAAATGGTCTCGGAGTGATTTTCATCTTTTTTTCAAATCCTCGTTTTTCATCCTTTTTGACCATGGGCTATAGCCCATGGTCTCGGACGGCATACTATAGCATGCCGTTTCCGTTTTTCATCATTTTTGAGGATTTGAAAAGAAGACGAAAATCACCCCGAGACCATGGACTATAGCCCATGGTCTCGGAGTGATTTTCATATTTCTTTCAAATCCTCGTTTTTCATCCTTTTTGACCATGGGCTATAGCCCATGGGTCGGACGGCATACTATAGCATGCCGTTTCCGTTTTTCATCATTTTTGAGGATTTGAAAAGAAGACGAAAATCACCCCGAGACCATGGACTATAGCCCATGGTCTCGGAGTGATTTTCATCTTTTTTTCAAATCCTCGTTTTTCATCCTTTTTTACCATGGGCTATAGCCCATGGTCTCGGACGGCATACTATAGAATGCCGTTTCCGTTTTTCATCATTTTTGAGGATTTGAAAAAAAGACGAAAATCACCCGAGACCATGGACTATAGCCCATGGTCTCGGAGTGATTTTCATCTTTTTTTCAAATCCTCGTTTTTCATCCTTTTTGACCATGGGTCGGACGGCATACTATAGCATGCCGTTTCCGTTTTTCATCATTTTTGAGGATTTGAAAAAAAGACGAAAATCACCCCGAGACCATGGACTATAGCAAATGGTCTCGGAGTGATTTTCATCTTTTTTTCAAATCCTCGTTTTTCATCCTTTTTGACCATGGGCTATAGCCCATGGTCTCGGACGGCATACTATAGCATGCCGTTTCCGTTTTTCATCATTTTTGAGGATTTGAAAAGAAGACGAAAATCACCCCGAGACCATGGACTATAGCCCATGGTCTCGGAGTGATTTTCATATTTCTTTCAAATCCTCGTTTTTCATCCTTTTTGACCATGGGTCGGACGGCATACTATAGCATGCCGTTTCCGTTTTTCATCATTTTTGAGGATTTGAAAAAAAGACGAAAATCACCCCGAGACCATGGACTATATAGCAAATGGTCTCGGAGTGATTTTCATCTTTTTTTCAAATCCTCGTTTTTCATCCTTTTTTACCATGGGCTATAGCCCATGGTCTCGGACGGCATACTATAGCATGCCGTTTCCGGTTTTCATCATTTTTGAGGATTTGAAAAAAAGACGAAAATCACCCAGAGACCATGGACTATAGCCCATGGTCTCGGAGTGATTTTCATCTTTTTTTCAAATCCTCGTTTTTCATCCTTTTTGACCATGGGCTATAGCCCATGGTCTCGGACGGCATACTATAGCATGCCGTTTCCGGTTTTCATCATTTTTGAGGATTTGAAAAGAAGACGAAAATCACCCCGAGACCATGGACTATAGCCCATGGTCTCGGAGTGATTTTCATATTTTTTCAAATCCTCGTTTTTCATCCTTTTTGACCATGGGCTATAGCCCATGGTCTCGGACGGCATACTATAGCATGCCGTTTCCGGTTTTCATCATTTTTGAGGATTTGAAAAAAAGACGAAAATTACTCCGAAACTACAAAACATTTCAAAGTAAAAAGTTCCAACATGTGTCTCCACAGTAAGCTGAATTATAAAAAGTGTGAATGGAGTTTCTAGGTGAAAGTGCTTTTTTGACGTGCCAATATCTGCCATTGAGCCCCATTGTAAATTTCTCAAATTTGAAAGCACTATATTTCTAAAACTATGAAACATTTCAAAGATTCCTTTTCAGGCAAACATGTCCACCGTAAGATGAACCTAAATAGGTTTGAATCGGGTTTCTAGGTGTAAGTATGTAGGGCTAGTAGCATGCCAAAGTTTGTGCTATTGCCATTGAGAATGCATTGGGCGTTTAAGTTAAATAACTCAGAAACTACAAAACATTTCAAAGTAAAAAGTTCCAGCATGTGTCTCCACACTAAACTGAATTATAAAAAGTGTGAATAGAGTTGAGACACCCGCTCATCTCTCTCTCACCACACCCCTTCCTCTCTCTCCTTGTATTAATATTTCAGACAGATCTGGATTTTAGTTTCATGGCCACCTCATTTTATTGTCCGAAACGCCCGCCCACTCCCATATCCTTACTACTGCGCAAGGATCATGGTCAACCGGTGGGATCAGGACATGTTAGTTAGAGGCATTAGGCTTGAACCTGCGAGTCGTTCGCCAAACCACAATGCATAAACTTCGAGGTCCTTTTCTTTACCAACTGCACCATCACTACCTTTGCCTGACTGAGTGAGATTTCCGGGCACTTTTATCTTCTTCTTTCTTCAAAGTAAAGTTTCAGAGTAAAGACCAGAGTGGGATTTGAACCCACAATATCTGGATCATGTGGACAGCCACTTAACACACTGAGCTACCAGGCTCTCTGTGTTATGTCATGTTCTGTCATGTTCTGTCGTGGTTTCTCCTCTATCATCTGATTCTCCTATGGGCTATAATATAGTCTTTAAGTGTGAGAGATCCTTGGTTTGATTCCACTCAGTAGTGGAAAAATTACTCAATTTCTTGAAATGAGTTTAGTAAAAGTATCAATACTGCAATCAACATAGAACGAAACACTCTGTTACAAATTATTGCTTATTTTATTTTTGTGTCCTGCACACAAAGTGCCCAACCTTCATTAGTTATAAGACAACATTTTACATTTCATTATATTCATAATAATTTAATTAAAGTGAGCTGACATGAACGTTGTACCAGGCTCTCTGTGTTCTGTCATGTTCTGTCATGTTCTGTCGTGGTTTCTCCTCTATCATCTGATTAACATCCACGATAACCCTTAAATGCACTAAAAGACACCTTTGATGCACAGCAAACACCATTCAAATGCTCTGTACATGATCCGAAGGCGCCATTTGAAAGGTGACCCCAAGAGGAACAATTTAGAACCTGAAATCACAGAGAGTTCTGTGGCACCCTTGTTAAGACGACATCCATGTGAGCCAGAGGTTGTGAGTTCAAATCCTGCTGAGTTCCTCCTATCACTCTGCAGCATGTTTGGGAGAATAACATCCAGAAGAACACTGGAAAGAGATGGAAAGCTGAGGAGATTTGTGGCACTCTGATAACCTGCTGTCTATGTGAGCCACAGTTCGTGGGTTCAAGTTCAGCCCATGGACTTGGATGGCATAGCGTGCTGTTTTTCATCATTTTTGAGGATTAAAAAGAAGACGAAAATCACCCAGAGACCATGGACTATAGCCCATGGTCTCGGAGTGATTTTCATATTTTTTTCAAATCCTCGTTTTTCATCCTTTTCGACCATGGGCTATAGCCCATGGTCTCGGACGGCATACTATAGCATGCCGTTTCCGTTTTTCATCATTTTTGAGGATTTGAAAAGAAGACGAAAATCACCCCGAGACCATGGACTATAGCCCATGGTCTCGGAGTGATTTTCATCTTTTTTTCAAATCCTCGTTTTTCATCCTTTTTGACCATGGGCTATAGCCCATGGTCTCGGACGGCATACTATAGCATGCCGTTTCCGGTTTTCATCATTTTTGAGGATTTGAAAAAAAAGACGAAAATCACCCAGAGACCATGGACTATAGCCCATGGTCTCGGAGTGATTTTCATCTTTTTTTCAAATCCTCGTTTTTCATCCTTTTTGACCATGGGCTATAGCCCATGGTCTCGGACGGCATACTACAGCATGCCGTTTCCGGTTTTCATAATTTTTGAGGATTTGAAAAAAAGACGAAAATCACCCGAGACCATGGACTATAGCCCATGGTCTCGGAGTGATTTTCATATTTTTTTCAAATCCTCGTTTTTCATCCTTTTTGACCATGGGCTATAGCCCATGGTCTCGGACGGCATACTATAGCATGCCGTTTCCGTTTTTCATCATTTTTGAGGATTTGAAAAAAAGACGAAAATCACCCCGAGACCATGGACTATAGCCCATGGTCTCGGAGTGATTTTCATCTTTTTTTCAAATCCTCGTTTTTCATAATTTTTGACCATGGGCTATAGCCCATGGTCTCGGATGGCATACTATAGCATGCCGTTTCCGGTTTTCATCATTTTTGAGGATTTGAAAAAAAAGACGAAAATCACCCAGAGACCATGGACTATAGCCCATGGTCTCGGAGTGATTTTCATCTTTTTTTCAAATCCTCGTTTTTCATCCTTTTTGACCATGGGCTATAGCCCATGGTCTCGGACGGCATACTACAGCATGCCGTTTCCGGTTTTCATCATTTTTGAGGATTTGAAAGCCCATGGTCTCGGACGGCATACTATAGCATGCCGTTTCCGTTTTTCATCATTTTTGAGGATTTGAAAAAAAGACGAAAATCACCCCGAAACCATGGACTATATAGCCCATGGTCTCGGAGTGATTTTCATCTTTTTTTCAAATCCTCGTTTTTCATCCTTTTTGACGGCATACTATAGCATGCCGTTTCCGGTTTTCATCATTTTTGAGGCCACTATCTGCCATTGAGCCCCATTATAACTTTCTCAAATTTGAAAGCACTATATTTCTAAAACTATGAAACATTTCAAAGATTCCTTTTCAGGCAAACATGTCCACCGTAAGATGAACCTAAATAGGTTTGAATGGGGTTTCTAGGTGTAAGTATGTAGGAATAGTAGCATGCCAAAGTTTGTGCTATTGCCATTGAGAATGCATTGGGCGTTTAAGTTAAATAACTCAGAAACTACAAAACATTTCAAAGTAAAAAGTTCCAGCATGTGTCTCCACAGTAAGCTGAATTATAAAACGTGTGAATGGAGTTTCTAGGTGAAAGTGATTTTTTGACGTGCCACTATCTGCCATTGAGCCCCATTATAACTTTCTCAAATTTGAAAGCACTATATTTCTAAAACTATGAAACATTTCAAAGATTCCTTTTCAGGCAAACATGTCCACCGTAAGATGAACCTAAATAGGTTTGAATGGGGTTTCTAGGTGTAAGTATGTAGGACTAGTAGCATGCCAAAGTTTGTGCTATTGCCATTGAGAATGCATTGGGCGTTTAAGTTAAATAACTCAGAAACTACAAAACATTTCAAAGTAAAAAGTTCCAGCATGTGTCTCCACAGTAAGCTGAATTATAAATAGTGTGAATAGAGTTGAGACACCCGCTCATCTCTCTCTCACCACACCCCTTCCTCTCTCTCCTTGTATTAATATTTCAGACAGATTTTTGTTTCATGGCCACCTCATTTTATTGTCCGAAACGCCCGGGGGGGACCACCGCCCACTCCTATATCCTTACTACTTTGCAAGGATCATGGTCAACTGGTGGGATCAGGACATGTTAGTTAGTGGCATTAGGCTTGAACCTGCGAGTGGTTCGCCACACCACGATGCATAAACTTCGAGGTCCTTTTCTTTACCAACTGCACCATCACTACCTTTGCCTTACTGAGTGAGATTTCCGGGCACTTTTATCTTCTTCTTTCTTCAAAGTAAAGTTTCAGAGTAAAGACCAGAGTGGGATTTGAACCCACAACATCTGGATCATGTGGACAGCCACTTAACAAACTGAGCTACCAGGCTCTCTGTGTTCTGTCATGTTCTGTCATGTTCTGTCGTGGTTTACTTTCTCCTCTATCATCTGATTAACATCAACGATAACCCTTAAATGCACTAAAAAACACCTTTGATGCACAGCAAACACCATTCAAATGCTCTGTACATGATCCCAAGGCGTCATTTGAAAGGTGACACCAAGAGGAACAATTTAGAACCTAAAATCACAGAGAGTTCTGTGGCACCCTTGTTAAGACGACATCCATGTGAGCCAGAGGTTGTGAGTTCAAATCCTGCTGAGTTCCTCCTACTTTCACTCTGCAGCATGTTTGGGAGAATAACATCCAGAAGAACACTGGAAAGAGATGGAAAGCTGAGGAGATTGGTGGCACTCTGTGATAAGCTGCTGACTATGTGAGCCACAGGTCGTTGGTTCAAGTTCAGCCCATGGCCTTGGATGGCATAGCATGCCTTTTTCATAATTTTTGAGGATTTGAAAAAAGATTTTCATCTTTTTTTCAAATCCTCGTTTTACATCCTTTTTTACCATGCGCTATAGCCCATGGTCTCGGACGGCATACTATAGAATGCCGTTTCCGTTTTTCATCATTTTTGAGGATTTGAAAAAAAGACGAAAATCACCCGAGACCATGGACTATAGCCCATGGTCTCGGAGTGATTTTCATCTTTTTTTCAAATCCTCGTTTTTCATCCTTTTTGACCATGGGCTATAGCCCATGGTCTCGGACGGCATACTATAGCATGCCGTTTCCGGTTTTCATCATTTTTGAGGATTTGAAAAGAAGACGAAAATCACCCCGAGACCATGGACTATAGCCCATGGTCTCGGAGTGATTTTCATCTTTTTTTCAAATCCTCGTTTTTCATCCTTTTTGACCATGGGCTATAGCCCATGGTCTCGGACGGCATACTATAGCATGCCGTTTCCGTTTTTCATCATTTTTGAGGATTTGAAAAAAAGACGAAAATCACCCGAGACCATGGACTATAGCCCATGGTCTCGGAGTGATTTTCATATTTTTTTCAAATCCTCGTTTTTCATCCTTTTTGACCATGGGCTATAGCCCATGGTCTCGGACGGCATACTATAGCATGCCGTTTCCGGTTTTCATCATTTTTGAGGATTTGAAAAGAAGACGAAAATCACCCCGAGACCATGGACTATAGCCCATGGTCTCGGAGTGATTTTCATCTTTTTTTCAAATCCTCGTTTTTCATCCTTTTTGACCATGGGCTATAGCCCATGGTCTCGGACGGCATACTATAGCATGCCGTTTCCATTTTTCATCATTTTTGAGGATTTGAAAAAAAGACGAAAATCACCCGAGACCATGGGCTATATATAGCCCATGGTCTCGGAGTGATTTTCATATTTTTTTCAAATCCTCGTTTTTCATCCTTTTTGACCATGGGCTATAGCCCATGGTCTCGGACGGCATACTATAGCATGCCGTTTCCGTTTTTCATCATTTTTGAGGATTTGAAAAAAAGACGAAAATCACCCCGAGACCATGGACTATAGCCCATGGTCTCGGAGTGATTTTCATCTTTTTTTCAAATCCTCGTTTTTCATCATTTTTTACCATGGGCTATAGCCCATGGTCTCGGACGGCATACTATAGCATGCCGTTTCCGGTTTTCATATTTTTTGAGGATTTGAAAAAAAGACGAAAATCACCCAGAGACCATGGACTATAGCCCATGGTCTCGGAGTGATTTTCATCTTTTTTTCAAATCCTCGTTTTTCATCCTTTTTGACCATGGGCTATAGCCCATGGTCTCGGACGGCATACTATAGCATGCCGTTTCCGTTTTTCATCATTTTTGAGGATTTGAAAAAAAGACGAAAATCACCCGAGACCATGGACTATAGCCCATGGTCTCGGAGTGATTTTCATATTTTTTTCAAATCCTCGTTTTTCATCCTTTTTGACCATGGGCTATAGCCCATGGTCTCGGATGGCATACTATAGCATGCCGTTTCCGGTTTTCATCATTTTTGAGGCCACTATCTGCCATTGAGCCCCATTATAACTTTCTCAAATTTGAAAGCACTATATTTCTAAAACTATGAAACATTTCAAAGATTCCTTTTCAGGCAAACATGTCCACCGTAAGATGAACCTAAATAGGTTTGAATCGGGTTTCTAGGTGTAAGTATGTAGGACTAGTAGCATGCCAAAGTTTGTGCTATTGCCAATGAGAATGCATTGGGCGTTTAAGTTAAATAACTCAGAAACTACAAAACATTTCAAATTAAAAAGTTCCAGCATGTGTCTCCACAGTAAGCTGAATTATAAAACGTGTGAATGGAGTTTCTAGGTGAAAGTGATTTTTTGACGTGCCACTATCTGCCATTGAGCCCCATTATAACTTTCTCAAATTTGAAAGCACTATATTTCTAAAACTATGAAACATTTCAAAGATTCCTTTTCAGGCAAACATGTCCACCGTAAGATGAACCTAAATAGGTTTGAATGGGGTTTCTAGGTGTAAGTATGTAGGACTAGTAGCATGCCAAAGTTTGTGCTATTGCCATTGAGAATGCATTGGGCGTTTAAGTTAAATAACTCAGAAACTACAAAACATTTCAAAGTAAAAAGTTCCAGCATGTGTCTCCACAGTAAGCTGAATTATAAAACGTGTGAATGGAGTTTCTAGGTGAAAGTGATTTTTTGACGTGCCACTATCTGCCATTGAGCCCCATTATAACTTTCTCAAATTTGAAAGCACTATATTTCTAAAACTATGAAACATTTCAAAGATTCCTTTTCAGGCAAACATGTCCACCGTAAGATGAACCTAAATAGGTTTGAATGGGGTTTCTAGGTGTAAGTATGTAGGACTAGTAGCATGCCAAAGTTTGTGCTATTGCCATTGAGAATGCATTGGGCGTTTAAGTTAAATAACTCAGAAACTACAAAACATTTCAAAGTAAAAAGTTCCAGCATGTGTCTCCACAGTAAGCTGAATTATAAATAGTGTGAATAGAGTTGAGACACCCGCTCATCTCTCTCTCACCACACCCCTTCCTCTCTCTCCTTGTATTAATATTTCAGACAGATTTTTGTTTCATGGCCACCTCATTTTATTGTCCGAAACGCCCGGGGGGGACCACCGCCCACTCCTATATCCTTACTACTTTGCAAGGATCATGGTCAACTGGTGGGATCAGGACATGTTAGTTAGTGGCATTAGGCTTGAACCTGCGAGTGGTTCGCCACACCACGATGCATAAACTTCTAGGTCCTTTTCTTTACCAACTGCACCATCACTACCTTTGCCTTACTGAGTGAGATTTCCGGGCACTTTTATCTTCTTCTTTCTTCAAAGTAAAGTTTCAGAGTAAAGACCAGAGTGGGATTTGAACCCACAACATCTGGATCATGTGGACAGCCACTTAACAAACTGAGCTACCAGGCTCTCTGTGTTCTGTCATGTTCTGTCATGTTCTGTCGTGGTTTACTTTCTCCTCTATCATCTGATTAACATCAACGATAACCCTTAAATGCACTAAAAAACACCTTTGATGCACAGCAAACACCATTCAAATGCTCTGTACATGATCCCAAGGCGTCATTTGAAAGGTGACACCAAGAGGAACAATTTAGAACCTAAAATCACAGAGAGTTCTGTGGCACCCTTGTTAAGACGACATCCATGTGAGCCAGAGGTTGTGAGTTCAAATCCTGCTGAGTTCCTCCTACTTTCACTCTGCAGCATGTTTGGGAGAATAACATCCAGAAGAACACTGGAAAGAGATGGAAAGCTGAGGAGATTGGTGGCACTCTGTGATAAGCTGCTGACTATGTGAGCCACAGGTCGTTGGTTCAAGTTCAGCCCATGGCCTTGGATGGCATAGCATGCCTTTTTCATAATTTTTGACGATTTGAAAAAAGATTTTCATCTTTTTTTCAAATCCTCGTTTTACATGCTTTTTTACCATGCGCTATAGCCCATGGTCTCGGACGGCATACTATAGCATGCCGTTTCCGGTTTTCATCATTTTTGAGGATTTGAAAAGAAGACGAAAATCACCCCGAGACCATGGACTATAGCCCATGGTCTCGGAGTGATTTTCATCTTTTTTCAAATCCTCGTTTTTCATCCTTTTTGACCATGGGCTATAGCCCATGGTCTCGGACGGCATACTATAGCATGCCGTTTCCGTTTTTCATCATTTTTGAGGATTTGAAAAAAAGACGAAAATCACCCGAGACCATGGACTATAGCCCATGGTCTCGGAGTGATTTTCATATTTTTTTCAAATCCTCGTTTTTCATCCTTTTTGACCATGGGCTATAGCCCATGGTCTCGGACGGCATACTATAGCATGCCGTTTCCGGTTTTCATCATTTTTGAGGATTTGAAAAGAAGACGAAAATCACCCCGAGACCATGGACTATAGCCCATGGTCTCGGAGTGATTTTCATCTTTTTTTAAATCCTCGTTTTTCATCCTTTTTGACCATGGGCTATAGCCCATGGTCTCGGACGGCATACTATAGCATGCCGTTTCCGTTTTTCATCATTTTTGAGGATTTGAAAAAAAGACGAAAATCACCCGAGACCATGGACTATAGCCCATGGTCTCGGAGTGATTTTCATCTTTTTTTCAAATCCTCGTTTTTCATCCTTTTTGACCATGGGCTATAGCCCATGGTCTCGGATGGCATACTATAGCATGCCGTTTCCGGTTTTCATCATTTTTGAGGCCACTATCTGCCATTGAGCCCCATTATAACTTTCTCAAATTTGAAAGCACTATATTTCTAAAACTATGAAACATTTCAAAGATTCCTTTTCAGGCAAACATGTCCACCGTAAGATGAACCTAAATAGGTTTGAATGGGGTTTCTAGGTGTAAGTATGTAGGACTAGTAGCATGCCAAAGTTTGTGCTATTGCCATTGAGAATGCATTGGGCGTTTAAGTTAAATAACTCAGAAACTACAAAACATTTCAAAGTAAAAAGTTCCAGCATGTGTCTCCACAGTAAGCTGAATTATAAAACGTGTGAATGGAGTTTCTAGGTGAAAGTGATTTTTTGACGTGCCACTATCTGCCATTGAGCCCCATTATAACTTTCTCAAATTTGAAAGCACTATATTTCTAAAACTATGAAACATTTCAAAGATTCCTTTTCAGGCAAACATGTCCACCGTAAGATGAACCTAAATAGGTTTGAATGGGGTTTCTAGGTGTAAGTATGTAGGACTAGTAGCATGCCAAAGTTTGTGCTATTGCCATTGAGAATGCATTGGGCGTTTAAGTTAAATAACTCAGAAACTACAAAACATTTCAAAGTAAAAAGTTCCAGCATGTGTCTCCACAGTAAGCTGAATTATAAATAGTGTGAATAGAGTTGAGACACCCGCTCATCTCTCTCTCACCACACCCCTTCCTCTCTCTCCTTGTATTAATATTTCAGACAGATTTTTGTTTCATGGCCACCTCATTTTATTGTCCGAAACGCCCGGGGGGGACCACCGCCCACTCCTATATCCTTACTACTTTGCAAGGATCATGGTCAACTGGTGGGATCAGGACATGTTAGTTAGTGGCATTAGGCTTGAACCTGCGAGTGGTTCGCCACACCACGATGCATAAACTTCTAGGTCCTTTTCTTTACCAACTGCACCATCACTACCTTTGCCTTACTGAGTGAGATTTCCGGGCACTTTTATCTTCTTCTTTCTTCAAAGTAAAGTTTCAGAGTAAAGACCAGAGTGGGATTTGAACCCACAACATCTGGATCATGTGGACAGCCACTTAACAAACTGAGCTACCAGGCTCTCTGTGTTCTGTCATGTTCTGTCATGTTCTGTCGTGGTTTACTTTCTCCTCTATCATCTGATTAACATCAACGATAACCCTTAAATGCACTAAAAAACACCTTTGATGCACAGCAAACACCATTCAAATGCTCTGTACATGATCCCAAGGCGTCATTTGAAAGGTGACACCAAGAGGAACAATTTAGAACCTAAAATCACAGAGAGTTCTGTGGCACCCTTGTTAAGACGACATCCATGTGAGCCAGAGGTTGTGAGTTCAAATCCTGCTGAGTTCCTCCTACTTTCACTCTGCAGCATGTTTGGGAGAATAACATCCAGAAGAACACTGGAAAGAGATGGAAAGCTGAGGAGATTGGTGGCACTCTGTGATAAGCTGCTGACTATGTGAGCCACAGGTCGTTGGTTCAAGTTCAGCCCATGGCCTTGGATGGCATAGCATGCCTTTTTCATAATTTTTGACGATTTGAAAAAAGATTTTCATCTTTTTTTCAAATCCTCGTTTTACATGCTTTTTTACCATGCGCTATAGCCCATGGTCTCGGACGGCATACTATAGCATGCCGTTTCCGGTTTTCATCATTTTTGAGGATTTGAAAAGAAGACGAAAATCACCCCGAGACCATGGACTATAGCCCATGGTCTCGGAGTGATTTTCATCTTTTTTCAAATCCTCGTTTTTCATCCTTTTTGACCATGGGCTATAGCCCATGGTCTCGGACGGCATACTATAGCATGCCGTTTCCGTTTTTCATCATTTTTGAGGATTTGAAAAAAAGACGAAAATCACCCGAGACCATGGACTATAGCCCATGGTCTCGGAGTGATTTTCATATTTTTTTCAAATCCTCGTTTTTCATCCTTTTTGACCATGGGCTATAGCCCATGGTCTCGGACGGCATACTATAGCATGCCGTTTCCGGTTTTCATCATTTTTGAGGATTTGAAAAGAAGACGAAAATCACCCCGAGACCATGGACTATAGCCCATGGTCTCGGAGTGATTTTCATCTTTTTTTAAATCCTCGTTTTTCATCCTTTTTGACCATGGGCTATAGCCCATGGTCTCGGACGGCATACTATAGCATGCCGTTTCCGTTTTTCATCATTTTTGAGGATTTGAAAAAAAGACGAAAATCACCCGAGACCATGGACTATAGCCCATGGTCTCGGAGTGATTTTCATCTTTTTTTCAAATCCTCGTTTTTCATCCTTTTTGACCATGGGCTATAGCCCATGGTCTCGGATGGCATACTATAGCATGCCGTTTCCGGTTTTCATCATTTTTGAGGCCACTATCTGCCATTGAGCCCCATTATAACTTTCTCAAATTTGAAAGCACTATATTTCTAAAACTATGAAACATTTCAAAGATTCCTTTTCAGGCAAACATGTCCACCGTAAGATGAACCTAAATAGGTTTGAATGGGGTTTCTAGGTGTAAGTATGTAGGACTAGTAGCATGCCAAAGTTTGTGCTATTGCCATTGAGAATGCATTGGGCGTTTAAGTTAAATAACTCAGAAACTACAAAACATTTCAAAGTAAAAAGTTCCAGCATGTGTCTCCACAGTAAGCTGAATTATAAGACGTGTGAATGGAGTTTCTAGGTGAAAGTGATTTTTTGACGTGCCACTATCTGCCATTGAGCCCCATTATAACTTTCTCAAATTTGAAAGCACTATATTTCTAAAACTATGAAACATTTCAAAGATTCCTTTTCAGGCAAACATGTCCACCGTAAGATGAACCTAAATAGGTTTGAATGGGGTTTCTAGGTGTAAGTATGTAGGACTAGTAGCATGCCAAAGTTTGTGCTATTGCCATTGAGAATGCATTGGGCGTTTAAGTTAAATAACTCAGAAACTACAAAACATTTCAAAGTAAAAGGTTCCAGCATGTGTCTCCACAGTAAGCTGAATTATAAAACGTGTGAATGGAGTTTCTAGGTGAAAGTGATTTTTTGACATGCCACTATCTGCCATTGAGCCCCATTATAACTTTCTCAAATTTGAAAGCACTATATTTCTAAAACTATGAAACATTTCAAAGATTCCTTTTCAGGCAAACATGTCCACCGTAAGATGAACCTAAATAGGTTTGAATGGGGTTTCTAGGTGTAAGTATGTAGGACTAGTAGCATGCCAAAGTTTGTGCTATTGCCATTGAGAATGCATTGGGCGTTTAAGTTAAATAACTCAGAAACTACAAAACATTTCAAAGTAAAAAGTTCCAGCATGTGTCTCCACAGTAAGCTGAATTATAAATAGTGTGAATAGAGTTGAGACACCCGCTCATCTCTCTCTCACCACACCCCTTCCTCTCTCTCCTTGTATTAATATTTCAGACAGATTTTTGTTTCATGGCCACCTCATTTTATTGTCCGAAACGCCCGGGGGGCACCACCGCCCACTCCTATATCCTTACTACTTTGCAAGGATCATGGTCAACTGGTGGGATCAGGACATGTTAGTTAGTGGCATTAGGCTTGAACCTGCGAGTGGTTCGCCACACCACGATGCATAAACTTCGAGGTCCTTTTCTTTACCAACTGCACCATCACTACCTTTGCCTGACTGAGTGAGATTTCCGGGCACTTTTATCTTCTTCTTTCTTCAAAGTAAAGTTTCAGAGTAAAGACCAGAGTGGGATTTGAACCCACAACATCTGGATCATGTGGACAGCCACTTAACAAACTGAGCTACCAGGCTCTCTGTGTTCTGTCATGTTCTGTCGTGGTTTCTCCTCTATCATCTGATTAACATCAACGATAACCCTTAAATGCACTAAAAAACACCTTTGATGCACAGCAAACACCATTCAAATGCTCTGTACATGATCCCAAGGCGTCATTTGAAAGGTGACACCAAGAGGAACAATTTAGAACCTAAAATCACAGAGAGTTCTGTGGCACCCTTGTTAAGACGACATCCATGTGAGCCAGAGGTTGTGAGTTCAAATCCTGCTGAGTTCCTCCTACTTTCACTCTGCAGCATGTTTGGGAGAATAACATCCAGAAGAACACTGGAAAGAGATGGAAAGCTGAGGAGATTGGTGGCACTCTGATAACCTGCTGTCTATGTGAGCCACAGGTCGTGGGTTCAAGTTCAGCCCATGGCATAGCATGCCTTTTTCATAATTTTTGAGGATTTGAAAAAAAGACGAAAATCACCCAGCCCATGGTCTCGGAGTGATTTTCATCTTTTTTTCAAATCCTCGTTTTTCATCATTTTTGACCATGGGCTATAGCCCATGGTCTCGGACGGCATACTATAGCATGCCGTTTCAGGTTTTCAAACCTTGAACTCTCAAATCATTAAAAGTTCTTCCTATTGAGTTCAGAATCATTAACAGTGGCCTGGGTATCCAGTCTCTCCTATGGGCTATAATATAGTCTTTAAGTGTGAGAGATCCTTGGTTTGATTCCACTCAGTAGTGGAAAAATTACTCAATTTCTTGAAATGAGTTTAGTAAAAGTATCAATACTGCAATCAACATAGAACGAAACACTCTGTTACAAATTATTGCTTATTTGATTTTTGTGTCCTGCACACAAAGTGCCCTCATTAGTTATAAGACACCATTTTACATTTCATTATATTCATAATAATTTAATTAAAGTGAGCTGAATTAAAGTGTGTGGCCATCTGCTAATTGTGCAGAGAGAATATTAACATCTTTGTGCAATGTTTCATTTATACTCGGCTCATGCACTTTACTATCAATATATATATAGTAAATTTCAAAGTACTGCAGAATGTGGGACTTGAACAGAATCTCTGGATTGTGAGCCTGCTCGTGAGACCAGTAGACCATCTCTCAGTCACTCCTAGCACATGTTTCTTGTTTTATTGAAGCATTCTTTTGCACTTTAGCAGTTCATTAGGTAAAGTTGAAAAGCAATGAACTGTAAATTAACTGGGATTTGAACAAATATCTGTGCTGAGTCTGATCATTAGACTACACCATCATTCAGTCTGATCATTAGACTACACCATCATTCAGTCTGATCATTAGACTACACCATCATTCAGTCTGATCATTAGACTACACCATCATTCAGTCTGATCATTAGACTACACCATCATTCAGTCGATCCTCTGCAAAACACTTTGGGCAAAATCCGGCCATATAGCCACTTGCCCAAATGTGATGACCTCAGAATCATGAAAACGCCTCAGAATCCTCAGAATCATGAAAACGCCTCAGAATCCTCAGAATCATGAAAACGCCCTAGTTTGCCATAACATGCTACTTAAAGCATAATGAAATGTAGAAATATTTGCCTTTATATACACGTTGTTAATGGTGGCCATATGGATTTGTGGCTCGGGCGCCCTAGCTAAGTCATTAAAGTATGCCCTGGACTACATCTGTGCAAACTTTGGCGCTTTTAAACGAAATAGCGTGAACATATCCCTAAGCATCTCCACTATAGGCCTACTATTATCACAACTAAGATGTGGAAATTTAAGTTGTGTTGCGTTTGCAGAACATGGGCAAGTATTCCATGTCCTGGAACAGGGCTCAAGTTGTACTACAGTCTACATTTTATAATCACATACATTAGATAGCAAACTTCCCAAGGTTATTAAGAGTTGCGTGACAGTGTTGTTTTAGTTTTTCATTCAAAACCAGTTTGCTGATATATGACTTTCCTTAAAGGACCACTTCACCACTTTTCAACATCTCTTCATATAATTGGTCCTCACTAATGTTCATGATAAAACACCACCGTTTTTTCCTACTCAGTCTGTCTCTCATAGTAGGGCTTTGGGGCAGTTCGGACACCCGTCGTCCACCAGTGACATCATTAGGCAGATTTTTTTTTAAACAAGATTTGTTTAAAAATATATTTAGATGTTTATTATCGTGAGAACGATGGCTTCAACTTTTACATTGCAACTTTTCAGGAAAAGAAAGCCTGCCGTTTCTATTAGCTTGGATTCACCATCGATGATGTCACTGGTGGACGGGTTTCTGAGACACAGACTGAGTAGGAAGAAATGGCGGTATTTTATCATGAACATTAGTTAGGACCAATTATAGGAAGAGAAGTTGAAAAGTGGTGAAGTGGTCCTTTAAGCATGTCCCACCTATATGTGGAACATGGAGATGAAAGCCACACCATCTAAGACAAAGACATGGAGGAAATACACATTTTAAAGGAGCATTCAGTGATTTCGGTGATTTGGAAAACCACCCAGTCCGCCCTGGTAACAAAATGTGCACATGCACGCTCTACAGTGGGGGGAAGTGCAACAGGCCAACAGCATGTGCACCAAGGCCCGCCCCCACTCGATCATGATTGGAGGAAGGCCCCTCTCATCCTGATTGGATGAAGGTTTTGCCACCCGCCACCAAAACTGAAACTAGGGGGTTTTTTTTACCCCAGGGGCTCACTGGGGACAGGGAGGAACTCCTTATATGGTCAGCACACTCTATAGTAGGGAGGATTATCCAGAAAAAAAGAAAAAATAAGTGATATTTGAATTAAGTTAAATCACTGAATATACCTTTAAGGAGTGCCAGTAAATAACTGAGATATGGTCTAGTCTAGCTGATACAGATCTCCAAATGTTTACATAAACAGTACAATAAATACAAACAAAAGCACTGATTCTTAAAGTTCTTGTCAAATTGCATCTTAACTTTTTTTTTGCAAAAAAAAAAGTTTAATAAAAAATAGAAAAGCAGCAAAGCCAGCATCCATAATACATCAACATGGATTTTATTTTCATTTTAGTTTCAGATGAACATTTCACATTTGTTTTTTTTTATACAAAATCATTAGAAAACGTCTGACACTCCAACTCCCCCACTGCTATAGCCTTCTTTTGAACCTTTACACCTCACACATCAAAAAAGGAGAACGGGAAACCATCTGGACCAAAATGATGAGCCTCAAGCATTACGTTTCAGGGCCGGCCAAATTACAACCCACAGTTCGGTTTCTGCACGGCCGACAAAAGACACCCCAGAATTTCTAAGCTAAAGCTTGAATCCACGGCATGGCCTGGTAACATGGTCCAGTGGTGAGATATCTTGCCACATCAAGTCAAGTACAGAGAGGAGCAGTAAATGTGTTGAGCCGGATTTAGGAGGTGATTTATACGTTGTTGCACGGCGGTGTCGCGTACCAAAAATGGCTAATCTACAAAGCTCGTAAAGCATCGCACCGCAATGTGTCGTGACCTTGTAGACCTGCTATTTCCAGGTATAAATCAGGCATTAAACTTAGGGCGTCACACGCTGGAAATAGCCAATCTACAAGCCTGCCACGCGCCATGTTCCGTTGTGAGCACGTACTGTAGATCTGTAGAAATTACGCATTAAAGAAGATGCGAAGGATAACAGTGCGGCTGCTTACAAACAACTGCAGCGCTGAAAACTTTCATTTGGGACCCGAGTTCCTTTGTCTATCTGTCTCACGACCCATTTGATCATCTTGGTGTCCTCCTTACTGTATGGACACGTACAGTACCACATCAACACCACCATGCATGTTTTCTTACACATGACAAAATGATTGGTTATGATTGGTTACGTAGATTTTTTTTAAGAGAGAGAGAGAGACAGATATGAGTAATAGAGATTTAAGTCAAACAATGGCTGCAGGCCTTATAGAGGGGGAAGGGGTAGAAAGGTTCACTGTGCCAAGTGGACTGTGCCAACTAGAACAATTGAAGGCCAATTTCTAAAAGTTTTGTAAATTCCCAGCACGCCTGCGTCGCGCGCGCCCCACACACACACACCCCCACACACACACACACACACAGTATTTCAGCTTGCATAATCTTTCTCTATCACAGTCACCTCATCTTTCTCTATCAGTCACACACATATCAGCCAGCATACACACACATTCAAAAGTATTGTATATAGTGTATTCTCTGCCTCATGCCAAAAGGTTCAACGACATTCTTCGAAAGATAAAAACCAAAACGTCAGAGTGAACTACTACTCTCACACACACACACACACGCGCCCTACCACTGCAATATGCTTCACTTCTGGCAGGGACATGTGTAGGAGGCGACGGTGCGTGTGAGGAGAGGTTCTTATTAAATTAAATTAAAACGCACACAGGATTAGAATCAAAATGGAAAATAAAACAGCTTTCATTAGCCAAGAGGGAGTAAATCAACCCTCGCGAAACAAAACAAACCACGACGACAGGGGCAGAGAGGCACTTATAGGACGACCAATTCAAAATAACGGGAGCGCGTGGCGCCGTGTGCGTGTGTGTGACTACCTGGAGACAAGAGCTACATTTGCAAAGAGGATGTTGGGCACGCAGGCTCCAAAACACTCCTTTCACCAGGTATTCGCTTATAGGAGCACGTTTGTTTGTATGTATCATGGGTGGTTGTTGTTTTTGTTTTTTAAGCGGTTGGCACATGTACATGCAAAGCTTCAAGTTCACCCGCGCAGGGTAACTGAGGGGGCGAATTGAATCGGGGAGCGAGAGACGGGAGTAGGGAGGGTAGGGAGAAGAAAGGTGGACATGTACGTGGACAGACAAGACTGACGAAGACGGGCTCTTGAGTGTGCTCGGCCCCCCGTCTTTAATCCTGCCCTTCCCCCTTCCCCCTCCCCCCCTCGTGTCACATGTGTTCATATAGCAGCTCTGATTGGTCGCTGCAGCCGTCCGTCAGTCAGTCAGTCAGTCTCCAGGATGAGCGGCGGCTGCTCGTTCTCCTCCTCCAATCGTAGGTCGTTGAGGTCGTCCTCCAAGCCGGCCCCTCCCACGGCGCCCTGCTCCTCGCAGTAACCTAGCAGCAAGACACAGTTCAAAGGTCAAATACAACACCGGCTGGAATATTCCATTTAGACCCGAGGACGATTCTACATATGACTTCTACATCCATGTTTCTACTGTAGGTCAGTGGCGCCCAAACTATTTCATGTCAAGAACCCCTAGAATTATTCAAATTAAAAAAATTAAAAATTATACTAATGTATTTGGCCGCCGACCCCCATCTGAATATATTAGTTCCAGGGACCCCTCCAGAAGCAAAGATTTGAGTTAAAAAAAAAACGTTCACTCTGAAAGAATATATATATTCAAAGATTTGCGCCACATTTGTGATTTTTCCAAAATAGCAGATCTACAAGCTCGTAGCGCGGCACTGCGCTATGAGCTTGTAGATCTGCTATTTTTCAATAGCTAAAGTATAACATAACACTAAAAGGGGTTCCCGTCTAGAATGGGATATTCCCCATGGTCCCAAGACGAGGCGGTATACGCTCCAACTGACGTTCTTTGACGAACATTAGATTCAGATCAAACGCCGAAAGAATACTGTAGAACAAAGTATACAGGAAATATTTGACTTGACCCATTCAGGACGGGAACCCCTTTTGGTGTTTTAAGCATTAAGTTATACGTTAGCTATTGAAAAATAGCAGATCTACAAGCTCGTAGATCTGCTATTTTTGAAAAATCTTGAAAATGTGGCGCAAATCTTTGAATATATATTCTTCCAGAGCTAACGTTTTTAGCTCAAATATTTGCTTCTGGGGGGGGGGGGTCCCTGGAATAACATATGTGACTAAATTTGACTGAGGGGCTGCCATTGGATTTTTTGGAATTTTCGTTTTTTCATCCCATGTGAAAGCAGGGAATCATAGCTTCAAATTGACATATTGGTTGTTCAGTTTGACCCACCAGTTTTGGAGATATGGCTTATAGAGTAATGTCTTACAGAAAACAGAGAATTGAGAAAACAGGCTTGAAAGGTTCACTTCTGTGGACTCTAACATTACACCTAGCTACATGTTTAAGCATTTATTTCATATTTACATGTCGATTTCAGCTCCAACACTTATTTCAGACATGCTCTAGTATGTGAAGAGTCTGCCTGTGCTATTAACTCATTTTGAAAAAAAGAAAAAAAAGTGTTTCTCCTCTGGTGAAATGCTGGAATTTGCGCGATGGCAGTCTCTCAGTCAAATCTGGTCACATATTTTCAAATGGGGGGGGGGGTCCGCGGCCAAATACAGATAATTCTGGGGTCCTTGACATGAAAAAGGTTGAGCACCACTGACATAGAACCATAGGTTTTTCAGAAAAATCGGCCTGAGGCCTAAATAGGTTAAGCCCAGTCCACATAAATGTTTTACAACGCAACAAGTTGCAACTTCCACCACTTGCAACAGAACCCCAAACAGAACCCCAAACAGAACCCCAAAATTGCAAAGGTCCCAATTCAAAATGCTGCAGCTGGTTTTACCATTCAGTGATGTGGACTTCACTTTACTGAAACGTTTCGTCTTAAACTGGTTACAGTTTGGTTAATGATGAACTGAAATGTAAAGCTTCTTATCTGAGCAGCAGTGTCAGACATGTGAGGCATATTTTGTCCTACGAATACCTTTAGTGACCGCAGAGCCGTAGGTCTGAGCCACCAGCGGGCGATCGTGTGACCCCTGCTCCAAGATCTCGTTGGGCGCCTCGGCGCTGCCGTCTAACCTGGACACACAACACAAGGACCGACCAAAAATTACACACATACAGAGGCCTACATGGGCAACTGGCCATGTCCAGGCCAACATGTGGCCCTCAGGTTAACACAATCAGCGCCGGGATGTCTTTCAAATTAACAGATCGGGGGGCCGCGCAGATATGGCCGCTTTTACTCTGTAAAGCCCCCCCCTTCCATTCCGGACAAAAATCGATCGCGTTCATATTTTGAGAGAGGCAGGTCAGAAGTCAGAAATGAAGAGCTTAGTATATCCATCTGATCAAAACCACGGAGAGCGCCCTAGAGGATTCTTTCTGCAGCGTTAACAGGGAAGTGAATGGGACCGCGGATGTGCGAAGAGCGAAGACTATGGTGGCCTTGGAGGCCAACTCAAAAAGAACAAAATTTTAGAATATTTTTCTCTCGTTTGATATCAATAATAATGCGCTAGGACGTGTAACCCGTCGGTTGGATTTGCTTTCAATTAAAATATAGCAAAAATAGCTGATCTACAAGCTCAAAACGCATCACAGATCGGCTATTTTTGCTACGACAGTGGCAAAAATAGCCACAGAGTGTGGAAATATTGTGGCTTTCTCCATTGTCAAAGTTGCCCACCCCTGGATTACACACACACACACACACACACACACACACACACACACACACACACACACACACACACACACACACACACACACACACACACACACACACACACACACACACACACACACACACACACACACACACACACACACACACACACACACACACACACACACAGTCTGTTTGTTTACATATACAGAGGCAGTAGTACAGCATGTTCCTGGTGTGCGTGTGCGTTACCTGTGCTGTTTCATAAGTGTGCATTCTCCTCCCTCTTGAGGGTCTAGGTTGTACAGATACAGGTAGCCATCAGCGGCCGCCACCAGCAACCGTGGGATCTTCTGGATCCTGTCATGTCAGCAAGGACACACACACACACACACACACACACACACACAATTTACAATTACAATTTAGGCATTTAGCAGACGCTCTTAATCCAGAGCGACTTACATTAAGCAATAACAAAAAGCATGGCATACATCACATGTATAAAAAGTAGTTATCATGAATCATGCGTAAACTAAGAACGTAACAGTGGAGTATCTATGTAAACTATACATACTATACTATATAATATATTATACATGTGTACTATAAAGTGCTATGACTACATAAAGTGCAATTCTAGAGCTGTCTACATAACAAGCTATAAGTCTGTTTAAAATACTATCTAAGTCTACATAATGTGCTATCTAAGGGGCTAGGCTAGGGCAAGTGCTACGGGCCATGGTGGAGTCTGAAGAGGTGGGTTTTCAGACTACGGCGGAAGATTGGGAGTGAGGCTGCAGTTCTGACTGCAATGGGAAGTGCATTCCATAGTTTTGGAGCCAGAAGGGAGAAGAGTTTGGGACGTGTGGAGCGTTGTCCCGGCGTTTTTAGTGAAGGTACCTCCAGCTTCCCTGCGTTGGCTGATCTGAGTGAGCCACACACTTTAGAGTACTCGTTCTAAGGCAAGAACAGACAGTGACAATATGCAGTCTCTGCAGTGTTTCGAACAACAAACACTAAATAATAAAGGCCTCATAAGTAATCGCTTGGGTTGTCTTTTTCTTTCATTTTGTGTGTGTGACATGTGTGTGTGTGTGTGTGGTTAGTTAGCATGACATCATCATGGTTCCTAGCTACTCAAAATGAAATGAGACATTGATTTGTTTGACTCTGTGTCTGGCTCTGGACATGGTCTCAGTGTCTGGCTCTGGACATGGTCTCAGTGTCTGGCTCTGGACATGGTCTCAGTGTCTGGCTCTGGACATGGTCTCAGTGTCTGGCTCTGGACATGGTCTCTGTGTCTGGCTCTGGACATGGTCTCTGTGTCTGGCTCTGGACATGGTCTCTGTGTCTGGCTCTGGACATGGTCTCTGTGTCTGGCTCTCTGTGTCTGGCTCTGGACATGGTCTCTGTGTCTGGCTCTGGACATGGTCTCTGTGTCTGGACATGGTCTCTGTGTCTGGACATGGTCTCTGTGTCTGGCTCTGGACATGGTCTCAGTGTCTGGCTCTGGACATGGTCTCTGTGTCTGGCTCTGGACATGGTCTCAGTGTCTGGCTCTGGACATGGTCTCTGTGTCTGGACATGGTCTCTGTGTCTGGCTCTGGACATGGTCTCTGTGTCTGGCTCTCTGTGTCTGGCTCTGGACATGGTCTCTGTGTCTGGCTCTGGACATGGTCTCTGTGTCTGGACATGGTCTCTGTGTCTGGCTCTGGACATGGTCTCTGTGTCTGGACATGGTCTCTGTGTCTGGCTCTGGACATGGTCTCTGTGTCTGGACATGGTCTCTGTGTCTGGCTCTGGACATGGTCTCTGTGTCTGGACATGGTCTCTGTGTCTGGACATGGTCTCAGTGTCTGGCTCTGGACATGGTCTCTGTGTCTGGACATGGTCTCTGTGTCTGGACATGGTCTCTGTGTCTGGCTCTGGACATGGTCTCAGTGTCTGGCTCTGGACATGGTCTCAGTGTCTGGCTCTGGACATGGTCTCAGTGTCTGGCTCTGGACATGGTCTCAGTGTCTGGCTCTGGACATGGTCTCAGTGTATGGCTCTGGACATGGTCTCAGTGTCTGGCTCTGGACATGGTCTCAGTGTATGGCTCTGGACATGGTCTCTGTGTCTGGACATGGTCTCAGTGTCTGGCTCTGGACATGGTCTCTGTGTCTGGACATGGTCTCAGTGTCTGGCTCTGGACATGGTCTCTGTGTCTGGACATGGTCTCAGTGTCTGGCTCTGGACATGGTCTCAGTGTCTGGCTCTGGACATGGTCTCTGTGTCTGGACATGGTCTGTGTCTGGACATGGTCTCAGTGTCAGGCTCTGGACATGGTCTCTGTGTCTGGACATGGTCTCAGTGTCTGGCTCTGGACATGGTCTCTGTGTCTGGACATGGTCTCAGTGTCTGGCTCTGGACATGGTCTCTGTGTCTGGACATGGTCTCAGTGTCTGGACATGGTCTCAGTGTCTGGCTCTGGACATGGTCTCTGTGTCTGGACATGGTCTCTGTGTCTGGACATGGTCTCAGTGTCTGGCTCTGGACATGGTCTCTGTGTCTGGACATGGTCTCAGTGTCTGGACATGGTCTCAGTGTCTGGCTCTGGACATGGTCTCTGTGTCTGGACATGGTCTCTGTGTCTGGCTCTGGACATGGTCTCTGTGTCTGGACATGGTCTCTGTGTCTGGCTCTGGACATGGTCTCAGTGTCTGGCTCTGGACATGGTCTCTGTGTCTGGACATGGTCTCTGTGTCTGGCTCTGGACATGGTCTCAGTGTCTGGCTCTGGACATGGTCTCAGTGTCTGGCTCTGGACATGGTCTCTGTGTCTGGCTCTGGACATGGTCTCTGTGTCTGGACATGGTCTCTGTGTCTGGCTCTGGACATGGTCTCAGTGTCTGGCTCTGGACATGGTCTCTGTGTCTGGACATGGTCTCAGTGTCTGGACATGGTCTCAGTGTCTGGCTCTGGACATGGTCTCTGTGTCTGGACATGGTCTCTGTGTCTGGCTCTGGACATGGTCTCTGTGTCTGGACATGGTCTCTGTGTCTGGCTCTGGACATGGTCTCAGTGTCTGGCTCTGGACATGGTCTCTGTGTCTGGACATGGTCTCTGTGTCTGGCTCTGGACATGGTCTCAGTGTCTGGCTCTGGACATGGTCTCTGTGTCTGGACATGGTCTCTGTGTCTGGCTCTGGACATGGTCTCAGTGTCTGGCTCTGGACATGGTCTCAGTGTCTGGCTCTGGACATGGTCTCTGTGTCTGGCTCTGGACATGGTCTCTGTGTCTGGACATGGTCTCTGTGTCTGGCTCTGGACATGGTCTCTGTGTCTGGACATGGTCTCAGTGTCTGGCTCTGGACATGGTCTCTGTGTCTGGACATGGTCTCAGTGTCTGGCTCTGGACATGGTCTCTGTGTCTGGACATGGTCTCAGTGTCTGGCTCTGGACATGGTCTCAGTGTCTGGCTCTGGACATGGTCTCTGTGTCTGGACATGATCTCAGTGTCTGGCTCTGGACATGGTCTCTGTGTCTGGACATGGTCTCAGTGTCTGGCTCTGGACATGGTCTCTGTGTCTGGACATGGTCTCAGTGTCTGGCTCTGGACATGGTCTCTGTGACTGGCTCTCTGTGACTGATTGAGATCACGATTCTCATTTACTCCATGAAAACATTATATTGTCTTTCGTCTGTAGTTGCTGAACATTCAAAATGTGTCACCTGGAACCAACTACTGTGGCTTTAAACAGACAACATCAAAGTGCTTGACTTAAACCTCTCCTTAGGTGTATGAATCTAGAGCTCCATCTTTTTTCGATTAATTGTGCAGCACTATAGGGATGTGTGTGTGTGTGTGTGTGTGTGTGTGTGTGTGTGTGTATGCGTGTGTGTGTGTGCACTCACACAGCTAGGGCACAGATGTTCTTGTGTCCAGAGAAGGGCAGCCGTACGGTGGCGAAGGCTCGTCCCTGCGTCCACATCTCTGTGACCTGGGCTGGCAGGTAGGTGGTCGACGCCATCAGCACTTTCCCCAAGTACCCTCCCCATGTGGTGGGCTCCTCCGCTGGGCTACACACACACACACACACACACACACACACACACAATAAAGAGCATAAGAAAATGAGAGAATAACTGATTTAAGCGACACAAGCGAGCTACGTAGTGTTTCTCACTTGTAAATCGGTAGTCCCTGCTGGCTAAAATAGGCATGCTAGCTATAATTCTACGTAGAAAATGCAATGCACACTTGTACATCAGTTACTTACGGCGGCAACGACGCCATCACGCGTACGCTCAGGTGGATAATAAAGGTATATACACTCACACATACTTCTCCTTCTGCGTCTCCAGTTTGAAAATGTGGACAGTCTCTGTGTTGCTGGAGGCAGACAGGTAGAGGCCCTCCATACTGAACGCCAGCGAACAGATACTCACGCACCTAGAAGATAGGCATTACTATACTGTTAGGAGGACAGAAATGCTCATTTCTCAAATCCTAAATCCTACAATACTTGTGCAGTCAATTTGCCGTCACAACTATAGCAATGTGCGTACACGCACACACACATGCCGAGTAACTGAACTGAATGAACTGCTGTATACGAGTCGTCTGTAAATGATTTCACTACCTCTTGACTCCTCGTCGAAACTCAAAGAGTTTCTGTCCCTCTGGGATGGAGAAGACACGAATCACTGTACCCTGAGAAGTATTGAAAGACACAAAAAACAGCACAGATGTACAGTAAGACATACAGTATATCGCCAGAAAATGAAAAGGAGGTTCATGAATGTCCCCCTGCAGTGAAACTAGGGCACACACTGATATTACCAACAGAACAGGCCAAGTAAAGACATACCTTCTCCGAGGCTGTGGCCAATTTGGTTCCACTAGCATCAAAGGCCAACGCAGCTAAAGGACTGTCATGGGCTGGGATCATGTTAGCCGCCCGCTAGAAGGGTGAAATGCACAGACGGTCACTAACTGATACAGCGTTAAGACACATACTGCTGCTCAATGTCATTCTAATCCACTCCACCTCCATTTGCACATCCAGGTTAAGGGCTCACCACATTGAATGAAGGCTCATCCAGGTTAAGGGCTCACCACATTGAATGAAGGCTCTCACCACCCAAATAGTTAAGAAGCGGACGCAGACTAGAAACCCCTCTGACAGCGAGTCTGCATCGAAGCCGATTCAACACAGAACCCTAAACGGAAGCGCACTTACAAGAGGATGATACCGACTTAACCCATTTGGCCCGACGTCAAAAAAAAAGTTCGCTCTGAAATAATATATATTCAAAGATTTGTGCCGCATTTTTACGATTTTTCAAAAATAGCAGACCTACAAGCTCGTAGCGCGCCACTCGGTGGCACGCTATGAGCTTGTAGATCTGCTATTTTTCAATAGCTAAAGTATAACATAATGCTTAGTTAAAACACCAAAAGGGGTTCCCGCCCAGAATGGGTTAACCCACAGCACTACCTCTAAACTGAAGTGCATATACAAGTGGATATACCAACTTAACACACATACAAAGGGGCCTGTGTTTGTGTGTGTGTGTGTGCGCGCGCTGACCTACCAGGTTGACAGTGTCAAACACTTGGACCTCTCCTATCGTGGCACTGCCAGGGTAGGCAAGGTAACAGTTATCATTGCTGATGGAGAGGGCACACAGACCTAGAGAGTGGGAGGGAGAATGCAGAGAAAGGAATTACACTAAAGGCCATTACACACTGGCCCATTAGTGACGCGACGCGAATAAACCACCCGATAAGGCAAGATATTTTTTTGACGCAGCTGCCTAATAGTGTTTCCCAAACTTTTTCATGTCAAGGACCTCCAAATTGACACTAATTAGCCTGCGGACCCCCATTTGAAAAGATATGCCAGGGACCCCCATAAGAGAAGATTCTTAGGGCTCTAGCAGAGATTCTCAAATCGATTAATTTCAAGGACCCCCAGTTTGACATGCATTAGCCTACGGACCCCCATTTAATGGCATTTCTATCTCTGGGACCCCCAATTTATGTTGTAAAATCAATGTTAATTTAACTCTGTGTGTACAAATGGAACCAAACCGGTCCGTTTGGTTCCAAGTTACTTAACCACCTACAAGGTAACAGAAACTAAAAGAAAAAGGAGTAATAGAACATGTAGACAAAAATTCTTAATATACATTTTGGCTAACGAAATCCTTTCACCTGAGGGGAGTTTCCCCGGTTGGACGTAGCGTGTGGAAGAAACACGTTATTCCAACCAGTTCCTTTCCCCTCCATCAGGCGCCCCGGCTGGCCAGGGGGAGGTAGTTTAGAGACCAGGATTACTGCATGTTTTTTTGTGAGGGTACCCTAGGGGACAACCCCGCCTCGGGTATTGGCACTGATGACGCAGAGGAGAGAACACGCCCCCAGCGTCCCCAGCGGGAATCGAACCCAGGACCTTACTACCTACTGTGCCACCGTGCCCCTCCTTCATCCACTTGCAGATTAGCCATTATTAAATCTAGTATAAAGCCCTTGGGTATACGCATACGGTCAACTAAGTATAGGGTTTGAGTGGTTTAATTACCACCATGGTGCCACCGAAAGTGTTGCTTATTTAGGATATTTATTCCAAGCCGCGAGTGACACAGAAAACACAAGAGATTATAGACAGGGCAGCCTGAGATGAGATGAGATCATCTTGGCCATGCATTGTTGTGAAACCTCACCTGTGGGGTTGGGTGGGGTCTCTCTGATGGTGTGCAGGACTTTCATGTCCCTGATGTTGTGGATGTACAGTGACTCCTCCAGACAAACTATAAGCCTCTGTAAGGGAAACATAACCCCACCATCAAAGACCAACACGACCCAAAGACCAGAGGAAGCACAAATAAGACAGCTTTTTTCTTTTTCTTTTTTATGAGCGAGCAGCGTGTTTGATGTATTTGTTTCTAAACGGCTGTTGAACTGTGGGCCAGTGTGTGTGTGTGTGTGTGTGAGATCTCTAGAGCACAACCATCGTCCAGCATGTCGGATGACTGAACTCCAGAACAATACATGTGTGTGAATTTTATACAGTCTTACTCAGAGGAGGAGGAGTAACTGTTGGTCACATGACCAGACAGGTAGCCTCTACATCAGACAATGGGATAAATGTAATTAGAATGACAAGTGGTCCAAGTGTGGGTGGGTTTGAAGAAACTGCGATGGGTAAACATGACCTTACAAAGACATCGTCTAGGCTGGTGTTGCTAAAACAGCTGGAGACTGGAGCCATCTCACACCAACACTTGTCATAACAAAAGCCTATTGATGTGCGTAAATGGTTGATTAAGTCAAGAGAGGCCTATTACTTACAGTGTAGACCACACCCAGCTAGACTAGACAATCAAGATATGCAGTTTTAAGAATGAATAGTGTGAGTGCAGATTCACACAATTATGTTTGAATGCACGATTTCATATTTCCCATTACAGTGTGTGTGTGTGTGTGTGTGTGTGTGTGTGTGTGTGTGTGTGTGTGTGTGTGTGTGTGTGTGTGTGTGTGTGTGTGTGTGTGTGTGTGCGTGCGTGCGTGAGTGACTAATGGGCTTCTGCCCGCCTGTTGAAATAAGAGACCATGTATAGTTGTATGAATGAAACCGTATAGGAATGTGTGTGTGTGTGTGTGTGTGTGTGTGTGTGTGTGTGTGTGTGTGTGTGTGTGTGTGTGTGTGTGTGTGTGTGTGTGTGTGTTTCCCCCCCTACCTGTCTATTGAGTTTGACGGCCAGTATGGTGTTGGAGTAGGAGTAGTTACAGATCTCCGTTCCCTTCTTGAAATGACAAACTTTGAGCTTCCGGGGCGCCTTCAGACTGACGATAGCCACCAGACTGCTGGAGAATAGACGCTCCACAATACACACATCCTCCGTGTCCGCTGAGGAAGATTCAGACAGACAGACAGACAGACAGACAGACAGACAGACAGCACAGGTCATGAATCAAACCCATGACACAGAGAAATGTACGTTTAGTATGTGTCATAGTCCACTGAGAAACAGTCAGGCAGTCAGTGGGTCTATTCCTAATGGAAGACTTTCTAGTAATGATGGCCCATCGAGGTTTCTTTTCCCCACAACAGGCTGTGGTTTAAGTGGTTAATGAATATTTTAAAGTATTGTGTATGTGCTGCTGATGTGCAGTCATTGTATCTTGGCTTATGAGTTGTGTATTAATGCTGATGACCCATTAACCCATTTTGGGCGGGAACCCCATTTGGTGTTTTAAGCATTGTGTTATACTTTAGCTGTTGAAAAATAGCAGATCTACAAGCTCCGAGTGCCGCGCTACGTCAGGCCTAAATGGGTTAACGTAACGGCACACTGCAAATGGCTACGGAAATGTGCAGAACAAAGATATAAAGAAATGATTGTCATACTACTCGTTAGTTCCGCACGATTCTTGCTCAAATGTGAATCTCGATTTTGCTCCACGAGAGAATTTTCCATGAAAATATTTATTGTCTTTAGTCTGTAGTTGCTGAACATTACTACATTCAATGCAGAGATTAAAATAGGGTGCATTTTGCATCCCAAAACGCAGTTTATAGTTAAGGGACGTCACGCAATAAAACAACGACCTCTACATCCACGGGATGCACTACTACTGTACTACTGTACTGTTTTTTATTCTAGTTTATTTTGCTAGCTTTAGTTATAATAATCATTTCTTCTATTTTCTACATTAATATAACCACATTATAACCATATAAAAAGAAATGGGAGTTAAATGCTGCAATTTGTAAAAATGGCAAAATATGACTCCTATTGAAGTGGGACTCATAAAATGTCCCTGGGACTCATCTAAATTCTAAAAGACCATCCCTGCATCCCGGGACTCATTACATTGAAAACCTATTTGCATCACTGACATTCAAAATGTGCCACTTGGCTGGAGCCAACTACTGTGGCTTTAAACAGACAACATCAAAGTGTTTGACTTAAACAGACAACATCAAAGTGTTTGACTTAAATCTCTCTTATAAAGTCTCTCTCTTGTAGCAAAAACATAAGAGTAACTAAAATGTATCAGACAGTCAACTAGTGCTGCACCATTTTTCACGATTCTTCACAAAGTGAGATTGCATAGGTGTCTGAAATTAGATCACACACACACACACACACGACAGCGAAAGAACAAACTAACGGAAGATACTCACTACATTCATAAATCTGCTCCAATTTGTCCACAGACGAGAGGGAGAAGAACTTGTATCCTGATTTGGTGCCAACAGCTAAGGACCTGCGCAAAGTGATTGCAGACACACCAGTAGCAATTATCCAACAATGAATGATGCAGAGAGATGTCAGACACACACACACACACACACACACACACACACACACACACACACACACACACACACACACACACACACACACACACACACACACACACACACACACACACACACACACACACACACACACACACACACACACACACACACACACACACACACACACACACACACACACACAATTCAATTCATAGAAATATCCTAAATGAAATACATTCAAATAAACACTGGGAAATGTCCTGGTGTGTATACATTGCAAATCCCAAGCCTTTAGCATGAGATTGAAGCACATACCAAAAATGACACAAGAAAGAAAAAAAGACATCCCCTTTGGCCGTTTCCTCCCTGTCTCGACCACGCTTCCCAGTGACTGTCACCAAATCCTAGTGTGTCACCTGCTCCCCACATGGTGATGACAGTGTGGCTCACACGACACAATAACATGTGTTGTAATAGCCGCAATTTGCAACTCTAGATTTTTTTTACAATGGGATGAATCTAGAGTTGCAATACCCTCCATTGACTCCCCACTCATCATTTTGCGTTTGCGATCTGCTGGTCTTAAACAACGTTAAACTCACCAACATTGCAGCTGTAGTCCAAGCTTGAATTTTGCTCTTTCAATCTGCAAAGCTTGTTTTTCATAAAAATCCCCCGTAGACATGTTATGAGCTACTTTCTGTCCAAAATATTCCACAAGTGATATTCCGATCCGCCATTTTGGAATTCTGCGACGGGCCGTAAAACAAGACGTGAGGGGGAGAGCTTGTTTAATAGAATCTTACCCATAGAGTATATAAAAGGATAGAGACTGATCTGGCGCGAAGCTCCGCCCCCCCAGCTATTCATGTCAGTGGAAGTTGCTCAGTGGCGTTTTGAAGCACCCGGAAGACTGCCGGAAGTACCGTCTGAGAACGTCTACATCCGCATTTGACCACCACATTTTGGTGGTCAAATGCGGAAGTGCAACCGAGCGCTCAATGTTAAAGCCCAGCTGCACGGGGTTTCCCGGTCATGAATCCACGGGTCCGCCTGTAGTCCCTCCTCCTACCACTAGGGAGGAGAGCTTCAGCGTTGAATAGCCTCACTGGCTAGCCTCGGTCCCAGGCTCACTTAACTGCGAAAAGAAGAGCCTGGTCACAACGTAAGGCAAAGAAGCTATCGGCGGACGTATCCTCCGGAACATCCATCAGATGTATTTCCCCCGGATACGATATTTTCCCGACCAATCACAACACTTGTTTCATTCGCGGAGAATGTGAACTGATTTGTAAAGCATCAACGTCATTTCCTTGTTTCGGTGGAGACTAGTAAACACAGCCGCACCGCTTGACGTAGTTATTTTACACGCAACACTTCCGCTGATAGTCTTTTCAGCGTAGGTCTTGCCCAGGGTGCTCACTGGCCCCTTGATCTTACCTGCACAGGTAAGACACCCAAAGAAGAGGCCGACGCAGCGCGACGCCCCGTCACGCACGGCCTTCTATTAAACAAGCTCTCCCCCTCACGTCTTGTTTTACGGCCCGTCGCAGAATTCCAAAATGGCGGATCGGAATATCACTTGTGGAATATTTTGGACAGAAAGTAGCTCATAACATGTCTACGGGGGATTTTTATGAAAAACAAGCTTTGCAGATTATAAGAGCAAAATTCAAGCTTGGACTACAGCTGCAATGTTGGTGAGTTTAACGTTGTTTAAGACCAGCAGATCGCAAACGCAAAATGATGAGTGGGGAGTCAATGGAGGGTATTGCAACTCGATTCATCCCATTGTAAAAAAAAATCTAGAGTTGCAAATTGCGGCTAGTGTTGTAATAACATTAGCCTCTCTGACCAAGGACAGTGATCAGCAAACCTATAGTTTCACCGAATGTCCCTCATACTACTACTAACATTACATTTTAAACTGCACACCAAAACACCAGGGGATTAATTCATTGCTGCCTACAACACTTCTACAAACACCAGCCATGTCCAAGTATACATAAAAACCACCCAAACAAAACATGCTAACGTTAGCCACGTTCATCAGACATTATCATCCCAAAGAACGAAGTCAAAGTCTAAGTTCTAAAGTTTTGCAATTCACTTTACTACATCATGCGTGTTACATGACACCTCCTGCGTGTTGTTAACTTGTTAGCTAAAGTTAGCGCATGTATGCTACACTGTGTGTGACTGTGTGCATCCATGCTAGTATCGATGGCTATAGCTAACGATCGACTAGCAGTGATAGGCAGGTGAAACCAAAATAACCATTTCAATGAGCCAGCAAGCGAAATAACACGGTGATCATGCATCGGAGAGGGGCCTCAAACAAAGCAGCCAACCTGCATTATTATTATTATTATTAGCCAACCATGGTAACGTCACAGAGCACCACCACCAGGCCAGGCCACGGTGGATCGGATCCCCCCGCCGGCCACTCTCCCTCATCCTCCCCGGCCCTTACTTACGTGTTGTCCTGGTTGAAGTTGGCGAAGAGGAGCTGGCTTCCGCCAGCATCCCCGCTTTGACTGGCCAGGTTCATGGGCTCGACACCATTGATTTACGGTGAGAATGTATTATTAGAGCAGATATTAAAGGCAGAGGTTTGTGACCGTCTGTGCTCAAAGGCTGAAGAAGAGAGGAGCTTCCATCGTCGCTTCTTCTTTCAGCCTTGTTCCAGTGATTGTTGTTGTTTTTTCCAGCTAGGGGCTGTTGCTCTCTCTCTCCCCCAAACCGCGCATGCTCTGTTTGTGTTGCTCGCGCAGCTAGCTCCGGTTGTACGACGGTGTCGTCGTAGCCAATGAAATGTTGTCTTCTTCTTCTTTTTGTTGTTTTACGGCAGTTGGCAACCAGATTATGGTGCATTACCGCCATCTAGTGGTGATCCATCTATTGGATCACCCGTACGAATCCTTTCCCTCTATATCCTCTCCCGAGTCCTTTACTTTGACTACCATACACAAAAAATAAAATAAAATAAATAATCAACCGCTCTGTTATTATCCTCCTACTCCGGACCCGAAGTAGGCATGAATCCCTCCCTCAACACAATGTCCAGGTCCTCCCCACTGACGTCTTCAACTTTCAGAAATCTCCTTGCTGCCTCGAGAATCATCTTTATTCTTTCGGATTTCCCTTTGATTTCCACAGCGCAATTAATCACCATCGCGATGAACGCCAAATAAGCCGTCACCTGTACTTCTCCTTTCCTCCTGTTGCTCTGCCACTCCTTTCTCACTCCTTTCTTCCCTCTCCTCCACTCTTTTCACTGCTTCTGCATAGGACATTTCCCTCTTCCCCGTTCTAACGTTATTCACTTTGGTTTCCTGTGCCTTCCTTGGGCACTGTGCTGACCCAGTGTAATGATCTCCCTTACAGTGCAGGCACTTTGCCGGTTCCTCGCTGCAGCCCTTGCAGTTTTCCTCACTACATCTCGCACACCTTTTAACTCCTCTGCAGACAGCAGCGACATGTCCATACTGTTGGCAGCAAAAGCACCTGAGTGGTGCCCTTTCGAATGGTCGAACCCTGAAACTCATGTAACTACAGTAAACTCGCTCTGGTAGCTTGTCCCCTTCAAATGTCAAGCAAACAGACTTAGTTTCCTCTCTTTCACCATCTCTGAACCTTGTCAGCTGTTTTGCATCACATACTTTATCGATCTCAAGAAATTCATCTGGCTTTACTGATAATGGAACTCCACCGACCACTCCCTTGATCTTCCTTTTAGACCCTCCCAACTGAAATGTACTCACTGGGCATTTATTAAATGATTTAATTTTTAGAGCTTTGCCGTCCATGCACTGAATAATCACCAGTCCTGTCCTGCTGATCCTTACTGATTGTACTTTTCCCACTTTCCGCTCAACAAACTTTCCCACTGCCTGTGGTTCACTAAAGATACTGTCGAGTTGCTTCTGTGCTCTCATCCCAACCACAAGATTCCCTTCTTGCTTCCTGAGTTTGTGCGCCTACTTCTTTTCCTCTTGCTATCAGTTCCACGCATATCCTCATCCGTTCTCATCTCTTGTGTCTACAGTCTCCTCTCCACCACGCATATTTCCTCTTCTTCATCTGAGCGATCCGACCACGGGTCAGTCGACACCTTCCTCCTCTCAGCACGCCGATGCTTCTGACTCTCACTCGCATACTGTGTCCCGCCATGCATTGCACCCGCCCGACTGGCCCCTTCCAATGAAATGTTGTCCAGCAGGGGGAGTGGGTTTACCCAGGCTAGTGTCGTCGCGCTCCGAGAATAGCAGATCTACAGGCCCACAGCGCGTCAAGTCCCTGATGTGTCGTGGGCTTGCTGATCTGCTATTTTGAGATGCGGCGCGCAGTACATTTAAAGGGATAGAACGCCCTTTTTCTCAGATGTCACCACAGCCTAGGTCTATTTATTTGAATAGTTAATAGTACCTCCGTCCTTATTAAAACGTATACACCCTGACCCGATGTTAATAATCTGAACATTCAATTCATGCTGACTGACATGATGGTACGGTACCGATATAATATATAATATATTAGTAACTCTGGTACATGCGTTGACCAAGAGGCTAAAACCATTAAAACATGTGCAATAACGACCTCTAGTGGCTTGGAGCTGCTACGTCTGAAAGTGACTGGTTTACTAATGTGTGTGACTGTGTGGAGTGAGTGGGGCCTGGCTCTCTACTATTGAGCATAGAGAGAGTTCAAGTGAGTCCAAATTAGAATTTGGACTCACTTGGAAACACTTTTGGAAACACATCCCAATTAACAATTGGTGGGATTGGGGGTCAAATCAACTAAGTGATTCCTGAGCGCGACGCGCATCGGATCAGCGTGCGTCGCGCTCAGGAATCATTTAGTTGATTTGACCCCCAATCCCACCAAGCAGTCCCATTTTTACAGTCTTTAGTTATGACCCGGCCGCGGATCGAACCCCCGACCTCCCAGTTTCAGGGCGGACACTCTAACCACAACTTAAGGTCACTGTCTGGCCACTGTCAGTGATGGAAGAAGTATTAGCCTTAAGGCCTACTCAGATTAGTACAATCTACTCAGAAAAGTACTGATTTTTGTGACCGAAGGTCGTATTTACTATGAAAATCCGTCCCACCATCATATCGTCCGTCACACCACCATATGTGGTTGCCAATCCATCATGCCTTGTGACATCACGTGACATCATGGAGACCCGTAACGCCTCCATATATGGTCATGCCTGTGACACGTCACGCCACCATATATGGCCATCTCCATACATGAAGATCACAACGCTGACCTCATCTAACCCTAGATCCGCATATATGGAGCGGCCAGCAACTCTTGTTGATCTGACCTCATCAAACCCTGTACGCTCAAGACACACTCCATATACTGCCAGTACAGAATTAATTGATGTTGATCTGACGCCCCCCATTAAGCGCCAGCGCTCTCCCAGCAGTCTGCCGTCACCCAGGTGGATGCGTGCACGCGTCGCCCTCAGGGCGTCTTACTATGGTTTTAATTAGGCCTACTTTATATAATGTTTATCAGTTAGGATGTATGCAATAATGTAGTAGCAATATAAAGTATCCAACAATGTAACAATGTAAATACTCAGGCAAAGTACAAGTTCCTGAAAACTACATTTAACAGTTTGGACCCATTTCCACCTAAAGAACTTTGGTTCTGGAACTGGTTCTGTTTTTTTGTTGTTTTTTTTTTCCAGTTCCGAACCAACTTTTAGGGATCTGAACCAATTAATTTGGTATACAAAATTAGGCTGGATAAAAATACCCCGGTGAGTAATACTTTCCAGGACTGGATCTTGACTTGTTCACTTGATTGATTGATTGATTGATTGATTGATTGATTGATTAACAGTTTGCAGAATTACAGTACATTTCAAGTACAACTCAATACAAAAACTGTTAACAGTGAGTGGACGACACCATAAAGCATTACACTTGTTTACAATAGGGCCCACCATTTTCAATTCATCAAAACATTTAGAGACGTACGAATATACACAACTATATAGTCAAAAATAAATCATCATAGGAGGTAAAAAGGGAAAAGAAATATATACAGTGAGGGGAAACAGGGGTGGGTGGGGGATTCACAACACTTGTTGTCTTGTATATGTTTTTAATCAATACATGGTTAGACAAATGTCATAATATTAGTCACCATTGGCATAGGTTTTGTTTGTCCGTTGATGCTAATGAAATGTAAGTTATAATTATGCATGAAACAGACTTTATATGGGAAAAACAACAGTGCTTTTGCTTAGCTTCATTCATTCATTTCTAGCTCTTTGGCAAATCCAAACAGCAGCACTATATATATGGAAGAGACTATATATAGCACTATATGTAATAGAAATACAATGAGAGGTTAGCTGCATGGCACTCGTCGTCAAAACATTAAAAACATTGTTTATTTTGTTTAATATGCGTTCGGATGAGGATCAGGGACGTGCAGAGAGTGTTAGAGGGGCAGGGGCTGAAATCCCGTTAAGAGGGCACTTTTGGACAAAAATTGCGAAAATAGCAGATCTACAAGCTCTCAACGCGTCGCGCTGCTATTTTCGGGCTACAACCCAGCACTCTTTAGCTAGTGGAGATGTGGTGTAACGACATGGATTTCTAAACAAATTTGTTCAACGCAAAATACTGTGTTCAAGTTCAGGAGATTTCTGCAATTCTCCTGAATGGTGCTTGGAAAGGAGTTGCATTTGCATTTCTTTCACCATAGTAAATGCCGCATTCGTGGTCTGGAAAGGGCAGTTGTTTTACAGACGGGTAAATGGGCAGGGGCTGAAGCCCCCCTTTGATGTCTATGTGTGCACGTTCCTGATGAGGAAAAGATCCCCTGAAAGGTCAGTGTTTTAGCCTGGCTATGGTGTCATGTGTGACAAGTTGACCCATAAACGTATTTACTAAACAAGATCTCTTGACACTAGCAGTAGCATGGGCGTAACACAGTTAAATAGCCTTAGATCATAATAATAGAACATACAGCACAGCAAACACCTTGTGCCAGATGTCACAGTAGTCCTATAAAAATAATTGCTGCTTTTTTACATGAAAGTTGTAAGGCCTACTTAAAAAAAATAAAAAAATAAAAATAAAATAAATCTTCGGTTTGTATCTAACTTTTTCTTTTTTTTGTATTTGATTGAAACACAATCAAAATACCCGTCCATCAGAGACATCATCATTAGGATGATTATTTTTAAACAAGAATTTTTTGAAAAAATATTTAGATATTTATTTATTACCGTGAGACCGATTTCCCCCCATCGATGATGTCACTGGTGGACGGGTTTCTGAACTGCCCACAGGCTGTGGGCAGTTCAGGGCCACTCCTGTATGTGAGACACAGAGTAGAAAAATATTGTGGCATTTTATCATGAACATTAGTGAGGAACTGAGGACCGATTATATGAAAAGGTAGGTTGAAAAGTGGTGAAGTGGTCCTTTAATGCGCCCTGTTTAGGCTACATGTTTAATTATTACATAGGCTACTTGCTTACTTTACTTGCTTTGGCCTTTGGCAATGGAAACATAATGTTTTTCATGCCAATGAAGCCCCTTTGACATGAATAATTGAAAGTTGAGACTCTTGAGAGAGAGAGAGAGAGAGAGAGAGAGAGAGACAGACACTGAAAGCGTGTGTGTGTGTGTGTGTGTGTGTGACTGCGTATGCGTGGGTGCGTGTGCGCGCGCGTGTTTGTACGTGCGTGCGCCCGCGCGTGCGTCTCTCTCTCGCTGTGCTCTGTGTGTGTGTGTGTGTGCGTGCGTGTGTGCGTGTCACTGTGTGTGTGTGTGTGTGTGTGTGTGTGTGTGTGTGTGTGTGTGTGTGTGTGTGTGTGTGTGTGTGTGTGAGAGAGAGAGAGAGAGAGAGAGAGGAGAGAAAGAGAGAGAGGAGAGAGAGGAGAGAAACAGAGAGAGAGAGAGAGAGAGAGGAGAGAAACAGAGAGAGAGAGTTGTGGTGGGCTTGCGGGGAGGGGTTGTGTTGGTGCGTTATTATCAGCCATGAGGGAGGGAGAGAGGGGAGGGTTGGTTTACGGAACATCCTGCAAACATCTGACTGAGTCGGAGGAACAAACCCCACTTTTTCGAGCTGCCTGGATAGGATAGGATACTAGTGCCACTGACACACACACTGACACACACACACACACACACACACACACACACAGCACAGCTCTTGTTTACGCGTCGGGATAGACTAGAGGCCAGTCCTACTTTGTTCCATGCCAATTGAGGAGTTAAATCAAGTGTTGTTGCTCTAGTTTAGTGTACAGTCTGTGCGTTCGATGCCTTTGCTAGACTTGTGTTTATGTTCGGACGCACGGGACTGGGACATCCGGAATGGGGAATCCGTAGGAGGAGGCGATAGAAGAGCACCATGCAGCGCTCCGACATGGACTTTAAGAACAGAACCATGCAGCGCTCCGACATGGACTTTAAGAACAGCACCATGCAGCGCTCCGACATGGACTTTAAGAACAGCACCATGCAGCGCACCGACATGGACTTTAAGAACAGCACCATGCAGCGCTCCGACATGGACTTTAAGAACAGCACCATGCAGCGCTCCGACATGGACTTTAGGAAGACAACATTTGGAAGGTAGAGTGAGTGAACTTTGCTGGGAATTTGAACTCATGTTTAAGCGCCGTTCTGATGCCTCGCTAGCTGGCACTCGGGTCTGTTTGTTCCGTTGGTGTCAGTGTGTGTGTGTGTGTGTGTGTGTGTGTGTGTGTGTGTGTGTGTGTGACAGCTCCGATGTGAAGCCATGCACACTGACTGATGCGCTGCGGGGCAATCAAACGGATGTTATAGATTAGTTGTGTGTGTGTGAGTGAGTGAGTGACTGAGTGTGTGTGCGCGCGCGCGAAGGTGAAAGAGCAAAATAGAGAGAGATAAAAGAGAGGAAAAGAGAGAAGTGATCAGCATAGAATCAGGAGGATGGATAACAATTTAACAGAGATGAGTGATAAAACAACTACCTCATTGAACTAACATTGGTATAACTTATTGTCATGATGAACATCTGCGTCCCTTTTCACTTTTTCCCCACGTGACTTTTTAGTTTGAACAGTGACCCAAACACATTTCAAAATAAGTAAGAACGGAGAGCATAACGCCAACAGCGGGACAAATGTTAAATACAATGTAATGCTTGTGAAATGGTCCAGCTATAGTCTCCAGCCTATACCTGTCAGCTACAGTTTAAGCCATATATAGTCCATTCGTTGCGCGTCAGTGTCATATGCGACGAAAATAGCCGATCTATAAAGGGTTCCCAAACTTTTTCATGTCAAGGACCCCCAAATTGACACTAATTAGCCCGCGGACCCCCATTTGAAAAGATATGCCAAGGACCCCCATAAGAGAAGATTTTTTTTAGCAGTGACTCTCAATCCGTTTAGTTTCAAGGACCCCCTGCAGTTTGACATGCATTAGTCTACAGACCGACCCCATTTAATGGCATTTCTATCTCTGGGACCCCCAATTTATATAGTAAAACCAATGTTAATTTAACTCTGAGAGAGTGTCCATTTGGCTCCATTTGTACACTCTCAGGGTTACAGACCCATAAGGGTCCATTTGGTTCCAAACTATCATTTACCTGGGTTGGGGACCCCCTGGAACTCTCTCAATGATCCCTGGGGGTCCACGGACCACACTTTGGGAACCACTGATCTACATCATGCTCGATCTTTAGATCTATTATCCTTTTCTCTGTCTTTGTCTCTCTACTGACTGCAGCCCCCCCCCCCCCTCCCTACACCCCTCCCATCTATGTTTCTCTTGGACTGCCTGTTAGGATGTGACTGCTAGTATCAGTAGTATGTAATGGAGAGTTGGTGATGATCGTGAGAACCAGATTGTGTGAATCCCCCCCCCCCCCCCCCCCCACCCCCAGAGGAGGTGAACTTGATCTTCTTTACTGTTCAAGGAACAGCCCTGGAGTCATAATAGAGACTGTGCACGCACGCACGCACGCACGCACGCACGCACGCACGCACGCACGCACACACACACACACACACACTATAGCTACTATACCTACTATAGCACAAATAGTGGAAAAACAATAAGGGAGAAAAATACATAGAGAGAAAGTGTGCGAAAGAAAGAGAGGTGATCGGTGTTCTGATTATTATAACAATGGCTCTGTATCCCTTTTCCCTCTGCTTCAGTGCGTCTCTCTCACACATCTCTCTCTCACACATCTCTCTGTCACACACACACACGCGCACGTCGCACACACACACACACATGCACAGTCCTGTCATAAACGATTAGGCTACATCAGGCGGCTTCATTTAGATCCATTGACAGGCCGCACAATACTGTACAGTGTCCACAATGACACCATTCATTATCAGAGCGTACAACACGGTCACATCCTCAGTGTTCTGTACAAATGGGATGCTCTATTTGTTGAAGAAAAAAGTGGAATGTCCGCACACAATATAGTTCTGCTCTCCGTCCTTTTCATTTCAACCTAATGCAACAACGTTTCGCCCCTCCGGGCTTTCTCAAGTTCACTAATAATTATTTCCTAAGACCTGAAGTCGTTTTCATTTGAAAGTTCTGGCAGAAAACGTGTATTTATCGGTTGTAACTTTTCCACAAGCTGCACACAGACAACATTACAATTTACAATTTACAATTTACAATTTAGGCATTTAGCAGACGCTCTTAATCCAGAGCTCTTAAACATTCTCTCCGCAGAAGGGGCCGGAATGAGTGAAGGACTGAACATATCAAAACATCCTTTAGGAAGCACAAATAACACACCTGTGTGCTTGAAACATCTGTTCCCAAGGGAAGTTTTCATAATTTCAGTCCAGCTTTTCTTTGATTTTCTTTGGTTAAAATAAGTGTTAAAAAGCTCTATATTGTGATCATTGCTATAGACCAGGGGTGGGCAACTTTGACGATGCAGAGGGCCACTTTATTTCCACACTCACTCCAGAGGGCCACTATAGTTCCACACTCACTCCAGAGGGCCACTTTATTTCCACACTCACTCCAGAGGACCACTATAGTTCCACACTCACTCCAGAGGGCCACTATAGTTCCACACTCACTCCAGAGGGCCACTATAGTTCCACACTCACTCCAGAGGGCCACTATAGTTCCACACTCACTCCAGAGGGCCACTATAGTTCCACACTCACTCCAGAGGGCCACTATAGTTCCACACTCACTCCAGAGGGACACTATATTTCCACACTCACTCCAGAGGGCCACATTGCATATTACTGTCGTAGCAAAAATAGCCAATCTGCAAGCTTGTCATTTTTTTATTAGAATCCTGAAAAGTAACCTTTTTTTTCATTTCAAATGCATTTAGTTAGTTATGTTAACTTTATGAACTAAATCCAAATAAATTGGACACAAAAAAAGACAATAACATTTTAATACTAGTCATTAAGCGACATATGAAGTAATGAAGTAATTAAAGCGGATCATGTTTGCATGTTTGGAATTGTAACAACTGAAAGCAATATAATATATCAGTATTCTGGTATACGTGATAGTGAGGGGCCGCATGTGGCCCCCGGGCCGCCAGTTGCCCATGTATGAGGGCTGCATTACGTGATAGTGAGGGGCTGCATGTGGCCCCCGGGCCGCCAGTTGCCCATGTATGAGGGCTGCATTACGTGATAGTGAGGGGCCGCATGTGGCCCCCGGGCCACATGCTATTAGGAAAGCCAGACCATAATGCCAGACAATATCGTTGGCTCATAGGAGTGCCACAGAAAAAGTGAAACCAAGAGTCACTTGTCCAACGGACAAGTAAAATTTGAATGCACTTCAAAAAGATTTATAACAGGACAAGCCTTAATGTCAAGCCCTGCCTATGACACACGCTGGGTGCTTTGTCAGAAGTTGTCAGGCACACGTGGAAAGGACTCAGGATGCAGACACAAAAAGTCACCGAAAACGGGTTTTAATCCACAAACTTCAAAAACAGGCAAGGGGCAGGCAAAAAATCAAAACAGTAGAAAGCAAAGGTCAAAATCCAAAGGCAGTCAGCGAGGGCAGAAGTACCGGCAAGGGCTTGGCAAAAATCGTGGTCCAGAAAAACCAAAACAAATATCAGTAAGGCAAAGGCAAGGCTTGAATAGGGCTTGGGTGCTTGGAAGGTCACAAGACAATCTGGCAAGGATTTCAGCGAGACGGAGACTTAAATACTGTGGCCATGATTGCAGGGGATAGAATGCAGGTGGTTCAGACACACCCACAGTACACTCCCACTCAGACTGTGACAGAAGTATACAAACAATCAGCAGATAAAACAAATAATCATTTAGCAGAACTGCAAGCATATGAAAATATATAAAATAAAGAATATACATATATACAATTGAATTATCGGAGCTATTAATAATGTTATCAGGGCGGATAATTATGCTGTCATAATTCCTGATATCGTCGGGCCGATAATTATCGTGCATCCCTGCTGAGAAACCCTACACTGAAAGGATGAATTAACACAGTATGCATTCCCAGCTGATGTTTTCCTTACCATTTTCTGGCTTTTCTGGCTTTATTGATAGTTTCAGCCTTTATTGAAAGGGAAAGAGGGAGAGAGAGACAGGGAGAGACATGCAGCAAAGGTCATCATGAACGGGACTCGAACGCGCAGCATGTGGCATGCGCCTGGACCACTTGGCCAGCAGATTAGTTTCCAGGTAACATTACAGTCAGTGATAGATCAGGGAAAGTCAAGTGAGAGTGACAAGACAACAGATAGAAAGATAAAAGAAGAAGAAAGGAAAGAGACATGCGGAGAACAGTGAGAGGAAAGAGATACAGATAGAGAGTTCTTTATAATTCAGTTCCTAGGGGCTGGAAACATTGTTGGCTACATGTAATCGACAGAAACGCTGTCAATAGAGATTTGATCATACATCTGTAAATCAGTATGTCACAAAAAAACCCTTTTAGCACAGTTTGAATCCTAGAGTGAAGCTGTTTTGACTGCCGTCATCGCACACCACAGCATTTAGAATAGGCTACATGCATATTCTGCACCTATACTGGTGCTGCATGGATACCGGAGAACTCGCCAGTTTACCAAGTCGCCGCAGTGAAAATTCTTCATCAATGTCTTCATCGTTATGCTAACATGCTGTCTTCATCAGTGCAGTATGTCAAACCCACAGATGTTCATTTCCAAAGTGATCAAATTATTTTGTGCAATTAAATGGTCAGCTATTCAATGATAAAAGGTTGAGTATGTGAATACCAATGATAGTAGGCCTACCAATTCAGGATATTGTTTACTATTGAATTACATTGTTTCGGTACTTTGGTGTTTACACTTTAGCATTCCTACTTCAACTAGTGTAAACTCTAAACAACTATCCTCTCTCTCTCAATTTAATGCAATT
>NC_136795.1:4962375-5039875 GCF_951216825.1 Electrona antarctica | reverse complement strand
GTACACTCTCAGAGTTAAATTAACATTGATTTTACAATATAAATTGGGGGTCTCAGAGATAGAAATGCCATTAAATAGGGGACCGTATAGCCTAATTCAGGTCAAACTGGGGGTCCTTGAAATGAAAATGGCTGAGAGTCACTGCTAGAGCTGAAAAAATCTTCTCTTACGGAGGTCCCTGGCATGTATTTTCAATGGGGGGGGGGGGGGGGGGGGGGGGGGGTCCGTGGGTCATTTATGGGGGTCCTTGACATGAAAAGGTTTGGGAACCAAACCAGGAGGACACCCTGGACACCAGGAGGACACCCTGGACACCAGGAGGACACCCGCGGGTATATAGAGCCTGCTGCTTCTCTTTGTTATGTAGCTGTGTGTTCTAATGGTGGAGCGCGGTCTTAATCTATGAACCAAACTGTAATCTGCTCTCTAATCCCTCACCACATTTGACTCCAGTGCAGGGGAGAGAGAGAGAGAGAGGGGGGTGTGGGGGGTAGGGGGGGGAGAGGAGAGAGAGTGAAAAAAAAGAAAGCCCGAAACAGGAGTAAATTGGGATAGAAACAGAGTTTGCATGATACATGCATTTTAAACCTGATTCATGCTTGTTGTCACTTGCCGAGAATAGCATTATGTACAAGTTCACGCGTTGCATCACATCGAAACGCACTGTATAGAGGTCAGAGGTCACTGTATAGAGGTCGCGGCAGGGCATATACGGTGCCTGACCGTATACACACTGCACTTGTGTGTGTGTGTGTGTGTGTGTGTGTGTGTGTGTGTGTGTGTGTGTGTGTGTGTGTGTGTGTGTGTGTGTGTGTGTGTGTGTGTGTGTGTGTGTGTGTGTGTGTGTGTGTGTGTGTGTGTGTGTGTGTGTGTGTGTGTGTGCGCGTGTGTGCATGTGCGTGTGTGTGCGTGCGACCGTGCGTGCGTGTATGAATAATTGTAATAATTTTATTTTCGTGTGTGGCTGCGTTGAGCCAGACACTGAACCTCGGTGCCTTCTTCGTCTAGCAAACGATATTCCCCCAATATATAATCCAAATGTGAAGACAAAGACTTTACACCAAACTTTTTCATGTCAAGGACCCCCAAATTGGCCATAATTAGCCAGCGGACCCCCATTTGAAAAGATATGCCAGGGACCCCCATAAGAGAAGATTTTTACGGCTCTAGCATATATTTTCAACCATTTTCATTTCAAGGATCCCCAGCAGTTTGACCTGAATTACCCATTTCTATCTCTGGGACCCCAATGTATATTGTAAAAAGTTAATTTAACTCTGAGAGTGTACAAATGTACATTTGTACACTTTCTGAGTTACAGACCCATAAGGGTCCATTTGGTAATGGTTCCTAACTATCATTTAGCTGGGGACCCCCTGGAACTCCCTCAAGTACCCCTAGGGGTCCCCGGACCCCACTTTGGGAACCACTGCTTTACACAACAATGGCAAAAAAAATCTACAATGATTTGGATAGCATTATTATTGTGCATTTTGATCAGATTGTCAAAGTTTTGTTTCTCTCATCACCCTCTCTCTCTCTCTCTCTCTCTCTCTCTCTCTCTCTCTCTCTCTCTCTCTCTCTCTCTCTCTCTCTCTCTCTCTCTCCATAGCTCTGGATCCTCCCCAGCCTATTGGCCGGCTCTGTGCTGCACTTCCTGTCTGTTGACCAATGGCATTGTGTTGCCGCCTGGCTCTATGGGGCGGGGCTTACCGGTCTCTTCATCACCTCCACACTCTTCCACACCGCTGCATGGAAGATCAGCCACCTCCGGTGTGTGTGTCAGTGTGTGTGTGCGTGTGCGTGTGCGTGTGTGTGTGTACATATGTTCATTGCAACAAAGCCAAAGGGCCAGGACAGACAGCTGCAGCCTGATAATGAAACAAACCATGTTACAAACCATCACCTCGTACGCACGCACGCATGCACGCACGCACACACACGCACGCACGCACGCACGCACGCACGCACGCACGACTCTGACCTAACTGATAACTCAGCCATGCAAACACAAAGACAGACTGGACAGTTTTCCGTTCAGACACCTGGGATTCATTCATACAGTAATAGTATGCATACTGTACACATACTGTACACTGCAAGTCTCTATCGTCATTTCTAATGGGAATCGAGCGGTTTCCTCTTCTCTAATGAATATCCACTTGACTTAAAAAGTGAATTTACCTCAAAATGTTTAATTTCAATGTGTCATCATGGTTATCATTGTTTACATTTTTCGTTTTTCCACAACAAACATTGTGGTATGTGTTTAAAGACACCTGTTGCATAGATTTCTCTGTGTGTGTGTGTGTGTGTGTGTGTGTGTGTGTGTGTGTGTGTGTGTGTGTGCGTGTGCGTGTGCGTGTGCGTGTGTGTTTGAAAGTGAGGTGGTTAACGTGTCATAAATGTGACCATTAGGATTCAAAAATAAAATAGAACACAAATGTTAAAAAGTCCTTGGTTGGAAGAAAGAAAAACGTTCATTGAATGATTGCAACAAAATAAGCATGAATGGTATTTTTTAAATGTACTCTTATTCTGTCTTATGTGTTATCTTATTGTGACACAATCTCCTCCTGTCTTTGGTTAGGAGAGTGGAGCAACGTTTTCACATGTGTGACCGAATGGCCATCTACTTCTTCATCGCCTCCTCCTACTCTCCCTGGTACATTTAACACCTTCTACAAATGCCTTCTAAATCAAAATGTTTCTATGTCAGTCGTTCTCAAAACAACGTCATGTCAAGGACCCCCAAAAATATATGTAATTGGCCGCCGACCCCCATCTGAAAATATGTTGTTCCAGAGACGCCCCCCCCACCCCACCCCACCCCACCCCAGAAGCAAAGATATGAGTTTAATAAAAAAAACATTCGCTCTGAAAGAATGTATATTCCAAGATTTGCGCCACATTTTCACGATTTAGAAGAAATAGCAGATATTTGTCAATAGCTAAAGTATAATATAATGATTAGAACATCAAAAGGGGAGGGAGAGAGAGAGAGAGAGAGAGAGAGAGACAGACAGACAGACAGACAGACAGACAGACAGACAGACAGACAGACAGACAGACATGTGTTACGTACGTACATGCCATGAATTTGTGTGTGTGCGTGCGTGCGTGTGTGCGTGCGTGCGTGCATGCATGCGTGCGTGTGTGTGTGCAGGTTGATACTGAGGGAACTGGGTCCCTGGGCCTGTCACATGCGGTGGCTGATCTGGGTCATGGCGTGTATTGGATCTACATTCGTTTTCTTCTTCCATGAAAGGTAACTCTCTCTTTTGTCCTTTTGTTTCTTTGTTTGTTTGTTTGTTTTTAATAGATAAGAAAGGAATGTGATAAACATTAGAAAACGTGAAGAACATGGACGTGCACACATAGACATCAAAGGGGGCTTCTTTCAGCCCCTGCCCTTTTACCCGCCTGTAAAACAACTGCCCTCTCCAGACCATGAATCCAGCATTTACTATGGTGAAAGAAATGCAAATGGCTCCCCTTTCCTTTCCATGCCATGCTGGAAGGCAGCATTCAGGAGAATTGCTTTTTTCCGAAGTCTCCTGAACTTGGAACGTAGCATTTTGCGTCCGTGTTACGGTGACCCCTGACCTCTGTAGGACATGTTGGTGACCCCTGACCTCTGTAGGACATGTTGGTGACCCCTGACCTCTGTAGGACATGTTGGTGACCCCTAATATCACTTCCTGCTTGCAGGTACAAGCTGGCAGAGTTACTAGGATATGTGGCCATGGGAGCTGCTCCAGCGCTTGTCATCCTGTCCATGGTAAGAAGCAGGGATGTACCCATGAGACAAGATGGCCGATATCCATATCCCATATAATTAAATGCTATTATGGCCGATATAATAACCAATATAACCGATGTCGATATGATCTCATTCTGTATTAAAATAATTGGCCATTCTGAAAAAAGGTTGAATTTGAAAAAAGCAATGCCTCTTTATTCCAAAAGTAGGGATCCCCGATGTTATTGAAATGTTGGCTCATATCCCAACATAAACCGCTTGAATGTAGTATTTTTCTTTTTTAAATGTTCCAACTATTGACTCTTTCGAAAGCTTCCCCAGAAAACACTGATATAATTCTAAGCCTTCATCATCACAAAAGGCTTTTTCAGGCGTTTTTTAAAATGAAATATCTGCTAAATCCGCTATATCATTTTACCGATACCGATTACCGATTCATTGGTTTAAGGCCAATATCGGCCGATACCGATGTGTTTGCCGATTAATCTCCCATCACTAGTTAGAAGAGACAATCACAGGCTGGGGGTTATAATCCCCCGCTGTGTATCTGGGCTTGGACGAGGGGGGGCAACGGAAGTGCTATGTCCTCCTGGTGGGGGCTCCTCACTGGCACAGGGTACAATAGAGTGTACCTGCCCCCTACCAGGGCCCAGGAAATTAATCCCTGTTCATTTTTCTCATAGACTTTTCAAAAAGTATTTATTTAAAGACCTTTTAAGCGTCGTACAAAGCCAACTCTTGTTGTGACAAATCATGACAACAAACACAATTCTTTGGGCCGAACAAATAATTAGAAAGAAGAACAAACGGCAGGTTACAACACTTTTTTTGTTGTTTTTCTTCTTTGTAATTATTTGTTTGGTCCAAAATATTGTGTTTGTTGTCTCGAGTTGGCTTTGTCCGCGGCGTAACCGTCTTTAAATAAATACCTTTTGAAATGTCTATGGGAAAAATGCACTGGGAATAATTTCCTGGGCCTGGCGTCGTCATGAAAGGGGGCGGGACTGCGACGCTCTATAGCAGTGGCAACATAGAAATGTATGTAGTGGGTAGCGTTAAGAATTTGGCATAACAACTGAATTGGGACAAACCTGTCCGTTCCTTAGGGCTTTCTGGCCTTTTCTGTTGATTTCGTTGCTGATGTTACTGTCCTCAACAACCTCAGTGACGCACGCACACAGCTGCTCTCACCAAACCCACTTCTTCTTCTAATGCGTTCAAAATGCAGGCACTCGCTCTATAAATTCAAGGGGCAACGACATAATATTCTTTGCGCTGGTAAGTTGAACCCATTTAGACCTGAGGACGCATCGGTGTCACCTTATAGCTTTTAACCACTTTTATTTTAAACCGAGTGCTGCGCTACGAGCTTGTAGATCTGTTATTTTTGAAAAATCGTCAAAATGTGTGCAAATCTTTGAATATACAGTATATTCTTTCACAGCGAACGTTTCTAACTCAAATATTTGCTTCTGCTTCCTGTTGGAACAACATATTTTCAGATGCGGGTCCGTGGCCAAATACAAGTCATTCTGGGGGTCCTTGACATGAAATAGTTTTAGAACCACTGACATAGAAACATAGGTTTTTCAGAAAACTGTCAGGATTTGGAAAACATTTTGTAGATCTTAATGGGTTAAGCGTGTGTGTGTGTGTGTGTGTGTGTGTGTGTGTGTGTGTGTGTGTGTGTGTGTGTGTGTGTTGCAGGTGAACCGCACCGGCGTGTGTGAGCTGGCACTAGGGGGAGTGTTCTATGTGGTGGGTGTGGTCTTCTTCAAGAGCGACGGCCTCGTCCCATTCGCCCACGCCATCTGGCATCTTTTCGTCGCCATTGGAGCCGGCATTCATTACTATGCCATCTGGAGGTACCTCTACTCACCTGGCCCACTGCTGCAGACCTCCAGATGACAGACCCATCTGGAGGTACCTCTACTCACCTGGCCCACTGCTGCAAACCTCCAGATGACAGACCCATCTGGAGGTACTCACCTGGGCCACTGCTGCAGACCTCCAGATGACAGACCCATCTGGAGGTACCTCTACTCACCTGGCCCACTGCTGCAGACCTCCAGATGACAGACCCATCTGGAGGTACTCACCTGGGCCACTGCTGCAGACCTCCAGATGACAGACCCATCTGGAGGTACCTCTACTCACCTGGGCCACTGCTGCAGACCTCCAGATGACAGACCCATCTGGAGGTACCTCTACTCACCTGGCCCACTGCTGCAGACCTCCAGATGACAGACCCATCTGGAGGTACCTCTACTCACCTGGCCCACTGCTGCAGACCTCCAGATGACAGACCCATCTGGAGGTACCTCTACTCACCTGGCCCACTGCTGCAGACCTCCAGATGACAGACCCATCTGGAGGTACCTCTACTCACCTGGCCCAATGCTGCAGACCTCCAGATGACAGACCCATCTGGAGGTACCTCTACTCACCTGGCCCACTGCTGCAGACCTCCAGATGACAGACCCATCTGGAGGTATCTCTACTCACCTGGGCCACTGCTGCAGACCTCCAGATGACAGACCCACACACATGGGCTGGTACCTCTACTCACCTGGGCCACTGCTGCAGACCTCCAGATGACAGACCCATCTGGAGGTATCTCTACTCACCTGGGCCACTGCTGCAGACCTCCAGATGACAGACCCATCTGGAGGTATCTCTACTCACCTGGGCCACTGCTGCAGACCTCCAGATGACAGACCCACACACATGGGCTGGTACCTCTACTCACCTGGGCGACTGCTGCAGACCTCCAGATGACAGACCCATCTGGAGGTATCTCTACTCACCTGGGCCACTGCTGCAGACCTCCAGATGACAGACCCACACACATGGAGGTACCTCTACTCACCTGGGCCACTGCTGCAGACCTCCAGATGACAGACCCATCTGGAGGTATCTCTACTCACCTGGGCCACTGCTGCAGACCTCCAGATGACAGACCCACACACATGGAGGTACCTCTACTCACCTGGCCCACTGCTGCAGACCTCCAGATGACAGACCCCGCCACCCACACACATGGGCTGGCCAATCACAATGTACTCGGCTATATGTCTACCTCAGAGCCATAGAGTAAGACAGAGTTTCGACAACTGCGTTCACTTCATGGGGCTTCAGTCCAATGGCGGCTCTTCTACATAGACTTCTATTGGCAAAGATCATTGCGAAGAGTGACAATGTCCTGGACCGGAAGTTGGCAGAATGCACTGGACTCAGGCAACAGCCCAGTTTTAATGATCTTAAATCCCTTTATTTTAGATAGTTTTTTTGGGTAATAGTACAACATAAACATTACAGATCTTAGTTGTCACTGTGAAATACTTGTCATGCCTGAAATTGCTGATATTTGGCGCCGCCCTTGTTGAAAACAATGTATTTCAAACTCCAGCTTGTCACTGTCCAGGCTGCATGAACACGTTTTCTGTCCCCTCAATGTCGGTCTCCATGAGACCGGTCTCCATGAGACCAGTCTCCATGAGACCGGTCTCCCCTGTGCTCACCTTGTCTGTACAGCAGGGTTCCCCAATAGGCGGCCCGCGGGCCATTTGCGGCCCGCGGAGCGCCCCCTGGCGGCCCGCGGAAGAATTTCAAAAAAAAAAAAAAAAAAAATGGCATTAAATGGGGGTCAGTAGCCTATGCATGTCAAACTGGGCATCCTTTTCAAATGGGGTCCTGCCCTGAAAATGAATTTTCAGGGCAAGACCTCGACCTCACACGTGCAGACTCGGCCCCCAGCCTGGTACCCTAGTCAAAATATGGCCCTCGAGGAAAATTAATTGGGGAACCCTGCTGTACAGCCACGTCCACAGGTGGTGAAAATAGCAGGATTATCCTATACCATCTACTGTTGTAGATGTCCCTGTTCTTATGGACCAAATTCATCCCATAGTCCAAGACGTGACGGGAATGAATTAATTTAAAACACATTAACAGTGAACATCCGCCGTTTCAATCCAAAGAGTTTACTGTGTAAACTTAACAACGTAAGCCCTCTATACTTTGTCGCACAGCAAATTGAATAGAGAATAGCCAAACGACAGACCATCTACTGTTTTCACAAATGTTTTTTTTATTTCAAAAATATTAAGAGAATTCTTTTGAAAATGTAACTCTTAAAAATCTAACTGACATGCCCAAAATATGGACACCAGGTTTAACTCGTCAGATGGTAAGGGTCTGGCTGGACCAAACCTGCATCGACTGATGGCATTTGTTTAATTTATTAGTTTAGTTTTAGTTTAATTTATTAGTTTAGTTTAGTATTTAGCTATAGCCTCCTTGGGGTCCACACAATAAATGAGAAAGAGGAACCAACATACAGTTTGTCATAGCCAATGCCCTAGTTGTAATAGGCATCAGACAGGCAGAGATAAGAAAGAGGCCAATAATGTCTCTAGTAGATGAGAGGTTAAATAGCACTAACAAACATAATTATGCAAATCTGGTCATACTGTACGTGCCAGAATGGAGACAAATGAAAATAAGAACTGTAGAACACCTGGATAAATTATGCCTTTTTTTTTTTTTTTAAGATATTTTTTTTGCGGCTTACGCCTTTTATTGGTTTTTTGAAGGGACAGAGTTTTTTGTAGGCTGACAGGAAACGGGAGAGAGATGGGGGAAGACATGCAGTAAAGGCCGTGTCGGGCTCGGGAGTCGAACCCGCGGCACACTGCGACTGGATTACCAGTCGGGTGCCCAGACGGTTACGCCACCGCCTGGGCCGATAAATTATGCCTTAACCCATTCTGGGCGGGAAGTTAACCCCGTTTGGTGTTTTAACTAAGCATTATGTATGCTTTAGCTATTGAAAAATAGCAGATCTACAAGCTCATAGCGCGCCACCGAGTGGCGCGCTATGAACTTGTAGGTCTGCTATTTTTGAAAAATCGTAAAAATGCGGCACAAATCTTTGAATATATATTCTTTCAGAGCGAACGTTTTTTTTACCACTTGAAGAAGCAACATGCCACAAAGGTATACCCTATTGCTGAATATAAGACTACGTTTTTTCCAATGGAAATATCCTTAAAGAGGGCCATATTATAATTGGGGACTAGACTATTTGGTCTTCAATGTTCTTTTTCCACAAATGAGTCTTGAAAAATGGGGGTCGTCTTATATTATATTACTGTATATTATTATTATATTATATTATAACTTGCCAAGTTGTGCTGCTAGATTAAAGCCCTCTGCTCCAAGCAGGATATATATATTTTTTTAGGAAATACTCTTACATCTTCTTTATAAAAAACCCTGTGAAGCAGGCTTGCACTGCAGAACAAAGTAGTAATGGTAATCTAATCGTCAGTCATTGTCGTACAATGGTGCTATTAAACTGCTAAATTCACACTACTACTACTACTACTGCAGTACAGCTCGGTGTCGCCATGACTTTGATACGTCGTCATGTGTACATTCTCACATATGCTTCACTTACTCTACTTCGACGCCAGATCTTCATATTAGAACATCCTCTGGGGGAACAGACTTTATGCACGGAACGTGCATGCACACATAGACATCAAAGTGGGGCTTCAGCCCTGCCCCCTGCCCTTTTACCCGTCTGTAAAACAACTGCCCTTTCCAGACCACGAATGCAGCATTTACTATGGTGGACGAAATGCAAATGCCACTCCTTTCCAAGCCATGCCGGAAGGCAGCATTCAGGAGAATAGTTTTTTTCCAAAGTCTCCTGAACTTGGAACGCACCATTTTGCGTTGAACAAATTTGTTTCGAAATCCATGTCGTATACACCGCATCTCCAGTAGATAAAGAGTGCTGGCTTGCGCCCGAAAATAGCTGATCTACAAGCTCTCAACACGTCGCAGCGCGACGCGGTGTGAGCTTGTAGATCTGCTAGTTTCGCTATTTTTGGTTCAAAAGTGCCCTCTTACGAGATTTCAGCCCCTCCTCTCTAACACTCTGCACGTCCCTGGACTTATGACTTCATGTTGTCAATCATCCACACTGTAACAACTGTGACCCTCTCTACTACGTCACTACAGAACACTGTAACAACTGTGACCCTCTCTACTACGTCACTACAGAAGTAACAACTGTGACCCTCTCTACTACGCCACTACAGAATACTGTAACAACTGTGACCCTCTCTACTACGTCACTACAGAACACTGTAACAACTGTGACCCTCTCTACTACGTCACTACAGAACACTGTAACAACTGTGACCCTCTCTACTACGTCACTACAGAACACTGTAACAACTGTGACCCTCTCTACTACGTCACTACAGAACACTGTAACAACTGTGACCCTCTACTACGTCACTACAGAACACTGTAACAACTGTGACCCTCTCTACTACGTCACTACAGAAGTAACAACTGTGACCCTCTCTACTACGTCACTACAGAACACTGTAACAACTGTGACCCTCTCTACTACGTCACTACAGAACACTGTAACAACTGTGACCCTCTACTACGTCACTACAGAACACTGTAACAACTGTGACCCTCTCTACTACGCCACTACAGAACACTGTAACAACTGTGACCCTCTCTACTACGTCACTACAGAACACTGTAACAACTGTGACCCTCTCTACTACGCCACTACAGAACACTGTAACAACTGTGACCCTCTCTACTACGTCACTACAGAACACTAACAACTGTGACCCTCTCTACTACGTCACTACAGAAGTAACAACTGTGACCCTCTCTACTACGTCACTACAGAACACTGAAACAACTGTGACCCTCTCTACTACGTCACTACAGAACACTGTAACAACTGTGACCCTCTCTACTACGTCACTACAGAAGTAACAACTGTGACCCTCTCTACTACGTCACTACAGAAGTAACAACTGTGACCCTTTCTACTACGTCACTACAGAAGTAACAACTGTGACCCTCTCTACTACGTCACTACAGAAGTAACAACTGTGACCCTCTCTACTACGCCACTACAGAACACTGTAACAACTGTGACCCTCTACTACGTCACTACAGAACACTGTAACAACTGTGACCCTCTCTACTACGTCACTACAGAACACTGTAACAACTGTGACCCTCTACTACGTCACTACAGAACACTGTAACAACTGTGACCCTCTCTACTACGTCACTACAGAACACTGTAACAACTGTGACCCTCTCTACTACGTCACTACAGAAGTAACAACTGTGACCCTCTCTACTACGTCACTACAGAAGTAACAACTGTGACCCTCTCTACTACGTCACTACAGAAGTAACAACTGTGACCCTCTCTACTACGTCACTACAGAAGTAACAACTGTGACCCTCTCTACTACGTCACTACAGAAGTAACAACTGTAACCCTCTCTACTACGTCACTACAGAACACTGTAACAACTGTGACCCTCTCTACTACGTCACTACAGAAGTAACAACTGTGACCCTCTCTACTACGTCACTACAGAAGTAACAACTGTGACCCTCTCTACTACGTCACTACAGAAGTAACAACTGTGACCCTCTCTACTACGTCACTACAGAACACTGTAACAACTGTGACCCTCTCTACTACGTCACTACAGAAGTAACAACTGTGACCCTCTCTACTACGTCACTACAGAAGTAACAACTGTGACCCTCTCTACTACGTCACTACAGAAGTAACAACTGTGACCCTCTCTACTACGTCACTACAGAACACTAACAACTGTGACCCTCTCTACTACGTCACTACAGAAGTAACAACTGTGACCCTCTCTACTACGTCACTACAGAAGTAACAACTGTGACCCTCTCTACTACGTCACTACAGAAGTAACAACTGTGACCCTCTCTACTACGTCACTACAGAAGTAACAACTGTGACCCTCTCTACTACGTCACTACAGAAGTAACAACTGTGACCCTCTCTACTACGTCACTACAGAAGTAACAACTGTGACCCTCTCTACTACGTCACTACAGAAGTAACAACTGTGACCCTCTCTACTACGTCATTACAGAACACTGTAACAACTGTGACCCTCTCTACTACGTCACTACAGAAGTAACAACTGTGACCCTCTCTACTACGTCACTACAGAAGTAACAACTGTGACCCTCTCTACTACGTCACTACAGAAGTAACAACTGTGACCCTCTCTACTACGTCACTACAGAAGTAACAACTGTGACCCTCTCTACTACGTCACTACAGAAGTAACAACTGTGACCCTCTCTACTACGTCACTACAGAAGTAACAACTGTGACCCTCTCTACTACGTCACTACAGAACACTAACAACTGTGACCCTCTCTACTACGTCACTACAGAAGTAACAACTGTGACCCTCTACTACGTCACTACAGAACACTAACAACTGTGGCCCTCTCTACTACGTCACTACAGAAGTAACAACTGTGCCCCTCTACTACGTCACTACAGAACACTGTAACAACTGTGACCCTCTCTACTACGTCACTACAGAAGTAACAACTGTGACCCTCTCTACTACGTCACTACAGAAGTAACAACTGTGACCCTCTACTACGTCACTACAGAACACTGTAACAACTGTGACCCTCTCTACTACGTCACTACAGAAGTAACACATGTGACCCTCTCTACTACGTCACTACAGAAGTAACAACTGTGACCCTCTCTACTACGTCACTACAGAACACTGTAACAACTGTGACCCTCTCTACTATGTCACTACAGAACACTGTAACAACTGTGACCCTCTCTACTACGTCACTACAGAAGTAACAACTGTGACCCTCTCTACTACGTCACTACAGAAGGGCAAAGGACCAACAGAGCAGAGTCTGTGTGATTCTGTCGAGTGATTTATGTGGACAGTTGTTCAACAACAAATCAGTTATTGTTATCAGAGTATGAAGGCTGGAAATTAATCTTTAATACCCCAAATGTCCATGGAGCAGACATTAGCCGACTGTAGTAACAATACAATAATACATTAGACTGGTTTCCTGCATGTGGATTGACATGTACTTAATTCTTTGTCTACGGCGATGTATCTAATATCGGTCTATGGAGATGTCTATTTAATATTAGTGTATGGAGATGTCTATTTAATATTAGTGTATGGAGATGTCTATTTAATATTAGTTTATGGAGATGTGTATTTAATATTAGTTTATGGAGATGTCTATTTAATATTAGTTTATGGAGATGTGTATTTAATATTAGTTTATGGAGATGTCTATTTAATATTAGTTTATGGAGATGTGTATTTAATTTTAGTTTATGGAGATATGTATTTAATGTTTTCATTGTCTCTGAAAGCGGGAGGATATGTGCTCATCTATTAGAGCATTTCCAGTAGTAGTCAAAACATAGTGAGTGTAACATCCAAAAAGCATAACCCTTCCATAATGTGTCTAATAAACATAGTGAGTGTAACATCCAAAAAGCATAACCCTTCCATAATGTGTCTAATAAACATAGTGAGTGTAACATCCAAAAAGCATAAACCTTCCATAATGTGTGTCTAATCCAACAAATCCAACAGGGAGAAGAACATCATACATTTTTCTCATGTCTTTAAAGAGGTTTGAAAATATGATAATTCTGTAAATTCTTAGGGGCTTAGTACTGTAGGTCCAAACGTACTGTATTTGTTTCCCCACTCTTTTTAAACTGTCTATTGTCACTCATGCAGGAAGTGTGTGATTTATATCATAGATTCTATTTTGTATAATTATTATATATTTCAGAAAAATCACTAAATTAAAGAAAGAGCTATTAAACAACCTTGTGAGCGAGTGATTCCTTTCTCTGTGTACTGTATACATGAGTGCAAAAACGCATGATTGATAACTGCAAAAGTGCAAATTCCTTCAAATACCATGTTTATTTAGAAAATTCTAGTGCAGAAATATCAAGAATGATTCATTCATATGTGGGTGTTTTTTTTTTGTCACTGATAGTTTATATTGATGGACAATGGAGGAGAGTATGCATATATAAAATGGTATCAAATGGGGGTCTGTGTGACCTGATGCATATCAAACTGGGGGTCTGTGTGACCTGATGCATATCAAACTGGGGGTCTGTGTGACCTGATGCATATCAAACTGGGGGTCTGTGTGACCTGATGCATATCAAACTGGGGGTCTGTGTGACCTGATGCATATCAAACTGGGGGTCCTTGAAGATGGAGTGCCGTGATTTTTGTACGTTTTCTCAGGCTCAGCCTCAGTGCAGCTTGTTCTGATGGTAGCCACTAGTCTCAGGCTCAGCCTCAGTGCAGCTTGTTCTGATGGTAGCCACTAGTCTCAGGCTCAGCCTCAGTGCAGCTTGTTCTGATGGTAGCCACTAGTCTCAGGCTCAGCCTCAGTGCAGCTTGTTCTGATGGTAGCCACTAGCTGGAATGTAATTTCAAACCAACGTGCCAATACGCGGGGGGACTCTATAGGGCAGTGCATGCAATCATACAGAGATGTTCACTTAAATAATGAATGGTTATTTGTTACTAAAGATGGGTCTTGCATCAAGAAGGGGGATATATGGAAAGGTCACTGTGCGTGTGCGTGCGCGCGTGCACGTGTGTTATTTGGTGACTTGGTCAATCAGAACAGCTCTTAAACGGTTCTTGCATGAATCGACAGCTTCAGGCATGCTTTCCCCAGATTAAGCAAGCCAGACCAGTCCCTGGAATGCCCTCAAGGACAACTTGGGATCCCAAGTTGGGATCCTCGTGCGAGTGGAGTTGCGCAACACATCATCTCAAACTTGGTACACAGACGCACAAAGCTGCATGGGCATAGGAAAAACATCATACTTGTGTGAAGTGAGGAACACCTTTTATCATGATGAACATGTATGATGATGAAGTCACCCACTTACGTCATTTGCCATTTACTTTGATGTATAAATTGCATCATAAAAAGTCCATAGACGTGGCCACAACATCACATCACGAGCGGAATACACAAAGCCAAGTGTTGGAGGGTATAGCGCCCCTCAAAAAGGTTTATCCGGAATAAAGTAAGGCATGAACATTTCAGATGATATATAATATTTGGAAGAAATAGCCAGTCAGTTTGATTGCCATTGGCTATTCTACATAGTGATGTCATCGTACAATGACATCACAGCATCGTCATTATATATACCATTGTCATTTCCCCCAACAGACTAGATATCGTTCAGCAACTCTAATGAACTGTTATCAACAACCTCTTTTATTTAAGTATTTGCGCTTATTTACGGTGGTGCTATTGTGTGAAATGTTTCACTGGACACTACATCTGACGGGAGGACCTAAGCTTCGCGGCCAAGCTGCTGTGGTAGTTGGACAAATGCTGTACTCCTTTGGAGGATACAATAGCAACCTGAACAACATTGATGATGATGATCCGATTGAAGTCCATATCTTCAACACATTGTCCCTCCGTTGGAGGAAGTTGCCCCGAGTGTTAAATGGAAGAGGAGAGCGTCCTGTTGAGATTCCCTCCAGGCTGGTTGGCCACACAGCTGTTCTGCTAGTAGACATTGTTTACATCTGGGGAGGGTATCCTTGTTACAGCAATGTGCTTTGTGCGTTTGATGTTGACAACCATACATGGTCCAAGCCCAATGTTTATGGCACTATTCCAGAGGCGAGGCAGTGCCACTCAGCCTGTCTCCTGGAGAAGGTCATGTATATCTATGGAGGACTCACCCAGCTGACTGGACACACTAATGACATGTACAAGTTGGACACCACTACAATGGTCTGGTCTTTAATTAACACCTGGGGCACTCCTCCACCTGTTTCACAATTTCATTCCGCCACCATCATCGGGACAAAGATGTTTGTATTTGGAGGCTGTGTGATAAACGAGATCTACAACAATATCACAGTGTTTGACACAAAGATCAACCACTGGCTCACACGTTCTGGACACCAGCTTCTCCCAGAACATCGATGTCATTCAGCCTTTGTCAACAATGGAGAGCTGTACATACTTGGAGGGTGGCACGTAGACAGATCCTTCAATAAAATGTGGAAATTCAGTCCAGAGACATGTTCCTGGAAGCGGTTTGAGCGCAATGGAAAACCCCCCTGTATGAAGGCTGGGATGTGCTGTTACATGGTGGGAGATCGTATCTTCAACTTTGGAGGATACACTTCTGTTGAAGTGTACACTATGAGAGGTCGTATCTTCAACTTTGGAGGATACACTTCTGATGACCTGTACATCCTAGACTTAAATCCTAGCCTGAAGATGTTATGCAAGCTAGCAGTCATTCAGCATGGTCTGGAGCAGCTGCAACTCCCACATAACATCAGGTGGGAACTGGCAGCCATGCCTCCTACCAACAGGACTGGGCCGTCCTGACGGGCGGCCTGTGGTTCAGGAGGTAGAGCAGGTCGTCCAATGATCCATGGGTCGGTGGCTCGAATCCCGGCTCCTCCTCCTGACTCCTCCTGACTCCTCCTCCTGTCTACATGCTGAAGTGTCCTACATCCTACATTGAATCCCGGCTCCTCCTGTCTACATGCTGAAGTGTCCTACATCCTACATTGAATCCCGGCTCCTCCTCCTGTCTACATGCTGAAGTGTCCTACATCCTACATTGAATCCCGGCTCCTCCTCCTGTCTACATGCTGAAGTGTCCTACATTGAATCCCGGCTCCTCCTGTCTACATGCTGAAGTGTCCTACATTGAATCCCGGCTCCTCCTGTCTACATGCTGAAGTGTCCTACATTGAATCCCGGCTCCTCCTGTCGACATACTGAAGTGTCCTACATCCTACATTGAATCCCGGCTCCTCCTCCTGTCTACATGCTGAAGTGTCCTACATCCTACATTGAATCCCGGCTCCTCCTGTCTACATGCTGAAGTGTCCTACATCCTACATTGAATCCCGGCTCCTCCTGTCTATGCTGAAGTGTCCTACATCCTACGTTGCCTCCAATGAGTTGGTCGGTGTGAGCTTGCCACCATTGGTGTGTGAACGTGGGAAGTGAGGTCCTTTGTAAAGTGTAAAGCGTCTTGAGACAACTTGTTGTGATTTAACACTTAAATACAATTGAATTAAAGCCCTACCTTTCTTCTCTGACGAAAAATGAATAAAAATTAAATAAAAACTATATGACTAAAACTAAGACTAACTAGAACTGCACTCTGTCGAGTGCCTACTTGCTTGTTGCACACAATTAGGCCATAAATGGCCTACTGGTGCGCAAGCAGAGTGTGCAAGTACTGTAGACCGCTACAAACTTTCAAATCTCAGCCTCTCTGTGAAAGAACGTTTGTAGTATTGAATTATTAGGTTTAGCTATTTGCTACGTACCTTGCTTTTGGAGGAAAATAAGTGGTATTTTGAAGTATGGTAATGATTACTTATGCCTGTTATGGCAGTGGTGTCAGATTACATACATGTATACATAGGGGCATTACCTTTAGTCCACCCGACACTGAAACATGTCATTGTTACGTCACCATCGATAACCAATTATACCCTGGCATTGGTACATATATTAATCACGTCATATGCTCATATGTCTATATATATGTATATGTCTATATGTAATGTATGTAATTTCTGAGTTGGTTAGTGGTATAATGTGGTTACTCGGGTGGTTTGATGCGTATGTCCCTTTAATCCACCCGACACTGAAACATATCATCATTATCATTGTCACCATCGTAAACCAATTATACCCTGGCATTGGTACATATCTTCCAAAACATCAACCATTGTGCTCAGCAACTGTTGCCAACAGCTACCGTTTAGTGTACGAAGACACGTTGACAGGAAAAGGCGATAAATAACAATAATGCATGTCGACCACACCAGTTTCACAATGACAGTACTGTGCTATCCACAGAGAGGCTCTTCTGGCCTTATTTATGCTCTGTCGCATGTGGCAATAGTAGATCTACAAGTACACCGGAAATAGTAGATCGATCTACAAGCTCAACCCAAGAAGCCTTGTGAGGTTGTAGTTCGGCCATTTGCACCCCTTGACACAGTCATGCGACATAGTATAAATTAACTATGAATCAGGCTTTTCTCTCTTGTGCCCACAAAGTTCCCTTGAATACCTACATGTGTGTGCAATTCATGTTTCACAAAAAATTATTGTACTAGTAAGACAACATGAGACGTACAACTGTGCAGTGTTAAGAAGAAAAAAAAACTGTTGGGCAAGACGGACCCTTCTCAAGGTCGACCAAGGTTAAAGAAAAGAACTTGTCGGCTCGCTGGATTCCATGAGAAAAAGGCAGCATCGTCTCAAGTCACTGTTTTGTTGCAACTTGCATACACCTTGAGCCCTATTTTTGCCAGCCCTTATACCTAAACTTCTTTGCCTTTTACAATTTTTTTGAATAGTTCAAATATCGATCTACAAGCTCCCCCAGGATGAAGTTACTAATGTTGCTCTGGAGATGGAAGTCTGGAGCTCTCTGGTAGAGCTGTTGCCCCCCACGACCCAACTACGGATAAGCGGTTGAAGATGGATGGATGGATGAAGGTCACAACGTGTCGATGTAGATGGGCTAGTTGAACAATTTTAAAATTTAGGGCTAAGGCGTAAGGCACTGATGGAAATAGGGCCACTTGTATGTGAGCCGATGAGGACATAACGCAAGTCATTTTCAACATCACCTGGCTCTTGCAGATGTTCGCAGATAAAAAGTTGTGTTATTAATTGAATTAACTCGTCTGTTGAAGTAGCCCTTAGAACGCTGACCCAGAGAAAAGACTAGGCCTGTCACAATTACATACTCGCAATTTTTTTAGATAATCGCAATTATTTTTGCATAATCAATAGTTTCCATGGTGTTCCATATTTTCAAATAGCAGAAATAGCAGATCTACAAGGTTACAACACGTCACTTTGTGAGTGACGTGTTGTAAGCTAGTAGATCAACCATTTCTGCCACTTTGAAAAGATTTTGGAAAAGAACGAACTATTAAAAATGATTAAATGTGTCAGTGATTTCTTTGTATATTTAAGTTTTGTCATATCTGCCCTGTGTGATTACAAAGGCTAAAAGGCAAACAGAAATAACAGAAATTGTAACGTTCCAATGCAAAAAAAAAACAATTCAATCGTTAATCGCAATTAATTGTGCGACAATTAATCGTCAACTTAAATGGGTAATCGTGACAGCCCTAGAAAAGACAGTTATACGTTATAATAGTGGAAAAAGGTCTTTGGCAGAAGTCCTAAATGACAGAAAAAACTATTCAAAATAAGCAACAGTGTTTTTCTTTTTACAGTTTGTATAACGTAGCATAGTGTAAACAGACATAATACGATTTATATAGTTTGTGTGAGCCGAACATTTGCATATTATATTGTACTTGTAACAACTCCTCGTGAGTTCACGTGTTGGTGAACCAATGCCGAAAATGACATAAAATAACCAGTACAAAGATATAAAAAAAACCTCCTCCAGAAAATCTTGCCAAATCAAATTTAACTTAACAAAATATCAACCCGACATTATATGAAAAGCCAACCTCTAATCAAAATATATATATATTTCTGGGATTTGTCAAAATAAGCTCTAAAACAATTTTTTTACACACATTAGAAAAAAGAATTTCCCAGAAAGAATCGAATCCATAACTTGCACCGACAGTCCCATCATTTACATTCTACCAAAAAAAACAGCTACTGCTTTATAGACAGTACGGGACGAGTTGAGAAGTAGTGTTCTATCATAGCCTTTTTGCCCACATTAGGGTAAGGGCATGCCAACATCAGCAATAGCTGGGGGCGGGTAGGGGGAAGCATTTATTTGTCCATTTGTTGTGTTGCTCAAGCTTCAGTTCTCCTCCTGGTCCAGATGGACCGAACAAGCATAAAACTTGGTCTTTTCTCTTACTGGTACCAGGGTGTCTTCCTGATCCAGTGGAGTGGATCTTCATCATGTCATAGGACATACGCGGAAAACATACCTGCACGGTCTGCTTCCGTATGTCCCGTGCCAGCATATGACGTCATATCTTTTGCTGCTAAGGGACATATCTTCATCACGTCATGGGACATACGCTTCACAGCATGACGGAAAACATACCTGCACGGTCTGCTTCGTGCCAGCATATGACGTCATATCATATGCTGCTAAGGGACATACGCATCGTAGCACCTGACTGATAACATTACTTGCACGCTCTGCTTGCGCAAGTAAATATACTGACAATTACATCAACAAATAAAAACAACTAAAAATATCAACAAATTAAAAAAGAATTGAGAAGAAATACAATAGAACTAAAATACAGGTGCTTGGGTGCACTCTGAAAATAGCAGATCTACATAAGATCACAGCTGCAACAACGTGTAAAATCAGGCATTAAACCAGTGGTTCCCAAAGTGGGGTCCGGGGACCTCCAGGGGTCCCTGAAGGAGTTCCAGGGGGTCCCCAGCTAAATTATAGTTTGGAACCAAATGGACTCTTGTGGGTCTGTAATCTGAGTGTACAAATGGAACCAAATTTGGTTCAATTTGTACATTACATTTGTACAGTACATGTAAATTAACATTGATTTTACAATATAAATTGGAGGTCCCAGAGATAGAAGTCCCATTAAATGGGGGTCCGTAGATTAATGCATGCATGTCAATCTGGGGGTCCTTGAAATTAAACGGGTTGAGAATCTCTGCTAGGGCCGTAAAAATCTTCACTTATGGCCGGGGTCGTGGGTTTGTGGCAGGTCCGCGGGCTGCGAGTTGGGGGTCCTTGATATGAAAAGGTTTGGGAACCACGACATCCATTAAATGACGCCATAAGCCCCGCCAGAACACATTTATAGTTTAGTGTGTGTGTGTGTGTGTGTGTGTGTGTGTGTGTGTGTGTGTGTGTGTGTGTGTGTGTGTGTGTGTGTGTGTGTGTGTGCGTGCGTGCGCGTGCGTGCGCGCGTGCGTGCGTGCGCGCGTGCATCCGTGCACACGGGGAAAGCGTGCAGCTAGTTAGGGGAACGCCCACCAAAACCACAACAAACAAACAAAACAAGTCGGGTCTTTTTCCGCTGAAGTCATGGCTTTGTTAGGACTGAGGAGGATGCGTCATTGCTTCTTGGTAACGTAAACGTTTCTTTGTTAATATATAGGCCTACTAAATTGAAGCTGCACTTGTTGCTGCTCTTTGTTGTGCCTCGACGAGACATATGAGACTATGTGTTGCAAAGTTGCATTGCATGTCTTGGCCACATTATACGAATATGCCTAAATAAACGCATACAACCGACATGTGCGCTCCGGTTTATTACAAATACATGGAGAGCACTGCGGGGCATATTTAAATTGCTCAAGGTTCAAGAATAACATTTTGCGTCTTTCAACCAAAGGTCTGATTTAGAGGGGTGTGTGTGTGTGTGTGTGTGTGTGTGTGTGTGTGTGTGTGTGAAGTTAGGTTGAACCAGGGTTGAACTAGTGGGTCTGGGACCCCCAGGGGTCCTTGAGGGAGTTCCAGGGGGTCCCCAGCTAAATGATATAGGAACAGAATGGACCCTTATGGCTCTGTAACTCAGATGGACATTTGTATACACTCTCAGAGTTAAATTAACATCGATTTTACAATATAAATTGGGGGTCCCAGAGATAGAAATTCCATTAAATGGGGGTCCGTAGCCTAATGCGTGTCAAACTGGGGGTCCTTGAAATGAAAATGGTTGAAAATCACTGCTAGAGCCATACAATCTTCTCTTATGGGGGGTCCTGGTTGGCATATCTTTTCAAATGGGGGTCCGCAGGCTAATAGGTTTCAGTGATATGAAAAAGTTTGAGAACCACTGAATTAGCCTGTATGAATCGTTGCCAATAACATTGAAATTTGGATGCCGAGAGCTGGTTGTTCAGTAGTCATGAGTCAATTTACAATTACAATTGACAATTTAGGCATTTAGCAGAAGCTCTTAATCCAGAGCGATTTACAATAAGCAAAAACAAAAAGCAACGTAACAGTGGAATATCTATATAATGAAACTATACATATAAACTATACATAGTATACTATACATATATACTATAGTGTGTATATGTGCTATGACTACATACAAATGCAAGTCTGTATAAGTCTGTATAAAATGATAAAGTTCTATCTAAGGGGCTAGGGTAAGTGCTACGGGCCATGATGGAGTCTGAAGAGGTGAGTCCATTTCCAAAGGTTAATCCACTGTGACTGCTTGTTTTGGCAGTGGCACATGATGGCTCTACACACAGTATGGTGACTTTATCCCTTTTATAATCCATCATTTCTGTCCCGGATAACCTGCTGAAATACTACATGACCCATTCAATAAAATATAAATTCCTCTTTGATTTGTCAGTGTGAGATGTCATTATCATACATGTATGTATCATATAGTTGCTGTCAGGCAGAATTATCTCCATATTTGACGTAATTTATTTTTTATTTTTCGTAAATTAACACAAAAGTAGCAGCTCAAAATGTGTCGCGACCCCGAGCTTGTATCTCTACTGATGTCACATGATGTTACGTGATGTCACAAGGCATGCCCATATATGGGGTGGGGTGACGGACAGACTGACTGACGGGAAATGCACGTTTTCATAGTAAATGCGACCTGGGGTCAGGGTTAAAAAACTGCAACAGCTTCATTCTATTCCTTTGCTCAGATTGCACAAAAAGTAGTGCTGTGACAAATGCCAATCCAACTGTTCTGATTGCATAAAATAAGTACACTTCTTTACTACATAATATGGTATATCTAACTATAAATGCACCAAGTCTCTGTCTGTGTGTGTACTGTTGTAATCCATGTCACTCGAGAACCGTTCGCCCCACCGACTGTCTCTGTCTGTCTGTGTGTGTGTGTGTGTTCTGGTCCATCTAGGTCCATCTACCACCTGTATCAGACTGGGGTGATGTTTCACATCGACCAGAAGACCAAGGAGTGTTCTAAGCTGGCCCTGACAGAGGCCCCTTTGACAACTCCACCTTCGAGGACCAGTACTTCATTGTCGGACCCGGGGCCATGATCCAGGTGCAGGAGTGGTGTGACAGGAAACCAGCTCGTAAACGTAAGTCTGTCTGCTGACAGATTATCATGATGCTAAGATCTTAGTATCCTACTTTCTGGCCTTGACAGCCAGATATCTGCTTGCATTAAACAACGTTAAATTACATTCAACCCACTTTGCCCCTCGATTTGTCACTCACTTTTATGCACATACCCTTATACCCCATGTATTCTGTGCATTCATACTCTAAAAACCTCACAATGTTAGTGGCTCTAAAAATGCAGAAATGTATGTGTGATGTGATGACATCAAAAGCCAAATCCCCAAACTCAGATTTCTGCTTTCTGTGCTATTTCCTTTGTGTCCCAAAGCTTAATTTGTTTCTGGAGGAGCCGGGAGCGAGGAGAGAGGAGGCTCCCCAAGACGCTTGGAGCGAGATATCTGAGGAGGAGATATGGCCGGGAGCGAGGAGAGAGGAGGCTCCCCAAGATGCTTGGAGCCAGATATCTGAGGAGGAGATATGGCGTGTAAACAACATTTATTTGTTTCCTCTGTTTGCCTTAGTTCCTCCAATGCATCCGTTTGGTGTCAGCCTGTCAGGCACTTACAGTAGATCTTACTGATCTGGGAATTCACATCTATTGCTGCAAAAAACTGAACGATATTAGCATTATCTGTGACATCAATAGTTGGTTACATCAATGCAACCAACTAGTTCCATCACAGCTGTTGTGAACTTGTTCATGTGCTATGTTTTGCTATTGTTGAAACATTTTGCTTATAATGCCTATAGAGCACTGGAGTCTGACGTCTATATCGGTAGAGGGCGCAAATCCACGGGTTCATGTACTTTTTTATTTGCATTGTAATCCCCATAGATTTTAGATCGCCTCATATAAGAACTGTGTTTGAAAAATAAACTTGTCATCCCAGCCGTTTCACTCATGGATATGAAGAATCAACTGACAAGAAAAACGCTATAATTGTTACTGCTGCTAATTTAGTTAAGTTTTCGCTAGAAACAGACTGCATCATATATGACTGACTGACTGTCATAAACGATACAGAGACGCATCCCTGACAATAACGCAGAGACAGCTTGTTTTGCAGCTATTTTTTTTACCACAATGCTTATATGAAACGATTTTAAGATGACCCCATGTTATTCTCCACCGAGAAATTACTTCCGTGAACTAGGGGATGAGCGAGTGACGTCAGGACTTCGGCACTCTATAACATGCCCAGAATGCCACTTTGAACTCGATTTCAATGTTGGATTCATACCACAAGAGGGAACTGTAACCTTTCTAATACTCAACTAGGACATACACACACCTTATGCTCAGTGCTTTAAGGGCAGTGCATAAAAGAGGTGTGTGGCCTATGTTTGGCCAGAAGCCTGCATTTGGGTGTTTGGTGAAAGACCTGGAGGCATGGGGTTTACAGCCTAATACTGGGTAAGGAAGCCTGAAACCAATCTTAATGATTTTATAATTAATTTGGGCAATATGGTGACATGTTTTAATGAGTGGCAGTCTCCCATTTACAGAATTTGGGCGTTTTGTGTGGCATTTTATTAAAGTAACTATTTAAGCCTAATTTATTTTCTGTAGGCCTATTTCCAGAGCTTCCAGGTCCTTTCCTTGGTTAACGGCATTATATCCTGTGGTATAGGTATTTATCAGTGGGAGCCTTAAGTTGCCAGATATCATGTGTGATTTTATTGTAGAAGGGCAACTAACCTTTCACTGTTTCCCCTATCCATGTCATATTTTATATTAAGAGACTGGGTTTTGTGATATCGTATGTTGGGTCATGTGCAATAGTAGGGCTGAGGAAATGAGTAGGCCATACTGGGCCATTAATTTAGCTTATAGAGGCAGAGGTTCCATATGAGGCTACAGTATATGGTGAATGTGTTTTGTTAGATGATTTGATCCCTCACTCATATTTGTAGGGTTGTGGAGTCCTTTCCTTAATAGCCCTGCTACATATTATTGTCTCCACCAGGCCGACTGCACCTCTGCAAATTTTCCAGAACAGCCTGTTATAGCGCCACCAGGAGGCTGAATTTTGTAAAACACATTTTTGGATATTACTCCTCCACATTTTGTCCAAAAATCCTGCAAATTGTTACACAATATCTCTATAGTCATGTGTTCAAGACGGATCTGTCCAATATTTCAGATTCCATCATGAACGCAGCGTGCAATTTACATGCAATCTTTCACAGACATTCCTACAAGGCTGAGGTGTGTGTATATATAGATATCTCTCTCTCTCTCTGGCATAAGAAGAAATGTCACCCTTTTCACATTTGCCTATTATAGCGCCACCAGGAGGCCACAACCTCACCTACCCTGGTGGAGACCTCTGCCCTGAGCGGCACTTTATCTATAGCAGATTAGTTTATGCATATTCTGAATAACTGCTGCTGTGTAGCATCTGTCTATATGTCTGCCTGTCTGTCTGCCTAGGTGATACACTGATCCTTTTGAGGTCTGTGATTGTATGGCCTGGAAAAATATTCAGGAAAACTGGCAGAAAGTCTTATCGCTGCACTTAAGAAAATATAATTTTATTTCTGAGTGGTGCAACCACTCCAAGGAGCGCTGTTGGAGCGCTGTTGTGCCAGAAACAGAGAGGGAGAGAGATAGTGCTGCACTGTTGCCTGCTAATGAGAGATAGGGTGGGGGGAGGGGAGTTGCACCACTCAGTTCACACGGGTGTGATTTTTTTAAAAAGATGCTCATAATGTGCTTTGTGCTTATGGTGAGTTAAAATTGGCAAACGTTTTGCCCCTGGGACCTTTGCCAGTGCTATAAGATGAGGGATAAACGCTACGGTTGACAAGGATATGGTCTGTAGATCTCAGATATAATAATTGTTATAATTATGCTCATATATATCGACAGCAGTGTGGTCCTTGATCGATTGGTATGTGTGCTCAATGCTGCTCATGTTCACCTACAGCCCTAACCCTATGATGAATTGAAAAAGGTGGACCCTGTTAAGTGGACAAGTGTAGCCTCGATGCCTGAGACCAGGGGTAGATTGCAATCTACCAGTAAAACACTAGGTGGTGGAAAGCCTGGTGAGGTTAGTAAAACACAAAGGCTGTGCAGGTTGACCACATGACACGCCCTTAAAAATGTAAAATTTAAATATGAAACTATTTTTCGCATCTGCCACTTGAATTAAGGTGACTTCTGACTTGACATCAAAAAGGGCAAGTCAGCTGAAAACCTCTGTTTTAAGTAATGTCAAGTATACATGATGTGAACATGCAGGGTACATCATTATTATAGGATACTAAATTGTATCCAACTGTTTATGCTCCCAAATGACAGGATACATAGAGCTGACCCCTGAGTATTATATTAACCCCGACGAGGATCCAGGAAATAATTCCTTTCATTTTCCCCATTTAGTAAATACTTTTCAAAAAGTATTTAATTAAAGACGTTTAATCGGTGGACAAAGGCAAGCCAACTCTTGTTGTGACAAAACAATGTTTTGGGCAGATCAAATAATTGGTAAGAAGGGGGGGAAAACACTTTCTTTTCTTTTTTTCCCGTCTTACTAATTTCTTGATCTGCCCAAAACATTGTGGTTATTGCCACAGCACCTCAAAGGCCCTTAAAACCAGGCTCCAGACTTCCCAAAACAAACTGGTCAGGCTCCTACTTTTGACCTCGCCCCCCGAACCCACCTCACCCCTGCCCACTTCGACAGGCTGGAATGGCTTAGGGTCGACGACAGAGTACAGCATCTTGCAATGGGTCTGGTCCACAAGATTCGATACACCACCAAGATACCCATGTACCTGTCTAGATACTTCCTTAATGTTAACGAAGTCCACACCCACAACACCAGAGGGAGTGCAACGAACCATGTACAACCCAGATTCGGCACAAACAAGGGACTAAATTATTTTCGCTCCTATGCCACCAAAATGTGGAACGCCCTACCAACTGTCATTAAGACATGCGAATCCCTTGACTCCTTCAAAACCGCTCTCAAAGGGCACCTACGGACGGCTGCAATTCGAAACTGGCCCCTGTAAAATCGGAATCCCTCAAACACGAACGCAAGGACAACTCAAGAGACGGTCGCGGCCACACAGCCAACTCAAGGTACGGCCACTGAGCCGACTTGGGGACCCAATGCAAGGACAACACAAGAGACGGTCACGGCCACACAGCCAACTCAAGGTATGGCCACTGAGCCGACTTGGGGACCCAACGCAAGGACAACACAAGAGACGGTCACGGCCACACAGCCAACTCAAGGTACGGCCACTGAGCCGACTTGGGGACCCAACACAAGAGACGGTCACGGCCACACAGCCAACTCAAGGTACGGCCACGGAGCCGACTTGGGGACCCAACGCAGCTCCTCCAAGGAAAACGAATGAACGGAGCTGAACGTGAATCCCCCCCACCGCCCACCCCTTTTTTTCCCTCACTGTATATGTTTCTTTTCCCTTTTTACCTCCTTTATGATGAATTCCTGTTCTGTCTATAGAAGTGTCTATTTGTACGTCTCTAAATGTTTTGATGATTTGAACATGGTGGACCCTATTGGAAACAAGTGTAATGCTTAATTGGGTCGTCCACTCACAGTTAACAGCCTTTGTATTGAGTTTGTGCTTGAAATGTACTGTAATTCTGCAAATGTTAATAAATTCTTCAATCAATCAATCAATGATTTGTCGTTCTGAAAGGGGGCAGCACTGCGACGCCAGGTCTATGAAAACGAGCACAAAATAAGCCACATGAGTATGAGCTTGCAGATCTGCTATCTACTATCAAAAGAAAAGGTTAAATATTTGTAAAATATGAATTTTTATTTTATTTTTCTCAGATGGTCTGCAGATGAATACATTAACCCATTTCCACATGCCATGGGTTTACAAACAACTTTTTTACACTATTTACAAACTAGCCCAAAGTCTCTTATAGTATAAATCGGACATGGCAACACCTTTGACTGCAACACGGAAAAGGCTTGGCATTGACTTAGCTACTTCCTTTTGCAACCTGTCTGGCGAGAGAGTCGCAGTGTCGCACGTGTTGTTACTTGTAAAAAGAACCAGCAAGATCCAGGATGGCTGCAAGGTATCAAATCGTTTATATATTTACATGTATGTATAATGATGATGGCCGCGGCGACCGGCTGACATTAACGTAGCCCTGGTCCAGTGTGAGAGACTCGCTGTAAGCACTGGACCAGGGCTACCATTAACGACCGCCGTTCGATCCGTACCCGTTCGAAGATGGATCATGGCTGGCTAGCCATGATCCATCACATAATATAATACAACATAATATCTCATTCCACTGCTACGCAGATGATACACAACTCTACCTCCCCCTGAAACCAAACAACCACTCACAACTGGACAACCTAAGGAACTGCCTCACAGATATCAAACACTGGATGTCACAAAACTTTCTGCAGTTAAACGATACCAAATCGGAAATCATAATATTTGGTCCACCTGACTCCACCGCACAGATCCAGACGGACCTAGGCAACCTCTCCCACCTGGTCAAACCCCATGCAAAAAACCTGGGTGTGCTTTTCGACTCAGAATTTAAACTAGACAAACAAGTAAACGCAGTTGTTAAATCAAGCTTCTTCCACCTCCGCTCCATAGCCAAAATAAAACCATTTCTCTCCACTCCCAACTTAGAAACCGTCATTCATGCCCTCATAACATCCCGTTTAGATTACTGTAATTCCCTGTTCACCGGTATCAGTCAGTCAGCCCTAAACCGCCTCCAACTAGTCCAGAATTCAGCAGCTAGGCTCTTAACTGGCACCAAGAAGAGAGACCACATCACCCCCGTCCTGGCTTCCCTCCACTGGTTACCAGTGAAATTCAGAATTCATTTCAAGTCCCTTTTATTTGTTTATAAAGCTCTGAATGGCCTAGCCCCTGCCTACATCACAGACCTTGTAAAATACCCCCCCACCACTAGGCACCTCAGATCCACAGACCTTGAACTTTTAGATGTCCCAACAACCAAGCTGAGGCTCAGAGGTGACCGTGCCTTCTCAGTTGCAGCCCCTAGGCTGTGGAACACCATCCCCTACTCCATCAGAACCTCCCCCTCCATTGACGTTTTTAAATCCAGACTTAAAACCCTGTTTTACTCCCAAGCATTTGATTGCCCGTGACCTTGTTTATGTTTGTTTTTTTAATAGTATATTGTTTGATTATTTTTTGATAGTTTGCTTATAATGCTTTCATTGTCTGTAATTTTCTTCTGCTGTCTGTCTATCTGTGGTGTTGATAAAATGTCTGTACAGCACTTTGGTACAATGGAAATTGTTTTTAAATGTGCTTTATAAATAAAGGTGATTTGATTTGATTTGATTTAGCATAAATGGATGGATAGAGAATAGATGACCGTCTTGTGACGCTATTTTTTCCGCGAATTTAGTTAATTCAGTTAATGCTTCATCTCTCTCCACGCACGTTACAAAAATTAATAATTAGCGGTCCAAAATCACGCATCTTAAAAAATGAGCTGCACTGATATAAACTAAAGTGACTCATACTGTAAAATGAGATCCATTCACGCATACACCCCCTCCCTTTCTATTTCTCGACTTTGTCACAAAATGGCGGGCGATGGCGAAAATGAATTGAGTTGGCGAAAATGAATTGAGTTAACTTAAGATGGCACAAGCATGAATGAAGAGAAATGTCGACCTAGTCCAGTAATGTAATTTTACCAAAAAAAAAAAAAACGAATTGTGTGTGACATAAGTATTAATTAAACAAGTATAAATCAGGCAAACTTTGCTAAACATTATCCAAGTGTTTAATTGCTGTCAGGACCGGCATAAGAGATTGGTTGGTACTTATATTCTAATGAATTGCGCCTGCGTTTTGATTGATTTGATTGAAAATCTTATTAACAGTTTGCAGAATTACAGTACATTTCAAGCACAAACTCAATACAAAGGATGTTGTGGACGACCCAATTAAGCATTACACTTGTTTACAACAGGCCCCACCATGGTGGATTCAGCATTCATAATTGTGCACTGGTTGTTGACAACGGATCCGGTATGTGCAAAGCCGGATTCGCCGGAGAAGACATGCCAATTTATGTCTTCCCATCCATCATCGGTCATCCGGTGACTGAGGTGAGGAATGACTTTCTCATACATACTTGAAATTAAACAGACTTGTGATCTATATACAATTAAAATAACTCAATTGTCTAGGGAGAGACGTCTGGCCAGAAAGGCCGCTACTACGTCGGAGAAGATGCCCAGATAGAGAGGGGAATGTCACTGACGTATCCCATCGAACACGGTATTGTCACCAACTGGGACGACATGGAGAAGATCTGGGATCACACATTCAAAAACATGCTGGAAACTTATCAGCCAATTTATCCCATGAAGCACCCTGTCCTGCTCACAGAGTCCCCCCTCAACCCCAAAGCCAACAGGGATCAGATGTTTAAGGTATATTATATGCACCCACAACTTGCCTCATTTAAAATATGCTACCCATAGACTCACTGAACGGAACAAAACTATAGGCCATACCCTCATTTTCCTACTTGGTTTCCCTCTTTTGTTCTCACCCTCTCCTCCAGGACCTCTCTTATAAGATGATCTATCATCTTTCTATGGAAACAACAGGTCTTTCTCGTGTGCTTTTTCTGCACTTCCATAATGAATATGGTTCAGCAATGTGCTGACAAGCACATTGTTCTTTTTGTTTAATGAGCTTAAGTAACTTGGATAATTGACATGCATGTGACTTGAAGGAATGTTTACTTTCTGCACCATCTCCACTAACCGCTCCCTCCTTAGACTCAACTGCTGCATGTTTTGAGTGCAGTGTCCACAAAGCTGAAAAATCTACACTCAATACAATGCTAACCGTTCTGTCTTTGTAGATCATGTTCGAGACCTTCAACACCCCTGCCGTGTACATTGCCAACCAGGCTGTGATGTCCCTGTATGCCTCTGGTCGTACCACCGGTATCGTCGTGGACTCCGGTGATGATGTGACCCACGCAGTGCCCATCTACGAGGGCTATGCCCTGCCCCACGCCAACAAGCGTCTGGAGCTGGCCGGTCGCAACCTCACAGACTACCTCATAAAGATCCTGACAGAGCGTGGTTACTCCTTCACCACCACAGCTGAGAGGGAAATCGTGCGTGAGAAGCTCAAGGAGAAGCTGTGCTATGTCGCCCTGGACTTCCAACAGGAGATGGGCACTGCTGCCTCCTCTTCCTCCCTGGAGAAGAGCTATAAGCTGCCCGACGGACAGGTCATCACCATCGGCAATGAGATGTTCCGTTGCCCAGAGGCCCTCTTCCAGCCTTCCTTCCTTGGTAAGTTTGACAGGACGAACATAATTTAGTCTCAGTATTCCCAGCGGTCTAGTTTAAAAGCAAAATGGTTCCTTGTACTGATCAGCTCGCATCTCTGCCCCCCTTAGGTATGGAGTCCTGCGGTATCCACGAGACCACCTACAACAGCATCAAGATGTGCGCCGTCGACAACCGTAAAGACCTGTATGCCAACATTGTTCTGTCTGGTGGTACCACCATGTTCACAGGCATTGCTGACAGGATGCAGAAGGAGATCACAGCCCTGGCCCCATCTACCATGAAGATCAAGGTGAGCTGACTAGGTGTAAAACTCAAATGCATCTCATGGCCTCTGAATTGTATTGGCTTATGCCTGGCATTAACTTGGCGCTTGATAAAAGAACAGTCATTAATTTTGTCTATTCTACCCTCTGCAGATCATTGCCCCACCAGAGCGTAAATACTCTGTCTGGAAGGGAGCTTCCGCCCTGGCCTCTCTGTCCACCTTCCCGTGGATCACTAAAAATGATTACGACGAGGGACGCCTTGACCGTTTGTAGAGTCTGTTCCTCTTTTTTTTTCTTTTTCTCCCCTCCCCGACAGTAATGTTTTAGTAAAAAAAAAAAATCACCCCATTTTTTTCGTTCGGGTGATTGTTTTCCCGGTTGGACGTAGCGCGTGGAAGGAACAGTTCCTTTCCCCTCCCAATTTCTTTTTTTTACTTTTTTTGTTAAATAAAAATGTGTTCTGAAATTTACTTCTGACTGTCTTGTCTTTTGAATATAATTTATGTCCTACTTAGTCTTCTGAAATTGTTTAGTCGACTAAATATACATTTGTCTTGCTGCAATGTTGACTACCGGTAGTTGTGAATAACGCATGAGTCCTAGTCCTGAAATGTCTCAGACGACTAATATCAAAAACCTTAGTCTTAGTAACTGGAGCGGTTTGCTGCTGTAGCAGAGGCTCAGAGCCCCAGCCTGGTGTCTCCTGCGTGAAAGTCCTATATCTTAACCACTAGACCAAAGGGATATCCATATGGACCAGAGTTCGAATCCTGGGCGTTACACTGCCATTTGTGTATCTCTGCAAAAAAAAACATTGCGCTGAATTGGCAGAATCCACAGTGCGGTGGGGTCCATATTCAAGACCTAATTGTATTTTTCCATTAGCACCAGCACTGCACAAATCCGAGAGGATGGGAAAAGCACCATGTATGATAGACCTAATGAGTGGGTCCATCCACCCAGATGTCCTGATGACTCATGCTCCAAAGTGTACATTTTGTTCAGGCATAATCTGGTGTTTACATCAGCAGAGCTACACTGCTATCAATTTCACTTTCTAATCCAGATATAGTCAGGGGGTCGACCAGCCCTCTGGCTTGATAGTTTATGGGCATAGTAAAGGACAACTAAGATTATACAGGGTGTAACTGGCTTGTCAATGTCGATTTGCTCAGACGCATGATGTACATTCTCCATTTCAGTCAATGGGAATTTAATCTTTGTTAGGACAAAATAGCCGATTTGCTCAGACACATGACTTAAATTCTCCATTTAATGTTAGGACAAAACTACCTGGATATAGGAGAAAAAACAGATTTCATCTCACGTTTCTAGTTGTTTCAGTCAACACAAGATTAATCTTTAATGCTTTGAGTTCAATTCAACTTTATTGGCAAATGTGAACAACGGGTGTGATTAAAAAGGTAGTCGATAACAAATGTAGTTCAGTATCCAGTCAGTCAGGTATACCCAGAAATAGTCCTGTGTGGTAGCCTGGCCCTATATCACCAGAAGAGTCTGGTGACCGCCTGTTTATTTAGAAAATTCTAGTACAAAAATATCAAGAATGATTCATATTTGGGTGTTTCTTTTGTCACTGATACTTATCTATGGACATTGAGGGTATACACTGACACCACGCTAGACAGGAACGCCCAAAAACGTCACATCCGGTTTTAGCCTGGGGTAAGAATTTTCTATGGCTGCCAATGCAACTTGGTCCAATACTTAATCACATACGGACAAACATCTATGCCGATGCTATCTAACTTGCGGAGGTAGCGTGCCTTGTCCACGGGCAACAGATCTTTCAACGTATGGCATTGCAAATACGTTTGATAATCGCTACTCTGCTCAATATTGTTTTGAAAATGTCGCAAATTGCATTGCAGTGAACGAGCGCAAATCACAACTTCCCCCGGGGGTGGGCGGAGTCACAGTTTGAGGCGCTGTTTATGCGCCGTGGTGTCAGTGTATCAATGTTGGGTCTGTGGAACACTAGACCACCTTCCAAATGGACCCTTATGGGCCTGGTAGGGTCCTTTTGGTTCCATTTGTACCCTTCCAAATGGACCCTTATGGGCCTGGTAGGGTCCTTTTGGTTCCATTTGTACCCTTCCAAATGGACCCTTATGGGCCTGGTAGGGTCCTTTTGGTTCCATTTGTACCCTTCCAAATGGACTCTTATGGGCCTGGTAGGGTCCTTTTGGTTCCATTTGTACCCGCTCAGTTAAATGAGGACTTTACAACATAGATTGGGGTCCCAGAGATGGAGAAGCAACATTGTATGGGGGTCTGTGTGACCTAATGCATATTAACCCCTTTTGGTGTTTTAAACATGTTATACTTTAGCTATTGAAAAATAGCAGATCTACAAGCTCATAGGGAGCTTGTAGGTCTGCTATTTTTGAAAAATCGTTAAAATGTGGCGCAAATCATTGAATATATATTTCAGAGCGAACATTAACTAAAATATTTGCTTCTGGGGGGTCCCTGGAACTACATATTTTGAGATGGGGGTCCGTGGCCCAATATAGATAATTCTGGGGGTCCTTGACATGAAAAAGGTTGAGCACCACTGACATATAGGTTTTTCAGAAAAAATGTTAGGATTTAGAAGCCTTTTTTTTTAATCGACCTCAGTCCAAAATGGGTTAAAGATGGAGTGGTTTTCTGTTTTGTATGTGTCTATGGAGTTAACATTACTCTAATAATAGACCCCCAGGTGTGGTTAGAATATTCAAATATGGTTTCTTCCCGAAAGCGGAACACCTTTGAGTCAAAAGGCCCAATCTCAAATGCACCATTTTTGTGACATAACCCTAACCCCTCCACCATTATGGGTGGGTGGTGACATTGTGACATAACCCTAACCCCTCCACCATTATGGGTGGGCCATAACCCTAACCCCTCCACCATTATGGGTGGGCCATAACCCTAACCCCTCCACCATTATGGGTGGGCCATAACCCTAACCCCTCCACCATTATGGGTGGGCCATAACCCTAACCCCTCCACCATTATGGGTGGGTGGTGCTAAGGTGAAAACCAGGCATAGACACACTTATTTATTTCCTGTAGGCGGAGACGACATATCTGTGGTGTAAACAGCCAGCTCTTATACTACATTGAATGGTAGACGTTACTCTTTAACCTGCTTTTTACTAACACTAACGTTACAAAGATGCCCAGAACATCGGGATAAACCTGTGTAGTTTATGGCTGCTCCAACAGTAGTGGCAACATTCAACTTAGGAGAGAAACGTTATGTAAAAAAATACACAGCGGTGTCTGAGACCAGAGCCATGGAGTAATGGTTGAAATACACCGCGGTGTCTGAGACCAGAGCCATGGAGTAATGGTTGAAATACACCGCGGTGTCTGAGACCAGAGCCATGGAGTAATGGTTGAAATACACCGCGGTGTCTGAGACCAGAGCCACGGAGTAATGGTTGAAATACACAGCGGTGTCTGAGACCAGAGCCATGGAGTAATGGTTGAAATACACCGCGGTGTCTGAGACCAGAGCCATGGCGTAATGGTTGAAATACACCGCGGTGTCTGAGACCAGAGCCATGGAGTAATGGTTGAAATACACCGCGGTGTCTGAGACCAGAGCCACGGAGTAATGGTTGAAATACACCGCGGTGTCTGAGACCAGAGCCATGGAGTAATGGTTGCAATACACCGCGGTGTCTGAGACCAGAGCCATGGAGTAATGTTTGAGACAAAGCAGTGAAAGGTCCTGAAAGATACTTTACACCGCAGATATGTCGTCTCCGCCTACATGAATTTGTCTATACTTAATGGAACTGGTGGGTGTGGCCACATAAAATGTTAACACTTTCTGTACAGTTAAAAAAAATAAAAATACCGTATTGTCCCGAATATAACTCTGATTATAAGACAACCCCCATTTTTCAAGACTCATTTGTGGAAAAAGAACATTGAATGTCAAATAGTCTAGTGCCCGATTATAATACGACCCCGTTTTCTTTAGGAAAGGCAATCTTCCTCCTAGTATAATCATAGTACCTGCACCGAGTGCCGCGCTACGAGCTTGTAGGTCTGCTATTTTTGAAAAATCGTGAAAATGTGGCACAAATCTTTGAATATATATTCATTCAGAGCGAACATTTTTAACTCATTTTTGCTTCTGGGGGTCCCTGGAACAACATATTTTCAGATGGGGGTCGGCGGCCAATTACATATATTTTTGGGAGAACGACTGACACAGAAACATGAGGTTTTTCAGAAAACTGTCAGGATTTAGAAGACATTTGTAGAATCGTCCTCAGGTCTAAATGGGTTAAAATTCTAAATGTGGAGAATGAGAATTCTTTTTCATGTGGATAGATAAGTGGATAGACGTGGCTAAGGGGTGTGTGTCTCAGTGCGGGTGTGCCAGGCTGGTGAGTGCCCTCAGTCTCAGTGGCATGGCCACGTTGGAGTCTCTGTGCCACTGAGGGGCGGTGACGCATGGGGGCGGAGTCAGGACACTCTGAGCCACACTGGGGACCTTCAGCAGAGACCAGAGCTCCTCCCCCCGGGTCACTATGGCGGCGAGGTCCTCCTCATTGGAGCACCAGGCCACGGAAGAACCACCTCTGGTCACTGTCCGTAGCTTGGACAGGAACAGAGACACCCTGAAAAACACATTCACACACGCACAGGAAAAAACAAAAAACCTTGAATTATAATTAGTAGTGATGGGAGATTAATCGGCAAACACATCGGTATCGGCCGATTTTAGTTGTTTTTAGATTAATCGGCCTGTCTTTACAGATAAACAAGCCCAAAGTAACAGCTTGAACAGATCTACAAGCTCACAATATTAAATATAAAAGGTATTAAAGTTAAATCTGACTTGCCTAAGCATGCAGTGCAGACACCCTGTTGTTAGATCATATTGACATCGGTAATATCTGTTATCGGCAGCAATTAATTATATCGGATATCGATATCGGGCCAAAATGTCTCATCGGCACATCCCTAATAATTAGGGATGCACGATTAATCAGTATCAAAATCAGAATCATCCATATCGGCCATAGAAATGTCATATCGGTATCGGAACGGTCTCAAAATAATACAGATTATTTTAATCGGTTTTCACCAGCAATTTTTGTTTTAAATTAAAACATAATTCAACATTTAATTTGTGTACTCATCTCATTCAGTTGTGAAAACAGACACTTGGAAAAGAGTATATGCTATTTATTGATTGATTGAATACTTTATTAACAGGCTTTGGGCCAATATGCCCCTATAGGGGCTTGTTTCCATTGTGGTCCTCTGTATAATGTCGGAATCGGTCAGAATCGGTATCGGCAGATATGACCCTGCAAATAACCGAGATTGGATATCGGTCAGAATTGTGTGCGCCCCTAATTATAATACTCTATTCCACTGTTTCCCAAACAGTGGGTCGGGACCCATTTGTGGGTCGCAGACACATTTTTATGGGTCCTTTCATTTTAGGTTTCCTACATTTAGTTTTTAATTATTATAATAAATGTAAAAAAAAAAAAGCCGCTCATCTGCTGAAGGATTTAGGTGAGGTGCTGGAGTCACAAAAGGTCCCGGGATCTGCTATTTTGGGTCCATCGGTTATTTTCTTAGCGATTATTAATATTGATCACTTCTTCGATTAATCGAGAATCGTTTTTTTATACATCCTTTTTATTTTTGAGGGGCGCTAGCCCGTCCCATGCCCAGCTTTGTGCGTCTGCGTGTACCACACAGTGATGATTTGATTGGCTGAAAACGGAATGTGATGTATGATGATAATAGCACCCCTGACTTCACACGAGTGTGATTTTTTTTAATTTTGTTTAACATACAGTATCAACACATATATTTATTTTATTAACTACTCAAGGCCTATTTTATACTTCATCGCACAATGTCCCGCAAAAACAGTGAAAGTAGCTGATCTACAAGCTCCCAATATGTATGTTTACCATCGTTAAATACATTAACATTTGTATCTATAATGACATGCCCAAAACAGGGATAGATTATTTATCCAGTATTCCACTAAATTATGATTATATTTACATGAATAATTTCCACCCCTACGTCACCTGGGTATGAGGTCATGTGATCGCGACGCCAGCTTGGCGAGGGCACTCATCAGAGAGGTGATGACCCTGGGGGCGGGGCGCGCCTCTCCGGGGGGCGGGGCAGACGACGTGACCTCAAAGAGGACCGCCTCCAGCGCCTCGAAGCAGGAAGTGATGAGCTCCACGGAGCAGCGAGAGTCACAGGACACGGACAGGTACTCCCCCAGCACCCACACCTGGAAGCATTTCAGTTTAACACATTTAGGCCTGAGTTCCATATTCTACAAATGGCTTCTAAATCATGACCCTAGGAAAAACCCTATGTTTCTATGTCAGTCGTACATACAAAACATAGACAGACCCTTACATGCACAGGCACACGCACGCACGCACGCACGCATGCACACACAAAATCTTTCTTACAACGTGTGTGTAAATGTCTTCCTTGCTGTAGACATTGGCTGTGGTTCCAGCGAACTCCAGCAACTCGTGGGATTGGTCCACCACTAGAGATGGGCGGAGCTTACACAACCTGACCAGGTGGCTGCTGAACACTCTGTGTGGAGAAGGAGGGAAGGAGGATGGAGAGAAGGATGAATGGAGGGAAGAGAAGAGAAGAGGAACCAGAAAGGTGCGTTCAGTGGAACCTACACCAGTGGTTCCCAAACTTTTTCATGTCAAGGACCTCCAAATTGACACCAATGAGCCCGCGGACCCCCATTTGAAAAAAATATGCCAGGGACCCCCCATAAGAGAAGATTTTGACGGCTCTAGCAGTGATTCTCAACCCGTTTAATTTCAATAACCCCCAGTTTGACATGCATATTAGTCTACAGACCCCCCATTTAATGTCATTTCTATCTCTGGGACCCCCGATTTATATTGTAAAATCAATGTTAATGTAACTCTGAGAGTGCACAAATGGACCCGTTATTCCATTTGTACATTCTCAGAGTTACAGACTCATAAAAGGTCCATTTGGTTCCAAACTATCATTTAGCTGGGGACCCCCTGGAACTCCCTCAAGGACCCCTGGGGGCCCCAGGACCCCACTTTGGGAACCACTGACCTACACTACACATCTCAGAGCCCCCTACGGCCCAAACTATAGCGCTCTGCTTTCCTAAACCAACCACACAATTATGTGAAATGCTGATTATTTTGGTATTATCATTCAACATCTACGTTCCTGCCGTTTTACACAGCCAACCAGTTGACAAAATCACACTTTTTAATTAAATATACGAGACTAATAGGGTTTTTTATAGAAGATGCTTTTGAACTTCATTGTCCGTTTGACCAATACGATACAAATACGATTTCATTTCAAAATATCTATTATTAGGCCATTTTGGGCGGGAACCCCTTTTGGTGTTTTAAGCATTATGTTATACTTTAGCTATTGAAAAATAGCAGATCTACAAGCTCATAGTGCGGCACCGAGTGCCGCACTATGAGCTTGTAGGTCTGCTATTTTTGAAAAATCATGAAAATGTGCCTCAAATCTTTGAATATATATTCTTTCAATGTACTTGTTCCATGTACTTGTTCCACTTGAACAATGTACTGTCATGTTTAAAATGATACATACCATTACATAACACACGTGAGTGTACGTGCTGCTCTGTAAAGCTTTGAACTAAAATTCAAGTCAAAAAATAGACTACAGTAGCTGCTACTGAACATAAAGACATACTTAATGGGCGATATGCTCATTGAGAGAGAGAGAGAGAGAGAGAGAGAGAGAGAGAGAGAGAGAGAGAGAGAGAGAGAGAGAGAGAGAGAGAGAGAGAGAGAGAGAGAGAGAGAGAGAGAGAGAGAGAGAGAGAGAGAGAGAGAGAGAGAGAGAGAGAGAGAGAGAAGAGTGTGTGTGTGGTGTGGTTACCTGTGTATCTCCTTGAAGTATTTAGGAATATTAAGGAGAAGACTGCTTCTCTCCAGGAGAACCAAGACCAACTGGGCTGACAACTTCTCATCAGCTACCTGGAGCACGCACGCACGCACGCACGCACACACACACGCACGCACATGGCATATCCCACCAATAAAACATTCACAATGATCTGTCATCATATCATCCATGTCAGGTGGAAACCTTGTATGTTACTTTTCAGGAAATTCTCAGAAATAGAGAAAATAAGATCTACAAGCCCACAGCGCGTTGCCATGTGACATGTTGTGAGCTTATCGATCGGTTATTCTCACAACTTTTTGCTAGACACTCTTGTTGAAATTATGACGATACAAGATTTCTGATATTCTGAAAATATGTTGTTCCAGGGACCTTCCAGAAGCAAAGATTTGAGTTAAAAACGTTCGCTCTGAAAGAATATATATTCAAAGATTTACGCCACATTTTCACGATTTTTCAGAAAATAGCAGACCTACAAGCTCGTAGCGCGTCACTCGGTGCCGTGCTACGAGCTTGTAGATCTGCTATTTTTCAATAGCTAAAGTATAACATAATGCTTAAAACACCAAAAGGGGTTCCCGCCCAAAAATAGGTTAAGACCGTGTGTTTGTCGTTACCGTGACGACGCTGTTGAAGTAGACGTGCAGCAGCACGGGGGCGGTCTGAGCGCATTGGACGACCCTGGGCCAATCAGCGGCCTCGGCCAGCAGCTCGTGGAGCGCGCTCAGTCGGTCGATGGTGTCGCCTTTGATGAAAAAAAAATCACACCCGTGTGAACTGAGTGGTGTAAGGTTTTATATAGCATGATCAGCTGTGGTCTGACGTAATGTCTGACGTAATGAAATAAGGTAAGGTATTATGTACCCTGATCAGCTCTGATCTGACGTAATGAAATCACACCTGGATGTGATTTCACAACTGGCTTTTTTTGTGCAGAGAAAATGACCACGGTTGCTACGGTCATCCAGTTCACCCGGGTGTGATTTAATTACGTCAGAAATTATTTTGAACATAGCAACCATGGTCATTTTTTTATGCACACAAAAGCCAGTTGTAGGAGTGGTTTACACCACTCAACAATTACACCACTCAAAAATGGAACAAGGATTCAACGAGCAATAGGAAATAGCAAAGCAACGGTGTGTTCTACACCAGTAGTTCCCAAAGTGAGGTCCTCGAGGGAGTTCCAGGGGGTCCCCAGCTGAATGATAATTAGGAACCAAATGGACCCTTATGGGTCTGTAACTCTGAGAGTGTACCAATGGACCCTTATGGGTCTGTAACTCAGAGAGTGTACCAATGGAACCAAATGGACCCTTATGGGTCTGTAACTCCGAGAGTGTACAAATGGAACCAAATGGACCCTTATGGGTCTGTAACTCCCGAGAGTGTACCAATGGAACCAAATGGACCCTTATGGGTCTGTAACTCCGAGAGTGTACCAATGGACCCTTATGGGTCTGTAACTCAGAGAGTGTACCAATGGAACCAAATGGACCGTTATGGGTCTGTAACTCCGAGAGTGTACAAATGGAACCAAATGGACCCTTATGGGTCTGTAACTCCCGAGAGTGTACCAATGGAACCAAATGGACCCTTATGGGTCTGTAACTCCGAGTGTACAAATGGAACCAAATGGACCCGAACGGGTAAAAATCTTCTTTTATGGGGCTTCCTTGGCATCTATTTTCTAATGGGGGTCCGCAGGCTAATGAGTTCTAATGGGGGTCCGCAGGCTAATGAGTTCTAATGGGGGTCCGCAGGCTAATGAGTTCTAATGGGGGTCCGCAGGCTAATGAGTTCTAATGGGGGTCCGCAGGCTAATGAGTTTCTAATGGGGGTCCGCAGGCTAATGAGTTCTAATGGGGGTCCGCAGGCTAATGAGTTTCTAATGGGGGTCCTGCAGGCTAATGAGTTCTAATGGGGGTCCGCAGGCTAATGAGTTCTAATGGGGGTCCGCAGGCTAATGAGTTCTAATGGGGGTCCGCAGGCTAATGAGTTCTAATGGGGGTCCGCAGGCTAATGAGTTTCTAATGGGGGTCCGCAGGCTAATGAGTTCTAATGGGGGTCCGCAGGCTAATGAGTTCTAATGGGGGTCCGCAGGCTAATGAGTTCTAATGGGGGTCCGCAGGCTAATGAGTTTCTAATGGGGGTCCGCAGGCTAATGAGTTCTAATGGGGGTCCGCAGGCTAATGAGTTCTAATGGGGGTCCGATGGCTAATGAGTTCTAATGGGGGTCCGCCAAGGGGGCAGGCAGACTTTCCAACGTTGAAGCTCTGGGTCCTAGTGGTAGAAGGAGGGACTACAGGCGGACCCGTGGATTCATGACCGGGAAACCCCGTGCAGCTGGGCTTTAACGTTGAGCGCTCAGTTGCCCTACGTCACTCAGGACCTCAAAGTTGAGGTCCTGGGAGGGACTGCCGGCAGTCTTCCGGGTGCTTCAAAACGCCACTGAGCAACTTCCACTGACATGAATAGCTGGGGGGGCGGAGCTTCGCGCCAGTTCAGTCTCTATTATATATATACTCTATGGGGTCCGCAGGCTAATGAGTTCTAATGGGGGTCCGCAGGCTAATGAGTTTGAGAACCACTGGTCTACACACACCGTTGGAAGTAACAAGTAGCACTGTATAGTTATACACTGTGGAATGAACATGTTTTACTGCAGTTAAAGTATCAATACGTGGCAATTAAAGTGGCAATACAGGAATTAAAAAGTACTAAAGTATTGGCATCAAAATGTACTTAAAAGTACCAAAAGTAGAAAAGTGCTTATCGTGCAGAATGTCCCATTTCACAAGTTTTCAAATGTATTAAAAAAAATCACACCCGTGTGAACTGAGTGGTGCAAGGTCTTATATAGCCTGATCAGCTGTGGTCTGACGTAACCATAGTAACCATGCTCATTCTTTTGGGCCCCACGTACAGGTACATACAAACAAAGCTGGTTGTTGGAGTGGTTTGCACCACTCAAAAATCTTTAGAAAATAGCAGAGCTACAATGAAGGTCACAATGCGCAACCCATTGTGAGCTTGTAGATCGTCTTATTTTTTCTGAAATGTATAGGGCTGAAGTGGTTAAGGAGCGTCGCTCCTGAGTTCTGTCACAGACGTGCGCAGAGCAAGTTCAGTCAGGAAACTCAGTGCAGTTGCCGGCGGCCGTTCATTGGTCCGCCTCAGCATCACGTTCTCATTCACATGATTCACTTCATCCAATCACACACTCATTCATTTGCACTGGTCATCCTGCTTACTTGCTGCTGCACACTGATACTGCTGCGCTGCCCCCTTCTGCTGCACACTGATACTGCTGCGCTGCTGACTGCTTTAACTTTAGCTGCTCACCTTCCTCCACCCCAGCTACCACCTGTCGTTTTGGATCTGCTGTTTAGGTACGGGGGACTCGGAGTCCCTATGGCTGGGACTGATGCCCTTGATCGGAATACCTAAAAAGCAGATCCAATTCATCGCCAAACCATAACAAATATATATTCCATCCATTCAGGAGTTGTCCTGACTGAAATGTAGGAATCACAATCTACAAAGTAACTAGGGAACTAAAGTTTTCAAATAATTAGTAGTGGAGACAGTAAAAGTACAATAGAGGGTATGCAGCTGTGCACATGCATAAAGTCAATGGGAAATCGAGCGGCAAAGTGAGTTGGCAAAGTGAGTTTAATGTCGTTTAATGCAATCAGATAGAACTTTTCTGTTTGGATGTACGGGCTGTCAAGGCCTTGATACTAAATATCAAAAGCCTTAGTCAACTTCATTCATTCATTTCGTCAACTAATACTAAGATAAAACATTTTTCGTCAACTACCTTTTTTCACTGACGAAAACCGAATAAAAACTAATTGAAAACTAAGCTATGATGACTAAGACTAAATATATTGACAATTTCGTCAACAAATAAAAACTAGACTAAAAATCTTTTGTCGACAAAAACTAGACTAACGCTAAACATTCCAGGTGACTAAAATGCGACTAAAAGTTTCACTACAAAGACTGACTAAACAAAAATTTGCTGCCAAAAACAACAGTGGTCTCAGTCAACAAAATGAACACATGGCGTCCAATTCATTGGTTGGAAAAGAGCTTCTCTCATTGGTTGGAAAAGAGCTTCTCTCATTGGTTGAACAAAGTACCTGAGCCAGCCTCGCCACGCAGCAGGAACTGGAACATCCCTCGGTAGGAGGGGCTTCGGAACGCCTCCAATGACAACAGGCCACGCCCACCCGGGTCAGAGATGGGGAAATATGTTGACCTGTAATACATGCGTACATGTGTGGTACATAATATATACAGTATGACCTGTAATACATACGTACATGTGTGGTACATATTATACACAGTATGACCTGTAATACATGCGTACATGTGTGGTACATATTATACAGCAGGGGTGGCACTTTGACCATGGCCACTATATTTACACACTCCCTCCAGACAGTGTTGTTTTCGTCGACTAAAACTAAGACGAAAAATGTTCGTCGACTACCTTTTTTCACTGACGAAAACTAAATGGAAACTAAATGAAAACTAAGCTATGAGGACTAAAACTAAGACTAAATGTATTGACAATTTCGTCAACAGATAAAAACTAGACTAAAATGTTAAGAAGGGACTAGTGGACAAGAGATTCAGTATAAGTCATTTTACACTTGGTTGCATGCTGAAAATAGCCGATCTACAAGCTCACAACGCGTCGCGCTGCGACGCGTTGTGAGCTTGTAGATCGGCTATTTTCAGCAAGTGTAAAAACATTACATTACAACATTACAACGGCATCAAGGCCCTCCAAAATACATTTTAGTCGACTAAACCAACTGTAGATTTAGTCGACTAAAATCTTATGACATTTAGTCGACTAAAACTAGACTAACACCAAAACATTCCAGGTAACTAAAATGTGACTAAAACTAAATTAAAACTATTCAAAAGACTACGAGTAAAACTAAAATCAAAATTTGCTGCCAAAAACAACACTGCCTCCAGAGGGGCCACATTGCTGTTGTAGCAAATCTACAAGCTCAAAACATGTCGCACTGCGACGCATTTTGAGCTTGTAGATCTGCTATTTTTGCTATATTCGAATTGAAATCTTGAATATTTTTTTTGCAATTTTTTAATTGGAATCCTGAACATTAACATTTTAAGTAATTCAAGCGGGTCATGTTTGCATGTTGTGGAATTGTAAACAGCTGAAACCAATAATATATCAGTATTCTGACATTAACTTGAGGGCCACATTAAGTGAAGGTGGGGGCCGCCAGTTGCCCATGTACAGTATGATATAGTGCATTGGTTCCCAACACATACTGTACACGGGTTGGGGTTATTTATATTTAACATTATGTTTGTGTGTTCTAACAAACCTTTGCAGGCCAATAGATTTAACCACTTTTAAGTATTATGTTATACTTTAGCTATTGAAAAATAGCATATCTACAAGCTCATAGCCACGAGCTTGTAGGTCTGTTATTTTTGAAAAATCATGAAAATGTGGCGCAAATCTTTGAATATATATTTTTTCAGAGCGAACGTTTTTAACTAAAATCTTTGCTTCTGGGAGAGGGGTCCCTGGAACATCATATTTTCAGATGGGGGTCAGCGGCCAAACACATATACCGGTAATTCTAGGGGTCCTCGACATGTAATAGTTTGAGAACCACTGAAATAGAAACATAGGTTTTTCAGAAAACTGTTAGGATTTAGAAGACATTTGTAGAATCGAACTTAGGTCTAAATGGGTTAAACCATATGCATTATACATCAAAGAGCTCACTGTGTGTGTGTGTGTGTGTGTGTGTGTGTGTGTGTGTGTGTGTGTGTGTGTGTGTGTGTGTGTGTGTGTGTGTGTGTGTGTGTGTGTGTGTGTGTGTGTGTGTGTGTGTGTGTGTGTGTGTGTACCTGAGCTGAAGCATCAGCGCAGCAGTGAGACAGGGCAGGTCCAATAGAGAGTGGAGCAGCTCCACTGCAGTACCAGCAGTCACCAGTGAGGGCAGCAGATCCACAAAGTCATCCACCACCGCCGGACTGTCCCACGCTAGAAACTAGAGAGAGAGAGAGAGAGAGCGAGAGGGGGAGGCAGAGAGAGAGACAGAGATCAGAAGCAGAGAGAGAACAAACAATGTCTTTGTGTGTGTATATATGTCTGTATGTCTATATGTATGTAAACTGAGAAGGGGAGCATCTGTGCGTGCGTGCGTGTGTGGCTGTGTGTGTGTGCGCACCTTGAGCAGGTTTGGGAAGGACTGTGTGTACTGGGGCAGGCGGAGCTGCAGGTTGCCGAGGTTGTGTCTGAGGAAGCGCAGCAGCTCGTGGGCCAGGAGGGGCTCGTTGAACAGCTCGGAGGGGAAGCGACCCAACACCAGCCTCCACACACACTCACAGTCCACAGCCGCCATCTCCCCTGTGTGTGTACACACACACACACACACACACACACACACACACACACACACACACACACACACACACACACACACACACACACACACACACACACACACACACACACACACACACACACACACACACACACACACACACACACACACACACACACACACACACACACACACACACACTTCGTTTTAGTCACATTTTAGACAGTACACCTGGAATGTCTTAGTGTTAGTCTAGTTTTAGTCGACTAAATGTCATGCGATTTTAGTCGACTAAATCTACTGTAGATTTGTCGACTAAAATGTGTTTTGGCGGTGCCTTGATGCCTACGTAATGACTTGCTGAAAATAGCTGCGATGCGTTGTGAGCTTGTAGATCTGCTATTTTCAGCATGCAACTAATTGTAAAATGACTTATACTGGATCTCTTGTCCATACTAGTCTCTTCCTAACATTTTAGTCTAGTTTTTATTCGTTGACGAACATGGGGGTCATGGGGCTGAAATCCCGTAAGAGGGCACTTTTTTTGGACAAAAATAGCGAAAATAGCAGATCTTGTAGATCAACTATTTTCGGTGGCGCCACCCAGCACTCCATCTACTGGAGATGCGGTGTATAAGACGTGGATTTCGGGACAAACGTGTAAAATGACTTACCCTGGACCTCTTGTCCACTAGTCCCTTACCCTGGACCTCTTGTCCACTAGTCCCTTACCCTGGACCTCTTGTCCACTAGTCCCTTACCCTGGACCTCTTGTCCACTAGTCCCTTACCCTGGACCTCTTGTCCACTAGTCCCTTCCTAACATTACCCTTACCCTGGACCTCTTGTCCACTAGTCCCTTCCTAACATTACCCTGGACCTCTTGTCCACTAGTCCCTTCCTAACATTACCCTGGACCTCTTGTCCACTAGTCCCTTCCTAACATTACCCTGGACCTCTTGTCCACTAGTCCCTTCCTAACATTACCCTGGACCTCTTGTCCACTAGTCCCTTCCTAACATTACCCTGGACCTCTTGTCCACTAGTCCCTTCCTAACATTACCCTGGACCTCTTGTCCACTAGTCCCTTACCCTGGACCTCTTGTCCACTAGTCCCTTACCCTGGACCTCTTGTCCACTAGTCCCTTACCCTGGACCTCTTGTCCACTAGTCCCTTACCCTGGACCTCTTGTCCACTAGTCCCTTACCCTGGACCTCTTGTCCACTAGTCCCTTACTAACATTACCCTGGACCTCTTGTCCACTAGTCCCTTACCCTGGACCTCTTGTCCACTAGTCCCTTACCCTGGACCTCTTGTCCACTAGTCCCTTACCCTGGACCTCTTGTCCACTAGTCCCTTACCCTGGACCTCTTGTCCACTAGTCCCTTACCCTGGACCTCTTGTCCACTAGTCCCTTCCTAACATTACCCTTACCCTGGACCTCTTGTCCACTAGTCCCTTCCTAACATTACCCTGGACCTCTTGTCCACTAGTCCCTTCCTAACATTACCCTGGACCTCTTGTCCACTAGTCCCTTCCTAACATTACCCTGGACCTCTTGTCCACTAGTCCCTTCCTAACATTACCCTGGACCTCTTGTCCACTAGTCCCTTACCCTGGACCTCTTGTCCACTAGTCCCTTCCTAACATTACCCTGGACCTCTTGTCCACTAGTCCCTTCCTAACATTACCCTGGACCTCTTGTCCACTAGTCCCTTCCTAACATTACCCTGGACCTCTTGTCCACTAGTCCCTTCCTAACATTACCCTGGACCTCTTGTCCACTAGTCCCTTACCCTGGACCTCTTGTCCACTAGTCCCTTACCCTGGACCTCTTGTCCACTAGTCCCTTACCCTGGACCTCTTGTCCACTAGTCCCTTACTAACATTACCCTGGACCTCTTGTCCACTAGTCCCTTACCCTGGACCTCTTGTCCACTAGTCCCTTACCCTGGACCTCTTGTCCACTAGTCCCTTACCCTGGACCTCTTGTCCACTAGTCCCTTACCCTGGACCTCTTGTCCACTAGTCCCTTACCCTGGACCTCTTGTCCACTAGTCCCTTCCTAACATTACCCTTACCCTGGACCTCTTGTCCACTAGTCCCTTCCTAACATTACCCTGGACCTCTTGTCCACTAGTCCCTTCCTAACATTACCCTGGACCTCTTGTCCACTAGTCCCTTCCTAACATTACCCTGGACCTCTTGTCCACTAGTCCCTTCCTAACATTACCCTGGACCTCTTGTCCACTAGTCCCTTCCTAACATTACCCTTACCCTGGACCTCTTGTCCACTAGTCCCTTACCCTGGACCTCTTGTCCACTAGTCCCTTCCTAACATTACCCTTACCCTGGACCTCTTGTCCACTAGTCCCTTACCCTGGACCTCTTGTCCACTAGTCCCTTCCTAACATTACCCTTACCCTGGACCTCTTGTCCACTAGTCCCTTACCCTGGACCTCTTGTCCACTAGTCCCTTCCTAACATTACCCTTACCCTGGACCTCTTGTCCACTAGTCCCTTCCTAACATTACCCTTACCCTGGACCTCTTGTCCACTAGTCCCTTCCTAACATTACCCTTACCCTGGACCTCTTGTCCACTAGTCCCTTCCTAACATTACCCTTACCCTGGACCTCTTGTCCACTAGTCCCTTCCTAACATTACCCTTACCCTGGACCTCTTGTCCACTAGTCCCTTCCTAACATTTTAGTCTAGCTTCTAATTTGTTGACGAAATTGTCGATATATTTAGTCTTAGTTTTTGTCATCATAGCTTAGTTTTCATTTAGTTTCCATTTAGTTTGTCAGTTTAGGCATTTTATATCTTGCTCTTAGTTCCATTTTGTTCAACGGTATTTTCACACACTAAAGAGAGATGGATTAAAAGTGAAGATGCTGTGATCCTATGTCATCATGACAGTATACCGACTTGGCAGTTTATTTTTTAATTAAAGCTACTAAACTCCCAGGAGAAGAATGTGTAGGAAAATAATCCTACAGTATAAAAATGTCTGAACAGAGCTTATGTTACAGTGACCCCTAGTGGACACGCCTCCATTTACAGTCTTCACAAGTGAGCCTGTTGTTGGAATGGAAAGGTCAGAAGCAATACTGCATGGGCTTGCGCACGCACGCACGCACGCACGCACACGCACACACACACACACACACACACACACACGAAATGTATTGGGTTGAAGTGGTTAATGTATGTTTTCTAATCAAAATTAAAATCTCCAATGTAACTAGTAACTAAAGTTTTCAAATAATTGTAGTGGAGTAAAAGTACAAATTGTGGCTCCGAGATGTAGTGGAGTAGAAGTAAAAGCACTGGAAATTGGAAATACTCCAGTAAAGTACAAATACCGCAAAATTGTACTTAACCCATTTTGGGCGGGAACCCCTTTTGGTGTTTTAAACAAATAGCAGATCTACAAGCTCGTAGCGAACCACCGAGTGGCGCGCTACGAGCTTGTAGGTCTGCTATTTTTGAAAAATCGTGAAAATATTTATTTAAGAAAACTGGAGGATTTAGAAGATTCTTTTTAAATTTCGAGGTCAGGTCAAAATGGGTTAAGTAAAAGTACTTAGTTACTTTCCACCATTGCACGATACACACGCACGCACCGTGGTTGAGGTAGAACTGTGCGATTGGTAGGAGAACCCTGGCGAAGGACGGCTCGGCGTGGAGACGTCCGTACAGGGCCTTCACGCAGGGGAACGCTCTGTACACCAGCGACGCGTCCTCTACGCACACACAGTCCAGAATACACAGCGCTTCCACCAGGCACTGACACACAGGAAGGAGAGGTCAACACACAGTCCAGAACGCACAGCGCTTCTACCAGGCACTGACACACACACACACACACAGGAAGGAGAGGTCAACACACAGTCCAGAACACACAGCGCTTCCACCAGGCACTGACACACACACACACAGGAAGGAGAGGTCAACACACAGTCCAGAACGCACAGCGCTTCCACCAGGCACTGACACACACACACACACAGGAAGGAGAGGTCAACACACAGTCCAGAACGCACAGCGCTTCCACCAGGCACTGACACACACACACACACACACACACACACACACACACACAGTGTGTATTGTAACAAAAGGAACACCAAAGATTCTCCTGTGCAGGTGAGAGTAAGGGGCAGTCCAGCCAGGGGATTTGTCCAATTAGTTCATAATAATATAATAATAATAAGTTAATTATGAATGAATTCCAAAAACACTTAAATTCATGCACTGTCAGTACTGGTATGGGATATTTCGGGGCGACTGTGGCTCAGGAGGTAGAGCAGGTCGTCCAATGATCCATGGGTCGGCGGTTTGAATCCCGGCTCCTCCTGTCTACATGTCGAAGTGTCCTTGAGCAAGACACTGAACCCCAAATTGCTCCCTGATGTGCTGGTTGGTGCCTTGCATGGCTTCCGCCGCAATTGGTGTATGAATGTGTGTGTGAATGGGTGAATGTAATGCACAATCTATGTAAAGCGCCTTGGATAAAGGCGCTATATAAATGCACCATTTTACATTGTATATTTGACTCACCGCTTTCTGCAGATCTGTATCCGTTCTCTTGATTGCCTCTGAGGAAAAAAGAGAAGGGGTGCCACATTAAGTCTGATTTAGAATTGATCATGTGATGGAGGCTTGCACATCAGATTCACGATTCATTTAGATGAGCTCTAAATAAAATGATTGGATGAATGCCGTTTATCCACGTGATAAAGAGTGTTTCTGACAATGCACAAACAAATCCACAGTTTGATCTGAATAGCGTAATTGCAGAAAATTACACAATTAAATGCATGGGCAAAAGGCGAGCCCAGGATGAACTGCAAAACACATACTATGACTATCATTAAAATGTTATCGTCTTTTTTTTTAATGTATTCGTATTTAGTTCATAAAGTTAGGCTACTTAAGACTATAATTAAAGGCATTTGAAATAAATAAATCACACCCGTGTGAACTGAGTGGTGTAAGGTCTTATATAGACTGATCAGCTGTGGTCTGACGTAATGTCTGACATAATGAAATCAGCATCAACCAATCAGCATCAACCATGCTCATTTTTTGGTATGAACAGACACGTAAACTAACAAAGCTGAAATCGCACCCGGGTGAACTGGGTGACCATAGCAACCATGCTCATTTTTTGGTACGAACAGACAGACACGTAAACTAACAAAGCCAGTTGTAGGAGTGGTTTACACCACTCAACAAAAATATATATACTTTTCAGGTTTCCAATTCAAAAATAGCAAAAAAACAATTCAGAATTTCAATACAAATAATAGCAAAAATAGCTGATCTACAAGCTCAAAACGCGTCGCGATGCGACGTGTTTTGAGCTTGTAGATCGGCTATTTTTGCTACGACAGTAATATGCAATGTGGCCCTCTGGAGTGAGTGTGGAAATATAGTGGCCCTCTCCATGGTCAAAGTTGCCCACCCCTGATCTAAGCATTTCTAACTGTGAATAGAAGTGCATTGCTCACTGCGGTCACTCTGTTCAATGATGCGCTGGCAGTACTGGAAGGCCTTTTCTCGGAGACGCTCCTTAGGAGGAAGCAGACGACTGGAAGAGGACGTGGCCGAAACCATGGAGACCACTGAGCCATCAACCTCTGACCGGTCATCTGTCAATAGCAGTTAAACTATTCAAAGATTTGTGCCACATTTTCACGATTTAAAAAAAATTAGCAGACCTACAAGCTATGAGCTTGTAGATCTGCTATTTTTCGACCGCTAAAGTGTAACATAATGCTTAAAACACCAACAGGGGTTCCCGTAAAGAATGGGTTAAGAGACTAAACTTATTTAAAAGGATGTCACTGAAATAAATAAACCCATGGAGGATCAGTTTGTACCTAGAAAAGAACAATCACATAATTTCCTACATGGTCCTATGATCCTATTATCATCACAGGTGCATTACTAATATTCAGTATTGCATATTAGGAATAGTTATTACACCGCCTTAGATAAAAAAAAAAACATTAGATGAATTCAGAAGTCTATAAGATTTAGACTGCTTTCTGCTCATCCAATGAGGCCAGAATCACAATCAAATGCATTGTCACATCACTGGTTTACAGGTGAAATTCATTTTTTTTGTAAGCTCCATATGATTATTTTTTGTTTTCCAGAAAGGGAGAAGAAGAATAAGGAGGAAATAAGTGAGCAGCAGGGTGAGAAAAATGAAACATTAAATAAGCGACAAACTGAATTGGTAAACGGTTAAACAATCCCAGTTTCATTTGAACTCCACGAATGACTCGAGTCTGACCGATGCCAGAGTTTTGGGTCCCCTGGCCACCTCCTGTACGTTTGGGTCCCCTGGCCACCTCCTGTACGTTTGGGTCCCCTGGCCACCTCCTGTACGTTTGGGTCCCCTGGCCACCTCCTGTACGTTTGGGTCCCCTGGCCACCTCCTGTACGTTTGGGTCCCCTGGCCACCTCCTGTACGTTTGGGTCCCCTGGCCACCTCCTGTACGTTTGGGTCCCCTGGCCACCTCCTGTACGTTTGGGTCCCCTGGCCACCTCCTGTACGTTTGGGTCCCCTGGCCACCTCCTGTACGTTTGGGTCCCCTGGCCACCTCCTGTACGTTTGGGTCCCCTGGCCACCTCCTGTACGTTTGGGTCCCCTGGCCACCTCCTGTACGTTTGGGTCCCCTGACCACCTCCTGTACGTTTGGGTCCCCTGGCCACCTCCTGTACGTTTGGGTCCCCTGGCCACCTCCTGTACGTTTGGGTCCCCTGGCCACCTCCTGTACGTTTGGGTCCCCTGGCCACCTCCTGTACGTTTGGGTCCCCTGGCCACCTCCTGTACGTTTGGGTCCCCTGGCCACCTCCTGTACGTTTGGGTCCCCTGGCCACCTCCTGTACGTTTGGGTCCCCTGGCCACCTCCTGTACGTTTGGGTCCCCTGGCCACCTCCTGTACGTTTGGGTCCCCTGACCACCTCCTGTACGTTTGGGTCCCCTGGCCACCTCCTGTACGTTTGGGTCCCCTGGCCACCTCCTGTACGTTTGGGTCCCCTGGCCACCTCCTGTACGTTTGGGTCCCCTGGCCACCTCCTGTACGTTTGGGTCCCCTGGCCACCTCCTGTACGTTTGGGTCCCCTGGCCACCTCCTGTACGTTTGGGTCCCCTGGCCACCTCCTGTACGTTTGGGTCCCCTGGCCACCTCCTGTACGTTTGGGTCCCCTGGCCACCTCCTGTACGTTTGGGTCCCCTGGCCACCTCCTGTACGTTTGGGTCCCCTGGCCACCTCCTGTACGTTTGGCTCCCCTGGCCACCTCCTGTACGTTTGGGTCCCCTGGCCACCTCCTGTACGTTTGGGTCCCCTGGCCACCTCCTGTACGTTTGGGTCCCCTGGCCACCTCCTGTACGTTTGGGTCCCCTGGCCACCTCCTGTACGTTTGGGTCCCCTGGCCACCTCCTGTACGTTTGGGTCCCCTGGCCACCTCCTGTACGTTTGGGTCCCCTGGCCACCTCCTGTACGTTTGGGTCCCCTGGCCACCTCCTGTACGTTTGGGTCCCCTGGCCACCTCCTGTACGTTTGGCTCCCCTGGCCACCTCCTGTACGTTTGGGTCCCCTGGCCACCTCCTGTACGTTTGGGTCCCCTGGCCACCTCCTGTACGTTTGGGTCCCCTGGCCACCTCCTGTACGTTTGGGTCCCCTGGCCACCTCCTGTACGTTTGGGTCCCCTGGCCACCTCCTGTACGTTTGGGTCCCCTGGCCACCTCCTGTACGTTTGGGTCCCCTGGCCACCTCCTGTACGTTTGGGTCCCCTGGCCACCTCCTGTACGTTTGGGTCCCCTGGCCACCTCCTGTACGTTTGGGTCCCCTGGCCACCTCCTGTACGTTTGGGTCCCCTGGCCACCTCCTGTACGTTTGGGTCCCCTGGCCACCTCCTGTACGTTTGGGTCCCCTGGCCACCTCCTGTACGTTTGGGTCCCCTGGCCACCTCCTGTACGTTTGGGTCCCCTGGCCACCTCCTGTACGTTTGGGTCCCCTGGCCACCTCCTGTACGTTTGGGTCCCCTGGCCACCTCCTGTACGTTTGGGTCCCCTGGCCACCTCCTGTACGTTTGGGTCCCCTGGCCACCTCCTGTACGTTTGGGTCCCCTGGCCACCTCCTGTACGTTTGGGTCCCCTGGCCACCTCCTGTACGTTTGGGTCCCCTGGCCACCTCCTGTACGTTTGGGTCCCCTGGCCACCTCCTGTACGTTTGGGTCCCCTGGCCACCTCCTGTACGTTTGGGTCCCCTGGCCACCTCCTGTACGTTTGGGTCCCCTGGCCACCTCCTGTACGTTTGGGTCCCCTGGCCACCTCCTGTACGTTTGGGTCCCCTGGCCACCTCCTGTACGTTTGGGTCCCCTGGCCACCTCCTGTACGTTTGGGTCCCCTGGCCACCTCCTGTACGTTTGGGTCCCCTGGCCACCTCCTGTACGTTTTGACAGATGTTTTGCATTAATCCAGTGGTTCTCAAAGTGGGGTCCGGTTTCAGAAACCTTAGGTTAGGTTTTAGAAGGTGTTTTTTGGAATCTGCCTCAGGTCTAAATTACTTTTTTTTTTTTTAAAGGTAATTTTGGTTTAAAGTAAAGCAAAATCTTTAAATCAACTTGAAAAACTTTTATTATAAATAATGTTTTTATTTGAGAACATTGAACTTGATAGGACATTTTAGTTTTAGTCATAGTCTCTTGTAAATCTGCTATTTTCAGCATGCAACCAAATATAAAATGACTTATACTGGATCTCTTGTCCACTAGTCCCTTCCTAACATTTTTGTCTAGTTTCTATCTGTTGTCGAAATTGTCAATACATTTAGCTTAGTTTTAGTCATAATAGCTTTAGTTTTCATTCAGTTTCCATTTAGTTTTCGTCAGTGAAAAAAGGTAGTCGAACATTTTTCGTCTTAGTTTTAGTCGACAAAAACAATACTGGATGTGGGGAAGAAAAAAACACACCCACTGAACATCGCAAGCAGACTGGATGGATTCCACGTTTCAGCACAAACCGTCATACGTAGCAGACGGGCTCTACAAAATGACAACGTTCAGTGTTAAAGAGTGCATAGTGGTGAAGATCTGATCAGAGGCATTGTGGATTATTAGGCCCCATTTACACTGGCAGCCAAATCCAGCCTGAATCAGATCTGAGCCGCATCCAGATTGGAATCTGATTTGTTTAAATGAGTCATGTGACCATTTAAACCAATCGGATTTCAATCTTGATGTGGCTCAGATCTGATTCAGGCTGGATTTGGCTGCCAGTGTAAATGGGTCACTCTCACCGCAGCGGTTCAGCTTCATGTAGTCAGCAAAAGATTTGAGGGAAGACAAAGGGCCGAGAAACCAGTGACAGTGCAGTAAAAGTGTAAGAGCTGTGGGTTAGGATTAAGCATTGTTATGAGTGGAGAGAGTATAGGGCTGGGCAATATGCTGAATTCTCCAATATGAGAGATCATTTTTATGATTATGATAGAAGAAGGGTCTTCTACACTCTAAAATTCTGCTCTTTAATGAACGATACAAACATGTAATGCTATTGAGACTTCAGATAAACAGAAAAACGAATTAACTCACTAAAGTAATCTCCTCTCTCTCTCTCTCTGTTGCTTAACTTGCTTTCCTGTCAACTTGTGTTATTCACAAATTAAATTTCGCTAAATAAAAGGCCTATGCTTTACTGTATAAAAATTGAAACGTGTCTACCACTTAATAATATCGACGTCTGGCCCATAAATAGTGATACAATAATATCGCCCAGCTCTAAGTCATGGTTTGGTGAGTTGACCACCACTTCCACACCAACCAAGCGAATCAGAAGCGGTCAGAAGTTAGATGTCATGCGGTTTGCCAGGCTTCGACTAACTGGACATGTCTTACCATTGGAGAGGGAGTGGGACAGGGACAGGGACAGACTGAGCTGTAGTTTGTTGGCTGCTGCTGATGAAAGATGAAAAATGTCTGATTTACAGCCTGCAGCATTTGCAAGTTCTTTGCGACATTGAGTGTAACTAATAATGTCCATGAAGGCCGAATGCTCCTGACTGTGCCCTGGAACTGTCTACATTATTAAGTCTGCCCGCTCCTTAGAGGCCTTTAAGTCCTTACTGAAAACCCATCTCTTCTCCCTGGCTTTCAATGATGTTTGACCTAACTAACCTGTCTAATACTTGTGTTGCTTCGATGTTGTTTTACTATGCTATTTGTGTCGATTGTATGCTTGTTTTATGATGTTGATTGTATGCTTGTTTTATGATCGTGTACAGCACCTAGTTTGATTTGATTTGGAGAGGTTGGCTGACAAATGCATGTGTGGGTGTTCACTTTCTGACCAAACTGCAATGTATCAGCACAGGAGAAAAGCTCCAGAACAGCTTTATCGGAGTTAACACCTCGGAGCACACGGACATCGGGGCAATACACCTCAGTTGAGCCTCATGTTTCAACAGCTGGTGCGTCTTCATCAAGGCCAGGACTCAGGTGAAGACGCACCATGCTGAATGATGCATAGCTTTTAGACTCTATGGAGGATCAGTTTGTAGGATCAGTTTGTACCTAGAAAAGAAGAATCACATAATTTCCTACATGGTCCTATGATCCTATTATCATCCCAATTTTTTTGGGGGGGGGGTCACGGGCTAAAAGGTTTGGGAACCAGTGTTTTGTGTGGGAACAGTTTTTGTTTGGGAAAAGTATGGGAACAGCACCCCCTGTGTTGGCAGTTGGGAATGCAAGAAACTTCCTTCCTAGATCTTTAATTAAAAAAAAGAAGACAATTAGCAGAAGGGTGGGGAATAGTGGGATGAATCATCTACACACCAGAGGTTACAGTTACATATTAAAGGTATAGTTTCAGACGGGAAATCAATTAACGCAGGTGTTGTGGCCTGGATCAGTGACAGGTCTGCTCCAGGTCTGCTCATGAGGGGCGTGAACGCCAAGTTCAGTCGGATAACTCACAAATAGATTTATCATAGAATGAATATACATGTGCATGAAATATCTTATCTTGGCGTTCGGCTCTGCTACATTTCTCTCCCTGCTCGGCATATTTAAACACCATCATTAAACATTAAGAGCAGGGAGATAGATAGATACAATAACAACCCCCCCATGGGGAACAACAAATACAGTAGCAGATCCCGGTGGGGGGGCGGTGGGAGCAAACAGGCGCATACCAACAGTCCAGGGACAAATTACATCAGGAAGAACAGAGACTGAGGTGAGCTTAAATAACACGGCAATTGGTCAGCTGACTGCCATGTCATCTGCCAAGGCAAATGAGTATGAAACATGTGTAGTATCAATGTAAATGTAATACGCAGGAATGCGCCCATGAGCATAGCATGAACACGCTCGAGATAAGCTACGTATCATTTAAAAAATATAAAAAAGCTCAATCGAATTCAGGTCTAGTCAGTCGCGAGCGTGTGCACGAAACGAGCACGTGTGCGACAATTTCACGAGACCGCGCCCACGTAAACACGCTTGCGCTGTCGCCCCTCGACAAAAAAAAAAGCAGGTCTCATTGAAAAGGAAATACCCGAAAGGGCCTTAAAGACTCCTATGATGTTCACTTGCTGTTTTTACACCCGGTTGTTGCACAGGGAGTGTTTTTACATACACGTGGACACCCGGTTGTTGCACAGGGAGTGCCAGAGAGGTCAGAGACGAGGTCACACCGACCTGTGTCCACGTTGGCGTTCCCACCGGAGGAGGAGTGGCACGTGAGCAGCCAATGGCGAAGCATGGAGAAGGAATGGACGTTCATCCATTGGTCCTCGGTGAAGCCCTGGCCCACACACAGCACTGTGAAGAAATCACCCGACACCGTCCCGTCCAGCTCTGCTATAGGCCCCGGCTAGAGAGAGAGAGAGAGAGAGAGAGACAGAGAGAGAGAGAGAGAGAGACACAGACAGAGAGAGAGAGAGAGAGACACAGACAGAGAGAGAGAGAGAGAGAGAGACACAGACAGAGAGAGAGAGAGAGAGAGAGAGAGAGACACAGACAGAGAGAGAGAGAGAGAGAGAGACACAGACAGAGAGAGAGAGAGAGAGAGAGACACAGACAGAGAGAGAGAGAGAGAGAGAGACACAGAGAGAGAGAGAGAGAGAGAGAGAGAGAGACAGACAGACAGACAGACAGACAGACAGACAGACAGACAGACAGACAGACAGACAGACAGACAGACAGACAGACAGACAGACAGACAGACACACAGACAGACAGACAGACACACAGACACACACACACACACACACACACACACACATTACCGAGGCTTCCAAATATGAACGCAAGCCGTTTACAATCTAAAAGGTATTTTATGCATGTCTACCGCACACATCACACAAATATCAGATGCGTACCTCAGTGGTTCCCAACCTTTTCACATCAAGGACCCCCGAATTGACACTCATAAGCCTGCCGGACCCCCATTAGAAAATATATGCCAAGGACCCCCCATAAGAGAAGATTTGTACGGCTCTAGCAGCCATTGTAATGGACTGAGAACCCTCAGTTTGACATATATTATACGGACCCTCCATTTAAGGGCATTTCTATCTCTGGGACCCCCAATTCATCTTGTAAAATCAATGATAATTTAACTCTGAGAGTGTACAAATGGAACCAAATGGACCCGTTAGGGTTCATTTGGTTCCATTTGTAGGGTCCATTTGGCTCCATTTGTACACTCTCAGAGTTACTGACCCATAAGGGTCCATTTGGTTCCAAACCATCATTTAGCTGGGGAACCCCTGGATCTCCCTCAAGGACCCCTGGGGGTCCCCGACTCCCCGGACCCCACTTTGAGAACCACTGGCTTACCTGACGTAATCTGGGCCCAGTGAAGAATCCTCCGACTGATACTCCTCCCCCTTGCTGCGTGCTGGCATAGCGCAGCCAATCAACAAGCTTCTTGCTCAGCAGGGTCACATGATCTACGGCAAGCCAGAAATCGATTGACGGTTGACACAAAGAAAAAGAAAAGTCGGATTGTTCACATCAAATCGGCCCTCTGCCATCACTGACGAGGGATTGACATTTCAAAGCCCTTGTCTGACCTCAACCATTGATTGACCAGGAACTATTTCCAGTGGTGGAATTTTGCGGTATTTGTACTTTCAGTACAATTACTAGTACTTTCGGTATTTCCAATACTTTCACTTCTACTCCACGACATCTCAGAGGCAAATACTGTACTTTTCGTTATCATTTTCATCCCACGATTTTGTAACCCATTTTTCACCCCTGTGTCAATGATCTAATGTGATCCTGGGCTCTAAATGGTAAATGGTGCATTTATATAGCGCCTTTATCCAAGGCGCTTTACATTCGTGCATTACATTCACCAATTCACACACACATTCATACACCGATTGCAGCGGAAGCCATGCAAGGTACCAACCAGCACATCGGGAGCAATTTGGGGTTCAGTGTCTTGCCCAAGGACACTTCGACATGTAGACAGGAGGAGCCGGGATTCGAACCGCCGACCCACGGATCATTGGACGACCTGCTCTACCTCCTGAGCCACAGTCGCCTCCTTGGGCTCTACACACGCTCCGCCAACCTGGGGAGAGCAACGGACTTGAACTCATGCTTCCTTCATGCATGAGTGTCCAAGTCGCTCCTTTGCACCTGACAGGGAGGGAGTTTCACTGGTTGGACGTAGCGCGTGGAAGGAACACGTTATTCCAACCAGTTCCTTTCCCCTCCATCAGGCGCCCCGGCAGGCCAGGGGGAGGCAGTTTAGAGACCAGGATTACTGCATGTTTTTGTGAGGGTACCTACCACAGGGGACACGGGGAGAACATGCAAACTCCACACAGAAAGGCTCTTTTGCCAACCCCGCCTCGGGTATGGGCACTGATGACGCGGAGGAGAGAACACGCCGCCAGCACCCACAGCATCCCGAGCGGGAATCGAACCCAGGACCTTCTAGCTGTGAGGCGACAGCACTACCGACTGTACCACCGTGCCCTACAAATACTGTACTTTATTCCACTACATTTATTTGAAAACTTTAATTAGGCTATTAGTTACTTGAATTTTGATTATTATTACAAAACATACATTAATCACCTCAGTATACATTTCGGCCATTTGAAAACAGCCGATCTACAGCATTGTGTGTGACTTTTCAAAATATTTGTTATACATTTGAAAACTTGAAATGGGACACTCTGCATAATGGACACTCTGCATAATGAGTACTTTTACTTGTAGCAGAGTATTTCTGTTGCAGTATTGGTAATTTTGCTAACCCATTTTGACCTGGGAACGATTCTACAAATGGCTTCTAAATCTTAACAGTTGTCTGAAAAACCTCATGTTTCTATGCCAGTGTTGCTCAACCTTTTTCATGTCAAGGACCCCCAGAATTATCTGTAATTGGTGACCGACCCCCATCTGAAAATATGTTGTACCAGGGACTCCCTGGAAGCAAAGATTTTAGTTAAAAACGCTCTGAAAGAATATATATATATATATATATATATATATATATATATATATTCAAGGATTTGCGCCACATATTCACGATTTTTCAAAAATAGCAGACCTACAAGCTCGTAGGTGCCGCGCTACGAGCTTGTAGATCTGCTATTTTTCAATAGCTAAAGTATAACATGATGCTTAAAACACCAAAAGGGGTTCCCGTCCAAAATGGGTTAAGTAAAAAAACCTTTAGTACTTTTTTTCCCCCCACCACCGTCCACCACGTACCATGAGTAAGGCTGTCTGGGCAGTGTGAGACGAGGCTGTTGAGGACCTTACCATGAGTAAGGCTGTCTGGGCAGTGTGAGACAAGGCTGTTGAGGACCTTACCATGAGTAAGGCTGTCTGGGCAGTGTGAGAGGAGGCTGTTGAGGACCTTACCATGAGTAAGGCTGTCTGGGCAGTGTGAGAGGAGGCTGTTGAGGACCTTACCATGAGTAATGCTGTCTGGGCAGTGTGAGAGGAGGCTGTTGAGGACCTTACCATGAGTAAGGCTGTCTGGGCAGTGTGAGACGAGGCTGTTGAGGACCTTACCATGAGTAAGGCTGTCTGGGCAGTGTGAGAGGAGGCTGTTGAGGACCTTACCATGAGTAAGGCTGTCTGGGCAGTGTGAGAGGAGGCTGTTGAGGACCTTACCATGAGTAATGCTGTCTGGGCAGTGTGAGAGGAGGCTGTTGAGGACCTTACCATGAGTAAGGCTGTCTGGGCAGTGTGAGAGGAGGCTGTTGAGGACCTTACCATGAGTAAGGCTGTCTGGGCAGTGTGAGACGAGGCTGTTGAGGACCTTACCATGAGTAAGGCTGTCTGGGCAGTGTGAGAGGAGGCTGTTGAGGACCTTACCATGAGTAAGGCTGTCTGGGCAGTGTGAGAGGAGGCTGTTGAGGACCTTACCATGAGTAAGGCTGTCTGGGCAGTGTGAGAGGAGGCTGTTGAGGACCTTACCATGAGTAAGGCTGTCTGGGCAGTGTGAGAGGAGGCTGTTGAGGACCTTACCATGAGTAAGGCTGTCTGGGCAGTGTGAGAGGAGGCTGTTGAGGACCTTACCATGAGTAAGGCTGTCTGGGCAGTGTGAGAGGAGGCTGTTGAGGACCTTACCATGAGTAAGGCTGTCTGGGCAGTGTGAGAGGAGGCTGTTGAGGACCTTACCATGAGTAAGGCTGTCTGGGCAGTGTGAGACGAGGCTGTTGAGGACCTTACCATGAGTAAGGCTGTCTGGGCAGTGTGAGAGGAGGCTGTTGAGGACCTTACCATGAGTAAGGCTGTCTGGGCAGTGTGAGAGGAGGCTGTTGAGGACCTTACCATGAGTAAGGCTGTCTGGGCAGTGTGAGAGGAGGCTGTTGAGGACCTTACCATGAGTAAGGCTGTCTGGGCAGTGTGAGAGGAGGCTGTTGAGGACCTTACCATGAGTAAGGCTGTCTGGGCAGTGTGAGAGGAGGCTGTTGAGGACCTTACCATGAGTAAGGCTGTCTGGGCAGTGTGAGAGGAGGCTGTTGAGGACCTTACCATGAGTAAGGCTGTCTGGGCAGTGTGAGAGGAGGCTGTTGAGGACCTTACCATGAGTAAGGCTGTCTGGGCAGTGTGAGAGGAGGCTGTTGAGGATGGGCAGAGTGTGTGTGAGGGAGTGCGGCGGCCCTTCGGATGACTTGGCCTCCAGGCTGCGCAACAGCTGAGCGCAAAAAGACGACACATCAGTCCTGGAGGTTGTCTGGAGGAGTGGAGGAACAACGAGGGAGACAGAGAGCAGTGATGATGTCGTTGGAGGAGTGGAGGAACAACGAGGGAGACAGAGAGCAGTGATGATGTCGTTGGAGGAGTGGAGGAACAACGAGGGAGACAGAGAGCAGTGATGATGTCGTCAACTAATAAACACCATGACGAAAAATGTTCGTCGACTATACCTTTTTTCACCGACGGAAACTCAAACTAAATTAAAAACTAAAACTGAGACTAAATATATTTGACAATTTCGTCAACACATAAAAACTAGACTAAAGTGTTAGGAAGGGACAAGAGATCCAGTATAAGTCATTTTACACTTGGTTGCATGCTGAAAATAGCCGATCTACAAGCTCACAACGCGTCGCAGTACCGGTAGAACATCTGCCATTACGACGGCATCAAGAACCGCCAAAATCAACTGTAGATTTAGTCGAAAAAAATCTTGTGAAATGTAGTCGACAAAACTAGAGTAACACTAAAATATTCCAGGCGACTAAAATGTGACTAAAACTAAATGAAAACTATTCAAGAGACTATGACTAAAACTTGCTGCCAAAAACAACACTGACTTTGACGATGGCCACTATATTTCTACACTCACTCCAGAGGGGCCACATTGCTGTTGTAGCAAAATAAAAAATCACACCCGTGTGAACTGAGTGGTGTAAGGTCTTATATAGCCTGTCTGACGTAATGAAATCATGTCTGACGTAATGAAATCACACCCGGGTGAACAGGGTGAACATAGCAACCATGCTCATTTTTTCTGCACTAACAAAGCCAGTTGTAGGAGTGGTTTACACCACTCAACAACCATGCTCATTTTTTCTGCACTAACAAAGCCAGTTGTAGGAGTGGTTTACACCACTCAAAAATAGCAGATCTACAAGCTCAAAGCTTGAGCTTGTAGATCTGTATTCAATTCTATTTTTGAATTGGAATCCTGAACATTAACATTTTTATGTAATTTCAAATGCCTTTAATTAGGCTATACTTGTGTTGAGCAATGAGCTACTAATTTAGACTGAAGTCATTCAAGCGGGTCATGTTTGCATGTTGTGGAATTGTAAACAGCTGAAACCAATAACAAATCAGTATTCTGACATTAAGCGAAAGCACGTGAAAATGGAAAGAGACAGTCAACAAGATAGTAGAATACGTAGACACTAGACAGACAGATGAGAACAGTTAAAGATAGTAGAACACGTAGACACTAGACAGACAGATGAGAACAGTGAAAGATAGTAGAATACGTAGACAGACAAATGAGAACAGTTAAAGATAGTAGAATACGTAGACACTAGACAGACAGATGAGAACAGTGAAAGATAGTAGAATACGTAGACACTAGACAGACAGATGAGAACAGTTAAAGATAGTAGAACACGTAGACACTAGACAGACAGATGAGAACAGTGAAAGATAGTAGAATACGTAGACACTAGACAGACAGATGAGAACAGTGAAAGATAGTAGAATACGTAGACACTAGACAGACAGATGAGAACAGTGAAAGATAGTAGAATACGTAGACACTAGACAGACAGATGAGAACAGTTAAAGATAGTAGAATACGTAGACACTAGACAGACAGATGAGAACAGTGAAAGATAGTAGAATACGTAGACACTAGACAGACAGATGAGAACAGTGAAAGATAGTAGAATACGTAGACACTAGACAGACAGATGAGAACAGAACAGTGAAAGATAGTAGAATACGTAGACACTAGACAGACAGATGAGAACAGTTAAAGATAGTAGAACACGTAGACACTAGACAGACAGATGAGAACAGTGAAAGATAGTAGAACACGTAGACAGACAGATGAGAACAGTGAAAGATAGTAGAACACGTAGACACTAGACAGACAGATGAGAACAGTGAAAGATAGTAGAACACGTAGACACTAGACAGACAGATGAGAACAGTGAAAGATAGTAGAACACGTAGACACTAGACAGACAGATGAGAACAGTGAAAGATAGTAGAACACGTAGACACTAGACAGGCAGATGAGAACAGAACAGTGAAAGATAGTAGAATACGTAGACACTAGACAGGCAGATGAGAACAGAACAGTGAAAGATAGTAGAATACGTAGACACTAGACAGACAGATGAGAACAGTGAAAGATAGTAGAACACGTAGACACTAGACAGACAGATGAGAACAGTGAAAGATAGTAGAATACGTAGACACTAGACAGACAGATGAGAACAGTTAAAGATAGTAGAATACGTAGACACTAGACAGACAGATGAGAACAGTGAAAGATAGTAGAACACGTAGACAGACAGATGAGAACAGTGAAAGATAGTAGAACACGTAGACAGACAGATCAGAACAGTGAAAGATATAGAAAGAATTGAGCTAGAACAATGAATCAATAATATCTATACGCAAACATGGTTGCAGGATTACAGAATGAGCAGTCATTTGGAATGATCAATTCTTTTGGAGAAAAAAATAATAATAATGCAACTGTTTTTAGTACAAACCAACAAAAGAAAATGGATATACGACGACCAACCTGTGAGAGTAATAGTGCAGCAGCGTGGCTGTTTGGTGGTGGACTGCTGGGCTCCTGCGCGGCGCCGTTGTAGTTCCCGTCCTGCCCAGTAGGGGCCAGTGTCTCCCTGAGCACGGCAGAGCTCAGCACCTGGAGTTGCTCCACTGAGGTGGACAGAAGCAGAGCCAGCAGTCTCTTCTGAAGCTCTGGAGGTAACCTGGGCTCAACGAGGCACAATACAGCAAGGTCAAAGGTCACGGTCGAGTTTATTTGCATGACCCCAAATTGGGCTATGCAGTGTAGAACCAGTGGTGGAAAAGGTACTCAATTGTTTTACTTAAGTAAAAGTACCAATACTGCAATTTAGAAGTACTTTGTTACAAGTAAAAGTCCCGTATTAAAAATGTACTCAAGTAAAAGTACAAAAGTAGCGGCATCAAAATGAATGAATGTCCCATTTCACAAGTTCAAAATGTGCACAAACTCTTTTGAAAATAGCCGATCTACAAGATCTCAACACTAGACTAACACCAAAACATTCCAGGTGACTAAAATGTGAATAAAATTAAATGAAAACTATTCAAGAGAATATAACTAAAACTAAAATTTGCTGTCAAAAACAACAGTGGTGTCCTTACACTCTGGTGTATTTGGTGGCAGAAAGGATGAGATGCAGTCTCTGGAGGGAGTTGATGGTGTCATGACTGAAGTCCTTTCCCTGGAGAGATTTTACTATCCTACTGTAGAACTTCTGGAGCTCAGCGTCCTGAATCTCCCTGGGGAAAAAAGTGCACAAAATGTTGTTGACGACAGTAGCATGATTTTAGAATACATTGTTTGCGTGTACATAGTAGTAACGGATGAACTAACTGTAAAGTCACAAGTTAGTCAGACGATGTATGAAATGAAAACACTGCATCTACTTGAAGAATGTCATTGTTATGTATTCAGACTGACAAAAGCCTGCAGGCCACTGTATATCAGAATTTTCACACACAAAAAATAAAATAAAATAAAATAAAAATGCCTTCGATTACAATTACGTTATGATACACCATTCATTTTAATTTACATAACTGAGGTGAGGTGATTATGGGCTTCATGATATTAGCTTTATAAGTTAGTGATTGATTGATTGACAAGTTTGTAGAATGGGTACAGTCGAATACATTTTGGAGAAGGATCGGACAGAGACATCCCACCTCTGCCTGAGTGGTAAATGGTAAATGATGCATAAAAGCGCCTTTATCCAAGGCGCTTTTAGATTTTAGACAAGGCGCATAGATTGTGCATTACATTCACCCATTCACACACACACATTCATACACCGATGGCAGCGGAAACCATGCAAGGCACCAACTAGCACATCGGGAGCAATTAGGGGTTCAGTGTCTTGCTCAAGGACACTTCGACAGTAACTCTGGGGGAGCCCGGGTTCGAACTGGCAACCTTGCGGTTCCCATCCAGGCACTCTACCCCTGAGCCACCACCACCCCCCGAGTGCCTGTCCAACTCCAAACCGATTATATTATAGCTCTATGGTCCAAAGACTCCAAACCAAACCATAGGTAAAAGGAGAACCAAACCCCACTCAGATCGTAAAAATCTCAGTGTGCTCAGCTGCTCCACATTATACTCCCATTTGTCTTTGCGTCTGCCTGCACCATATGTTATCACTAATAACATGGTATTATACTTTCATGTATGCCTCATATGCAGATTTCCTATAGTCACATTTCCTATAGGATCCTATAGGATTTTACAAATGTCCAACACAATCCTATAGGATTCTATTGGCATCGGCATCCAATTGGATTTTCCAAAGTTCCAATAGGATCCTATTGGGTTATATCAAACTTTGATAGGATTCTATTGGAACTTCGGAAACTCCAGTAGGATTTTCTGAAATTCCAATTGAACCTGTAGACATGTCCAAAGTTCCAACAGAAATCTGTAGAAATATCCAAAGTTCCAACAGAACCCTATATGATTATATTGCAACTTTGAAGATTCCAACAAAATCCTACTACGGGATTCTGAAATTCCTAAGATTCCATAAGAATCCTATACCATTTCACTCCTTTAGAATTCTAAAATTCATCTACAATGTTCTGTCACCTCTACAAATCCTTATTGAAATCTCATTGAACTACTGTATGTGTTCACCCTATACTGGAAAAGCCATTTGGTCCCAAAGGATTAAACAAAATCATTCATGTCGTGTCAATTAGGAATCTTATAGGAAGCCTAGCTATTGGAAATATTAAGTGTGTTTGCTTATAAAACAAATTATCCCCATTAAAACAAATGTAGCAATTTTTCAAATGTAGAACAAATACAACGTTGCTCATGGTAGGCATAGATACATGTATTTATTGTCTCCACCAGGCCGAAGGCATGGGGAGAGAGTATGTTTTGCACTCCGTCCGTCCGTCCGTCTGTGAACAGCTAATCTCCGGCACCGCTAACCCGGTCTATGCCAAATTTTGCACACACATTCCCTGGATGCCAACGATGAACCTCTGCCCCAAAATGTCCAGAACGGCCTGTTATAGTGCCACCAGGAGGCCGCTTTGTGCAAAACAAGTTTTTGGACAGTACACCTACAGATTTTGTCCAAACATCACGCAAATTGTTACACAGTCTCTCTAGAGAACGAAACGTGTCTTTCAGATTTCTCAGACTCCATCCTGATTGGCTAAGATTGGCTTCTAAAGTTCGCAGGAGTGCTCAGTTTCAAACAAAAATGCTGCAAATCATGAACACATCGTGTGATTTCCGTGAAATTGTGCACGCACATTCCCACTAGGCCGAGGAAGAAATGCCACACAAACATTTTCAACTCAGCCTCATGGTGGTGCTATAACTGGCCGAAAAGTGTTTTTACCTCTAACTGCACGGATCTGTGGATAACTTTGTATGCCAACTCCCTAGAGGCCAAGGAAAAACCTTTGCCTGGAATTTTTCACATCTGCTCTTTATAGCGCCACCAGGAGGCCGACATATGGAAAACACATACAACACACACACACATATTGAATACCCAGGACCTGAATGGAAAGTTGGAAACAGGACCGCAAGGACATTTTTAAGAGCTTTGGACGTGTGTTTGACCGTACTCCGTACCGTTTACATTTCTGCCAATAAAGTATTCAATCAATCATTATACAACAGGTTGTTTTTCGAGGAAGCAATCTGATTGGTTGAAACAGCCTTCTAGCTGTGGTTCAAACGAGCACCACTCCACACCTAATCTTCTTCAGTGATGCGTGCGGAACTCGACTATGTCTCGTTCCTGACCGCATCACTGTCGTGGCAATAATCACGTTAAACGACACCCTCTCGTGTAATATTGCTTAAGTCAAAACCACCGATCTGAGTGATATGGGCATGTACAGTTGGAGGCCATCGATATTGTCCTTTTCTTTTTGCTGAGGTTTGCGTGATCTGCGCAAAAGGACAGTTAACCCATTTTGGGGCGGGCCGCGGGAACCCCTTTTGGTGTTTTAAACATTGTTATAATTTAGCTATTGAAAAATAGCAAATCTACAAGCTCATAGCGCGCCACTCGGTGGCGCGCTACAAGCTTGTAGGTCTGCTATTTTTGAAAAATCGTGAAAATATTTATTTCAGAAAACTGGAGGATTTAGAAGGATTTTTTTAAATGTTGAGGTCAGGCCTAAATGGGTCAAATGATAAGGGACAATATCGGTGGCACCCAACTGTATATGCATGTGTGTCTGTCAGCCCTTGTTCCTTTTAAGTCAGATCTGAATTTCTACCTGAAGGGACAGTTCTTGTCCCTTATGGACCCTGGCCCCTTCTGTGCCCATATATGGAGTTGAGTGATTTGTTTGTGCCTGATGTCATGATGACATTGAGGTTAGACAACACCAGTGGTGGAAAGTAACTATGTACTTTTACTTAAGTACAGTTTTGAGAATTTGTACTTTACTTGAGTATTTCCAATTTCCAGTACTTTTAGTTCTACTCCACTACATCTCAGAGCCGACATTTGTACTCTTACTTCACTACAATTATTTGAAAACTTTAGTTACTAGTTACTTTGGCGATTTTAATTTTGATTAGAAAACATACATTAACCACTTCAACCCTATACATTTCTGCCATTTGAAAATAGCCGATTGCTGACACCGTTATGTTGCGGCAGTGACACGGTATAAGAAAGCCAAGCGGAGTCACAGAGCTGGACAACTTTGGAGCAGCGAGTTTGAAGCAGCACAGAGACAGTCATCCTTTAAGAGTTTGAAGCAGCACAGAGGCAGACATCCTTTAAGAGCTTGAAGCAGCACAGAGACAGACATCCTTTAAGAGCTTGAAGCAGCACAGAGACAGACATCCTGAAGCAGCACAGAGACAGTCATCCTTTAAGAGTTTGAAGCAGCACAGAGACAGACATCCTGAAGCAGCACAGAGACAGACATCCTTTAAGAGCTTGAAGCAGCACAGAGACAGTCATCCTTTAAGAGCTTGAAGCAGCACAGAGACAGACATTCTTTAAGAGCTTGAAGCAGCACAGAGGCAGACATTCTTTAAGAGCTTGAAGCAGCACAGAGGCAGACATTCTTTAAGAGCTTGAAGCAGCACAGAGGCAGTCATCCTTTAAGAGCTTGAAGCAGCACAGAGGCAGTCATCCTTTAATGAAGCAGCACAGAGGCAGACATTCTTTAAGAGCTTGAAGGGAAACAGAACTGAAACGTCTCTTCACTCTTTTCGTTACAGATCAGTTGATATTCAGCTGAGTTGCAGCAGCTGTTTGACCATGCACTGGATAGTCAATCTGAGATCAACAATAGGACGTGGAGGCAGTCAGGCTGCAGTGACCGTGGGGCATGAGGTGTACTCGTTTGGAGGTTACTATAGTGAATCACTGTACGTCAATGTGAACGTCTTCAACACAGTGTCTCTGAGATGGAGGATGCTGCCCCTTCCAGTGGAAACTAGAAGAGGAGAACCTACCCTCGACGTTCCCGTCGCACGCATAAACCACACTGCTGCTCTGGTAGAATATACAGTTTACCTTTTTGGGGGTAGTAGTAGATCGGAGCGGTGCACTGTGCTTTATGCATTTGATGTCGACGCCCACACATGGTTCAAACCCAGGGTTTCTGGGACTGTCCCCGAGGGACATCCACATGTGAGACACTCAGCCTGTGTCTTGGAGAAGGTCATGTTTATCTATGAAGGATGCACCCACCCGTCTTCAAGGACTAATCGCATGTACAAGTTGGACACCACCACGATGGTCTGTACTTGTATTAACACCAGAGACACTGCGCAATATTCATTGTGGCACTCTGTCATCATCGGGACAAAGATCTTTGTATTTGATGCAAGGCGCATGGCGCTGTGGCTGTGGGATGACTACCTCGAGACCATCAGAGTGTTTGACACAGAGACCAACCTATGGAAGAACACACCTCCTGCACAGATTCTCGGAGGCTACGGTCATTCAGCCTTTACCTGCAATGGAGAGCTGTACGTATTTCGTAGCGCAAATCACTATACCCCCAATGATTTGTGGAGATTCAGTCCAGAGACTTTCTCCTGGAAGGAGGTTAAGCCCAAGGGGAACGGGCCATCACGAATGACTAATGGCTGCTGTTGCATTGTGGTGGGAGACCGTATCATCCTCTTTGGAGGAGACAACACAAATTCTGACCTGTATGTCTTAGACTTGAATCCTAGCCTGAAGACGTTATGCAAGCTAGCAGTTATTCAGTATGGACTGGATCAGTCTGAACTCCCACACAACATGAGGTGGGAACTGGCAGCCATGAATGAAACAAATTAAATATGGCCTGGACCGCTGGCCATAGGCTACGATGTAGTACTGACAGCGCGTCGCGGGTTCGGGTCCCGATCCCGACGGCCTTTGCTGAGTGTCACTCCCCATCTCTCTCTCTCCATTTACTGTCAGCCTACTGTCATATCTATAATAATAAAAAGCCCAAATATAAATCTTAAAAATCACACCCGTGTGAAGTGAGGGGCAGTCGTATCAGTGTACATCATCATGACGTAAAGTAGACACTATGCCTATTTGCTCAGACACTGAGGTAAAATTATCCATTCATTGTCAATGGGAATTTAATGTTTGAGTTAGGACAACGTTTGTGGACAGACAACAAAAGCTGAGTCTCAAAAAAGGGAGCATTCTATACCGAATGTCTGTCTGTCTCTCTCTCTCTCTCTGAGTGGTTCTCAAACTATTTCATGTCAATTCAGGACCCCCAAGAATTATATGTATTTGCCCCCCCCCCCCCCCCCCCATCTTGAAAATATGTTGTTCCAGCCAGGGATCCCCACAGGGATCCCCACAGATGTGTGTGTGTACCCCAGTCCAACCCCAAGTTCGAGTTGCATGTGGCATTGTTTGTTTCACTTTCGAGATAGTTTTGCGAGAATACACAAAACTCTACAGTTTAAAACAACAGTTATTTCAAAACATGTTATAATTTTTTTTTATCTCCCCTCAGTCACCATCCAAGATGTCGTTCCTGCCCAACTACAAGTGAAGCAACACATCTACAGTCATCTCAAACAACATCACCAGATAATTAATACAGGAAAGAAGTCCTACAGCTGTGGCCACTGGCCAGTGTGGGAAAAGTTTCAGCTCAAACGGTTAATTGTCTCAGACATCACCAGATAATTCACACAAGAGGGAGGCGTAGTATTATGGGCTTCATAATATTAGCTTTATAAGTTAGTGATTGATTGAGTGATTGATTGACATATTGTAGAATGGGTACAGTTCAAGGAAAGTACAGGCCAATACAAAATCTGCTAAGAGGATAAAACCAGAAAAAGCACCAAGACTTGTTTACATAAGGGTCCTGCATTTTCAATTCATCAGAACATTTTAAAGACATACAAAGCTATAGCTAGCCACCTTTCAATCTCTCTTTTTTTGTTTAGGTTTTCTTACCTTGCTTGTTTAATAAGACTTTCAGAACCAGGCGAATACATTTTGGAGAAGGATCACACAGCCCACCGCTGCTCTGCCTGAGTGCCTGTCCAAACCGATTATATCATAGCTCTATGGTCCAAACCACTCCAAACCAAACCATAGGTAAAAGGAGAACCAAACCCCACTCCTCAGATCGTAAACAAATCTCGGTGCTCTAAAGAAGACGTCCGGGTTGAAATCACAATCACATGACCAATGTAGTTCCGCTAGCTACCTCTGCGCCAGATGCAATGATGCAAAGATGCATCCAAATGATACTCCCATTTGTCTTTGCGTCTGCCCGTGTGAACGTTAATACTCTATGGTGTGAACGCACCATGGCTGCCTGCAGTGCACTTGTTCGGTAATAAATGGTATTATACTTTCATGTATGCTTCATATGCTCTGTTAAAGTAAAAGCATTATGAGAATATGAGTATATTCCGGGGAAGTTTCGTTTATTGGCTACTGTTTGAGAAGAATACTGGGCAATGTCATTAAGCTGTTGTTGATTGATAGTCAGTATACTATAGCGGTATAGCCTATAACTTGTGGCGCAGCTCAGCATCAATGAACCTGTCCCCGCCCCCCCCCCCCCCCCCCCCCCCCCCTCTCTCTCTCTCTCTCTCTCTCTCTCTCTCTCTCTCTCACACACACAGTCACACACACTGACTGACTGTGCAACAGTAACAGGTGACGGGGTTAAGTTTATAGCCAGGCATGAGGTGTTGTCAAGCTTCTTTGAAGGGTATATTTCAATCTATATACTAATCAATAGATGTTCTTTTAATAAACCAGCCCGTGGTGATTGACACACACTAGGCTGCTTGCTGGAGCAATATCGCGACGTACGTCTCTCTTCAAGTCTTCAAACTAATCGTCGCAGACAGTTCAGGACAGGTAGGTCAAATTAAATACGATCTGTATTTACAAGCGTGGGCGTAATCTATTTAATTGAATTGTAGACTCGTCCAAAGTCAACCTGCGTCGAGCTGAATGGAAAAAGTGACAAATCATTGTTGCCTCGATTCGAAGCAGCCTATTCTCACATCACTGCACCCGGAGACAAAGTAATCTTCAACCAAAAAAGGTCAACTGGACAAGTTGACAATTCTCAGTTGGGAAAATGTTGATACTAGCTTGTTTACACCAGTGGTTCCCAAAGTTGTGTTCGGGGACCCCCAGGGGTCCTTGAGGGAGTTCCAGGGGGTACCCAGCTTAATAGTAATAGTTTGGAACCAAATGGACCCTTATGGGTCTGTAACTCTGAGAGTGTACAAATGGACAAAACTTATTGGGTTCCCCGAGATAGAAATGCCATTAAATGGGGGTCCGTAGACTAATGCATGTCAAACTGGGGGGTCCTTGAAATTAAACGAGTTGAGAATCACTGCTAGAGCCGTAAAAACCTTCTCTATATTTTTTAATGGGGGTCCACGGGCTGATTAGTGTCAATTTGGGGGTCCTTGACATGAAAAAGTTTGGGAACCACTGGTTTACACATTTAGGCATTATAAGACAGATTTTTTACTTAATAGCAGCCGATGTTGTGGTATACTTATACCACCTTTTACCTGACTGTGCCTGTGTGTGCCATACTTTAAATTCCTTTGGCCTGGTACATGAAGAAGTTATTCATAGGGCAATCTGAGAACCCATTGTCAAAAAATTAAGGAAAAACAGCGCTCTCCTTTTCCTTTGAATTTGAGTCAACAACAGTCTGTCTCGAGACTCGAGAGACTATTCACAATGGGTACATTAAACCCCCTAACCCCTGTCATCAGGTCGTTATCTGGCATCCAAAAGGTTTGGATTCCAGCAATGACAGGTGCAGAGAGGACAGAGAGGACAAAGGGAATATCCACTGAAGAGATGAGGAAAAGTAATAGAGAGCAAGTATCAAAGAAAGAGTGAGAGATAGAGACAGAGGGAGACTTAAGCAAGACATAGAACGTTTAAGACAGGTACTCACGGCCACACAGCCAACTCAAGGTACGGCCACGGAGCCGACTTGAGGACCCAACGCAGCTCCTCCAAGGAAAACAAACAAATTAACGGAGCTGAACGTGAATCCCCCCCACCGTCCACCCCTTTTTCCCCCCACTGTATATGTTTCTTTTCCCTTTTTACCTCCTTTATGATGAATTCCTGTTCTGTCTATAGAAGTGTCTATTTGTACGTCTCTAAATGTTTTGATGATTTGAACATGGTGGACCCTATTGGAAACAAGTGTAATGCTTAATTGGGTCGTCCACTCACAGTTAACAGCCTTTGTATTGAGTTTGTGCTTGAAATGTACTGTAATTCTGCAAACTGTTAATAAATTCTTCAATCAATCAATCAATCAAAACTGTACTACAGTGGAAAGAGAAGATAGATAAACCATGCATTGGTGCCAGTGCTGTAATAACAATGGGCAGCTGGCCTACATGGAACGAGTTTAAATGCATGCCCAAATATGGAGTATGCAGATGTCAGAACAACAGGCCAGCTCCATATATGGAGATATAGGGGTGATAGAGGTCCAGATAGCCAGGGCGGGCAGAGGCTTTTGTGCTGTTTCTGGACAACGGTGTACCCGACCGACTCGACACCGCCGGGCACAGCACTCCCCGAGGAGGTGTGGAACGCGTGCGGTTCTCAAGTTACGTGGATTACAGACGTACACACGTACGTACACACAGAGAGACTTGGCACATTTAGAGATAGATTATATAAATGGACTCTAGGGTGTATATTGTTCCCATGTGGCTCCTTATTGCTAAGTGTTGTGTCACATAATTATGTCCTGGAACAGCAATTTAAGCTGTTAGAATCCATCTTTACATCCAGGAAACCCATTTTCAAAGTTTCATTTTTTAAAACAAGTGAATTGTATATTGTGCACAGCACAGCTTCATTCAGGTCTCCCTTTCGCTCTGTCTCTGTCCTCCTCACCCCTCACCTTCCCACCTCCCCTCCCTCTATCTCCCGTGTGCAGAGCCCACATATCAAATTCCCATAGGCTTCAGCTGTTCTGTCGGACAATGAAGCCTTTATGATGGCCTGTACACCTGAACCAATCAAACCTGCCCATCAGTTAGTTAGCCGGCCAATCCTGGGCCCAGACCCCATCTATAAGCCCCTGCTATAGAGTCAGAGAAAAAAAACTTCTTGCTGCATGAAAGGTTTAGACTGGTCTGGTAACATTTTCTTAGGGGCGGCCTTGCATCTTAAATAAATGAAGTGATGATACAGTTAAAGGAGGCCTCTTGTGTGTGTGTGTGTGTGTGTGTGTGTGTGTGTGTGTGTGTGTGTGTGTGTGTGTGTGTGTGTGTGTGTGTGTGTGTGTGTGTGTGTGTGTGTGTGTGTGTGTGTGTGTGTGTGTGTGTGTGTGTGTGTGTGTGTGTGTGCGCGTGCGTGCGTGCGTGCGTGCGTGCGTGGTTGTATGCACATATGTGTGTGCGTGGTTGTATGCACATATGTGTGTGTTACAAGTGTATGTGAGAGAAAGGTAATGTTTCTAAACTTTCTATGCACAAGTTTGTGGATGGCTGTTCTAAAACACCTAATTGAGTGGAAAAGACACATCCACGTACGCATGCACGTGCAAATGAATGCAGTGCAGACACGCACACAGTCACACACACACACACACACACACACACACACGCGTACATGCACATGCACACACAGACATACTGTAGACATGTAGCCAGAGATCTGATGAAATTGAAACGCTTTGCAGACCACAAAGCACTGAGAAGACTGCACTGCATAGTGATACAACTCTGTTCAGTACTACTCTGTAATGCATATATATATATAATGACAGAACGTATTAGTTTATTCTAGTACTCTGTGCTGCATAGTGACAGAACTCATGAGTTAATTCTAGTACTCTGTGCTGCATAGTGACAGAACGTATTAGTTCATTAGTATTATGTACTACATAGTGACAGAACTCATGAGTTCATTCTCACATCTGGCTTTAAAAGAAGGAAGTGACTACAAGCCTTAGTTTCTCGGTATTCAACTCCAAAATAAGAGATGAGAGAAGGAAGGAAGTGTGTTTTGTACTGTCTTTTAATGTCTATTTATAGTCTGTGTGTATGCAGTTCTTCTAGTATGTCTGCATGCATTTGCATTCACGCATGTGTTGGTGCTTTTTGTTCACTTAAAAAAATATACAAGACATTGTCAGAAAAGGTGTTTTAGAGAAAGGAAATACAACAAATCGCATCAAATAAAAGGTATTGTTTTTCGGTACTATTTTTGAGTGGTGCAACCACTCCCTTACGGAGCTATGTGTGTGGTTGGGTGGCTGGGTGCCTGCCTGGGTGCCTGGGTATGAGCACGAAAATAGCATGGTTGTTTTTCACCACCTGTGCGCAACCTAACACACACACAAACACACACTCCCATATTAACTGTATATATGATGATTTTGGGTGTGCCAGTACAGTACAGTACAGTACAGTAGAGGGTACAGTAGAGGGACCCCCACACGGTAACTCTGTCATTTCTCAACCGTTTCGGACGTGGGGCGGCTCAACGGAATCGGCCCGGCCCCCTGGGCGCGTTCCTGGTGTCTGGATGTTCTGGGGACCCCCCCGGGGACTCCCCGGGGACCCCAGAGACCCCCACATGGTAACTCTCTCATTTCTCAACCGTTTCGGACTTGGGGTGGCTAGCCGGAATCGGCCCGGCCCCCTGGCTGTGGTCCTGTGGGTCTGGAACTTCCGGGGACCCCCACACGGAGTTGCACCACTCACTTCACACGGGTGTGATTTTTTTAAATCCATTTATTAAGTCCTATTTGAATCTTTATTTCTTAGCAAAAATAGCAGATTATAAATTATGCTCACAACGCATCACATCACTTGTAGGCCCATTTTGTGCTATTTTCCAAAATATTTGAACATTTGGATCTCGATCAAATCATAGATCTCTAAGTAAATACAAATAACTGTGTGAGATTGTGTGTGACACATTTGGCATATGGTATATTAAGTTCCCACATACAGTATCGGTGAAGCAGATAACAGTTTTATGCAAAAGTGTGTGTGGGTGTGTGTATGCGTGCGTGCTTGCGTGCGTGTGTGCGTGGATGTGAGAGTGTGTATCAGATACGTAGGGTTGATTTGCGTAGCTGTCGGCTAAAAGTCATAATGTGTGATTATTGGACATTGCCCACTACCCAGACAATATTCAAATGTGACAGAGACACAGGACTGTGTGTGTGTGTGTGTGTGTGTGTGTGTGTGTGTGTGTGTGTGTGTGTGTGTGTGTGTGTGTGTGTGTGTGTGTGTGTGTGTGTGTGTGTGTGTGTGTGTGTGTGTGTGTGTGTGTGTGTGTGTGTGCGCGTGTGCGTGTGTGTGTGTGTGGCATGTCTGCGTGCAAATGTTGAAGCAGAAGCGATGGCAGGAAATAAGGACAGTGGGATATCTGTGTGTGTGTGTGTGTGTGTGTGTGTGTGTGTGTGTGTGTGTGTGTGTGTGTGTGTGTGTGTGTGTGTGTGTGTGTGTGTGTGTGTGTGTGTGTGTGTGTGTGTGTGTGTGTGTGTGTGTGTGTGTGTGTGTGTGTGTGTGTGCAGTGCAGTGACCATGTTTTTTTTCCTGTCAAAGTTAACCTGTTAAACCCTAACATCCCTATTCGGACCATGTCTTATAACCTGTTAAACCCTAACATCCCTATTCGGACCATGTCTTATAACCTGTTAAACCCTAACATCCCTATTCGGACCATGTCTTAAAGTTAACCTGTTAAACCCTAACATCCCTATTCGGACCATGTCTTAAAGTTAACCTGTTAAACCCTAACATCCCTATTCGGACCATGTCTTAAAGTTAACCTGTTAAACCCTAACATCCCTATTCGGACCATGTCTTAAAGTTAACCTGTTAAACCCTAACATCCCTATTCGGACCATGTCTTATAACAAAACAGGCAAATCTACAAGCTTTCAGCTTTCTAGCAAATGCAACAGTTTGTAATCTTGTAGATTGGCTTAGATCTTCAGCGGAGAGATTCTGTGTAGCGGGGGGGGGGGGGGGGGGGGGAATAGGAGGGGGGACCAAATGGGGGACCAAATGTG
>NC_136795.1:4514875-4959875 GCF_951216825.1 Electrona antarctica | reverse complement strand
TTGACTTGTATGTGACTTGTTTGCTTTCAGACTGAATTAAACAAAATGTGGCACAGATCTGATTCAGGCTAGGTTTGGCTCCCAGTCTGAACACACAGATCTGATTCAGGCTAGGTTTGGCTCCCAGTCTGAACACACAGATCTGATTCAGGCTAGGTTTGGCTCCCAGTCTGAACACACAGATCCGATCTGGTCACAATTGCAAATTAAACTAGAAAAAGTGCCCTTCTGGGCACAGGTCTCCACCAGGAGGATAGGACTGTGTGAGATGTTTGGCAAAATGTTTAGTAGTAATATAAACATGTTTGCCTTGTATGGCAATTGGATGATTTGAGGCATTTTGTTCCAATAACCTGTTTTGCAAAAATCAACCTGTTGGTGGCGCTATAACAGGCCAATGTGAAAAGGGTGGGATATATTCCTCAGCCTAGTAAGAAAATGTGTGAAAGATTTCACGTAAATTGCATGCTGTGTTCATGATTTGAGGCTTTTGTTCAAAACGGGGCAATCTTGCAAACTGTGAAAGGCAATTATAGCCAATTAGAGTGGAATATGAAATATCGGACAGATCCGACTTGAGCACATGACCATAGAGATACTGTGTAACGATTTGTTTTTGGACAGAATCTGGAGGAGTAATATCCAAAAATGTGTTTTACAAAAGTCGGCCTCCTGGTGGCGCTATAAAAGGCAGATGCGGAAAATGCAGGTCAAAGGTTTGTCCTTGGCCTCTAGGGAGTGTGCATGCAAGGTTTCACGCAGATCGGTGCAGTTTTAGGTAGCAAATGGGAAAAGCTGCCTCATGGTGGCGCTATAACAGGCCGTTGTGGAAAATGCGGGGCAGAGGTTCATCGTTGGCATCTAGGGAGTGTGTGTGCAAAGTTTGGCATCGACCGGGTTAACGGTGCCGGAGATTAGCTGGTAACGGACGGACGGAAGGACACACGGACGGACACACACACACACACACGGACGGACACACACACGGACGGAGTGCAAAACATACTCTCTCACCATGCCTTCGGCCTGGTGGAGACAATAAATCAGATTTGAATCAGATTTGACTGCATGTGTCTGCAGTATAAATGAGGCCTAAATGGCATGAATTGCAGTCAACCAACAACAAAGTTAAGTGTCCCAAATTAATTAGGACAGTGGGTAGCCTAATCATCAAACCTAGCATCTGTCCTAGGCTAGCACATATCAGGAGTGGGCAACTTTGACGATGGAGAGGGCCATTATATTTCCATACTCACTCCAGAGGGGCCACATTGCATGCATGTCGTAGCAAAAATAGCCGATCTACAAGTTCAAAACGCGTCGCGTGTTTTGAACTTGTAGATCGGCTATTTTTGCTATATTTGAATTGAAATCCTGAAAAGTCATTTTAACTTTAAATACGGTAAATACAAATATATTGGACATAAAAAAGACAATAACATTATTTGTAATACTACTCAGCAAGCTACTAATTTAGACTGTAAGTAATTCAAGCGGGTCATGTTTGCATGTTTGGAATTGTAACAGCTGAAATTAATAATATATCAGTATTCTATTAACCTGAGGGCCACATTAAGTGAAGGTGGGGGCCGCATGTTGCCCCCGGGCCGCCAGTTGCCCATGTATATACAAATTCTGTGTATCGAAGCCAAGAATTTGGTGTCATGATTGGACTTTGCTACTTTCTCTTCAATTGGATGTTAAAGTCATACTGTGTTTAGCAAAAGGCCGATGCACACCTCAGAAGACTAGTGACAGGTGCGTATAGGGCAATAGAGAATACATAAAAAAAAGGGTATCTTTGAAGAACAAAGAAAAGGTCCCGCACACCGTCAGACACTTGCCAAAATGTTGCTCTTTAAGGGTATCTTTGTTTTTCAAAGATACCCTTTTTAAAGTCATAGGGCAGTATTATGCGTGTCTTAAGTACCAGGTCTTATTACTTAACTTAAGACCTGGAGGCGTGATCAATGCCATTTGGCTATTCTGAGTGGCCAAACAGCATTGGCCACACCTCCAGGTCTTAAGTTAAGTAATAAGACCTGGTACTTAAGACACGCATAATACTGCCCTATACCTATACTTTTGGCAACACCTCTCATAGCCTCCATGGTCACTACAGCGTTTTTCTGTAATGATATGCAATCCACTGTGTTTCATTTCTGATTCCAACAGGCCGTCTGCTCGACATCCTCCAAACCAAAGGCGAGAGGGGATATGTGGCGTTCCTGGAGAGTCTGGAGTTTTACTATCCTGAACTGTACAAGCTGGTCACCAAGAAGGAACCCACTCGCCGCTTTTCCACCATCGTAGGTGAGACACTCGCAGGTGGACGTATAGTAGGTTTGGACACACGGGGATTAACCCATTTAGGCCTGACGTCGAAATTAAAAAAAATCTGAAAATATGTTGTTCCAGGGACCCTCCAGAAGCAAAGATTTGAGTGAAAAAGTAAAAACTGAAACTCTGAAAGAATATATATTCAAAGATTTGAGGCACATTTTCACGATTTTTCAAAAATAGCAGACCTACAAGTTCATAGCGCGGCACCGAGTGCCGCGCTATGAGCTTGTAGATCTGCTATTTTTCAATAGCTAAAGTATAACATAATGCTTAAAACACCAAAAGGGGTTCCTGCCCAAAATGGGTTAATAATAATATATATATTTTTTGAAACAAATCTCAAAGTGCTACAAGCACACATATACACGCACGCATGCACAGGTGGAACAATTCCTATACACATCTCTGCTGTTTTAAAGGACATCTGTGTGTTTATTCAGCTTTTTTTTGTATTATTCTTTTTTTCTATGTAGCCTATATAAATAAACACAGACAAACAAGAGCTACAAAACACCAGACACCGGTACTCAACACACAAATTAAATGAAATGTCAAAAACCAAAACCTGTGGAATAGATGAAAAATAACTATAATTGGGAAAATGGGGGGTAGAATGGCCAATTCTGGCTATGTAGAAAATACCTCAAAATAGGACTTTTTCCGTTCTCCTACCATAATGCTTTTTCTCTCTCTCTCTCTCTCCGTCTCTACTTTCTCTTTCACGGCCCCTTCTCGATATGGTCCTCCGTTCCTTTCGTTCCAGTAGAGGAGGGCCATGAGGGTCTGACCCAGTTCCTGATGAACGAGGTGATGAAGCTTCAGCACCAGTCCAAAGCCAAGACGCTGCAGCAGGCCGAGCTCGACAGGAAGCACTGCACGCTGGAGGACGAGCACAAGAAGCTACGGCTAGCTAACCAGGAGCTGCAGGCCTTCCAACAGAGTAAGACACATGAGATAAGAGTACTGTAGGTTTACCCTCCTTCCGGTCTTACCTCTCTGTACTAATTATAGTAGCAAGTAAAGCTGAGAGTCAGTAAGTCAAAGTCAATTGGGCCAATGTTGGTCCCAGTGGTTCCCAAAGTGGGGTGCAGGCCTGCAGGGTACCCTGAGGGGTTCAGGGTACCCTGAGGGGTTCCTTGAATTGACCTCTGGAAAGGGAAGTCTGGAGCTCTCTGGTGGAGCTGTTGCCACCGCGACCCGACTACGGATAAGATGGATTGAATTCATTCCTAAGTGTGAAAACGACTGCTCTGGCCATTAAAACGTACAGTAAATGCAACATTTTCCTGTTAACAGTGGCGTTATTTTTGAGGTTTTGCATGTGTTTACATTTTCTGTTTACCGAATTTACCTGAATAATGAAGTCAATGTTGGCTAAACATTGCGTGGTTAACACTTTAATTGCCCGGAACTATTTAATCCATTACATTCATGCGCCCAGTTAATTTATAAACACGGACGCCTTTTCCGGACGGACCGGCCGGAAGTTCATGATGTTGTGTAGCAGCTAACAATAGCCACAGCACTATAGAGTCGATCGACAACAACGGGAGACAAGAATAAATCTATCGAGACTAGCGACTGGACCGCGGAGCGCCGTCTAACACAGGATCTTTTTTCAGAAAAAGACGGGATGATTTAGATCGCGATTTATGAATGTTTTAAGATTTTCGTTTTCATCAGCTAAACAGGGGAGGGAGTTTTTCAATGACGCCTCACTCTTGCGCGTCACAGAGGAGAGCCCAGCAGGCGCGCCTGGGCTATACAGCCATGCGATCTGTTCTCGTATCAATAAACTTCGTCTTTTGGACAATACTTCGTCCTGAGCGTCGGGCGTTACTAATAGAAAGGACAAAGAACTTCGTCCTGGGCGATGGGAGTGTTAATAAGTCACAGAGATTTACATCTTACTATAAAAGAGCTAAGCAATGGCCGCCGCTGTTCGTCTGCTGTCGAGAACATCCGGGTAAACATCCGGGTGTGTGTCGCGTTACACGGCAGTCGGTTGCCTAACCAATTCAGTTACCTCACGTCAGCTGCCTAACACGACACCACTTACATGTTGCTCTTTAATAATGGGTCCCAGTTCTCTGTGCAACACAAGCCCCCAGAATGGCTGGCCAACGTTGACGCCACGAGACGTAGTGGTCAGAGCTGGAACTGCAGGCGGGCCCCTGCATTTAGCACGAGGTAACCCCGCGCAGCTGGGGTTTAACATGGAGCGCTCGTTAGCACTTCCGCATTTGACCACCAAAATGTGGTGGTCAAATGCGGAAGTGGAGCATTCTTCCATCGTCGCGCAACTGCCTCGCACAGTGCAACAGTGCAATGCATGCTGGGAAGCAGTAACTCGTGGTGGCGGTGGCTCAGGGGTAGAGTGGCTGGATGGTAACCGCAATGTTGCCAGTTCGAACCCGGGGTCCCCCAGAGTTAGTGTCGAAGTGTCCTTGAGCAAGACACTGAACCTTAAATTGCTCCTGATGTGCTGGTTGGTGCCTTGCATAGTTTCCGCTGCCATCGGTGTGTGAATGTGTGTGTGAATGGGTAGATGCATACGTAGATGCACACGCGCTCATTGAGTCAGGACAGGGAGGTTGGGACAGGAAAGTGCTGATGGCACGCAACACTAGGACTTTGAACTATACTGTACACTTGACAGCAGGTTGTTTTGATCATGTGGTCGGCGCAGTAAGACGTTTTCTCCCAGGGGGATTTTGTATAGGTATAGGGCAGTGGAAAATGACAAAAGGAGGTGGATGGCACTGTGGTGCAACACAGATCACACACCCTTCGTCATGACTGGCACAGATTCTAATCCATGACATGTCTGTGGTATTCTCACCACAACTGAGAAAAACAATGCTCTTCCACAGAAGTGCCGAGGTGTCTGGTGTGTGCAGCAGGCAACACAACCACAGCATGCGTATGTATCATTGTGCGTGCACTGGTTGCGTCAAATCCGCCTCGTGACATTTTTACACGTCATTCACTAGAATTTCGCGGGCCTTCGGCCCGCTCATCCCAGAGTTGCGTTGGCCCGCGTTGCGATACAGAAGTCCACAGATACAGAAGTCCACAGTGACACGCGTTTTATGCAGCTGTTTTGTGTTGCAGCGCGTGCGCACGCGCGCGTGTAGTGTTGTTGTTCTTATCCATATATGCGCCTCGGTTCGTCCCGTTTGTTCCACGCCAGGTGTCGACGCAGTCGTTCGTGCGATTTGCGTGTTTGCATTATTTTAACTGTGTAGGCATACCATATTCTGAATGAGCAAAAAGAGGACACATGCGCGCGTGCATGTGGATGTGGATGTGCACATGCGCGTGCACGTCGTGCACGTCGTGCATGTGCCGTGCGTGGGCGGTTCTGTTAAATTGAGATGTCAAAAGAATCTATAGCCTATCAATAAATGGATCAAATATGCTCTATATTAGTTATGTATTTATTTAAAGCAGTGGCTCTGAAAGGTGTGATCCAGGGACCCTCATGGTTCCTTGAGGGGGTTCCAAATGGACCCATTATAGGTCTGTAACTCTGAGAGTGTAACACATGGACCCAAATGGACCCTTACAGGTCTGTAACTCTGAGAGTGTACAAATGTAACCAAATGGAGTCTTTTATAACTTTGAACTCTGATACTGTAGAAATGGAATCAAATGGGACTCTTATGGGTCCATTTGGTTTGACTGTCAGAGTTATGGGGGTCCTTGAAATGAAGAAGTTTGAGAACCTGTATGCAATGGCTTATCTGTTGTAAAAAGAGAGACCAGCCTATTATCCAAACCATCATATCTTATGCTTTGCTAGGTTGTACAAATTAATATTGGGTCATTATAATTTGCAGGACTCACCGCGCGCACAGCTGCCTTGTCTGTGTTGACATGACATGGGCTTGCAGGACAGAACGTGTATTTGTGACAGACACATAGTTCCTTTGCAGACAATACAATGTGCTTGTCATTGGTCAGTCACAAAGCTAAGAAAACAGCAGCCTACTTTTTCTGCATGTCAATGATGAGATAGTTCTCCGCTGTCTGTCTATCTGCAGACAGCGGAGCAGCCAGCGAGCCTTTCTCTGATCTGCGGTCGGGACCAGTGGTAGTGGTGTCAGCGTGCAGCGCATGCAGAGTTATGAAGAATACACATTCCGGGGTTCGGGCTGAAAGTCCACCTCTCACAGTGTTTTTCCACTACGAACCATTGAACGTGCATTGTAATACACATTGGTGTGAATGGTCTGTGAGCGTAGCGATACACTACAGGCGATACGTGTAAAACCCCGGACATTTGAAGGAATTTATAAAACCACCCGGACTGGCCGGACAGGCCCCCAAAAGAGGACGTATGGTAAACTGTGTATGTAATCGCGGCGCTGTCCATCCAAGTTAGAATGAGTGTGTGTGTGTGTGTGTGGCAGGCTGCCCTGTGTTTTGCAGCGTGGGGATCGCCATGTGAGGGGGCTAGCCAATAAGGGCCCTGTGTTGCATGTGGAGAATTGTGTAGGTTAGTGTGTGTGGTGTAGCCGAACGGGGTGGTGAGAACATGAGGGGGATGTAGCACAGCAATCGGTGACCCCTACATTAAGCTGTGTTGCTCCCAGCATGCAGTGCAAATGCGTGTTGTAGCAACCGTAGCCAATGGGAAAACAGGATGCAGTGTTGCCAGGTCCGCGAATTGTAAGCGAGTTGTAAGTAGCGTGTTGAATGGCATTTTTTCTGGGCTTGTTTGCATAGACCTGGCAACAAATTAGGCGGGGGTGTCGGTGCTTGTGGCGTGTTTGTGTGTGTGTTTATTTACTCGTTGTTTGTGAGTCTGGAGGGGAGGCGGCTTTAGTGGCAGTGCAATGACCATTTTTACGCGTGTGATGTTGAGTGTGGCCGTGCTGCGCGACATGAGGAGGGTAAGTCTGTGACGTGTTAGTGTGTTTAGTGGGTTGTTGCAGTGTGTGTTGCAGTGTGTCAGTGACGTAGTATCTGGTGCCTTTTGTTCCTGTCCTGGGAACAGCGTTTTGGGCACACCTTTTCAAATGTATAATAGATGTAAAAAGAAATCACACCCGTGTGAAGTGATGTATCATTGTACATCATCGTGACGTATAATAGACACTATGCCTATTTGCTCAGACACTATGAGGTAAAAAATCTCCATTCATTGTCAATCGGAATTTAATTTGTGTAAGACAAAAATCTACACTGATAGCTGAATATAGGAGGGGCCAGCGCCCTCAAAAAAGAAAATAAACCTTGTTTGAAATTACCAATGATGTCACTGGTAGGCGTTTCTCAACTGTTCATAGCCCTCCGACAGAAATGGTGCCATCTTTACATTGAGCGTTAGTCAATTTACAATTTAGGCATTTAGCAGACGCTCTTAATCCAGAGCGACTTACATTAAGCAAGAACAAAAAGCGGAGGAGACCCCGGGGCAGACCAAGGCGCAGTTGGAGGAAATACATCGACTCACTGGCCTTGGAACGTCTCGGGATCCCCCAGGAGGAAGTCACTAATGTTGCTCTGGAGAGGGAAGTCTGGAGCACTCTGGTGGAGCTGTTGCCCCCGCGACCCGACTACGGATAAGCGGTTGAAGATGGATGGATGGATGGATGGATGGAAGAACAAAAAGAATGGCAATACATCATATACTGTAGATAAGAAGTAGTTATCATGAATCATACGTAAGCTAAGAACTTAACCATCTGCCCACCGCAAACGAGGAACACAAGGGTGTAAATTAGTACCCTAGTCCGCCAAACCCGAGATTCTCGGGTTTGAGGGTTTGTATTGTTTAATCCATTTTTTGATTCGATCGTAATGCTAGCTGATGTTGCTACCCGCATCAACACAGTGGGACACTGATGAGAGAGGAGCGTAACGCCTACAGTGTCAACCCCTGTTGGTTCTCTTCCTATAGGGTACAATAAGATGAGAGAGGAGCGTAACTCCTACAGTGTCAACCCCTGTTGGTTCTCTTCCTAGGGTACAATAAGATGAGAGAGGAGCGTAACGCCTACAGTGTGAACCCCTGTTGGTTCTCTTCCTATAGGGTACAATAAGATGAGAGAGGAGCGGAACGGCTACAGTGTGAACCCCTGTTGGTTCTCTTCCTATAGGATACAATAAGATGAGAGAGGAGCGTAACGCCTACAGTGTGAACCCCTGTTGGTTCTCTTCCTATAGGGTACAATAAGATGAGAGAGGAGCGTAACGCCTACAGTGTGAACCCCTGTTGGTTCTCTTCCTATAGGGTACAATAAGATGAGAGAGGAGCGGAACGGCTACAGTGTGAACCCCTGTTGGTTCTCTTCCTATAGGATACAATAAGATGAGAGAGGAGCGTAACGCCTACAGTGTCAACCCCTGTTGGTTCTCTTCCTATAGGGTACAATAAGATGAGAGAGGAGCGTAACGCCTACAGTGTGAACACCTGTTGGTTCTCTTCCTATAGGGTACAATAAGATGAGAGAGGAGCGTAACGCCTACAGTGTGAACACCTGTTGTTTCTCTTCCTAGGATACAATAAGATGAGAGAGGAGCGTAACGCCTACAGTGTCAACCCCTGTTGGTTCTCTTCCTATAGGGTACAATAAGATGAGAGAGGAGCGTAACGCCTACAGTGTGAACACCTGTTGGTTCTCTTCCTATAGGGTACAATAAGATGAGAGAGGAGCGTAACGCCTACAGTGTGAACACCTGTTGTTTCTCTTCCTAGGATACAATAAGATGAGAGAGGAGCGTAACGCCTACAGTGTGAACACCTGTTGTTTCTCTTCCTATAGGATACAATAAGATGAGAGAGGTGCGTAACGCCTACAGTGTGAACACCTGTTGGTTCTCTTCCTATAGGGTACAATAAGATGAGAGAGGAGCGTAACGCCTACAGTGTGAACACCTGTTGGTTCTCTTCCTATAGGGTACAATAAGATGAGAGAGGAGCGTAACGCCTACAGTGTGAACACCTGTTGGTTCTCTTCCTATAGGGTACAATAAGATGAGAGAGGAGCGTAACGCCTACAGTGTGAACACCTGTTGGTTCTCTTCCTAGGGTACAATAAGATGAGAGAGGAGCGTAACGCCTACAGTGTGAACCCCTGTTGGTTCTCTTCCTATAGGGTACAATAAGATGAGAGAGGAGCGGAACGGCTACAGTGTGAACCCCTGTTGGTTCTCTTCCTATAGGGTACAATAAGATGAGAGAGGAGCGTAACGCCTACAGTGTGAACACCTGTTGGTTCTCTTCCTATAGGGTACAATAAGATGAGAGAGGAGCGTAACGCCTACAGTGTGAACACCTGTTGGTTCTCTTCCTATAGGGTACAATAAGATGAGAGAGGAGCGTAACGGCTACAGTGTGAACACCTGTTGGTTCTCTTCCTATAGGGTACAATAAGATGAGAGAGGAGCGTAACGCCTACAGTGTGAACACCTGTTGGTTCTCTTCCTATAGGGTACAATAAGATGAGAGAGGAGCGTAACTCCTACAGTGTGAACACCTGTTGGTTCTCTTCCTATAGGGTACAATAAGATGAGAGAGGAGCGTAACGCCTACAGTGTGAACACCTGTTGGTTCTCTTCCTATAGGGTACAATAAGATGAGAGAGGAGCGTAACTCCTACAGTGTGAACACCTGTTGGTTCTCTTCCTATAAGGTACAATAAGATGAGAGAGGAGCGTAACGCCTACAGTGTGAACACCTGTTGTTTCTCTTCCTATAGGGTACAATAAGATGAGAGAGGAGCGTAACGCCTACAGTGTGAACACCTGTTGTTTCTCTTCCTATAGGGTACAATAAGATGAGAGAGGAGCGTAACGCCTACAGTGTGAACACCTGTTGTTTCTCTTCCTATAGGGTACAATAAGATGAGAGAGGAGCGTAACGCCTACAGTGTGAACACCTGTTGGTTCTCTTCCTATAAGGTACAATAAGATGAGAGAGGAGCGTAACGCCTACAGTGTGAACACCTGTTGGTTCTCTTCCTATAGGATACAATAAGATGAGAGAGGAGCGTAACGCCTACAGTGTGAACACCTGTTGGTTCTCTTCCTATAGGGTACAATAAGATGAGAGAGGAGCGTAACGCCTACAGTGTGAACACCTGTTGGTTCTCTTCCTATAAGGTACAATAAGATGAGAGAGGAGCGTAACGCCTACAGTGTGAACACCTGTTGTTTCTCTTCCTATAGGGTACAATAAGATGAGAGAGGAGCGTAACGCCTACAGTGTGAACACCTGTTGTTTCTCTTCCTATAGGGTACAATAAGATGAGAGAGGAGCGTAACGCCTACAGTGTGAACACCTGTTGTTTCTCTTCCTAGGATACAATAAGATGAGAGAGGAGCGTAACTCCTACAGTGTGAACACCTGTTGGTTCTCTTCCTATAGGGTACAATAAGATGAGAGAGGAGCGTAACGCCTACAGTGTGAACACCTGTTGGTTCTCTTCCTATAGGGTACAATAAGATGAGAGAGGAGCGTAACGCCTACAGTGTGAACACCTGTTGGTTCTCTTCCTAGGGTACAATAAGATGAGAGAGGAGCGTAACGCCTACAGTGTGAACCCCTGTTGGTTCTCTTCCTATAGGGTACAATAAGATGAGAGAGGAGCGGAACGGCTACAGTGTGAACCCCTGTTGGTTCTCTTCCTATAGGGTACAATAAGATGAGAGAGGAGCGTAACGCCTACAGTGTGAACACCTGTTGGTTCTCTTCCTATAGGGTACAATAAGATGAGAGAGGAGCGTAACGCCTACAGTGTGAACACCTGTTGGTTCTATTCCTATAGGGTACAATAAGATGAGAGAGGAGCGTAACGCCTACAGTGTGAACACCTGTTGGTTCTCTTCCTATAGGGTACAATAAGATGAGAGAGGAGCGTAACGCCTACAGTGTGAACCCCTGTTGGTTCTCTTCCTATAGGGTACAATAAGATGAGAGAGGAGCGTAATGCCTACAGTGTGAACCCCTGTTGGTTCTCTTCCTATAGGGTACAATAAGATGAGAGAGGAGCGTAACGCCTACAGTGTGAACACCTGTTGGTTCTCTTCCTATAGGGTACAATAAGATGAGAGAGGAGCGTAACGCCTACAGTGTGAACACCTGTTGGTTCTCTTCCTATAGGGTACAATAAGATGAGAGAGGAGCGTAACTCCTACAGTGTGAACACCTGTTGGTTCTCTTCCTATAGGGTACAATAAGATGAGAGAGGAGCGTAACGCCTACAGTGTGAACACCTGTTGGTTCTCTTCCTATAGGGTACAATAAGATGAGAGAGGAGCGTAACGCCTACAGTGTGAACACCTGTTGGTTCTCTTCCTATAGGGTACAATAAGATGAGAGAGGTGCGTAACGCCTACAGTGTGAACACCTGTTGGTTCTCTTCCTATAGGGTACAATAAGATGAGAGAGGAGCGTAACGCCTACAGTGTGAACACCTGTTGGTTCTCTTCCTATAGGGTACAATAAGATGAGAGAGGAGCGTAACTCCTACAGTGTGAACACCTGTTGGTTCTCTTCCTATAGGGTACAATAAGATGAGAGAGGTGCGTAACGCCTACAGTGTGAACACCTGTTGGTTCTCTTCCTATAGGGTACAATAAGATGAGAGAGGAGCGTAACGCCTACAGTGTGAACACCTGTTGGTTCTCTTCCTATAGGGTACAATAAGATGAGAGAGGAGCGTAACTCCTACAGTGTGAACACCTGTTGGTTCTCTTCCTATAGGATACAATAAGATGAGAGAGGAGCGTAACGCCTACAGTGTGAACACCTGTTGGTTCTCTTCCTATAGGGTACAATAAGATGAGAGAGGAGCGTAACGCCTACAGTGTGAACACCTGTTGGTTCTCTTCCTATAGGGTACAATAAGATGAGAGAGGAGCGTAACGCCTACAGTGTGAACACCTGTTGGTTCTCTTCCTATAGGGTACAATAAGATGAGAGAGGTGCGTAACGCCTACAGTGTGAACACCTGTTGGTTCTCTTCCTATAGGGTACAATAAGATGAGAGAGGAGCGTAACGCCTACAGTGTGAACACCTGTTGGTTCTCTTCCTAGGGTACAATAAGATGAGAGAGGAGCGTAACGCCTACAGTGTGAACCCCTGTTGGTTCTCTTCCTATAGGGTACAATAAGATGAGAGAGGAGCGGAACGGCTACAGTGTGAACCCCTGTTGGTTCTCTTCCTATAGGGTACAATAAGATGAGAGAGGAGCGTAACGCCTACAGTGTGAACACCTGTTGGTTCTCTTCCTATAGGATACAATAAGATGAGAGAGGAGCGTAACGCCTACAGTGTGAACCCCTGTTGGTTCTCTTCCTATAGGGTACAATAAGATGAGAGAGGAGCGTAACGCCTACAGTGTGAACCCCTGTTGGTTCTCTTCCTATAGGGTACAATAAGATGAGAGAGGAGCGTAACTCCTACAGTGTGAACACCTGTTGGTTCTCTTCCTATAAGGTACAATAAGATGAGAGAGGAGCGTAACGCCTACAGTGTGAACACCTGTTGGTTCTCTTCCTATAGGGTACAATAAGATGAGAGAGGAGCGTAACGCCTACAGTGTGAACACCTGTTGGTTCTCTTCCTATAGGGTACAATAAGATGAGAGAGGAGCGTAACTCCTACAGTGTGAACCCCTGTTGGTTCTCTTCCTATAGGGTACAATAAGATGAGAGAGGAGCGTAACGCCTACAGTGTGAACACCTGTTGGTTCTCTTCCTATAGGGTACAATAAGATGAGAGAGGAGCGTAACGCCTACAGTGTGAACCCCTGTTGGTTCTCTTCCTAGGGTACAATAAGATGAGAGAGGAGCGTAACTCCTACAGTGTGAACACCTGTTGGTTCTCTTCCTAGGGTGCAATAAGATGAAAGAGGAGCGGAACGGCTACAATGACGAGCTGCTGAGGGTGAAGGATGAGAACTACAAACTGGCCATGAGGTACGCCACGCTGAGCGAAGAGAAGAACATGGCTGTGATGAGGAGCAGAGACCTTCAACTGGAGGTATATGGGTCATACATAACGCACGCACAGAGTTAAATGTTTGTTTAATCGCTATTAGTCGCTGTTTGTTTTACATCACCATTACATCACCTAATCATAGCAACATGAGTTAGACTTTAAGTGAATAATGGGAGTATACATTTCCACCACCACTGGCAGATAGACCAGCTGAAGCACTGGCAGATAGACCAGCTGAAGCACTGGCAGATAGACCAGCTGAAGCACAGGCTCAGATAGACCAGCTGAAGCACAGGCTCACTGGCAGATAGACCAGCTGAAGCACAGGCTCAGATAGACCAGCTGAAGCACTGGCAGATAGACCAGCTGAAGCACAGGCTCAGATAGACCAGCTGAAGCACAGGCTCAGATAGACCAGCTGAAGCACTGGCAGATAGACCAGCTGAAGCACAGGCTCAGATAGACCAGCTGAAGCACAGGCTCAGATAGACCAGCTGAAGCACAGGCTCAACGAGACCGTGTTCCGTGTATGGGCACCATTCACCTCATTGTTCATTTGGTGTGTTGTTATTAACCCTGCTGCGCCTCAGATAGACCAGCTGAAGCACAGGCTCAACGAGATGGAGAGGAGACCGTGTTCCGTGTATGGGCACCATTCACCTCATTGTTCATTTGGTGTGTTGTTATTAACCCTGCTGCGCCGCAGATAGACCAGCTGAAGCACAGGCTCAACAAGGTGGAGGAGGAGTACAAGATGGAGAGGAGACAGAGCCTGAAGCTGAAGAACGACATCGAGAACCGGCCCAAGAGAGAGCAGATCTTTGAGCTGGAGAGAGAGAACGAGGTTCTCAAGTTCAAGCTCCAGGAGCTGCAGTCCATCGTGCAGCAGCAGGTACCGTTAGGCTATCTGTGTGTGTGTGTGTGTGTGTGTGTGTGTATGTAGCGTGTGTGTGTGTGTGTGCGTGTGTACATCTGTGTGCGTGCGAGTCATCAGGGACTCACAGCATGTGCTGTACAGGCCAAATCATCTGTCCCTCAACCCCCGAAGTGGCACTTGAATAAATATCGTGTTCAGCAATGATATTTCTAATGATTTGTACTATTATATGCATAGAGCGTCGCAGTCCCACTTCCCCTACCAGTGCCCAGGAAATGATTCCCCGTTCATTTTCCTCATAGACATTTCAAAAAGTATTTATTTAAAGACCTTTTAAGCCTCGTACAAAGCCAACTCGAATTGTGACAAATCATGACAACAAACGAACAAATAATTAAAGAAAGAAAGAAAACGGCAGTTTACAACACTTTTTGTTGTTGTTTTTCTTCTTTGTAATTATTTGTTCTGTCCAAAATGTTGTGTTTGTCACAACGTAAGTTGGCTTTGTCCGCGGCGTAAACGTCTTAAATAAATACTTTTTGAAAAGCCTATGGAGAAAATGAACAGGGAATTCACTTCTGGGTCTCACGTCTCTATAGCATGAACATGATTTGCAAAGAGACATCCAGGTTCTATACAAATACCAGAAAAAAGGCTCTGTTGTGTAAACTCTTGCCTGAAAACATTTGATTTAAACAAACATTTAAGATGTTGTGGCCCCTTGAGCATCTTCTGGTTACCCTGATACTCGGCCTGAGTTTTCATTTAGTTTCACTCCATTATTCATTATTCTTTATATTATCCCCGGAATCGCCTGAATAATTATATATCATTAATGGGCGCGATTCATCCACTGAGCATTTCTCAGCCTATTCGACGTCTAGAATACGTCTAAATGGACGTCTAGAAATGGGTTATAACTGGTCTGAAAATGTACGTTTTTTTTCTTTGCGGTCTAGACTTAGATTAGACTTCATTTCAACGTCTATATATAGACGGTCTATACATAGACGGTCTATACATAGACCGTCTATATATAGACTGTACAGTATATAGACGGTCTGTACAGTATATAGACGTTTAAAATACGGCAAATCAACTAAGCTAAGCCTAGACCGCTAAAAAACTAAATAACGATTATTTAACGGTTATTACTCATTTTTAGAAGGACATCTAATGACCCCTACACACTGTAGGAGTTTTAAAGTTGTCGGCGAGTCATCAGATCGTTGTGCATTTCACACTGCAGGAGTCTTTTTTTGAAATCGTCTGTCATTATATTGTTGTGGCTTTCACACTAAACGATTGGTCGCAGATTAGGCATCACACACTGTAAGAGTTCACCAAGATGCCATCCAGACCCGATATTCATTTGTTTTTATTTTATTCATTTTTACATCTCGTGCAGGATGCCGTGATACAAGCCAGCTCGAATTGTGACAAATCATGACAATAAACACAATGTTGGGCGATCAAATAATTAGAAAGAAACATTGTGTTTATTGTCTTGATTTGTCACAACTGGAGTTGGCTTTGTTCCGCGGCGTGAGCGTCTTTAAATAAATACTTTTTGAAAAGTCTATGAGGAAAATGAATGGGGGATTATTTTCCGGGTCTCTCGTCGTTATGAAAGGGGGCGGGACTGCAATGCTCTATAGCTGACTATTGCTCAGTGGGCGGGGCTTGAGCCAGCCAGCCGGGTCAATCCTGGTGAAACTCTATTCTATTGCATACATAATGATATGTGTTCTGTGTGTGTGTGTGTGTGTGTGTGTGTGTGTGTGTATGTTTGTTGTAGCCCGGACCCCTGCACGAATCGGACAAGGCCATCGTGGACATTTTGGAACACGACCGACAGGAGGCAATAGAGGACAGGCAGGACTTGGTCAACCGCCTCTACAACCTACACGAAGAAGTCCGACAGGCTGAGGAGTTGAGGGACAAGGTACTGATTCACACCCTAAACCCTAAAGCCAAATTCCAATACCCCAAAATCTCGGGCCACTCGCTCACTCACTCACTCGTTCACTCCATGCATGGATGGTGGTGTTACGGTGAAATTGGTGACCTGCTGAAATATGTTTCATTATCAGAGTTCAACCTAGCGGTATTCAGGCCACGTATTTAAACACCTCCATGTAAGTTGTGTGAAGTCCACAATATGGTCACATATTTCGACAGGTCACCAATTTCACCATAATTTGCCATGCTTTGGGCATTGGAATTTGGCTTAACCCATTCAGGCCTGACGTCGAAATTTAAAAAAAAAAGTTCTCTAAATCACCACTCGGTGGCGCGCTATGAGCTTGTAGATCTGCTATTTTTCAATAGCTAAATTATAACATAATGTACTGTATGTAACCACCAAAAGGGGTTCCCGCTCAAAATGGGTTAACCTCAATCTTTTCCTAATTGTAAGCCCCAACTCTATAAAACCATAAAATAACTATTTCTCTTGTAAAAATCACACTTGTGTGAAGTGAGGGGCGCTCTTATCATCATGAATCATCATGCAATGCAGCATACATTCGTTGGGTCGCCTCCTTACGCACCTGTCAGTGCGTTGGCCCCTCGTTGGGTCTCCTCCTTACGCACCTGTCAGTGCGTTGGCCCCTCGTTGGGTCTCCTCCTTACGCACCTGTTGCCTTTGTAGGTGTGCATGAAAGAGACTTGCGTTTTTTCTTGGGGAAAATGGTCTTCATTTCTACAGTTCTACTACCGTATACTTGTGAGGTTGGGGGGGGGGGGGGGGGGGGGGATTTGGCCCTCACAAATATGGTAATACAAGTACACACACGCACGCACGCATGCAACACACGCACGCACACACACACACCTACACACCTGAAAGAGCACGCACCTTGCAAGATGAAAAGTCCAGTGCCCTGGAGACCATACATACCCTACCTAGAACACGCCATCACCCAGCTTTTCCTCTTCTCCTGGTCTGTATGTCTGTCTGTCTGTCTGTACCTGTCGCTATCGCTTTGTTTTTATCGCCCGTGAACTGCACTGATACAGTGAATGCAAACAGTAACCTCCGTTACGTATACAGTAGCTTCCATTCGCTACTGTAAACGTCGCATTGCGACGCGTTTTGCTTTATGTGAATTGAAATCTTGAATAAGTTTTTGCTAATTTTGAATTGGAATCCTGAAAAGTAACATCTGTATATAATTTCAAATGCATTTATAGTTATAGTTGTTAACTTTATGAACTAAATACAAATACATAAAAAACATAAAAAAGACATAAAAAAGACAATTTTACAACATTTTAATACTAGTAATTAGCTGAAATCAATAATATACCAATGTTTGGATATTAACCTGCGGGCCGCATTAAGTGATGGTAGGGGCCGCATGTGGCCCCCGGGCCGCCAGTTGCCCATGTATGCCCTAGGCCTAGGGCATTAAGCAACTAGTCGACTAGTCGACTAGTAAATCCACTAGTCAACCTTATTGTTAATAGTTGACTAGTTGATTTATTTTTACATAATAGGTAGTTAAACAACTAGTCGACTAGTAAACTAGGCAACTAGTCAACTAGTAAAAATGACTAGAAGTGAATGCCCTAGGCCCCGATGCAGGCTGGTCTCAGAGCAACTAAACTCAGAGAGTTTAGTTGCTCCTAAATGCGTAATTCACGGATAATAGTTAATGCTTGTGGGTAAGGCACGGTAGAGCCCTGCGTGTGAATGCACAGGGTTTTTAAACTGTAATATACCAACAGTTTACACCAAGTGTGAGTGAACAGGCTTTTAAAGAGGGTCAAAAGGGTGCAGATGAAGAACAGCCGCACAAATTAATGTCGGGGATGGCAATAGTTTGTGTTGCGTGTGATTTCACACCAGAAGATATAAGATGATGCACCGTGTTGGAAATGACTGTAGACGGCTGTAACGAAGACTCTCACTTCCAGTCATGTTGTTGGATCTGAGTAGTTGCTCATTGGATATTTAGTCCCCATATATGGGGATATCCGACTAGGACGTTGGGCTATATGACATATGACATGTCTAGTATGACAATCCCTATATTTGGCCCGAGCCGACCTAGTGCTGATATCAGATAGATGTGGTAGAACCATATATGGATAGATCTAACTGGCTTAGTCATCGTGACAAGCATAGTCGGAGAATATATAACAAGGGTCGGCTTCAGGGAGAAGGCAGAAGTCGAAGCATCCTGGTTTAAGTTCTAACCGGACACCACTGCTGCGGGTCCTAACCTAAGTAATCATCAATAGAGCCTTGACGTCGAGAGAGAGAAGAGACACCGGGAGGGACAGACAGACAGACATGGCGATGTTGTGTTGGACCATTTCCAAAGCAGTAGGACCAAAGCGAGTCAACCATGCTGCTGTAGCAGTGAGGAACAAACTGTATTCCTTTGGAGGCGACCGTGTTGAAGGGATCAACAACATGGAACAGATGGATGTCCATGTCTTCAACACAGTGTCTTTATGCTGGAAGAAGTTACCTCCAGTGGAACCTGGAAGAGGAGACGGTCACCTTGAGGTTCCATCCATGCGCCACGGGCACACAGCTGTGTTGGTTGAAGATACAGTCTACATCTGGGGAGGGTGGCTTTTCTGCAATGTGCTTTATGCATTTGATGTCGACACCCACATATGGTTCAAACCCAGGGTTTCTGGAACCGTTCCAGAGGAGAGGAGGTGCCACTCAGCCTGTGTGTTGGAGAAGGTCATGTTTATCCATGGAGGACGCACCAGGCTGACTGGATGGACTAATGACATGTACAAGTTGGACACCAGCACAATGGTCTGGGCTTTAATTAACACCAGAGGAACTCCATCACGTCCTTCATCAGCTCACTCTGCCACCATCATTGGGACAAAGTTGTTTGTATTTGTGGGCCAAGCGTTCTACAACATCAGAGTGTTTGACACACAGACCAACGATTGGATGGACACAACTTCTGTACAGCTTCTACCAGAGCGACGTTATCATTCAGCCTTTACCTACAATGGAGAGCTGTACATATTTGGTGGCTCATGGCCAGGCTATGGCCAGACCTTCAATGATGTGTGGAAATTCAGTCCAGAGACCTTCTCCTGGAAGAAGGTTGACCCCAAGGGGAATGCACCATGTCCACTGCGTTATACATGCTGTTGCATTGTGGGAGATCATATCATCTTCTTTGGAGGAAGGGAAGGAAATGGCAGACTCTCTGATGAGCTGTTCATCTTAGACTTGAGTCCTAGTCTTAAAACGTTATGTAAGCTAGCAGTTATTCAGTACGCTCTGGACCAATCGGAACTCCCACACAACATCAGGTGGGAACTGGCAGCCGAACGAAGGCCTGTCCCTAGCCTGAGCTAACGCTAGACATTTCTGGCCTAGATGGGAGGGCCGCGGCTCAGATTTACGCACACCCTGATTGGATCACCGATCTGTCCGTCAACCCCGGTCTCTCCCCCCCCCCCTAGTGCAGCACTGTTATTGTGTCGACCAGAAGCAGAAACCACTGGTTGCTGGAGTATACCATTCCAACGGACTGTCAAAGTTATTTCCACAGAGTCGGCACGTTTTCTTTCTTAGACGGTGTGGTGGGTTCTTCAGCCATTCTCCTCATTTTCCTCGCATATCCTTGTTTGAAGTTCCACTGGTAATGATTTCCTCAGTGTTATTTTTATTTTGAGGGGTGCACACCGCTCAGAGCCCTGAGCAACACTGAAGCGCAAAAGACAGCCCACTGCACCTCGCCTTTTTTTTAAATACATTTTTATTTAATTTTATGAGGAAAAGGACAGGCATACAGAAATGCAAATAAAACATACTTCTGATTCTTTGCCAGGTGAGTGGCGTGCCTCTCCAGGTGAGTGGCGTGCCTCTCCAGGTGAGTGGCGTGCCTCCTTGTCTCATTTTTAAAATCCTACCCCCGCAACCCTGCACCAATCACCATTGACAAAAAGGGAAAATAATAATAATTATAACTATAACAACAATTAAATACAACATAAAACAATTTTTTTTAAATTAACAACAAATTATAAATAATAAAGAATTGTAAAAAATAGGCCTGAAAAAAAAAAAGATTTCAACAAAGACAAAGAAAAAAAAGGGATTATATAAATATAATTAGTTAGATATGTAATGCTATAGTTATATAGTAGAGGTCCTCGCCTCTTCTGACTTCCTCCACGTAATTTATACGCCTAATCTACACTCCACCATCTACACTAACGCTTCATCATACATTCTAATCTACACTCCACCATCTACACTAACGCTTCATCATACAGTCTAATCTACACTCCACCATCTACACTAACGCTTCATCATACAGTCTAATCTACACTCCACCATCTACACTAACGCTTCATCATACAGTCTAATCTACACTCCACCATCTACACTAACGCTTCATCATACAGTCTAATCTACACTCCACCATCTACACTAACGCTTCATCATACAGTCTAATCTACACTCCACCATCTACACTAACGCTTCATCATACAGTCTAATCTACACTCCACCATCTACACTAACGCTTCATCATACAGTCTAATCTACACTCCACCATCTACACTAACGCTTCATCATACAGTCTAATCTACACTCCACCATCTACACTAACGCTTCATCATACAGTCTAATCTACACTCCACCATCTACACTAACGCTTCATCATACAGTCTGGGCCAACGGAAAAGGTCTCATGAGTATCCGGATACAGCGGAAGTGGAGCCTCCTCGCCACTTCCGTTTCGTCTTTACAGTCGTGCATATTTATCCTAATATAAATAGAAAACATCTAAGGCTATAGCTTGTTGCTTAGCAGAAAAGGTTACTCAGCTCATGGGGGCTATAGTCCCAGACTCTATATAGCATTCTGTTACTCAGCTCATGGGGGCTATAGTCCCAGACTCTATATAGCATTCTGTTACTCAGCTCATGGGGGCTATAGTCCCAGACTCTATATAGCATTCTGTTACTCATCTCATGGGGGCTGTAGTCCCAGACTCTATATAGCATTCTGTTACTCAGCTCATGGGGGCTATAGTCCCAGACTCTATATAGCATTCTGTTACTCAGCTCATGGGGGCTATAGTCCCAGACTCTATATAGCATTCTGTTACTCAGCTCATGGGGCTATAGTCCCAGACTCTATATAGCATTCTGTTACTCAGCTCATGGGGGCTATAGTCCCAGACTCTATATAGCATTCTGTTACTCAGCTCATGGGGGCTATAGTCCCAGACTCTATATAGCATTCTGTTACTCAGCTCATGGGGCTATAGTCCCAGACTCTATATAGCATTCTGTTACTCAGCTCATGGGGGCTATAGTCCCAGACTCTATATAGCATTCTGTTACTCAGCTCATGGGGCTATAGTCCCAGACTCTATATAGCATTCTGTTACTCAGCTCATGGGGGCTATAGTCCCAGACTCTATATAGCATTCGGAGATTGTGGAATAGTTGTTTGGTAACGCGAGACTAGGTGGGCGGGGACGTGCAGAGAGTGCTATCGAAAATAGCCGATCTACAAGCTCTCAACGCTCAGAGCTTGCAGGCATTTTGCATTTCTTCCGCCATAGTAGATGCTGCATTCATCCGTGGTCTGGAGAGGGCAGTTGTTTTACAGACAGGGTCAAAGGGCAGGGGCTGTGTTTGCTTGTCCTCTTCATACTTTCCCTGATGAAGACTCTGTTGGAGTCGAAACATGTCTTTTCTAAATAAAGTACCTTCATTTGTATCCACCCTCTCCTCTTTTTTTGATCTTTTGAGTGCCCGGATCGCCGCCTTTTCTTTAGCATCTCTGTATAGTATTTAGAATTGAGTACTATATACGAATTATATACGAATTGAGTACTATATACGAATTATATACGAATTATATACGAATTGAGTACTATATACGAATTACAGTTTAACGCATTTAGGCCTGACATCGAAATTTAAAAAATGTCCTATAAATCATGACAGTTTTCTGAAATACCCATGTTTCTATATCAGTGGCAGTGGGGGAAGGTTCTTATAACGTGATAGCGCTTTCAGTTCACAACGAACACATTCAATTGTTTCAGCATCTTGTTTCAACATTTCAGCATGATCAATGATCAACAGTAAAGAATTAAATTGTTTCAAGCCATAAGCGGCGGGTGGATTTTACCTTTAGGTAGGCTAGAATTGCGTGGGACGACGACGACGCAGATTTATTTATTTATTTCCCCCAGATAATGTCATGATTTGACCAATTTATTACCAATCTCGTACACCATTGCTCACGAAAGCAAGATCCTTGACCCAATTACAGCCACTGCATCTTACCTTTTAATTAAAGTAAAAGTAGTCTGAGGAAAAGGAACAGTTCTGTTCCCCGGACATTGTTTTGGGATATTTTGGCTTAGATGGCTCTGTTTGTCAAGTCTCAAGTCAGTGTGGAGATTACCCGGCGGTGTTGCTGCCCCTCCCCTCCCTCCCTCCCTCCCGCCCGGCTCATGGCTCTTTACAGACGGGCCGACGGCACACAGACGCGTGAATTCTGTTTGTGTCCGAGCATAGGCATGGTACTGTATATATTTCTTTTCCCTTTTTACCTCCTTTTTGATGAATTCCTGTTCTGTCTATAGAAGTGTCTATTTGTACGTCTCTAAATGTTTTGATGATTTGAACATGGTGGACCCTGTTGGAAACAAGTGTAATGCTTAATTGGGTCGTCCACTCACAGTTAACAGCCTTTGTATTGAGTTTGTGCTTGAAATGTACTGTAATTCTGCAAACTGTTAATAAATTCTTCAATCAATCAATCAATCAACGCCCCGCCTGCCTGTGATTGGCCTACCGACACTGTCCTCCGATACTACAACTTGACGTAACGATATCATCCGCTCCCGACCGGATCATATACCCGAAATGAAATGGTGCCCAGGCTAGCGTCACGCTGGTTGCGCCCCTGAGTTGGGGAGCTGGTGAGTGCAAAGAAAGCACATACCAGTGTGCAGTGGCATGTGACAGCAAGAGGAGAAACAGTGGAATACTTTACTTACCGTAGGCCCATCGCTCCCAGTGTAGAATTATAGGCCATCTATGACTGTTCTCCGTCCAACACGGTTTTGGGGCTGTCCTTTCTGCCTCACGCCAGCTGATTCTCTTCACCTTCACCTGTGGCAGCGGTGGCCGAACGGATAGCGGCGCGGTCTAGATACCGGAAGGTTCCCAGTTCGAACCAGCCGTCCGACACGTTAAAATTACCACCGCTGAAATGCCCTTGAACAAGGCATCAACCACTACGATGAAATGTGTTCTATGAGCAGGGCCTGGCTGGAAACAAGTTCTTGAGCTTAGCCCAGATACCCTGGGTAAATATAGATTTCATTTCATTTCATTTCACCTCCAGGTGTTTTTAGGTGTCGTTGTCCATCCCCACCCTCCCCTTCCGCTTCCCTGCAGGGGATTCCAAGTCAGGACAGGGCTTGGCGAGTGGTGCTGGCTGGGGTACTGGTTTTCTCAGACTGTGTCCTCTATCCCAGGGGTTCTCAACCCGTGGGTCGCGACCCCTCGGGGGTCGCCAAATTATTTTAGGGGGTCCCCAAATTATTTTCAAAAAATATATATATTTTTTTAAATTTAATTTTCACGATTTTTCAAAAATAGCAGACCTACAAGCTCGTAGCGCGCCACTCGGTGGCGCGCTACAAGCTTGTAGATCTGCTATTTTTCAATAGCTAAATTATAACAATGCTTAAAACACCAAAAGGGGTTCCCGCCCAAAATGGTTTAAGGTTATTGTAGCAGACATTGCCAAAGCATTTCCGGGGGTCCCCGGCCAAAAACGTTGAGAACCCCTGATCTATCCAACCCCAGTTTTGTACTCAGGATCCAACAGTAGAATATGGTGAGCTTAAATTTGCCACCAAATCGGTTAGCTGCTGAGACACATCTCACTTACATACTGTGCTGCCCCTTGGGCGGCGGGGGGGGGGAGGCGGGGGGGGGGGAGCAAAAGTTACTAGAGCATCACAATCATTATAACCCATTTAGACCTGAGGACGATTCTACAAATGCCTTCTAAATCCTGACAGTTTTCTGAAAAACCTATGTTTCTATGTCAGTGGTTCTATGAACTATTTCATGTCAAGGACCCCTAGAATTATATGTAATTGGCCGCCGACCCCATCTCAAAATATGTAGTTCCAGGGACCCCCCAGAAGCAAAGATTTGAGTTAAAAATGTTCACTCTGAAAGAATATATATTCAAAGATTTGCGCCACATTTTCACGATTTTTCAAAAATAGCAGACCTACACGTTCATAGCACGGCACTCGGTGCCGCGCTATGAACGTGTAGATCTGCTATTTCTCAACAGCTAAAGCATAACATAATGCTTAATACACCAAAAGGGGTTCCTGCCCAAAATCACTTCATAAAATAGCAGATCTACAAGCTCGCTGCGTGCCAGTCTGTACAGATGGGGGGTCCGCGGCCAAGTATCAATTTGACTTGAACATTGTTTTGAGAAGCACTGCTGATTGCTGAACTGTATCCACAGAGTGGTGTGCATGCATGTGACCCACTCGAGTACATCTGCCTGAAGTAGCTGGCAAGCTACTGTACGCATGATTACTGAAACAGCCTGTGTTTCGGTTAATGACCTTAAAGGAGCATTCAGTGATTTGACTTAATTCAAATATCACTTGTTTTTTCTTTTTTTCTGGATAATCCTCCCTACTATAGAGTGTGCTGACCATATAAGGAGTTCCTCCCTGTCCCCAGTGAGCCCCTGGGGTCAAAAAACCCTAGTTTCAGTTTTGGTGGCGGGTGGCAAAACCTTCATCCAATCAGGATGAGAGGGGCCTTCCTCCAATCATGATCGAGTGGGGCGGGCATTGGTGCACGTGCTGTTGGTCAGTTGTACTTCCCCCACTGTAGAGCGTGCATGTGCACATCTTGTTACCGGGTGGACCGGGTTTTTTTCCAAATCACCCAAATCACTGAATGCTCTTTTAAATAAAAATAGACTCCATGTTTGTGTTTTTCTGTGAGTTTCAGTTTGTCTTTTATACTGTTGATCCTGACCTTACTCTACTGCTGCTGGTAGCTGTGTGACCTGTGACCTGTACTCCTTGATCCTGACCTTACTCTACTGCTGCTGGTAGCTGTGTGACCTGTGACCTGTACTCCTTGATCCTGACCTTACTCTACTGCTGCTGGTAGCTGTGTGACCTGTGACCTGTACTCCTTGATCCTGACCTTACTCTACTGCTGCTGGTAGCTGTGTGACCTGTGACCTGTACTCCTTGATCCTGACCTTACTCTACTGCTGCTGGTAGCTGTGTGACCTGTGACCTGTGACCTGTGACCTTACTCTACTGCTGCTGGTAGCTGTGTGACCTGCGACCTGTGACCTGTGACCTTACTCTACTGCTGCTGGTAGCTGTGTGACCTGCGACCTGTACTCCTTGAGTTACGGCCCTTATCTAGTCTATGGCGGATAGCGGATTACAGCCTGGCTGTTTCTCAGCTCACAGCTGAAAACAAGTCCATCAACGATAAGAAATATAATTGAAGGAGCCATTCTGCCTAGGTGCCTTGAGCCGGTTGTGGGCGGGTTCACCTTGGGGGGAGGAGTGCCGCAGTAATGGTGATAGGGATCACAGGTGAATGAGCCCTGGAAGGAATGGCATGGCACGGGGACACACAGGGGGAGATTATACGGTTTTTTACCGTTAATAACATGCATTGACAAAAGTATGCTGTTTGCCTGTCGGTAATATAAATAAATGGGAACCTCACCCAACAGCAGTTGCACTGTTTGGACAATCCTGACTTACTTGAAACGCGTCAAAGACGGTTTCCCTATCCCCTGCCTAGCCGAGTGGCAAATATGTTTGTTAGCCACCACAATAATATAAAAATATAAATTCGCTTCATCGGTGTGTGTGTGCGTGCGTGCGTGCGTGCGTGCGTGCATGCGTGCGTGTGCGTGCGTGTGCGTGCGTGTGTGTGTGTGTGTGTGCAGTACTTGGAAGAGAAGGAGGATTTGGAGCTGAAGTGTTCCACGCTGCAGAAGGACTGTGAGATGTACCGCAACCGCATGAACACCTACATCGTCCAGCTGGATGAGATGATGAAGGAGAGAGACCAGGTAACACGTACGCACGCACGCACGCACACACACACACACACACACACGCACACGCACACACACACACCAGTGTTGATTTCGTCGACTAAAACTAAGAGGAAAAATGGTCGTCGACTACCTTTTTTCACTGACGAAAACTAAATGACGACTATGACGACTAAAACCAAGACTAAATATACTGACAATTTCGTCAACAAATAAAAACTAGACTAAAATGTTACGAAGGGACTAGTGGACAAGAGATCCAGTATAAGTCATTTTACACTTGGTACATCTACAAGCTCACAACGCGTCGCATTGTGGGGGGGGCTAAAGGCCTCGACAGAGTCCGTTTTGCCTTGCGTTGTCTGTCCCTCTATAAAAAATATAAAATAAAGGCGATATATATATATATATATATATATATATATATATATATGGTGAGTTTTACATTATTGTGTACAAAGATGCTAAAGCACACCAAAGTCCTTGTAGCGGTGCCGGCACACGGGAGAGAACTGCAGAGGAAACCTTGAAAAAACAAGAAGGTGGGTTAGGGTTAGCACACGCCAACAGCCAGAGTGCCAATATTACATTAGGACGCAGCAGGTAAGACAAATGAATCCAACGTTTCGGCGGTTAAGCCTTCATCAGGGACACTATACACTATATCATCATAATTGAAGTGATGTCTCTTCATTTGCTGTAACACAGCATGCGAAGCAACATCCCACTGCCTGTGATGTGGCCAATCTACAAGCTCACACTGTCCGTGACGCCTTGCAAGCTTGAAACTTGTTTACTTGCTAGTGATGTAATCAATTAATCATTTGGCACCAGCTGTGTACAATTCCATAGGACCTTTCTTTTAATGGCTTTCATGTACTCTTTTTAAAAGTACATGAAAGCAGTTTCACACTGCCTTATAGATAGAAATGTGCTCGGTTGGCCATTTTCTGGGTGTTAATTTAACCCACTTTGGGCGGGAACCCCTTTTGGTGTTTTAAACATTATGTTATAGTTTAGCTATTGAGAAATAGCAGATCTACAAGCTGCAAAATCGTGAAAATATTTATTTCAGAAAACTGGAGGATTTAGAAGACATTTTTTAAATTTCGAGGTCAGGCTAAAATGGATTAAATGCTATGTTACGACGTTTACAACTCAAGCAGCCGGTCATCCTCTTTCAGAAAGAGGGGGTGGAGCGGAGCGGAGGAGGAAAAGCCTTCTTGCTCTCTGCTGCCAAAGGTCGCCAGGGGTAGCGAGGACCGCTGCTTGCGTTGCGTTGGAGTGGGGGTCGTTCCCAGACTGACGGACGACGTAACACGTTCTTTATTTCCAAGTAACAGTACGCAGCTCTCCTCTCTCTCTTAATGAGTGTGTGGGGATCGCCAATTTATCCTTTTCCCAATCCCCCTATCACCAACTCGCCAAAAAAAACCCCCAGCTGATCTGCTTCTTTATAATGTGTGTGTGCAGGCGTTCAAGTCCAGGGACGAGGCCCAGCATCATTTCTCTCAGTGTCTGGTGGATAAGGACAAGTACCGCAAACTGATCCGAGAGCTGGAGGAGAAGAGCGACGAGCTCAACATCGAGATCGTACGCAAAGAGGGGAAGTTGGTGACGCTGGAGTCACGGCTACGACGCCTGTGCAAGGACAACTGTCTGGACACAAATGTAAAAGATTGAGCTGGAAGAGGCCATTTCCTTATTTATATATTTCTCTCTCTCTCTCACTCTCAGTCCACATCTGTTCTACTTTTCCCCTCTCCCCCACCTCCCCCCTGCCAATTCAATTAATTTCAATGGGGCTTTGTTGACATTGTAAATTTGTTTTGTTTTTTAAAGAAATAAAAAGTACAGTTATGGCCTACTAGAATAAGGACACATATTAGCAGAGCTGCCTGTAGTACAGTAAGTATAGTAGGTACAAAACTAAATATTTCGCTTTTGATGTAAAAAGCTAAACTAAACTAAACTAAACTAAAATGATTAAAATGTAAAATATAGCAGCCATTTGTCGAATATATTAAACGATATCCGTTTAGTTTGCAGAGTCAGTAGGTCTGTGTACAGCAGTGTTTATTTCGTCGACTAAAACTATGCCGAAAAATGTTCGTCGACTACCTTTTTTCACTGACGAAAACTAAATGGAAACCAAATGAAAACTAAGCTATGACTAAATATATTGGCAATTTCGTCAAAAAAAAACGAGACTAAAATGTTAGGAAGGGACTAGTGGACAAGAGATCCAGTATGTCATTTTACACCTGGTTGCATGCTGAAAATAGCTGATCTACAAGCTCACAACACGTCGCGCTGCGACACGTTGTGAGCTTGTAGATCGGCTATTTTCAGCAAGTATAAAAACAGTCTAAAACTAGACTAACACTAAGACATTCCAGATGACTAGAATTGACAAAAACGAAATTAAGTTTAATTCCAAAGACTATGACTAAACTAAACTCAAATTGAAATTTGCTGCCGAAAACAACACTGGTGTACTGGGACCAGAATGGTGCAGATTGTTGTCCGTCTCTCAATCGGTTGTGTTTTTGTTTTTCAGAGTTTGCCGAGGGACCTGCCCCCGACCATTATATGTCAGGGGGAGGAGTTTAAACCTTCCCAGGGCCAATCGGAATGCTCCAGCGATGACTCGCCACAGTCCTTCTTCCTGGCCGAAGAGCCGCCACGCCTCAGGCGCAGACCCAACCTGGTCAGCCCTAAAACACACACACACACACACACACACAAAGACGCACACACTCGCATCCATTCTTTCATCTTATTTGTCTTGGTTGATTTTCACAAAGGCCAATGTCAAATGAAATTGAACACAAAAGCGAGTACAGCGACGCATAGATTTGTGGAAGATTGCTCTCCTCCACCTCTAAAATAACATGGGAATGAATTAAACGAAATCCCCCAAGATTTGACAACCAGCCAGCCTGTCACAGCGTGATCGACCGTCCCTCCAAGATGATGGGGTCGGGATATTATCACTTAAGCCAAACGCCATTTTGAAGACGAGCTTCAAATGTCGACACTGATAAACGTTAAACGGCTGACAAGCGTAAAAAAATAAAAATAAATACTGGAGGGAGGATTTTATAGTTTAAGGGGCAGACTCTTAGGGCTCCATTTTCGTTCGAGCATTCTAAATACACTATTTGGGGATTTAGCAGTGGGGAAGGGGTGTTCCCCCCCAGTGCTTTATTGCTTCATAGCCTTACGGTCTATGCTCAGAGTCATAGCCTTACGGTCTATGCTCAGAGTCATAGCCTTACGGTCTATGCTCAGAGTCATAGCCTTACGGTCTATGCTCAGAGTCATAGCCTTACGGTCTATGCTCAGAGTCATAGCCTTACGGTCTATGCTCAGAGTCATAGCCTTAGGTCTATGCTCAGAGTCATAGCCTTACGGTCTATGCTCAGAGTCATAGCCTTACGGTCTATGCTCAGAGTCATAGCCTTAGGTCTATGCTCAGAGTCATAGCTTTACGGTCTATGCTCAGAGTCATAGCCCATGGAAGAGTGATGTGTTGCTGCCTTGAAGTCCCAAACCCCATTTGGAGTGATGAAACTGAACGAGCAAATGGAATCGCGCAAGCTGCACAATGCCTGGCACAAGCCAAATAACTTCATTGACTATACAAGTATGGACACAAGGAAGTGGCAGGCTGATTATAGGAAAATTACAAAGAGATGCGTAGGAGAATAAGGAGATATGACGCAGCCTGACTCCGCGGACATCTCCATTACAGGCGCGCAGGGCGCGCCGATATACCAAACTAATTTGGCATTCCGGCTTTACGGGTGCTTTTAAACTCCACTATGCGCCTTCCCAAATGTGTGTGACCAAAATAGCAATTTAGGGGAAAGCGTGCCAACACGCCCATGACCACACCTCTAGGCGCAAATACCGGTGTGGGCATAATAGATAGTGGGTGACGCTGGACCAAAATACCATTAAGGGACAGAGCAAGCTCCTACACTCGTAATTTCCGGGCAGCGACTGACTTGCGGGCCGTGTCGCGGGTAACGGCGGCGACGAAAATGGAGCCCCTAATGCACTAAGTCACTGGACTCTCTCTACTTGTGTGTTGTGTTGTGTTGTTCAGATCAGGGACAGAGTGAAGTCTCCAGTCTCTGCTCCCAAAGTCCTGGATCTGCCGGTCTACTCTGAGGTCCTTCCACACGCAGGTGACACACTGATCCACCGCTAATACTGTAAATATAATAACACCGTACCGTGCATTCAAACACTCTGATACTAGTAGCATCCTGTATGTACAATTCAAAGGCTGTGCGTATGCAGTTAGAGCATTATCTATTGTTTATTTGTTATGTTTTCAATGAGACTCTCTTTTTATTTTTTAATCATTTGTAGTTAATGGTTCAAAACAGAGTTTGGTTTGGCGATAATAATGTGTTTTTGGAGGGACTACCACACTTTTCAACATTGACACACGTTTGACTATTTTGACTACAAGCTCATGGTGCGGCACCGAGTGCCGCGCCATGAGCTTGTAGATCTGCTATTTTTCACAGCTAAAGTTTATTCTCAGTGAGATGTAAGCTACACAAATAGCTTACATCTCAACAGCTAAAGTATAACATAATGCTTAAAACACCAAAAGGGGTTCCCCATCCTGAATGGGGTAATGAACACTCATTGATTTGACTGTAGCGTCTAGCACAGGGGTTCTCAACCCGTGGGTCGCGACCCCTCGGGGGGGTCGCCAAATTATTTTAGGGGGTCCCCAAATTATAAAAAAAAAAAAAAAATTATTTTCACGATTTTTCAAAAATAGCAGACCTACAAGCTCGTAGCGCGCCACTCGGTGGCGCGCTATGAGCTTGTAGATCTGCTATTTTTCAATAGCTAAATTATAACAATGCTTAAAACACCAAAAGGGGTTCCCGCCCAAAATGGTTTAAGGTTATTGTAGCAGTCAATATTGGGGGTCGGGAGGGGGCGGGGCGGGGGTCCCGAGACATTGCCAAAGCATTTCCGGGGGTCCCCGGCCAAAAACGTTGAGAACCCCTGGTCTAGCATGTATGTGTGACTGTAATAATATGTGTATATGTGACTGTGTAATAATACATTTTGTCCTGTGCTTCTCCGCCTTGCAGCGTTGTCAGTGAGTGGAGGAGAAGCTTCGGAGGACCACAACACATCCAAGTCTCACGTCAACAACAACAACAACATCTGCCCCCCTTCCCCCCTGCCCTCCCCTACTCCCACCCACCACCACCCACTGTCCTCCGCTCCCCCCCTCCTCCCCCCCTCCTCCTCCTCCTCCCCCTCGCCTCTGGTAGAACTGTCCAACAGGGACTACATGGTGAGCTCCTCAACACGTCATATATCCCACCAGATGAACTGTACACACACCACACGTTTAACAGCTCCATTATTATGCTTATATATATATTTGTGTAGCTCTTTTTTTCTTTTTCTTTTTACACTTTTCACACAACAATTTCATGTCCAGGTGCGTTGTCGTAATGACAGCATCCAGTCCATGCTCGCCGAACCGCCAGAGAAAGCCTCACTGTACCGCAGAGAGAGAGAGAGAGAACATGACTTCCTAGTCCGCAGGTAAATGTCTGGCTCTGTACACACATAAAGAACAACTGTTCTGTGCTCTGCCTGTCAGGGTTAAATGGACATTTCACCGCAGGAAATCACTCAATGTTAACACCTTGCTTGCCCGGAACTATTTAATCCATTTAATCCATGTGCCCATCATTTATAGCGCCCGGACCACTTTTACCGGCGCACCGGAAGTTGGTGTGCATGTCTGTGTAGCAGCTAACAATAGCCACACCACTCTAGAGTCGATCGACAACAACGGGAGGTAATAATAAATCTATCGCGACTAGCGACTGGACCGCGGAAGGCCGTCAAACACAGGGAACATTTTCGATGACGCGTCACTGTTTGACACGTGATCGGATTGGGCAACAAGCGCTCCTAGGCTGTGGAGCGAAGCGATCGGTTTTGATATCATTAATCTCCGTCCTATTTATCAATCTCCGGCTTGGGCACTTGACCTTGAACTTGACGGAGATCTCCGCCCCGGGCTTCCATGGTGTTAATAGTATTCGTTGTAGTAGACAACAGTAGCACAATTTGAAATTTGCACCCGTATAGCCAGAAGAATAATGTGTCTGTGTGTTTGACAAACCTTGGGTTTGACTGGACTGCTGAATTCCTACAATGCCCATAATGCTTTAGTGCACTTCCCCTCCTTGTGGAGAGGGAGGAGGCTGCATGGAGGTGTGACTTTGTAGTCCAGGAAGGAAGTGAGACCACATTTTCAGGATGGGTTTTTGGTCATGAACATGGCGTCATGAATAAAAAATATATAATTTTTTATAAAAAAAAAAAGAAAAAACATATTACACACATAAAAACACCAGGAAAGTGTTTCTTGTGTCCTAAACATCATTAAAATAAGCTCTGGTTGCAAAAGAGGTGAAGTGGCCCTTTAATCTATTCTCTCAGTGGCTTTAGAACATTTATCAGTGCGTTGTTTTGAAATTCCCTGGAATGAGAACGTTTACACTACGTTTTAACAGCGGGCGACAGAACGTTTACACTACGTTTTAACAGCGGGCGACAGAGCGTTTACACTACGTTTTAACAGCGGGCGACAGAAAGTTTACACTACGTTTTAACAGCGGGCGACAGAACGTTTACACTACGTTTTAACAGCGGGCGACAGAGCGTTTACACTACGTTTTAACAGCGGGCGACAGAACGTTTACACTACGTTTTAACAGCGGGCGACAGAGCGTTTACACTACGTTTTAACAGCGGGCGACAGAACGTTTACACTACGTTTTAACAGCGGGCGACAGAGCGTTTACACTACGTTTTAACAGCGGCGAACAGAGCGTTTACACTACGTTTTAACAGCGGGCGACAGAACCTTTACACTACGTTTTAACAGCAGGGCGACAGAACGTTTACACTACGTTTTAACAGCGGGCGACAACGTTTACACTACGTTTTAACAGCGGGCGACAGAACGTTTACACTACGTTTTAACAGCGGGCGACAGAACCTTTACACTACGTTTTAACAGCGGGCGACAGAACCTTTACACTACGTTTTAACAGCGGGCGACAGAACGTTTACACTACGTTTTAACAGCAGGCGACAACGTTTACACTACGTTTTAACAGCAGGCGACAGAACGTTTACACTACGTTTTAACAGCAGGCGACAACGTTTACACTACGTTTTAACAGCAGGCGACAGAACGTTTACACTACGTTTTAACAGCGGGCGACAGAGCGTTTACACTACGTTTTAACAGCGGGCGACAGAAAGTTTACACTACGTTTTAACAGCGGGCGACAACGTTTACACTAAGTTTTAACAGCGGGCGACAGAGCGTTTACACTACGTTTTAACAGCGGGCGACAGAACGTTTACACTACGTTTTAACAGCGGGCGACAGAGCGTTTACACTACGTTTTAACAGCGGGCGACAGAGCGTTTACACTACGTTTTAACAGCGGGCGACAGAACCTTTACACTACGTTTTAACAGCAGGGCGACAGAACGTTTACACTACGTTTTAACAGCGGGCGACAACGTTTACACTACGTTTTAACAGCGGGCGACAGAGCGTTTACACTACGTTTTAACAGCGGGCGACAGAAAGTTTACACTACGTTTTAACAGCGGGCGACAACGTTTACACTAACTTTTAACAGCGGGCGACAGAGCGTTTACACTACGTTTTAACAGCGGGCGACAGAACGTTTACACTACGTTTTAACAGCGGGCGACAGAGCGTTTACACTACGTTTTAACAGCGGGCGACAGAGCGTTTACACTACGTTTTAACAGCGGGCGACAGAGCGTTTACACTACGTTTTAACAGCAGGGCGACAGAACCTTTACACTACGTTTTAACAGCAGGGCGACAGAATGTTTACACTACGTTTTAACAGCGGGCGACAGAACCTTTACACTACGTTTTAACAGCAGGGCGACAGAACGTTTACACTACGTTTTAACAGCGGGCGACAACCTTTACACTACGTTTTAACAGCGGGCGACAGAACCTTTACACTACGTTTTAACAGCGGGCGACAGAACGTTTACACTACGTTTTAACAGTGGGCGACAGAACGTTTACACTACGTTTTAACAGCGGGCGACAACGTTTACACTACGTTTTAACAGCGGGCGACAGAACGTTTACACTACGTTTTAACAGCGGGCGACAGAACCTTTACACTACGTTTTAACAGCGGGCGACAGAACGTTTACACTACGTTTTAACAGCGGGCGACAGAACCTTTACACTACGTTTTAACAGCGGGCGACAGAACGTTTACACTACGTTTTAACAGCGGGCGACAGAACGTTTACACTACGTTTTAACAGCGGGCGACAGAGCGTTTACACTACGTTTTAACAGCGGGCGACAGAGCGTTTACACTACGTTTTAACAGCGGGCGACAGAACGTTTACACTACGTTTTAACAGTGGGCGACAGAGCGTTTACACTACGTTTTAACAGCGGGCGACAGAGCGTTTACACTACGTTTTAACAGCGGGCGACAGAGCGTTTACACTACGTTTTAACAGCGGGCGACAGAACCTTTACACTACGTTTTAACAGCAGGGCGACAGAACGTTTACACTACATTTTAACAGCGGGCGACAACGTTTACACTACGTTTTAACAGCGGGCGACAGAACCTTTACACTACGTTTTAACAGCGGGCGACAGAACGTTTACACTACGTTTTAACAGCGGGCGACAGAATGTTTACACTACGTTTTAACAGCGGGCGACAGAATGTTTACACTACGTTTTAACAGCGGGCGACAGAACCTTTACACTACGTTTTAACAGCGGGCGACAGAACGTTTACACTACGTTTTAACAGCGGGCGACAGAACGTTTACACTACGTTTTAACAGCGGGCGACAGAACCTTTACACTACGTTTTAACAGCGGGCGACAGAACGTTTACACTACGTTTTAACAGCGGGCGACAGAACCTTTACACTACGTTTTAACAGCGGGCGACAGAACGTTTACACTACGTTTTAACAGTGGGCGACAGAGCGTTTACACTACGTTTTAACAGCGGGCGACAGAGCGTTTACACTACGTTTTAACAGCGGGCGACAGAGCGTTTACACTACGTTTTAACAGCGGGCGACAGAACCTTTACACTACGTTTTAACAGCAGGGCGACAGAACGTTTACACTACATTTTAACAGCGGGCGACAACGTTTACACTACGTTTTAACAGCGGGCGACAGAACCTTTACACTACGTTTTAACAGCGGGCGACAGAACGTTTACACTACGTTTTAACAGCGGGCGACAGAATGTTTACACTACGTTTTAACAGCGGGCGACAGAATGTTTACACTACGTTTTAACAGCGGGCGACAGAACCTTTACACTACGTTTTAACAGCGGGCGACAGAACGTTTACACTACGTTTTAACAGCGGGCGACAGAACGTTTACACTACGTTTTAACAGCGGGCGACAGAACCTTTACACTACGTTTTAACAGCGGGCGACAGAACGTTTACACTACGTTTTAACAGCGGGCGACAGAACCTTTACACTACGTTTTAACAGCGGGCGACAGAACGTTTACACTACGTTTTAACAGCGGGCGACAGAACCTTTACACTACGTTTTAACAGCGGGCGACAGAACGTTTACACTACGTTTTAACAGCGGGCGACAGAACGTTTACACTACGTTTTAACAGTGGGCGACAGAATGTTTACACTACGTTTTAACAGCGGGCGACAGAACCTTTACACTACGTTTTAACAGCGGGCGACAGAACGTTTACACTACGTTTTAACAGTGGGCGACAGAATGTTTACACTACGTTTTAACAGCGGGCGACAGAACCTTTACACTACGTTTTAACAGCGGGCGACAGAACCTTTACACTACGTTTTAACAGCGGGCGACAGAACCTTTACACTACGTTTTAACAGCGGGCGACAGCCAGACGAATTTTCCGGAAGTGCATTATTTGTCAATGGGACCCGGCGACTACTGACGATAGAGGCGATAGCAGGCGATGGTCGAAAAGTGGGCGGAGGAACGTCGGCAGAAAACATAAAAATAATTCATCTTTTGGGCGACGTCGCCCGGCGATAGTGGGCGATAGCCAATGAAATTCAAGCGATGCTCGCCGTTGGCCTCCCGCTGTTAAAACGTACTGTTAGTATGATTTGTGTGATGAAACGTTGACGTTTTTGGTCTCTTCCAGCCTTTCAGACTTTGATAGTGACAACATGGAACTGGAGTTTGGTAAGAGCTGTTTTTTTTTAACACACTAGACCAGAACTGTGCATTTACGGTGCATGTTTTCCCTATATTTCTGTCTGTCTTTCTGCCCGTTGACTTACCTCCGCCTGTCTGTCTGTCTGTCTGTCTGTCTGTCTGTCTGTCTGTCTGTCAGAGAACGAGGGTCCTCCGTCTGTCCACTCGTCCTCGTCCTCTCATCAGTCGGAGGGGATGGACACCTACGACCTTGAGCAGGTCAACAACATCTTCAGGAAGCTCTCACTGGAGAGGTACACGCACGCACGCACGCACGCACGCACTAAACGCATGCACTAAACGCACAAACTAAACGCACGCACTAAACGCATGCACTAAACGCATGCACCAACTGCACGCAACCAAATAGTCAGCGGTGCCCCTGTGTCTGTGGACCGCCATGAAGGCCCATGTCTGGTCCAGCCACTAGAATATTGCAAGTAGTGAAACGTGACCAGATGCACTTATATTCCAGCAGCAGAAACTAAAGGTATTAATACTTATTGTATCGAATGGCCATTGTTGTATCGAATCGAATTCATTTTAAATATAAAATTATTAAATATGACTACAAAGAATAAAATATTAAATATGACTACAAAGAATAAATTATTAAATATGACTACAAAGAATAAATTATTAAATATGACTACAAAGAATACATTATTAAATATGACTACAAAGAATAAATTATTAAATATGACTACAAAGAATACAATATTAAATATGACTACAAAGAATAAATTATTAAATATGACTACAAAGAATACATTATTCAATATGACTACAAAGAATAAATTATTAAATATGACAAAGAATAAATTATTAAATATGACTACAAAGAATACATTATTCAATATGACTACAAAGAATAAATTATTAAATATGACAAAGAATAAATTATTAAATATGACTACAAAGAATACATTATTCAATATGACTACAAAGAATACATTATTAAATATGACAAAGAATACATTATTAAATATGACTACAAAGAATACATTATTCAATATGACTACAAAGAATACATTATTAAATATGACTACAAAGAATACATTATTCAATATGACTACAAAGAATACATTATTCAATATGACTACAAAGAATAAATTATTAAATATGACTACAAAGAATACATTATTCAATATGACTACAAAGAATAAATTACTAAATATGACTACAAAGAATACATTATTCAATATGACTACAAAGAATAAATTATTAAATATGACAAAGAATTAAAGGCAAAAATCTGTTAAGTTTTTACTTTGTTCAAATGTCCAGTGTCTAAAACCCAATTAAATCATTCATTACTGATTTATTATCTTAAATATCTGTTATCTTAAAAACCTTCACATCAAGTATTTTGTGTGCGTGCGTGTGCGCGTGCGTGCGTGGGTGTGTGCGTTATTAATTATAATTATTTATTATCTTAAATATCTGTTATCTTAAAAACGTTCACATCAAGTATTTTGTGTGCATGCGTGTGTGTGTGCGCTTGCGTGTGCACGTGCGTGGGTGTGTGCGTTATTAATTATAATTATTTATTATCTTAAATATCTGTTATCTTAAAAACGTTCACATCAAGTATTTTGCGTGTGTGTGTGTGTGTATGTGTTTGTGTGTGTGTGCGCGTGCGTGCGTGTGTGCGTGCATGTGTGTGTGTGCGCGTGCGTGCGTGCGTGCGTGCGTGTGTGTGTGTGTGTGTGTGTGTGTGTGTGCGTGCGTGCGTGCGTGTGTGTGTGTGTGTGTGTGCGTGTGTGTGTGTCCGTGCGTGCAGGCCGTTCCGCCCGTCCCTCTCCTCCTTCTCCAGAGTGAGCTCCACGGTGAAGCCGGTCCAGGTGTTGTCGTTAGCGGGAGACAGCCTGCTGAAGGACATCAGCATGGTGGGAGGCAACGACCGCGGCATCTTCGTGGCATCCGTCCAACCAGGCTCCAGCAGCGAGCGGGCGGGGCTACGCGAGGGACATCACCTCCTGTTGGTGAGCAAGTTGGCCTGGAAAAAGCATTTAATTAGCCCATATATGTCAAACTCAAGGCCCGGGGGCCAAATCAGGCCCGAGAATGAATTATCTTTGGCCCGCGGAATGATATTTAATTTGTATTAGAACTGGCCCTCTGGTATATTGCACGGACCACCATAATACTACAAGTCCGACAATGCACTGCGAGTGCATTGGCACATATCACATACTATGAAAGCAGTGCTTGGTGAGGATCATAGAACAGGAAACTGAGCTTAATAATAATGCATTTTCAGTTTTAAATGCATTAACTTTTTTGCTGTTTGCCTGGGACGTCCTCATGGCCCGTGTGTTGAAACACAGTCCGGCCCTCGACTTGTACCAATGTCTTTATTTTGGCCCACTGTGTATTTGAGTTTGACATCCCTGAATTAGCCCATTTAGACCCGAGGACGATTCTACAAAATGTCTTTGTAGAAACATGAGTTTCCCCATGTTTCTATGTCAGTCGTTCTCAAAACCTGTCACGTCAAGGACCCCCAAAAATATATGTAATTGGCCGCCGACCCCCGTCTGAAAATATGTTGTTCCAGGGAGCCCCCCCCCCCCCCCCCCCCCTCCCCCCCAGAAGCAAACATTTGAGTTAAAAACGTTCGGTCTGAAAGAAAATATATTAGAAGATTTGCGCCACATTTTCACGATTTTTCAATAGTCTAAGTATAACATAATGCTTAAAACATCAAAAGATGTTCCTGGCCTGAATGGCTTAAGTACCGTAGTACTATTTTGAGGTATTTGTACTTTACTTATTATATAATATTATATAATATTTCCAATTTCCGGTACTTTTTACTAATACTCCACTACATCTCAGAGGCAAATATTGTACTCCCTAGTTTGGGTATGTCATTATACAATAGAAGCCTGAGCTTGTAGATCTGATATTTTCACTATTTTAAAAATGGGGCTTACTGTAAGTGGTTAACATTTAGATTTACTGCGGTTAGATTGCAAAGAACTCCACCACTGTTACAGTCGGTTTGTGCAGGATACTATTGCTAGTGAATGTTACACTGCCTGTGATTCAATCCCCTGTCCTTCACTGTGATTGGCTGACCAGCTGGAGGGGTGCATACGCGGGGAGAACCAAAGCGTTTCATTGGACACTAGTACTCAGGAAGAAGTCCATTGGACTCTGACGCATTGCACCGGACCCGTGCAGCTGCACTACCGAGCCAACTACGACTGTAAGCTTAACATTCATTTTAATTGACATTGTTTTATTAAACTCTTGTACCTGTTCAATTGAATCTGTGTGTATTTGTCTGTCTGCTTTCTAGCTATATTTGATTAATCTATATGCATTTAAATTATACAGTATATGTATGACTGTATAGCCTCATAATTGTCTAACTCACTTTTTGGTCAAATTGTCATTTTTGCCTAGCTCTCCTCTACTAACACTACTGCATCATTGTGCCTATTCAAAAATGTTTTTATAAATATAAAATAAAATAAAAATTACATAAAAAAGGCAAAGAAGTTTAGGGATAAGGGGATTAGCGGTGACGAAAATGGAGCCCCATATGTCTTTGTGTACTGTATTTGTGCGTGTGCACCCCCCTCCCCCCCAGGCTACCGTCGTCTCCAGAGGGACTTGGTGGACGGCACCGTAGCGTCCGGCGACTCCTTCTACATCCGGGTCAACCTCAACGTGTCGGGCCAGTCGGACTGCTGCTCCCTGAGCGTGCTCTGTGACGACGTGGTTCACGTGCTGGACACGCGGCACCAGGGCCGCCAGGAGTGGCTCTGTGTCCCCGTCGACCCCTTCACCGCCTCCGACCTGCAGGCCGACCGCGGCACGCTGCCCAGCAACGCACGGTATTGGTCGATTGATTGATTGATTGATTGATTGATTGATTGATTGATTGAAGTATTTATTAACCCATTTATACCTAAGTTCAATTCTACAAATGTCTTCTAAATCATGACAGTTTTCAGATTTGAGTGAAAAATGTTCGCTCTGAAAGAATATATATTCCAAATTTGCGCCACATTTTCACGATTTTTCAAAAATAGCAGACCTACAAGCTCATAGCGCGGCACTCGGTGCCGCGCTATGAGCTTGTAGATCTGCTATTTTTCAATTGCTAAAGTGTAACATAATGCTTAAAACACCAAAAGGGGTTCCCGCCCAAAATGGGCAAAACAGTTTTGCAGAATTACAGTACATTACAGTACACAAGTCAATACAAAAACTGTGGACGACACCATAAACTGGCATAAAGCATTACACTTGCATTACACAGGTAGGTAGGTAGGTAGGTAGGTAGGTAGGTAGGTAGGTAGGTAGGTATTATCAGTGTTGTTTTCGTCGACTAATACTATGACGAAAAATCTAAACTAAATAAAAACTAAGCTATTTTTTACTATTTTAAAAAACCTTTTAAAATAGTTCAAATAACTGATCTACAAGCTCACAATATGTAGGTGCAGATCGGCTATTTTAAAATGATTTTCAAAATAGTAAAAAATGGCAAATAAGTTTATGGATAAGGGATAAGGGTGGCGCAAGATGGAGCCCAATTACTAAAACTAAAATCAAAATTTGCTGCCAAAAACAACACTGGTTATTACGATGCATGGAGACATTTTGCTGGTGTGAATAATGTATTTGTTTTGGTGCGTGCGTGCGTGCGTCCGTGTGTGTGTGCGTGCATGCATGTTCAGGGCCCAGCAGCTGCTTCTGGTGAAGATCCAGAAGTTGCTGTATCGAGGAGGACGAGAGGAGAGCGAAAGTCATCGCAGCCTCACAGTCAGTTACATTCTGTCACAAAACTATCCTTTGATCTGTTCTCTTCTCCTCAAACGCCGATCTCATGTGTCTGCTTTATTTGCACACACACACACACACACACGCACACACACACGCACACACGCACACGTTCATGACCCGTCCTGTTTTGGTCTGGACAGAACTCCTTACAGCCAGAGGACAGCAGCCATGTAGCAGATCCTAAAGCCAGCGCACGCATGTCCAGGGCCAGTGTCTTCATCACACAGATACTACAGGTAACACACACACACACACACACACAAGTGCCATGTTTTCTTGATAGTCCGTGTGCCATATCAACATTAAGTTGAACTATTTCCGATAGAATTTGATTCTCCAGAAACATAACCTATCCCTATTCTTCTTTAGAAATATTTTTTTCATATCAGGATGATATTATTGGATGATCATCAGAGCAATAACCTCCACCTACCCCCAGTCAGAGTTAGGAGTGGATGATCATCAGAGCAATAACCTCCACCTACCGCCAGTCAGAGTTAGGAGTTTGAATTCATGTAGAATTATGTGCAGGATGTTTTGCATAGACCTACAGGTGTTAACTGACATGTAAAAATATATATATATCAACAAATGTATACATTTTATATATTGGATTCCTTTTTTCTTTTTACAAGTCTGCATTTTGCACCTTTTGGAAATTAAGCAGTACCACCTCTGAGAAAAAAAGAAATGATGTTATGTTATAAGAAAAAAATCACACCCGTGTGAACTGAGTGGTGCAACTCCCCCCCTTCCACCCCCCCCCCCCCCCCCTCTCTCTCTCTCTCTAAGGTTGCCTACCCCTAATCCATACAGTATACATACACGCAAGAAATGTACCTGATTTTAGGTGTGTGTGTGTGTGTGTGTGTGTGTGTGTGTGTGTGTGTGTGTGTGTGTGTGTGTGTGTGTGTGTGTGTGTGTGTGTGTGTGTGTGTGTGTGTGTGTGTGTGTGTGTGTGTGTGTGTGTGTGTGTGTGTGTGTGTGTAGTTTGTCAGCAGGGTGGATAACAAGTACAAGAGAATGAACAGCAGTGAGCGCGTGCGGATCATCAACACGGCAAACACGTCTCTACCCAGACAAGGTTTGGAGACTCTCAGACCAGAGGGTGAGACAGAAAGAACGCTAAAACCACTTAAGGCTCATACATAGTCTGGATTTTCGGTGGTGAGGTGACCACCGAACTACAACATGACGTCACGAGCCGCGGTGAAGAGCAAACCACCGCCACCACCCCAGCCTTTCTCTCTGTTTTTACTCACCACCGCTCAACGTTATTTCAGCTCCAGTGGTCACCTCACCACCGAAAATCCAGACTATGAATGAGCCTTCAAAACCGCTCTCAAAGGGCACCTACGGATGGCTGCAATTCGAAACTGGCCCCCGTAAAATCTGAATCCCCCCCCCCCCCCGCCCCCCCCCCCCCTTTTTTCCCCTCACTGTATATATTTATTTTCCCTTTTTACCTCCTTTATGATGAATTCCTGTTCTGTCTATAGAAGTGTGTCTATTTGTACGTCTCTAAATGTTTTGATGATTTGAACATGGTGGACCCTATTGGAAACAAGTGTAATGCTTAATTGGGTCGTCCACTCACAGTTAACAGCCTTTGTATTGAGTTTGTGCTTGAAATGTACTGTAATTCTGCAAACTGTTAATAAATTCTTCAATCAATCAATCAATCAAAGCCTTTATAATCTGTACCTAGAAAAATGTGGTAAAATATTTAACTCAGGACTGAGACCAGATTCTACAAAATGTCTTCTAAATCATGACAGTTTTCTGAAAAACCTATGATTTCTATGTCAGTGGTTTTCAAACTATTTCATGTCAAGGACCCCAAAAATTCTATGTAATTGGCCGCTGACCCCCCATCTGAAAATATGTTGTTCCAGACCTCCCAGAAGCAAAGATTTGAGTTAAAAACGTTCGCTGTGAAAGCATATTCAAAGATGTGCGCCACATTGTCACGATTTCTCAATGGCTAAAGTATAACATAATGATTAAAACACCAAAAGGGGTTCCCGTCTTGAATGGGTTAAACACAAATCATTTTCATTCCTCTGTCACAAAATGACAAACTTTTTGACAGGAACCCCTTTTGGTATTTTACCCCCTTCTGGACAGGAACCCCTTTTGGGGTTCTTGTTGCTATGTACGGTAGGCTATATAGCAAAATATATATCTTTTTAAATATGAAAAATATTTTAAAAAAATCAGAAAACGTAGGTCAGTATTTAGAAGGCGTTTTTAGAAGCATGAGGTCAGTCCGTTGCTCTCCCCAGGTTGGCAGAGGGAGTGCAGAGCCCAGGATTACGTTAGATAATTGACACTGGGTGAGAAAATGGGTTACAAAATCGTGTGATTTTGTAACTGACCACAGCCTAGAGGAAGCCTTTATGACCAAGGTCATAAAATACCAACCACTTCTACATACCATCTCAGAGCTGGGCTATAGGTGCAGACTTTACATTTGGCAGCCTAGGGCATACCCACAGACTGGTTGTTAGAGGGTTCCAACAACTTGGGATGCCCAAAAAGGAGGCAAAAAGGCTGGCAAAGTATTGTAGTGTCTCTGCTATAATTGGCAGCCGTCATTATGGCGGAGACGCTGTTACTTATACCCATAGAGTGCTGAGTGACATGCCTGTTGTAACATGAAAACACATGCCATGATTTTGCAGATGTAACTCTAATGCACCTATAATATTTGTGTCCTTGTATGCATATCCTTTGTGTGGACATAAATAAATGGTTAAAGTGTGTGTGTGTGTGTGTGTGTGTGTGTGTGTGTGTGTGTGTGTGTGTGTGTGTGTGTGTGTGTGTGTGTGTGTGTGTGTGTGTGTGTGTGGTGTGGTCAGACGCTGCAGACCCCGACAGCGCCGTGAGCCGCTGTCTCAGTTTGATTCCATACAGTCCTGTCACCCCCCAACGCACCCAGAAGAAGAGACCGGTGCTTTTCACCCCTGCCGCCATGGCCAAAACCATCATCCAGAAGATACTCAACATGGGGGGAGCCATGGACTTCAACATCTGCAAACCAGGTCTGTGGGCTAGGGCTGTAAGCAACTAGTCCACCATTCAACTAGTCGACTAGTAAATCCACTAGTCAACCTTGTTGGTACAAGTTGACTAGTTGATAAGATTGTTTTTTTTCCTCGATTTTGTAGACCTCAAGATCAGTTAGATTATAGTTATAGTCACCAATGTACATAGTTTTTAAATGTACAAATATTTTTGTTTTTTTTATTTATTTTTTACATAATAGGTAGTTAAACAACTAGTCGACTAGTAAACTAGGCAACTAGTCAACTAGTAAAAATGACTAGAAGTGAATGCCCTACTGTGGGCCATGCACTGTGTGGTTGTTTGTACAGTATGTGTGAACAATTAGCCCTTCGCTAAGTCCCTCCCCAACCCCTCCTTGTCCAATAGGCACGCTAGCAGCGAGGAGACAGGGCAAGCTGGCCTCCTCCCCCTCCTCCCCCATAGATCTCTATGGGGGAGGATAGATCTCTATGGGGGAGGAGGACAGCTTACCCTGTCTGGCGTGTTAAATGACGGGATTTCTCCATATAAATAATCCATCGTTTCAGTAGCAAGAGCAACAAAATGTCTTCTAAATCTAGTCTACCAGGCCTGCAGTAGGCTATGCACTGGACATATTTGCATGACATTATTTAAATAAACTAGAAATACAGGGAAATGAGGGAGAAATCAATCGACGACTATCCGACATGAGTTTTCATGTTGCAAGGTAAGACTACGGTCAACAACACTGCCATGCAAAATAACATTGGCAGCTATGAGGTGGCGAAAGCTTGACTAGGGCTATAATGATATGCATACATGTGGATGTTGCTGTGTGCAGGCCTCAGTGTTCATACATGTGGATGTTGCTGTGTGCAGGCCTCAGTGTTCATACATGTGGATGTTGCTGTGTGCAGGCCTCAGTGTTCATACATGTGGATGTTGCTGTGTGCAGGCCTCAGTGTTCATACATGTGGATGTTGCTGTGTGCAGGCCTCAGTGTTCATACATGTGGATGTTGCTGTGTGCAGGCCTCAGTGTTCATACATGTGGATGTTGCTGTGTGCAGGCCTCAGTGTTCATACATGTGGATGTTGCTGTGTGCAGGCCTCAGTGTTCATACATGTGGATGTTGCTGTGTGCAGGCCTCAGTGTCCATACATGTGGATGTTGCTGTGTGCAGGCCTCAGTGTTCATACATGTGGATGTTGCTGTGTGCAGGCCTCAGTGTTCATACATGTGGATGTTGCTGTGTGCAGGCCTCAGTGTCCATACATGTGGATGTTGCTGTGTGCAGGCCTCAGTGTTCATACATGTGGATGTTGCTGTGTGCAGGCCTCAGTGTTCATACATGTGGATGTTGCGGAGTGCAGGCTTCAGTGTTCATACATGTGGATGTTGCTGCCTCAGTGTTCATACATGTGGATGTTGCTGTGTGCAGGCCTCAGTGTTCATACATGTGGATGTTGCTGTGTGCAGGCCTCAGTGTTCATACATGTGGATGTTGCTGTGTGCAGGCCTCAGTGTCCATACATGTGGATGTTGCTGTGTGCAGGCCTCAGTGTTCATACATGTGGATGTTGCTGTGTGCAGGCCTCAGTGTTCATCCATGTGGATGTTGCTGTGTGCAGGCCTCAGTGTCCATACATGTGGATGTTGCTGTGTGCAGGCCTCAGTGTCCATACATGTGGATGTTGCTGTGTGCAGGCCTCAGTGTCCATACATGTGGATGTTGCTGTGTGCAGGCCTCAGTGTTCATACATGTGGATGTTGCTGAGTGCAGGCCTCAGTGTTCATACATGTGGATGTTGCTGTGTGCAGTCCTCAGTGTTCATACATACATGTGGATGTTGCTGTGTGCAGGCCTCAGTGTTCATACATGTGGATGTTGCTGTGTGCAGGCCTCAGTGTTCATACATACATGTGGATGTTGCTGTGTGCAGGCCTCAGTGTCCATACATGTGGATGTTGCTGTGTGCAGGCCTCAGTGTTCATACATGTGGATGTTGCTATGAGCAGGCCTCAGTGTTCATACATGTGGATGTTGCTATGAGCAGGCCTCAGTGTTCATACATGTTGCTGTGAGCAGGCCTCAGTGTCCATACATGTGGATGTTGCTGTGTGCAGGCCTCAGTGTTCATACATGTGGATGTTGCTGTGTGCAGGCCTCAGTGTTCATACATGTGGATGTTGCTGCCTCAGTGTTCATACATGTGGATGTTGCTGTGTGCAGGCCTCAGTGTTCATACATGTGGATGTTGCTGTGTGCAGGCCTCAGTGTCCATCCATACATGTGGATGTTGCTGCCTCAGTGTTCATACATGTGGATGTTGCTGTGTGCAGGCCTCAGTGTTCATACATGTGGATGTTGCTGTGTGCAGGCCTCAGTGTTCATACATGTGGATGTTGCTGTGTGCAGGCCTCAGTGTCCATACATGTGGATGTTGCTGTGTGCAGGCCTCAGTGTTCATTTAACTCTGAGTGTGTACCAGTGGTGTAAAGTAACTAAGTACATTTACTTAAGTACTGTACCTAAGTACAAATACTACATTACAACATGTGACTACTTTTCCCCACGTGTGTAGTTCCATTTGTGTACAAATGGAACTGGCTTTTGGGAAACTCGTATCCCAAAAGGTTGGGTGTAAAAAGTGCGAGGGGTAAAGGAACTGGTTGGAATAACGTGTTCCTTCCACGTGCTACGTCGTCCAACCTGGGAAACTCCCCACTGTCAGGTGAAAAGAAGCGGCTTGGACTCCTCATGCATTGAAGGAAGCATGAGGTCAGTCCGTTGCTCTGCCCAGGTTGCCAGAGGGAGAGTAGAGCCCAGGATTACATTAGAATTAAAAAAAAAAATCCCCTGTATTTCCCATTCCAAGTGCGTTTGTCTTATATGTAACGCCATCGCCACAATTCCAAAGCCCCCTCAGGTAACCTTTTTGGTGGGTAGACCTTGTTGAGCTTTTTTAAAGTCGCTCTCAAGTCAAAAAGTGTGGGCACACCTGCATTAGATAATTGACACTGGGTGAAAAAACGGGTTACAAAATCGGGATAAAAAAAGAAAGAAAAGACAAGACTGGGAAAGAACAGAACAGAATAGGGAGGAAGGAAGGAGCTGAATTGACAACAGAATCCAAAGACAGACAAGAGGAAGAGACGACTTAAGAGAAGACAATGAAGATGGATTGAAAGCAGGTGCCATTGGGATTCAGGTCAGCCATTGTCCGAGTTTAGGTAGTCAATGTTAAGGAGTGTAACCAGAGAGAAGGCAACGCGCAAGAGAGACAAAGATGGCCTAGTTGATAAAAACAAAAAATAGTGACTTCACTGTGACATCATTGGTGTGGATGAGGGTGATGGTGATGATGATGGGGGTGGGGGTGGTGGTCAGTAGTGGAAAAGTACTCAAATGTTTTACTAAGTTAAAGTATCAATACAACATATATTCTGTTACAAGTAAAAGTTTGTTATTCAAAATTCACTTGAGTAAGCCCCTAGGTTCCAGGTGTTCGTTCAGACACACAGAAGAAGAAAGAAACTACTGTGGAGAGATGTAATTTCCTGGGGTCTACGTTGTAGTAGGACTATAGTAAATAACCATAAAGAAATCGCCCTAGATTTAAAAAAAAAACTTGTTCGAATGCCACTACCCCCCCTGTCAAAAATACCTAAAAAACAGCTAAAACGAAAGAAAGCAGCAAATGGATAAAAAAATAAAAAATAAATAACACTCACATTTTACTTTCTCTAATAACAACCTAAACATGAACCTTGATTGAAAAAAACTAAAGTTGTCCTTTATAAAGCACCAAAAGTAAAAGTACTCATTACCCATATTGTGCGTCTTCAGGTTTGAGAACCACTGAATTAAATGGACATGGCACACCTTTTAAGGCATTATCTTACAGCCATGTGAACTGGAATCTCATTCTTTCTCTGAAATATTAATTTACATACTTTTCTCCTCCAGACAAAGCTCCCCCAATTAAAGGGACATGGCACACCTTATAAGGCATTATTTTACAGCCATGTGAACTGGAATCTCATTCTTTCTCTGAAATATTCATTTACATACTTTTCTCCTCCAGACAAAGCTCCCCCACTCTACTTAGACACACTGTGGCTTGACTAAAATGGAACAATAACATATTGTGTTGCTTTGTATTGTGGAGCACAGGGTCATATAAGGCAGGATGATATAAGCTGAGTTTTGTTGTCAATGTTGAGTCGTGCTGTGTTGTGTCGAGTTGAACTGTGCTGCCTCGTGTCCTGTTGTGTGTTGTAGAGTTCTCAACAGACCTGAAAATGAAGGCCCAGCCCCAACTGGGCCCTAAGCCAGACTAAATTGTACGTGTGTGTGTGTGTGAGAATGCCTGACTTGCGGCTGGAAACAGTACAGAGCCAAGTAGTACTGTAGGTTGCAAGTTGAACCAGAGGTGTATTTATTGAACACATGCTGCTCTTCATATACAACATCTCTCAACTCTCCCACTGGCACTCCCCTGATTTTAACTGCCTTTTATACCCAGGTGACCTGGACTGCACCATTCAAATGGGGGGGGGGGTGTTTCTAAAACATAGGTGATAGTAGCCCTACCATGTCTCTGTTGTTACATACAGTTGTTACAGTATTTCACATACCAGAGCCATAGAACACTTCCATAGACTTATGGGAGTCTATGGAAGTCATATCTGACTTGGGAGTCAGATATGGTCCTCAACTTTCATATCCATGTGAAAGTTCTGTCATAAAATGTTTGTTTAGTCAAATATCTCCAGTGAACCAGGGTGTTCACTGGAGATATTTGGTATGTGAAATACTGTGACAACTGTATGTAACAACAGTTATTCTCTGGCTAAGGTGATAGTGCGTGCACATCCTCTCTAGCCCAGTTGCTGGACAAACGGTTTGCAATACAGGAGGAAAGAATAGTCAGGATACTCGGCTCCACTGGTTTATTAAGATTCAACGTTTCGATCACTGAGATCTTCAGGAATCACTAATTCAACTTAATTTGAATGTCCCATGCAATGTTGTAGGACAGGACACTCTCTGTCGTTCAACGTTCTCTCATGTATATCATGTATTGAATTGTAGCCTATACACAACTATAAAAGACAGGGAAAATATGAATAGTCTATCCTCCTAAAACCAAACCATGGGGCTGTATATGCTCTATGGTTTTGTTCGCTCCCGTTTCATCAACTGATTGTAAACGCAACGTCCCTTACCCGCCCGCCTACCCGCCCGCCTACATATATTTATTTGCTTATTTTTGTTGTTTTGAGGTCTCCTATACCTCCATCTGCTGTCAGTAGCCAAACCAACATAATCAACGAAAAGCTGCACAGATGTAAATTGATGGGGAAATAGCCCAGTCCCCCTTCCCCTCTCCATCGAAAGAGGAGAGGGGACCACTAGTGGTCACTAGTGGTCACTAGTGGCCACACACATGTCACACACATGTCGGGAGCCACAGGTTAGTTCTAACCTGCCACAGGTTAGTTGTAACCGGCAGCGCATGTTGGGCAGGACTAATGCCTGCCGCACTGTTAGTATGTCTAACCAACTATTTGCACCCCCTATAATAGTTTGGCACAATGTCGGATCGGGTTGGGTAGAGTCTGGTTGGGGCAGAATTTGAGAAGTCTCCATTGTGTGCCTCCATCTACAGACATTCTAATGAGAAGTCTCCATTGTGTGCCTCCATCTACAGACATTCTAATGAGAAGTCTCCATTGTGTGCCTCCATCTACAGACATTCTAATGAGAAGTCTCCATTGTGTGCCTCCATCTACAGACATTCTAATGAGAAGTCTCCATTGTGTGCCTCCATCTACAGACATTCTAACCAAGGAGGAGTTTAATCTGAAGCAGAACGTTGAGCCATTTATCCACTACAGAGAGAAACAGGCCACTTTTGAATGCATCACTCGAGAGAACATTGAGGCTGTGGCTGCCAAGGTATGTATGTATGTATGTGTGTGTGTGTGTGTGTGTGTGTGTGTGTGTGTGTGTGTGTGTGTGTGTGTGTGTGTGTGTGTGTGTGTGTGTGTGTGTGTGTGTGTGTGTGTGTGTGTGTGTGTGTGTGTGTGTGTGTGTGTGTGTGTGTGTGTGTGTGTGTGTGTGTGTGTGTGTGTGTGTGTGTGTGTGTGTGTGTGTGTGTGTGTGTGTGCGTGGCTGCATGCGCTCGTGTGTGCCTGCATGCACTCTTTACATAAGTAAACACATGCACATCATGCATGAATCTTGATGTTGAATTTCTACAAAAACACAATATTAGCCGTCACCATGACCCTTAAGGGCCTTGTAAACGGAGAGCGATAAAACGCGCCTATAGTTAATTTTCAATGAGACCTGTGTTTTTGCTCGGAGAAGTCGCGGTGCGACAACGCAAGCGTATTTACGTGAGCGCTGTCCCGTGAATTTTTTTGTGTGCACACGCCCGTGACTCACCAGACCTGGATTCTGTTTAGCTTCTTTTTTTTTTCCCGATTGTGTTGTTGCGCTATTGCGCCCCTCTTCAACAGACCTGGAGGAGACCTGTGTTGATCCAGGCAACAACGCCTGCGTTCCTCGCTTCACGTTTGCAAGGCCCTTTACACTTACAAAATGTTACAAAATTGACCATATTCACACAATGGCCAATTCACTCTTAGAAAAATGGCTGCCGTGTGAAGCTGTTTAATAGAGGACTTTATTCCCCCCCCCCCTCGCTGCAGAAATATGTAGAGCTTTTGAAATGAAGTTCTTGGTCACGTATTCCCTTGAACAGGGCAAGCACTGTTTACTGGAGGCTGAGCTTGGCTGCATCAAAGATCTTCTAAGGAGAGATATTTACCCCATCATCATCTACATCAAGATCTGCGAGAAGAATGTGAAGAAGCTACGGTACATGAAAGCAACACGTTCTACTGTACACAGTAAAATCATCATATTGTTCTTTTAGCTCAGTGAGTGTACTTACAAATCACACTTGCACACTCTTCAGAGTTACAAACATGAACAGGCAGTACAAGACACGTGCAAGGTACTGTATGTGAACACTATAAATTAGGAGTGGGACGATTCACTTAATTACCTCCCGATTCGATACGATATTGATACCTAGGGGGTGCCGATTTGATTTATATTGCGATTCTTAAATATAAGCCATGTTGGGCAATATTACTTAGGAGAGTAATATGTTACTTATTACTTGTTACTCCTTAGAAAAAGTAATAATATTATATTACTTATTACTTGGATCAAGAGTAATATATTTACATATTACTTTATATTACTTTTCTACCAGTTCCACCCGCAAAAGAACACAATCTGTTTAGCCAGCTCCTTTTTAGAATTTAATCCAATTCATTGGAATAATAAAAGTCTCCAATCAGCCAAACTGAATAATTGCAAGGATATAAAACAAAATAGTACAGTCTCTGTTGTTTTGCTTGTGTGGGGGGGGGGGGAGGGATCCGTATTTTCAGTCAGCTTAACATTCTCGTGCATCTCTAAACACATGCTTAACCCATTTTGGGCGGGAACCCCTTTTGGTGTTAAGCATTGTTATACTTTAGCTATTGAAAAATAGCAGATCTACAAGCTCATAACGTGGCACGAGCTTCGAGCTTGTAGATCTGCTATTTTTTGAAAAATCGCGAACATGAGCCGCAAATTTAGAAAATATATTCTTTCAGAGTGAACGTTTTTAACTCAAATCTTTGCTTCTTGGGGGGGGTACCCTGGACCTTGACATGAAAATGTCATGTATGTTCCACCACTGTCTCTGATCTTTCTGTTGTGTGGAACTGCTCAGCGCATCGGTCCAATATGCTATGTCAGACTCATAACTGTGCGCAGGCTGCGGCGCATTCTAAAAGAACAGATCCACACGCTACAATTCATCTCTGTTGTTAGCTGTTGATAGCTTGTAGATCTGTTCTATTTTCCGCATGCAGCAACTTGCTGCTCTGAGTACATAAATATGAACAAAAATGACGCTCATTTGTAACGAGTAACGCAGCGTGTTTTGGCGGAGTAAATAGGAATAATATTACTTTTTTGGCAGAGTAATTCATTATACTACTTGTTACTGGGAAAAGTAATAATATTACAGTAATATATTACTAGTAACTCGTTACTGCCCAACACTGATTATAAGTACTTAAATAAATAAAAGTGACTTTGCTTTTATTATACTATACTAGAACATTTTAAAACAATTGTAAACAATATAGACCATTACAAGTTCAATCATACATACACTTGGATGCAGCCAGATAACGTCAGTCAGTCTTGGCGATTCGATATAGATTTGTGTGGCATTAAATAAATCGTGATATATCACTGAACCGATTTTTGTTGCCCACCCCTACTATAAATTGTGTAACCCCAGATAATTACAACAGATCATATAACACGTTAACAATAACAACAGCACATGTGTTTAATTGCCAGAATTTGCCACTCATTTATATGTGGCAATATTAAAACAATACATAGGATAGGGGGCACGGTGGCACAGTCGGTAGTGCTGTCGCCTCACAGCTAGAAGGTCCTGGGTTCGATTCCCGCTCGGGACGCTGTGTGGCGTGTTCCCTCCTCCGCGTCATCCGCGTGCCCATACCCGAGGCGGGGTTGGCAAAAGGGCCTTTCTGTGTGGAGTCGGGTATGATGAAGACCCACAAGGGTCGAAATGTTGTACCTTTAATAAATATTTCCCTAGGGTAGGTACCCTCACAAAAACATGCAGTAATCCTGGTCTCTAAACTACCTCCCCCTGGTCAGCCAGGGCGCCTGATGGAGGGGAAAGGAACTGGTCGGAATAACGTGTTCCTTCCACACGCTACGTCCGGCCGGGGAAACTCTCCCCTGTCAGGTGAAAAGAAGCGGCTTGGACAGTCCCCCCCTCCCCCCCAGGTTGACAGAGGAAGTGTAGCGCCCAGGATTACATTAGATAATTGACACTGGGTGAAAGAATGGGTTGCAAAAGTGTGGGATAAATGAAAGAAGAAAAAAAAAAACATAGGATGAACACATTAAAACAGCAGGAAGCGTGAATTTAAAGAAAGAAATACATAGGATAAACACATTAAAACAGCAGGAAGAGTGAATTTAAAGAGTGTAACCTTTATTTAAATACATAGGATGAACACATTAAAACAGCAGGAAGAGTGAATTTAAAGAGTGTAACCTTTATTTAAATACATAGGATAAACACATTAAAACAGCAGGAAGAGTGAATTTAAAGAGTGTAACCTTTATTTAAATACATAGGATAAACACATTAAAACAGCAGGAAGAGTGAATTTAAAGAGTGTAACCTTTATTTAAATACATAGGATAAACACATTAAAACAGCAGGAAGAGTGAATTTAAAGAGTGTAACCTTTCTGGCAGGGACAACAATACTGCAAGGTGTGATGATGGTGTCTTCAGGGTTTGGTGTCACGTTCCTAAACCTTCACACATGACCACAACTCACGGCAACTCGCTTCCTTCCTGTTTCCTGTCCACACAGGAAGCTGCCTCTGCGCGTGGAGTCAGAGGAGGAGTTTCTGAAGCTCTGTCGGTCGAAGGAGAAGGAGCTCGAGGGCGTTCCCTGCCTCTACGCCAGCGTGGAGCCAGACGCCTGGACAGGAACCGAAGACCTTCTGAAGGCCATCAAGGACAGAATATTGGAGGAGCAGAGGAAGGTGGTCTGGGTGGAACAGGACCTGCTGTAGAGAGAGAGAGAGAGAGAGAGAGAGAGAGAGAGAGATGCATGTGCATTGTGCACACATTTTATACAAACATGTGACTGGATAGGCATGTGCAGTATACAGAAGATGCACGTTCATGCATAAACATTTTACATTATAAACGTGTACAATGTGCATACAGGATGTAATCCTGTAAATCTGCCTTTTTAACATTTAATGCACAAACTCAGATTCTCAGATACTCAAACTGTTAGAAGACTAATTCATACATTCTGTGACTGTGAAGTATGTTATTCATCTTATTTAGCCAAATAAAACTATTGAAGACGTAAAGAACAAACTGTATTTTTCAATTTAGGTTTTAAATTTTACTTTGTAATCTACAGTTAGTATTGATAGTGAATTAGTGATAGTACATTTATTTTTTACTTGGGACCAGTCTATGCTTGGGACCCAGCTTTAGAATTATACCACTTATGTTGCACTTTGGTGTCATCTAGTGGCAAAAATAAGCTTTACATGCTTGTAACAAGAATGAGAATTTTGACAGTATGCTTTGTTTGTTAAGGGGGGGGGGGGGGGGGGGGGTATAATTATAATGCATTCTCCTTAATTATAATGCATTCTCCTCTGTTTGTGGATAATCTTGCAATCCATCGGACCGATTAGCGGCACATTTCTTGTGTACACTGCCAGTGGGCCAAAGAAGTACCTCTTTTCACATATTGTGTATTTTCGTTGCTGTCGGGAGGAAACCTCATAACTCCATTTTTGAGGTTTTTGAAAATATTGAACCAATGGAAAGTAGTAAAAGGTGCTTTAGACAAAACCTCTCAACTCCATTGGACCCTCAAAATGTCTGCTAAAGCAACTAACTCCACCACCTCTCCCCCTCTCATAGAAGTAATTGACAATATAATATATAGTTACAACACCAACTTTGATGAGGCTGTATTGTTTTGTTTTTAAGAATATACGGTTTTCTTTATTTCCTGAAAAATTGATATTTTTCATTTCCTGAGTTATGAGTTATGAGGTTTCCTCCCGACAGCAGAGATATGGTATATTTTAAATATTTACCTTTATTTCCATAATTGGGCTCTATGAAAAGGATGATAAATGAGGCTTTATGGGGCTCTGATTGCGGGGAGACCTTGTCCAGATTTGGAGTCATGCGTCATAGAATATGTCATAGACTGACACAAGCTGGCCACATTCAACAGTCACATCTGGCCTTGATCAAAACGTATTTGCAAATGTATTGTGTGGTTTGTTTAAATGGAACAATTAGCATGCCAGATGGGTGGGGCGATTCAATCAGTGCCAGAATACATACAGTCACAGCAAAGACAATTTAAATGACTATAACTGGAGTGTGCAGACTCCACGCCTCTCACACCACTGTTTCTCAACGTCTGATACGTCTGATCTGGGCCTGCAGATCACCAAGGGGTCTAAATCGACCTTTACAGATCTATAACTCTGAGCACCAAGCGGGTCCATTTCAATCAACTACTGAGAGAAGGGACCAGTCCAACAATGATCCAGAGCCTCTCTACAAACACAATTTAATCACTACAGTTTAAGAAATGGGAGGACGGATTCACACAACCTGTGACTGTGAGTCACACGGAAAGGCACCAGATGTTGTTCCTCCCGAGAGCACACAAGCTTTACCAGAAGTAATAGAAACTTCGTTTTTATTGTTTGAGGTGTTTTGATGTTTGATGATTTGTGATTTGTTTGTTTTATATTATCTTAGAGCCGTCCTCTTGAGTCTGTAAGAAACTGTAGTTCATACAGTTATGCAATGATGCTTTCTTTTCTTTTACTTCATTTTTATTTGCAGACTTTCGTACAGTTAAGGTCCCTGCACAGTGCACACTGAGCGTGTTTTTTGGATTTTCTTTTTTTTATTTTATTTATCATTTTTATCCCACGATTTTGCAACCCAGTTTTTTCACCCAGTGCCAATTATCTAATGTAATCCTGGGCGCTACACTTCCTCTGCCAACCTGGGGGGGCAGCAGACTGACCTCATGCCTCCTTCTATGCATGTCGAGTCCAAGCTGCTTCTTTTCACTTGACAGGGGGGAATTTCCCCAGCCAGACGTAGCGCGTGGAAGGAACACGTTATTCCGACCAGTTCCTTTCCCCTCCATCAGGTGCCCCGGCTGGCCAGGGGGAGGTAGTTTTAGAGACCAGGATTACTGCATGTTTTTGTGAGGGTACCTACCCTAGGGGACACAGGGAGAACATGCAAACTCCACACAGAAAGGCCCTTTTGCCAACCCCGCCTCGGGTATGGGCACTGATGACGCGGAGGAGGGAACACGCCCACAGCGTCCCCAGCAGGAATCGAACCCAGGACCTTCTAGCTGTGAGGCGACAGCACTACCGACTGTGCCACCGTTTTTTGGATTTTTAGCTGCGTTTCTCCATCGGTTTTCCGAAAAAACGCGTCCAGTGTGCAACCAGCGCAGGGGTCAGCGATGCTTTATAATGCTTGAAACTGGATTCCATTTGTACAAGCGTTACATTAATTAACACTGATAATTTTACAGTGTAGATTGGGGTTGCCAAAGATTTAATAAAAGGGGTTCCATTCCATGCAGTGTTGATTTCGTCGACTAAAACTGACGGAAAATGTTCGTCGACTACCTTTTTTTCACTGACAAACTACATGGAAACTAAATGAAAACTAAGCTGATGACTAAAACAAAGACTAAATAATATTGACAATTTCGTCAACAAATAAAAACTAGACTAAAATGTCAGGAGGTTTGACCTGAATTAGGCTACGGACCCCTATTTAATGGCATTTCTATCTCTGAGACTCCAATGTATATTGTAAAATCTAATTTATTTTTACTCTGAGAGAGTACAAATGGAACCAAATGGACCCTAACATTTGTACACTCTGAGTTACAGACCCATAAGAGTCCATTTTGGTTCCTTACTATCATTTAGCTAGGGACTTGATTGATTGATTGATTGATTGAAATATTTATTAACAGTTTGCAGAATTACAGTACATTTCAAGCACAAACTCAATACAAAGACTTCACTGTGAGTGGACGACCCGATTAAGCATTACACTTGTTTACAAGAGGGTCCACCATGTTCAATTCATCAAAAAGGACCCCCTGTAACTCCCTCAAGGACCCCTAGGGATCCCGGACGCCACTTTGGAAAAAAAACTGTTCTACAAAGCAAGGCAGATCTATACTAGTTTACTGGTCTCTGTTCTGTGCTCTGCTGGGCTTTAGTAGCTAGAATAGAATACTTTACCACACCACACGGCATGCCCCATTTTGTCACCTGCAAGTTGAATTAAGGTGAAGTGGTTGATTTGCATGAAAACATGGCCTGTATAAGGACCCTTTGCGACTTCTGCTTCGTTTTCAAGAGGGTTTATATAAAAATGTGCATGGCAAACAAGCCGAAAATCGACTACATCCATCCATATTCCAAGTGCGTTTGCATGTAACGCAATGACATTTAAATCTCGGGTACATTTTTCAGTAATGGGATCGGGATCAAACAAATGTTTGGTTGGTAGATCTTGCTGAGCTGGTCAGGGTTAAAAGCAGTGGATGTACTGTACTTAAGTAAGCTTACCGCTTACCCTAACCCTAACTACAACAGCATAGGCTCCGCTCACCGCTCACCCTAACCCTAACTACAACAGCATAGGCTCCGCTCACCGCTTCTATCACTTAATGCCAACTGCTAAGTACCATGACCTGCCTGCTGTTACACATGGGTGTGTTTAGTAGAGGGAGGGATGGTGAGATATATTACAGGGACACTATCAGGGGTTAATGCTCCATTTGCATGCCAGAACACTGAGCAATGTGTCTCTGAAATGCCACTAAAGTTGTGCTGAAACGTTTCCTGTTTTGTAGGTGCTACTCCGTAGGGTAGGGTTGGGTTGGGTGATATGGATAAAATCAAATATCACAATCATTTTGACGAAACACCTCAATATCAATAGTTGCTGTGGCGATGACTATTGCTTTCACAAAATGTTTGCACAATGAGAGTTTTTGACAATCAGAAATATCATATAATAACTAAGGCAAATCATAGAACAGCTAGGCAGATTGAATCAGGTAGAACCTTTTACTAAAACAGCCTGGTAAGTAAAAATAAAAAATAAAAGCATCACTCTGTAGTCTGTAATGCAGCTTTTTAAACCAGTAAAAACAACATTATGCAATATCACAATATTATAATATCCAAAATCCTGGGTCATATGGTCTCGTATCATGATAAATATAATAGTGGTCCTCAAATTGGGGCCCAGGGAGCCTCAGGTTCCAGTGGTCCTCAAAGTGGGGCCCAGGGAGCCTCAGGTTCCAGTGGTCCTCAAAGTGGGGCCCAGGGAGCCTCAGGTTCCAGTGGTCCTCAAAGTGGGGCCCAGGGAGCCTCAGGTTCCAGTGGTCCTCAAAGTGGGGCCCAGGGAGCCTCAGGTTCCAGTGGTCCTCAAAGTGGGGCCCAGGGAGCCTCAGGTTCCAGTGGTCCTCAAAGTGGGGCCCAGGGAGCCTCAGGTTCCAGTGGTCCTCAAAGTGGGGCCCAGGGAGCCTCAGGTTCCAGTGGTCCTCAAAGTGGGGCCCAGGGAGCCTCAGGTTCCAGTGGTCCTCAAAGTGGGGCCCAGGGAGCCTCAGGTTCCAGTGGTCCTCAAAGTGGGGCCCAGGGAGCCTCAGGTTCCAGTGGTCCTCAAATTGGGGCCCAGGGAGCCTCAGGTTCCAGTGGTCCTCAAAGTGGGGCCCAGGGAGCCTCAGGTTCCAGTGGTCCTCAAATTGGGGCCCAGGGAGCCTCAGGTTCCAGTGGTCCTCAAAGTGGGGCCCAGGGAGCCTCAGGTTCCAGTGGTCCTCAAAGTGGGGCCCAGGGAGCCTCAGGTTCCAGTGGTCCTCAAAGTGGGGCCCAGGGAGCCTCAGGTTCCAGTGGTCCTCAAAGTGGGGCCCAGGGAGCCTCAGGTTCCAGTGGTCCTCAAAGTGGGGCCCAGGGAGCCTCAGGTTCCAGTGGTCCTCAAAGTGGGGCCCAGGGAGCCTCAGGTTCCAGTGGTCCTCAAAGTGGGGCCCAGGGAGCCTCAGGTTCCAGTGGTCCTCAAAGTGGGGCCCAGGGAGCCTCAGGGTCCAGTGGTCCTCAAAGTGGGGCCCAGGGAGCCTCAGGTTCCAGTGGTCCTCAAAGTGGGGCCCAGGGAGCCTCAGGTGTCCTTGAGGGGGTTCTAAATGGACCCTTACAGGTCTATAAGTCTGAGAGGGTACACATGGAAGCAAAAGGACCCTTATGGGTCCATTTGGTTCCATTTGTACGCTCTCAGAGTTATGGATGGGGTCCTTGAAATTAACTAACCAATGCAATAAAATGTCATTTATTAACCAGCCTTACAAAATAGTGTCATTGAAGCTATTACATTAGGCTGGTTGAAACTTGTAATGGCGGCCATAGACCATATTGGGGAAACGAGGTCGATGCCTGCCCACTAAATGTACAGAGAATTCCCAAAACACAGAAAGGGGAATTTTAATTGAATCAATATCATGGACTACAGCCCTATCATAAATAGTGTTGTTTCTGTGGCCTATGTTAACCAACTGAAAAGCACATAAAAAGAATCACGATAGCTAGTGTCCCTTTTAGTGTGTGTTCTAGCCTACTTCTTATACTACACACATCAGTCACAGTATACTGAGTATCTGGCATGATGCTACCGCTTACCCTAACCCTAACTACAACAGCATAGGCTCCGCTCACCTCTTACCCTAACCCTAACTACAGCAGCATAGGCTCCGCTCACCGCTTCTATCACTTAATGCCAACTGCTAAGTGCCATGACCTGCCTGCTGTTACACATGGGTGTGTTTAGTAGAGGGAGGGATGGTGAGATATATTACAGGGACACTATCAGGGGTTAATGCTCCATTTGCATGCCAGAACACTGAGCAATGTCTCTCTGAAATGCCACTAAAGTTGTGCTGAAACGTTTGTCACAACGTGAATCCCCCCCACCGCCCACCCCTTTTTTTCCCTCACTGTATATGTTTCTTTTCCCTTTTTACCTCCTTTATGATGAATTCCTGTTCTGTCCTTTGTCTATATAGAAGTGTCTATTTGTTGTCTCTAAATGTTTTTGATGAATTGAACATTGTGGACCCTATTGGAAACAAGTGTAATGCTTAATTGGGTCGTCCACTCACAGTTAACAGCCTTTGTATTAAGTTTGTGCTTGAAATGTACTGTAATTCTGCAAACTGTTAATACATTTTTCAATCAATCAATCAATCAATGGGAGGAAATCTGCAAAAACCAAAAACCCCTTCCTGTTTTGTAGGTGCTAGTCCGTAGGGTAGGGTTGGGTTGGGTGATATGGATAAAATCAAATATCACAATCATTTTGACGAAATACCTCAATATCAATAGTTGCTGTGGCGATGACTATTGCTTTCACAAAATGTTTGCACAATGAGAGTTTTTGACAATCAGAAATATCATATAATAACTAAGGCAAATCATAGAACAGCTAGGCAGATTGAATCAGGTAGAACCTTTTACTAAAACAGCCTGGTAAGTAAAAATTAAAAATAAAATAAAAGCATCACTCTGTAGTCTGTAATGCAGCTTTTTAAACCAGTAAAAACAACATTATGCAATATCACAATATTATAATATCCAAAATCCTGGGTCATATCTAGTCTCGTATCATGATAAATATAATAGTGGTCCTCAAAGTGGGGCCCAGGGAGCCTCAGGTTCCAGTGGTCCTCAAAGTGGGGCCCAGGGAGCCTCAGGTTCCAGTGGTCCTCAAAGTGGGGCCCAGGGAGCCTCAGGTTCCAGTGGTCCTCAAAGTGGGGCCCAGGGAGCCTCAGGTTCCAGTGGTCCTCAAAGTGGGGCCCAGGGAGCCTCAGGTTCCAGTAGTCCTCAAAGTGGGTCCCAGGGAGCCTCAGGTTCCAGTGGTCCTCAAAGTGGGGCCCAGGGAGCCTCAGGTTCCAGTGGTCCTCAAAGTGGGGCCCAGGGAGCCTCAGGTTCCAGTGGTCCTCAAAGTGGGGCCCAGGGAGCCTCAGGTTCCAGTGGTCCTCAAAGTGGGGCCCAGGGAGCCTCAGGTGTCCTTGAGGGGGTTCTAAATGGACCCTTACAGGTCTATAAGTCTGAGAGGGTACACATGGAAGCAAAAGGACCCTTATGGGTCCATTTGGTTCCATTTGTACGCTCTCAGAGTTATGGATGGGGTCCTTGAAATTAACTAACCAATGCAATAAAATGTCATTTATTGCCCAGCCTTACAAAATAGTGTCATTGAAGCTATTACATTAGGCTGGTTGAAACTTGTAATGGCGGCCATAGACCATATTGGGGAAACGAGGTCGATGCCTGCCCACTAAATGTACAGAGAATTCCCAAAACACAGAAAGGGGAATTTTAATTGAATCAATATCATGGACTACAGCCCTATCATAAATAGTGTTGTTTCTGTGGCCTATGTTAACCATCAACAATGAACTGAAAAGCACATAAAAAAAATCACGATAGCTAGTGTCCCTTTTAGTGTGTGTTCTAGCCTACTTCTTATACTACACACATCTGTCACAGTATACTGAGTATCTGGCATGATGCTGTTCCATTTCCTTCGGTGTGTGTGTGTGCCCTTGAGCATGTTTCACAGTCATCTGCTGAAAGGACGCTTTGCCAGATTTAATCTCACTCGCACAATAAATAGATTCCTTGTAACACTGACGGAATTGCTCGTACATTCGTTCATGCCATCCTCTGCAGACTTCCTGGCATCTGCCACAAAAACATAAAAAAAATAAATCAGCCAAAATCTGATGAAGCTCCAAAATCTAAATAAATAAACAGAGACATGGAGGAATATATATGCCTCTATATGTAGCCTATTTATGTGTTTATTTATTTCTTTATAGTGTGCTATATTTAGCTAAATAGCATTCCATTTCTATCTCTTCGCATCATCTCTTTAATGCTGTAGGGGAAATGAACTGCTGGGCAGATAACGTTATTCACAGTCCTGTGGGATAAGGATAAGGGAGGGGGGAGGAGGGGACAGAAAGGGGGCAGGGCCGGGAGAGAGAGAGAGAGAGAGTACATAAATTATCCCAGACAGGAGACATGCTCAAACAAACTGACCCAGAAATGTGAGAGTTTTCTCTAATCCCCACTCTGCAGAAACCTGACCACAAACTCTCGCGATGTCTCGCGTGTCTCGCTAAAAAAAAACATCCTTGCTCGAGCATCACACACACACCTCGCTCACACAGTCACACATTACGCGCGCGCACACATCATCATCATATCACATACATACACACACACATCCTCACAGGCGAGGAGAGCTGTCGGGCCCCGGAGAAGAGGTGAGATTGTCCTGTTTTTTTGTAGTCCTTAGGTATAATAACTATAAAGTGAATTATTTTGTTGAAACATATCTTTGACTTGACATGAACCCTGGTCCCTGCTGTGGGCGCACAGGTCTGACTGCCCTGGGCAGATAATCACTAGCAGCCACAGGATAAAGCATGGACTGTCCGGCGGCGGAAGCTTTCTTGTTGTTGTTCTTCTCCTCCTCCAGTGAGAGATATAATACAAATCAGATATAATAAAATGCACAAGTTTGTACATTGATTGAAATAATAACACGTCCTCGACTCCCTTCCGAAGAACAGTTCGTTCCGAATGCGAGCTCCACCAGCACGGTGCAGCTCCCCTGTGAAAGGCTACATTGTATCAGCTAGACCGACAGCTTGGCATCCGTTACTAGAGAGGACTATATCTGTGTCTGGGAGGGTGATCCATAGAGTTAGGGGTGATCCCTGATCATGGCACTCAACTGTTTTTATCTTGTTTTTACAGCTAGTTTAGTTTGACTGTGTAGTTTTTTTAAATTAACTTGCTGTCTATCTTAGCTTTGTGACTATGATACGCGGCCACGGAGCGGATTTGTTGCTGTGAAGAGAGAGAGAGAGAGAGAGAGAGAGAGAGAGAGAGAGCGAGAGAGAGAGAGACACAGACAGAGAGGTGAAGTGTAGCCAAGTGTGTAGAAGAGGGGACTGAACTGACTGCCTGTCTGGTGTTGATTTACAAAACTATAGCCTACTCTCTACTCGGCGAAATAAGGAAATAATAATCGAAAGAATGTTGAGTTGAGAGATGCACATGAAGTCTGTGGAATGGAAATATGTCGCCCTTTTTAAACAGAAGGGGGGAAAACTACAGCAATTTATATTTACCATACCTACAATTATATTGTCTTGTTTGTTTGGAAAAAAATTACTTAATTTGATGATTATCATAGGGCTGGCTGCAGGACCAGGTCCAGTAGTATAGGCACCTAATGACCTAAACCTTAGGGGCGACTGTGGCTCAAGAGGTTGAGCAGGTCGTCCAATGATCCATGGGTCGGCGGTTCGAATCCCGGCTCCTCCTGGCTATATGTCGAAGTGTCCTTGGGCAAGACACTGAACCCCAAATTGCTCCCGATGTGCTGGTTGGTACCTTGCATGGCTTCCGCCGCAATCGGTGTATGAATGTGTGTGTGAATGGGTCAATGTAATGCACAATCTATGTAAAGCGCCTTGGATAAAGGCGCTATATAAATGCACCATTTACCATTTAGGCACCTAAACATTGAATGTGCTTGACTGTTGTAGTTGTTCTGTTATTCACATACTACCCACATTGTTATTACATAGGGCATTACTGATATACAAATATCATTGATTAAATATCATCCCCACAATATTGTAGCAATATCGAGTTTAAAGTTATTCTGGTAAAAAAAAGAAAGAAAATCGCTATTTCCTTTTTATGCATATCACCAGCCCCAACACTAGTGTGTCTTTCTCGTGTCGTTTTATTGTGTATAGTTTGCTGTAAGCAAGGCAAGCACATATAAGGTACCTAAAAAAATATAGGTTATCTGACTACTGACTCGTCTTCAACCTGTCTTCATGCCTCGTCACACACAAACAACACTACAAACTACTGACTCGTCTTCAACCTGTCCTCATGCCTCGTCACACACAAACAACACTACAAACTACTGACTCGTCTTCAACCTGTCTTCATGCCTCGTCACACACAAACAACACTACAAACTACTGACTCGTCTTCAACCTGTCCTCATGCCTCGTCACACACAAACAACACTACAAACTACTGACTCGTCTTCAACCTGTCCTCATGCCTCGTCACACACAAACAACACTACAAACTACTGACTCGTCTTCAACCTGTCCTCATGCCTCGTCACACACAAACAACACTACAAACTACTGACTCGTCTTCAACCTGTCTTCATGCCTCGTCACACACAAACAACACTACAAACTACTGACTCGTCTTCAACCTGTCCTCATGCCTCGTCACACACAAACAACACTACAAACTACTGACTCGTCTTCAACCTGTCCTCATGCCTCGTCACACACAAACAACACTACAAACTACTGACTCGTCTTCAACCTGTCTTCATGCCTCGTCACACACAAACAACACTACAAACTACTGACTCGTCTTCAACCTGTCCTCATGCCTCGTCACACACAAACAACACTACAAACTACTGACTCGTCTTCAACCTGTCCTCATGCCTCGTCACACACAAACAACACTACAAACTACTGACTCGTCTTCAACCTGTCCTCATGCCTCGTCACACACAAACAACACTACAAACTACTGACTCGTCTTCAACCTGTCCTCATGCCTCGTCACACACAAACAACACTACAAACTACTGACTCGTCTTCAACCTGTCCTCATGCCTCGTCACACACAAACAACACTACAAACTACTGACTCGTCTTCAACCTGTCCTCATGCCTCGTCACACACAAAGAACACTACAAACCCGTCTTTGTTACAGGGCTCTAAAAGCCAAAATGTGGTGAAAGTAGCGACGGGGCGCCATGTGTCTAAGGCGAGAGAAAGGGAGACCTTTGTTAATCCGGTGGGGGGAAATTCAGTTTCAGCTTCACCCAGCTGATGGCTGCTCGATCAGGTGGACATGATCGAAGTGTCTTATTGCTCATCGACACTTGGATGCGAACAGATTTGGGTGGGCTGGGAGGGCTTCAAACCGACGACCTGTCTACCCACTGACTAAGCCACGGCCGGCCCCAATAAGCAGTGCACTGTAAAAGGCTAGTCTCGCATCGCCACTATAGCCAGATAGATGGTCAGAGATCTCCACCTACTGATACATCTGCTGGCTGGAAATATGTGACTACTTTTATTAGAACTATAGAAGGACTGTCATTGTGGATTTTCTTTTTTTTTCATGTCATATGAAAGCAGGGAATCATAGCACAAATAATGATGTATTGGTTAAATGGTGCATTTATATAGCGCCTTTATCCAAGGCGCTTTACATAGATGCATAGGTGCATTACATTCACCCATTCACACACACATTCATACACCGATGGCGGCAGAAGCCATGCAAGGTACCAACCAGCACATCGGGAGCAATTTGGGGTTCAGTGTCTTGCCCAAGGATACTTCGACATGTAGACAGGAGGAGCCGGGATTCGAACCGCCGACCCATGGATCATTGGACGATCTGCTCTACCTCCTGAGCCACAGCCGCCCGTTAATGGTTAATTAACGCCCTGGTTAATTAGTGAATCTTGAAACTACAGCTTATGGAACTGAAGTCAAAGTTAAAACTCTTGTAGAGAAAACACCATTTGCAGAGATGTCATGCATAGTGGGGGTGGCATTCCTTTGTTTTCATCATGGGTCAATTTCACGCCTAGCTCTGTGGATGTCTTTGCGTGATCTTTGAGGCGAGTGTTCGTCACTGCTGGTACTAGTGCCCCAGGAGGACAAACATCAAGCATAAACAAGCGTTTTCACAAAATATCATTGTTTTTTCTTTGAGATTTACATTAGACACAACACAAGCCTACACACTATTTTATTGAAATAAATAAAATCCCCCCGATCATTTGAAAATGACATGATCGGCTACCATTTCCGATCACGCGATCCGATCGGGACATCCCTAATTACAGATATATTATAGAACCAATCCAAAGGCTTTAGGGTGGCCCTTCATGGACCAGGGTTGACTGTGGGTTTGTTTGGTTAGCGCTGTTCAAACCTAGCCTCACGTAGCCCGCCTTCATTCGCCTTTGCAATGCACATTGTATCGCTAGTACGCGAGGCTAGTTCAAACCCATGCATTGAATTTAGATGAAGTCAGAGTTATCAGTAGGTGGAGATCTATAATTGTCTGGCTACACAAGACGAGGCAGAGGCTGATTTATTCTGAAAATAGCAGATCTACAAGCTCACAGTGCGTCGCCACAGGGCACAGGCGCGTGTACTTTTGGTGCACGACACTGCCGTACGCCACATACAACACTTGTGCAGTGGAAAAAGCTTTGGGGGAGGTACAACAGAGGCTATGATTTATGATGCATACAGTTCCCCCGTATGCAGGCATTTGACGGCTACCTGCGAGTTTACAGCTGGGAGAGGGACTCGGGTCAACTCCCATGAGGATGGGAGAAGGAAAAAAAGGCCTCAGCTAAAAAAACTCAGCCCTTCCAATTTGCTGCCAGGCGACTTAACAAGCTGTTTTCATTAACCTGAGCAAAAGACTGTCTCACTGGAACCGTGCTCACATTATAAGCATTTACTGTTCTTTGCCTAATACACAGCCATTTGTGTGTTTTTTACGATTTCTGTAACATGTTTTGTGTCCGCATCAGTAACAGATCTACATACCGTTCAAAAAGTAATTTGAGATGAATCATATCTTATATAAATTCTTTGGCATATTTTCATCTGACCACTCAAGGCCTACTAATCTGTGTCTAAAATTATAGCAGTGGTCTACAACAGGGAGGGCTGCCAAATATTTGTGTGATTGTTAATTGGAACTTTTCTTTTGCTAACCACTTAAACCCTAGCATCCCTATTCTGCATGGAACATTAGCCAAATCTATCTTTGAAATCCAGCGCAGTGATAGTTCATTACAGACACGGAAGGCAGGAGGTTACTTCTAATTATCTCTCTCTGGACCCCCATTCATTCGCAAAAGTTAATTGATATATATACTCCCACTAATCAGTCTGTCTGTTTCTCATTTGCTGCAAGCTAACTCACTCACGCCCACAATACAATCAGGTGGTCCTTCTAAGCAGTGTTCACTCTACACGCCCACAATACAATCAGGTGGTCCTTCTAAGCAGTGTTCACTCTACACGCCCACAATACAATCAGGTGGTCCTTCTAAGCAGTGTTCACTCTACATGCCCACAATACAATCAGGTGGTCCTTCTAAGCAGTGTTCTACACGCCTTGCTGATAGGGACGTGCAGAGAGTGTTTAGAGAGGCAGGGGCTGAAATCCCGTAAGAGGCACGTTTGGACTAAACATAGTGAAAATAGCCGATCTACAAGCCGAGAGCTTGTAGATCGTCTATTTCCGGGGCGCAACCCAGCACTCTTTATCTACTGGAGATGCGGTGTACTAGCCTGGTTAATAAACCAGACCGAATCAGCCGTTGGCAAAAGAAAGTTGCCTACCAGCGGATTACGGTCTGGCGAGGCTCAGTAGCACGCCTCTTTCCTACAGCAGAGAACAGGTCGGACCAATCGGGACACGGTATGCAATATAGGCGGGCTTTGGTACAGTGACGTTCAATGCTTGAGACCTTTGACTGACAGTAGCTCTGACCAATTGCGTCAAAGAGAAAATGTTCCCCGGGAAATGAAATCCAAGTGGAGCCAGCCCAGACTGATATACCGCGACAGTGTTGTGTGATATTAGTCTGGCTTATTAGCCAGGCTAGCGGTGTACGACATGGATTTCGAAATTGTGTTCATTGCAAAAATGCTGCGTTCAAGATTCAAGTTCAGGGGACACGGGGGGAAAAAAGCTATTCTCCTGAACGCTGCCTTCCGGTATGGAGTGCCATTTGCATTTCTTTCACCATAGTAAATGCTGCATTTGTGGTATGGTTAAGGGCACTTTTTTCAGACGGGTAAAAGGGCAGGGGCTGAAGCCCCCTTTGATGTCTGTGCGTGCACGTCCCTGCTAGCTGACACAGGGCACGGTTGTTCAGATGTCAGCGTTCAAATTCCATCCGCCTCCGCCGCCTCCCTGTGGCATTTCGTTCTGTGGGTGATTCTGTGATTATAATGTGATTTATGGATTGTATTATGATCATGTGATACAGTATGTATCTGTGTGGTATATGGAATGCATGATTGAACGTTGTGTTGTTTATGTAATTAGTGTCTTTGTCTTATGCTCTGCTCTGGGGGTTGGTGTTGTAATATCAGATTCTGTGTCTACGTACACAGGTAATCTGTGATATCACATGAGCAGATCCACACCGCCAAAATAAATGCAATAGCTTTGCAATAAATGGTAATGGTCAATCCTGAGCTGGAGAGTCTTAATGAAAAACCGTAATCACTAAACACAATTTAATCAAGTGGTGGTCCCATTCTGTATAGGAACCCCTTTTGGTGTTTCAAGCATTACGTTATACTTTAGCTATTGAAAAATAGCAGATCTACAAGCTCGAGCTTGTAGATTTGCAATTTTTTTGAAAAATCATGAAAATGCGGCGCAAACCTTTTTGTATATATATTCTTTCAGAGCGAACGTTTTTAACTCAAATCTTTGCTTCTGGAAGGTCCCTGGAACAACATATTTTCAGATGGGTGTCGGCGGCCAAATACAGATAATTCTGGGGGTCCTTGACATGAAAAAGGTTGAGCACCACCACTGATATAGAAACATACCGGTAGGTTTTTCAGAAAACTGTCAGGATTTAGAAGGTATTTGTCGAATCGTCCTCAGGTCTAAATGGGTTAATCTCTCTCTAAGATTAAGGGATCCTTGGCATGAGAAACGTTTCCGGAAGATGTGCTGTTTTTCCCCAGCGTGCTCTGTCTGACTGCTGTGTGTGTGTGTGTGTGTGTGTGTGTGTGTGTGTGTGTGTGTGTGTGTGTGTGTGTGTGTGTGTCTGTCTGCAGGGTGCTGATGACATGGAGCAGAGGTGAGAACGAACCCACCACGGTTGGCCAGTCCCACTACTATACAGTACTCTCCACGCCCCGCTGTGTGTCACACTCACACCGTGATGGATGAAGCCACTCCTGCATGAGACCCCCCCGCTGTGACTCTCACTCTCCTCTGTCTGGTCATCCATCCATCTGTCGCCATGGTGACCCCGTAGAGAGGACTCTCTGCTATCTCGAACCCATGGTTACCATGGCGATGGTGTAGTAGAGCGACCCACCGCAGCACCACCCTCGCCATCGACTCCAATCTGTTACCATGGTGAAGCTATAGCGCGACGACCTGGGGCTGGGGGGGACGGGGGACGGGGGGTTGCTATGGCGACCTTGTAGCGAGACCAAGCCCAGCACGGTCCGTCTCCTGTGCAACTACAAACAGTGTGGCGTTCCATGGAGGTGTTCTTGTAGCACACATAGTCACCTTCCTCTTCCCTCCCCCCACCCCCTAGTCCTGGGAACATAGTCACCTTCCTCTTCCCTCCCCCCACCCCCTAGTCCTGGGAACATAGTCACCTTCCTCTTCCCTCCCACCACCCCCTAGTCCTGGGAACATAGTCACCTTCCACTTCCCTCCCCCCACCCCCTAGTCCTGGGAACATAGTCACCTTCCTCTTCCCTCCCCCCACCCCCTAGTCCTGGGAACATAGTCACCTTCCTCTTCCCTCCCCACACACCCTAGTCCTTCTGGGAACGCCTTCCTCTTCCCTCCCCACACCCCCTAGTCCTTCCTCTTCCCTCCCCACACCCCCTAGTCCTTCCTCTTCCCTCCCCACACACCCTAGTCCTTCTGGGAACGCCTTCCTCTTCCCTCCCCACACCCCCTAGTCCTTCCTCTTCCCTCCCCACACCCCCTAGTCCTTCCTCTTCCCTCCCCACACCCCCTAGTCCTTCTGGGAACAAACTGTCTGCCTGGCACCATGGTAGGGCTGGGCAATTAACCCCAAATATATAGAACCAATAACCGACTTAATCAATATCAACTAATAAACATAGGTGGGAAAAAAATCGAATACATGTTATATAATCGACTAAATGTATTAGTCTGATTGCCCCCGTAACCCTGCATCAGACTTCATTGTACAATGGTGCCGCATGGAAATAGCGAAAATAGCCGATCTACAAGTGTAGATCTGCTATTTTCACTTGAACAGTCGTCCATTAATCACCACCGCGTTCCGAAAAGTTTGAAATAATCGTGAGTGTGGATTTGAAGTCCCATCGGCCTGACGCCATGGGGACGTCCAGACTGTTCCGTATCTTCATGCTCCTGGGCTCTGCCTTCATGATCCTCCTGATCATCATTTACTGGGACGACGTCGGTGCCTCGCACCTCTACCTGCACACCCCCATCTCCCCCGGCCCCAAGACCCCACGCACCCCCCCTCCTCCTCCTCCTCCGCAGCACCATCCCCAGACCTCCAGGACGCCCTCGTTCCTGTCCGACATCGATGCCTTCGTCAACCAGTTCCTGGAGCCGGGGACTGGCGAGCCCACGGAGAACGCTCCCGCCGACGGCGCCAACCAGTCGGAGCGGGCCGAGGAGCGCTACGTGCCGCGGCGCGAGTGGAAGATCCACCTGACGCCGGTGGCAGCCGAGCTGCGCGATAGACAGGTTAGATTCTATCTTTAATATAGTCAATGAACACCCAGAGGGTTGCTCTAGGAAACATTTTTCTAAAATGAATGTGCAGTACACAAGCCCATAACTAACTGTGTTATTATTATTATTAGTAGTAGTATCTATCTATCTATCTATCTATCTATCTATCTATCTATCTATCTATCTATCTATCTATCTATCTATCTATCTATCTATCTATCTATCTATCTATCTTCATCAGGTTAAATATTTATAAAACCCACAGACTTAACCACTTTGAACCTGACATTCTTTTTGGGCATGGCGAAAACGATCAAAATGTTGTCAAAAGTAATTGAAAAAAAAACACACCCGTGTGAACTGAGTGGTGTAAGGTATTATATAGCCATATATATATCAGCTGTGGTCTGACGTAATGTCTGACGTAATGAAATCACACCCGTGTGAACTGAGTGACCATAGCAACCATGCTCATTTTTTTGGTACGAACAAACACGTGGACACGTAAACTAACAAAGCCAGTTGTTGGAGTGGTTTACACCACTCAAAAATATATCTACGCGCTCACATGTTATGAGCTTGTCGATCGGGTATTTTCGCTACTTTCGAGCAACACCGTCATTATGCTGAAGTAGTTCATTTATCATTTATAAAAAAACAGCGACGATTGTGTAAAGTTATGGACAGCTTCAGAGTTGAATTGTAGAAATAACTAAACCTTCCTGAATTGTACCGAATGGCCAGGAGCAGAGACGGCTTCTGCTTAAGGAGATGTGCAGCAGCGACGGCTTGGCCTTCCCTGGGAGGAACCGCTCGTTCGATGACATCCCCAACAAGGAACTGGATCACCTTATAGTGGACGACCGGCACGGCATCATCTACTGCTATGTTCCCAAGGTACCTTATAGGTACCTTATAGGTACCATCATCTACTGCTATGTTCCTAAGGTACCTTATAGGTACCATCATCTACTGCTATGTTCCTAAGGTACCTTATAGGTACCTTATAGGTACCTTATAGTGGACGACCGGCACGGCATCATCTACTGCTATGTTCCCAAGGTACCTTATAGGTACCTTATAGGTATCATCATCTACTGCTATGTTCCTAAGGTACCTTATAGGTACCTTATAGGTACCATCATCTACTGCTATGTTCCCAAGGTACCTTATAGGTACCTTATAGGTACCATCATCTACTGCTATGTTCCCAAGGTACCTTATAGGTACCTTATAGGTACCATCATCTACTGCTATGTTCCCAAGGTACCTTATAGGTACCTTATAGGTACCATCATCTACTGCTATGTTCCTAAGGTACCTTATAGGTACCATCATCTACTGCTATGTTCCTAAGGTACCTTATAGGTACCTTATAGGTACCATCATCTACTGCTATGTTCCCAAGGTACCTTATAGGTACCTTATAGGTACCATCATCTACTGCTATGTTCCTAAGGTACCTTATAGGTACCATCATCTACTGCTATGTTCCCATGGTACCTTATAGGTACCATCATCTACTGCTATGTTCCCATGGTACCTTATAGGTACCATCATCTACTGCTATGTTCCTAAGGTACCTTATAGGTACCTTATAGGTACCATCATCTACTGCTATGTTCCCAAGGTACCTTATAGGTACCTTATAGGTACCATCATCTACTGCGATGTTCCCAAGGTACCTTATAGGTACCTTATAGGTACCATCATCTACTGCTATGTTCCCAAGGTACCTTATAGGTACCTTATAGGTACCATCATCTACTGCTATGTTCCTAAGGTACCTTATAGGTACCATCATCTACTGCTATGTTCCCAAGGTACCTTATAGGTACCATCATCTACTGCTATGTTCCCAAGGTACCTTTATAGGTACCATCATCTACTGCTATGTTCCTAAGGTACCTTATAGGTACCATCATCTACTGCTATGTTCCCAAGGTACCTTATAGGTACCTTATAGGTACCTTATAGTGGACGACCGGCACGGCATCCTCTACTGCTATGTTCCCATGGTACCTTTTAGGTACCATCATATACTGCTATGTTCCCAAGGTACCTTATAGATACCTTATAGGTACCTTATAGGTACCTTATAGTGGACGACCGGCACGGCATCCTCTACTGCTATGTTCCCATGGTACCTTATAGGTACCTTATAGGTACCTTATAGTGGACGACCGGCACGGCATCATCTACTGCTATGTTCCCAAGGTACACCACACAGTACAGTAGCCCTGTTGATGGGGGAAGTTAATCTTGAAGATGGAGTGCCGTGACTTTTTGTACTTTTTCTGTTTTGTATGTGTCTATGGAGTTAACATTACTCTATTACCATGGTTCCCAAACTTTTTCATGTCAAGGACCCCCAACTTGACACCAATTAGCCCGCGGACCCCCATTTGTTGTGACTCGTGAGCTTGTAGAATAGTTGTGTTTGCCACACGACACCGCCAATAAATCAGCTGCCTGCTGTTAACTGACCACAGACACAGACACGGTGTGGGTACACATTGCACACCCATGCCTCGGAGCATACAGTTATATAAGCCTCGGAATCGGTAAGGCTTTTGACTTTAAGTTGCTCTGTATTAGAAAGCACACACGTTTAATCACACAATGTTACTTTAAATCGATTCAAAATGATAACGGGTCAAGCTGAAACGTGATTAATTTGGTAGTGAAGGCAGACAGTTTACAGGGAGAGTCTCGACGACCGAAAACAAGACAATGCATGGATTCCTCGTCTCTCGTGTTAAAGCTCCCTCTGCGTGACACATTTATCTCGTAGCCTCCCTTAATCTGATTTAAACCAAAAACAAAGCATCGCTTTGATTATTTCCTGTCAAGGATTGTTCCAACTTCTATCACAACCGCACAATGGAGCACATCGTTGGGGCGATGCGTCTCTCTTCCCCAGATAAGTCCCGGGCTTGTATGCACTAACATAGCCACGCGTGCCTCAGGGCTGCATGAGGCGGGGAGTGAAAAACAAACCAAACAAAAAAAAAACTCATCCTCCTGCAAGTAGCACCGGAGCGACCTCGTTAAATTTTAACTCTCACCTTTAATGTATTCTGAAAACATGCACAAAGTGCATAAAGACCTGCACACCGTCTGCACTTGCAATACGAACACTTTATTTAGGCAATGTTTCGGTCAAAGACCTTCTTCAGGCATCATATAGCTATATCTCTCATCTTAAGAAATTAGGTAGCATATGCATCCTAATAGGTTGCAATCTGGAGCCTTGTGCAGCTGCCATTTTGGGTGTGGGAATGAATGTAGCGACCATCTAGCACCTCCCGTCGTGATGGCCCACAATATAGACACAATCCTACACACATACAGCAATAATGATGACTGATTGTCTAAAAGATTCAGGTTTCCTTGGTGTGGTATTACACGTCTGTAACTTTGAGAGTGTAAAAGAATATGAAACCAAAACGGTTGGTACCATTCGTACACCACTGTCCCATTGTCTGTCCCCCCCCCCAGCGATTGAATTCACCACGCTATTATATATACTGTATACATATAGGCATCACTATCTTGCTCTCTCGTCTATTTTCTATAATAGGTACTGCAGCTTTCTCCGGAGGGACCCTTGTTTACACAAACATATATCATGCTTTGCAGGGCTAATTATCCGTGACTGGTTAGACGGCAAAGCATCTGGCTAGTTGATCACAGAGAAAGTAATTGGGTGTATGGATACTGTAGGCCCTGTTTTTAATGGGCCAAATAATGGCCTATAAATTACATTTTAATTGGACGTTGGACACCGTACCACTCCACAGCGTCTGTCTGACATCATGATAAAAACCGCTCCTGCGGGAGAACCCTGCTGTAAGTCTGTCTGTCCTTCCATCTATCACCATGGTGACCCCGTATAGAGAACTCTGCTGCCTTGAACCGGTTACCACGGCAACAGCATTCAACGGCCCCAGAGCCCCCTCGCCCACTCCAATCTGTTACCATGGTGACTCTATATAGTGCAAACTTAGGGGACTATTGTAATGGGTTGCCATGGGGACCCCTGTAGCGAGACCAAACCCAGTGTGCACCGTTGGTTCCAACAACCACAGCATTGTCCCGCCCGTGTGACTCTGTGACCTCAGTCAGCTATTGGCTCTTTTCGACTGCAATGGGTAAGCCAGAATCTTCCAGAAGTTACCGGAAACTTTTCCAGAACCTGTTGAAGTCCTGTGATGGTTCCATTAACCCATTAGAACCTGTTGAAGTCCTGTGATGGTTCCATTATGTTTCCATTAACCCATTAGAACCTGTTGAAGTCCTGTGATGGTTCCATTAACCCATTAGAACCTGTTGAAGTCCTGTGATGGTTCCATTATGGTTCCATTAACCCATTAGAACCTGTTGAAGTCCTGTGATGGTTCCATTAACCCATTAGAACCTGTTGAAGTCCTGTGATGGTTCCATTAACCCATTAGAACCTGTTGAAGTCCTGTGATGGTTCCATTAACCCATTAGAACCTGTTGAAGTCCTGTGATGGTTCCATTAACCCATTAGAACCTGTTGAAGTCCTGTGATGGTTCCATTATGTTTCCATTAACCCAATTATACCTGAGGCCGATTCTAAGAAAAAAAAACTCTTCTAAAATCATTCATGACAGTTTTCTGAGTGATTCTCAACCTTCTTCATGGCAAGGACCCCTCACCCTTTGTCAAGTCCGTGGTTCTGCCCCTCTTTGCACCCATTGGTTGCCATTTCGTGCTTGGACAAAAATCCTTTCTCTCCATCCACTACCATTGAAATAACAGGTTTTTCAGTTGCTTCGTATTGATATTCTGTGCATTCCATTCTTATTTTAAACTTGGTGTCAGTAAAAAGGAACATCACAGGTGCAGCATGGTGACTGGGCATATCATGTTTGTTTTTAGTTTTTTTCCAAAAATTATGTTTTAGCAAATTCAACATAAACCAGGGCGGAACAAGGCAGAAGAGCCTGCTGGTTAGTCAGTCAGGGACCAATCAAAAGGGTGACAAAGGGTGAATTGGCCCCAGACCCCAATCTCAAAAGATGTTGTCCCAGGGACCAACCCCAGAAGCAAAGATTTGAGTTAAAAATGTTCGCTCTGAAAGAATATATATTCAAAGATTTGCGCCACATTTTCACGATTTTTGAAAAATAGCAGATCTACAAGTGCCCCGCTACGAGCTTGTAGGTCTGCTATTTTGGGTTAAACCACCTCTGAAGGGGGAGGTACTACACAACCGCGTACAATCCGATCTACAAGCTCATAATGTGTGAGCTCTTAGATGGGCTATTTTAACAATCTTTTTTAGACGTTTTGGGGTTCTTAGAAGTCAGGGTTAGTACTACCTCCTGAGCAGGATTTTTTTTAAATAAAATTTGACAAATATGGGCATCTAAACTCTACATGCATGCAGGCACTAGCTTCACAAACTATTTAATGTATCACGGATGCAGGTTATGGCAACTTGCAATGTCATCTCTCATCAGGACAGGGGAAAACGATAAACAAGCTTACAGAGTTAAGTGGCACGTACACTCTCGCTGAGTCGGGATTCCCGTATGTGCATGATCTCGCGAGATTTCGTGAGCTCCATGCAAGTGGATGGAGCTCACGAAGTCTCGCGATATCTCGTGATAGACGAGACTTCGCGCTCTACGGCTGGAACACAGCAGCGGGGTTAATATGCAGTAATGTGTCATGCTACACATACTGTTGACATTATGAAGAGAGGATTTTCGAGCCATGGAAATAAGCGAATTAGCACTAAAACCCAGCACCCCATTCAGGGCTTATGGTGGGGGGTAGGGGAAATAGCCAATAATGCGTTTTTTGCACAAAATGACACCCCTGGACCACTTTGGTGCGGACCTAACAACTGCAGCGAAAGGTACGAAAGCCTTCTAGCATGGAATTCTCCTTTTTAAGCTGCGTTCAGACCTGAATATATATATTCACCTTGGTTCGTCTCGTTTTGTACCGCGGCAGGTCGCGCTGCGCCGCATTAACCCATTCTGGGCGTTTTTGGAGTTTTAAGCATTTATGTTATACTTTAGCTATTGAAAAATATCAGATCTACAAGCTCATTGCGCGGCACCGAGTGCCGCGCTACGAGCTTGTAGATCTGATATATTTTTGAAAAATCTTCTTTGCTTCTGGAGGGGTCCTTGGAACAACATATTTTCAGATGGGGGTCGGCGGCCAATTACATATAATATTTGGGGGTCCTTGACATGAAAATGTTAGAGAACCACTGACATAGATACATGGGTTTTTCAGAAAACCGTCATGATTTAGAAGGCATTTGTAGAATCGTCCTCGGGTCTAAATGGGTTAACCATCCAAGTCTGAACGCCACTTTTCTTTTTTTTTTAAAATTGTGGCTTTCACCTTTATTTTATTATTTGTTGTATGGAGGGACAGACAGTAGGCTGACAGGAAATGGGGAGAGCGATAGAGCGTCGCAGTCCCGCCTCCTACCCTGGACCAGGAAATGAAACCCAATGCATTATTCTCATAGACATTTCTTAAAGTATTTATTTAAAGACGGTTATGCCGCGGACAAAGCCAACTCGAGTCGTGACAACTCATGACAACACAAACAATATTTTGGACCAAACAAATAATTAGAAAGAAGAAAAAAACGGCAGGTTACAACACTTTTTTTGTTGTTTTTCTTCTTTGTAATTATTTGTTTGGTCCAAAATATTGTTTGTGTTGTCATGAGTTGTCACGACTCGAGTTGGCTTTGTCCGCGGCGTAACCGTCTTTAAATAAATACTTTAAGAAATGTCTATGAGAATAATGCATTGGGTTTCATTTCCTGGTCCAGGGTAGGAGGCGGGACTGCGACGCTCTATAGGGGGGATGACATGCCGTAAAGGCCGTCGGGATCGGGAGTCGAACCCGCGGCACACTGCCAGACTGGATTACCAGCCAAGGTGCCTGGACCGCTGAGCCACGGCCCAGGCCTGAACGCCACCGTTTACTCCTTTGCGTCTAGGTGGCGTGCAGTAACTGGAAGCGGGTCATGATGGTGCTGAGTGAGAGTCTCCTGCAGGAGGGGGTCCCCTACACGGACCCCCTGGCCATCCCCAGAGACCTGGTCCACAACAGCAGCATGCATTTCACCTTCAACAAGTTCTGGAAGCGCTACGGCAAGTTCTCACGCCACCTCATGAAGGTAAACGTCTATTATGACAGTTCTCACGCCACCTCATGAAGGTAAACGTCTATTATGACAGTTCTCACGCCACCTCATGAAGGTAAACGTCTATTATGACAAACGGTGTTGTTTTTGGCAGCACATTTTGGATTTTAGTTTTTAGTCGTTAGTCTCTTGAATAGTTTTCATTTAGTTTTAGTCACATTTTTGTCACGTGGAATGTTTTGTGTCTAGTTTAGTTTTAGTCGACTAAATATCATAAGATTTTAGTCGAACAAAATGTATTTTGGTGGGCCTTGATGCCGTCGTAATGTTTTTTTTTTCACTTGCTGAAAATAGCCGATCTACAAGCCCACAACGCGACGCAGTGCGACGTGTTGTAGATCGGCTATTTTTTCAGCATGCTAATTGTAAAATGACTTATACTGGATCTCTTGTCTAACATTTAAGTCTAGTTTTTATTTGTTGACGAAATTGTCAGTATTAGTTTTAGTCATCAGTTCAATTCATCAGTGAAAAAAGGTAGTTGACGAACATTTTTTGTCTTGGTTTTAGTCAACAAAATCAACACTGGTGACTAAAGCCCTTTCATAAAACCTGACCATTGTACGGCAACACAACGCAGTTCCGCAAAACGGATGGCTGGTCTAATGGCGTTGATAAAATAAAGAAATATCAATGTGTTACATTTATTAAATCTTATTTGAAGGAAGAATATGCTTCCGGAGCTTAATTTCATAACTAAGAAGAGCAGTACAGTAAATTGTAAATTTAATTTCAAACATTGCAATTTATTTTACCACAACATTGTGAGAATCTCATCTCTTTCACAAATCCTGTCACCCTCCCTCTCTCAATTGCATTTCCCTGTGACGTTAATTTCCTCAAAGGTGAAGCTAAAAAAGTACACAAAGTTCCTGTTTGTGCGGGACCCCTTCGTGCGCCTCATCTCCGCCTACCGCAACAAGTTCGAGCTGCGCAACGAGGACTTCTACCGGCGCTTCGCTCAGGTCATGCTGCGGCGCTACGCCAACCAGCCTACGCCGCCGGCCTCCGTGGACGCCGCGTTCGCCGCGGGGCTCCACCCGTCCTTCGCCCACTTCGTGCGGTACCTCCTGGACCCACAGACGGAGGGGGACATGCCGTTCAACGAGCACTGGCGGCAGGTGTACCGCCTCTGCCACCCCTGCCAGATCCAGTACGACTTCGTGGGCCACTTGGAGTCGGGCGAGGAGGACGCCGAGCAGCTCCTGCGTCAGCTGCGGGTGGACAACGTGGTGGAGTTCCCCACGTCGCACAGGAACCTCACGGCCAGCACCTGGCTGGCCGACTGGTTCGCCGCCGTGCCCCTCGAGGCCCGGAGGGAACTCTACGCGCTGTACGAGCCGGATTTCAGGCTCTTTGGTTACGACAGACCAGACTCCATCCTTAATGAATGACAAGCACTCCCCGGAGAGAAATGACGTCACGCCTCCCCATCCATGCCCAGAGGACGTCACGCCTCCCCATCCATGCCCAGAGGACGTCACGCCTCCCCATCCATGCCCAGAGGAAAGTGTGACAAACTGCTTTGTATGTGATTTGGGGGAAGAAGAAGAAAGGGAAAAAAAGATGGCACATTCTTACGGTCTTTGCACATGAAGTCCAAATGTTATACATTTCAACTAAGTGCAATGAAACAAATACAAGCTCATGTTTTGTAATTTACAGATTATTGTTAACTTTAAACCAACTTTTTTTCACATCGGTCAACAAGATTGTTAGTGGCTCAGAATCCTTGGATAACGGATATGACAAAAACGCATATATGAACATTTCAGACTTGGTGTTCAAAGACCTTTTACAGAGAGAGAGTGACATCACCCGTTGACATAGGCTTTGCAGTTGTGTGCTGTATTCTAGTCTAATCTAATCTAGTATTCAAAAGGAAACTCTACCGTGAGTATCTGCATTCCTGACTTTAATGTCATACAGAACCATGCCTGTAATTTGTGATGTCACAGGTTTTTTTCTTTTTGTTTTTTGTGTGGCCAACTGTGACGTTGCACAGGGCCTTAGTTTGTAGCTTGGAGTGTTCTTGAGAAATCTCTCCGATGTGATGTTGCAGAACCATTGTAGCCGTATGTGATGTCAAAATAGACCCCCACGCCTGTGGTTGCGATGCCGCTACTGACGCAGTCGGAACGGGGTCGAGGGACGTTGTTTTTAATTTTTAATTTTGGGGGCATTTGTTTTAACACCACGGTAGTGAGTTAGTTTTGAAAGGTAGTTGCATATATTTTAGTTAACTTATTTGAATGTGTTAGTGCAATGTTTATGTTAAGGTTAAGCATGTATAGGCCTAAGGGATTTACTATGCCCGACATTTCTTACATGTAAGTGTCAACAGTGGAAAGCCTCTCTCAGTAGAGGAAGAGGTCATTCTTCTATACCTCGTAATCAGATTTAGCATTTATAGTTGCGTAATAACATGCTACTCTCACTTAATGAACAAAGACCCAACCAAAAACCTTTTTGCTTCTTGGGTCATCAGTACATTACATTTCTGTTAGGATAAGTTTACTGTTACTACGTCAGTATAATGGTCAATGAGAACATTATAGCAGTTTGTTTTCTTTCCAACGCATGCCGTTTAAAGACAATTGCCATATTTAGCCTCAAGATATAAGTACCGTATGTAGTTCTAAGGGGGTTAGAGTCAGGGCAGATTCACACCATGGTCCTGTGGTGCGCACCACTCGGGTGGTCCCGTGGTGCGCACCACTCGGGTGGTCCCGTGGTGCGCACCACTCGGGTGGTCCCGTGGTGCGCACCACTCGGGGACCACATGGCAGATGTTGTGGCAGTTGTGAATGCCGCGTATATACCGTTCCCGGGAGCCGATCTCCCAACCGTTCCCGGGAGCCGATCGCCCAACCGTTCCCGGGACCTGCATGGAGGTAGTCTCGGTAACCGATTGAAGTGTACTCGGATACGGATCGATGCAAATGTGAAAGCATTGATTACAGTTGTAATGAAGTGTACTCGGGCTGCGGAAGAATCCAGGCCAACGTGAATCATGGCCAGCGGGGAACAGGCAACCGTATTCGGGAACGGATTGAATCAAACGGACTCAGTGTGAATCTGCCCTCAAGTCAGTTAGACTAGTGGCATTGCCTGGACTGGACTTAAGCACAAGATGAACTTCAAGGCTGATATCTGGAGAGCATACTGTAGCTATATTAGTCTCAACAAGGTCTTCAAAGGAGAATGAGGGAAAAAAGTTGAGTCTAACAACATTCCTTTGTTTACTGCAGATGAGTGAAAACTTAAAAGTGTCTATTTATGTGTTGGCATATAGACTTGTTTTTTTTATCCCCCAAAGGGAATATTTTGTTTATCATTATTCTCCATCCTCGTCCCATTGCTTCTAATATCGTGTTATAGTTTGGATATCATTTGTGTGATCGTTTGTGTGTACGGGTATCATTCATGACCTACCCATCGTGGCAGTGTTTTCAGAGGATCGTGGTTTCTCTCCTCCAGGTACCCTGGTTACCTTGGCGACAGTGTTTTTTCTGTAGTTATCAATGTCGTACGTATTGGGATGTGTAACCGTGACTAACGCAACACTCCCAGCTGTCCATAGAACCGTCTGCCGTGATTCAGTGTTTTGCAAGGATGAGATTTGCTGCTTCGGCCGAGCGTGTTAAATCATACCGTAGGCGGCAACTCAAAATGTATTGATTACGTGCATTGATGCTTCACTGCACAATATGCACAGATCACTCCATACGCCGAGGATGTCTTTAGGGGCCAGTTACAGTATAGTAGAGTAAGAACACACAATGTTAGTGCAATCATTAGGCCAGTATTAATGTCACAATAAGCGGAGTCTTGGGTCGATCAAGGTTTAGGTTCAGAATGAGTGGAGTGATGATTTGAAAGAGGCCAGAGCTTAGAATATTGCTCATATGCTAGATAGTCATAGTCATGGCTAGATATGTAGCAGTGGGAAGATAAGACAGTGCCTTTGGTTGCTAATGAGACAAAGTTTACACAGCAAAAACAAAATAGTATTTTTGTAAGAGAATTAAACTTTTCACTTTGATCACCATACAGTGTTTACGTATGATGTATGAACGAGGTGCAGTATATTTGATACGCCATTGTTCCATAATTGGGTCTCATGTACCATGTGTGGTTATTTTGTGAGACCTGGGGAAATAATAGGGATTTATTTACCAGTCTGGGACTCACCGGGGAATATGGTTTATATGACGAGATTCTCTGTGGACTTTTTTCAATATAAAGAGTTTCATTCCTATAATCCACAATTAGGGGGGGATTTACTTCTGGAGAAGAAGGGAATGTCCACGCACAATATACTGCTCTCCCATTTTTTTTATTTATTTAACCAACAATCTTGAACAACGTTTCGCCCTGTGTCGGGTTTCTGCATCAGGTTGGGAATTGCGCAGAGCTCCTGCTAGGGAATGATTCCTGATGCGAAAGTAAACCATTCGGTTCGGGGTTATTATTACTAGTTATGAGTCAATAATGTCATGTGAAGAATCTCTTCCCAAAAGGATGTGTTGCAATTCTGTAGTGAAACCTTTCATGTTATTAGTTTTGTTTTAGCATAGGGGATTCCGCCATGTACCGTACCTATGACTTTGCAATTTGACCGTGCACACTGACTGAACCTCTGTGTGAATTGTACTGTATGCAAATGCCGTGGATCAGTGATTCCCAATTCCATTGTTTATTTTACATTTTGAAAAACATTGGTTTTCATAGTTATATCGGATTTTAAAGCACCCTACGTTGGTTTCCATAGTTATATCGGATTTTAAAGCACCCTACGTTGGTTTCCGTTGATACAAGCCAATCGATGTATCATTCAAATTAACATCCTTTTGAACGCCGGCCAACACAATCTGACCTCTTAACCGTGGCCGCTTTCAAGATTTTCGAGTGGGCGAGGTTGGGAACCACTGCCATGGATCTCGATCTGTGCCACATTGTTGTATGTATGTATGTATGGTGTCCAGGAACTAGCCGATCTACAAGCTCAAAACGTGTCCCGCAGCGACACGTTTTGGGCTTGTAGATCTGCTATAGTTCCATTGTTACACTCCATTGTATCAGTGTTGCTTTCCCATTGCCTTTATGCTTTGTTTGATAGATTTTGTAAATGTGCGCAGTAGGCTGCCCTGCACATGAGATTGTTCTTTGACCCGTTACCCGTTACAAGCATAATGATTCACCAGGAATGGTCCCAAATCTATACCATGGTATAGATCTGGGACTCCCAAGAGCATCTCATTGACGAACAATAATGCACACGGCCGGTGGCAATTTAGCTTTCATTGTCAGGGGACATTTCTTGGATCATTTTTTTTACCACATACAGCAATGGTTCTCAAAGTGGAGTCCGGGGACCCCCAGGGGTCCTCGAGGCAGTTCCAGGGGGTCCCCGGCTAAATTATAGTTTGGAACCAAAATGGGCCCTTATGGGTCTGTAACTCTGAGAGTGTACAAATGGAACGAAATCAAAGTTAAATGAACATTGATTTTACAAGATAAATTGGGGTATTATGGGATAAATTGGGGTATGAGATAGAAATGCCATTAAATGGGGGTCCGTAGCCTATTGCATGTCAAACTGTGGGTCCTTGAAATTAAAACGAGTTGAGAATCACTGCTAGAGCCGTAAAAATCTTCTCTTATGGGGGGTCCCTGGCATATCTTTTCAAATGGGGGTCTGTGGGCTAATTAGTGTCAAGTTCTCATTCAAACTACATGTTTTTTCCATCACTGGTGAACCATTATGACTTGCACGTGTTCTCCCATCAGCAGATTATAATAGTAATACTTAGTGTCATGTTAGCAGGCATCACCAGCAGCACATCCACACAGAATGCCCTTCTATTGGCTTATGGTAGCATACATATTACCCCAGTGCCTATTGTTGTATTGATGGGAAAGCCAGCTTTGAGGTGATGTCGGGCCCTTATGGAGCTTTGAGGGGATGTCGGGCCCTTATGGATCAGCTTTGAGGTGATGTCGGGCCCTTATGGATCAGCTTTGAGGTGATGTCGGGCCCTTATGGATCAAGATCACAATACCAGTGTTGTCAATTCATGTCCAAGTGGCAAAGTCATTATAAGCCTGATTTATACTTTGTTGGTATAAATTAAACAAGTTAAATTAAACTGACATGAAACCAAATTAACCCTGATGTTAAGCCGACTGCATAGCGTAACTCTAATGTTAATGTGAGATAGAAATGTAAAAAAAATATATATAATATTGTGTTCATTAGTCCTTTGAAGATAAAACCAGATGTTGTGGCTTGGCCAGAAGCATCCAAGAATGGATGTTTGGAGAGTTAACAGATAAATTCAGAAGGGGATATCTGCTGTTTCATCCATTTCTCCTGTCATCGACAGGAAAATGTTGCTGGACAGGAACCATTAATTTATTGCAGTGTCATATTTCACAAGTATTATGGTGTAATGCTTCATTTGGTCATCATATGAAAGAAATAAAAGTTTACTGGGCATGACGGAAGATGTATTGCTCTTGCTCCATTGTCATTTTTTTTTATCCTTTGCTTCCTCTGTCCCCCTTACCTCTGCAGAATGCTGCACTCTGGTGGACAGAACACTACACTACACGTCATGTTTATCATTAGTCATCACAGTGCTAGCAACATAGTAGTACTAGTTAGGCCATATGCTTTACAATATACAGTATTTATTCATACTCAATTGCTTGTTCGTACTACATATTTACAATTTTACAAATAAAAAAAGAGACAAGAAAAACATCTGTCAGTACCTTCTGGCAAACTCGATTTAGTGCCAGTCATTGATATACCTGAGTAGCATGTCATTCCTCGAGCCTGGATTTACCATGGGAAAAACAATGGCACACCTAATCATATCGCATTCTACCGTCTCCTTTTCATTTCATTCAAAATATAAACTGTTACAGTCAACACACTATTGTAGCATTGGTTGCACCAGATAACTCCATTCTCTCTCGTCACTCTGTCTATATTGTTACTGTATATGGACAAAGGTTTTAGGTTTTATGCACCATACTGTACTACACTACGTGGCTCGTTACAGGCTACGTAATAGGAATGATAATGAGGGTTCTGTTGCATGATCTCATTATTGGGCTGACGCTGAACAAGCCCCAAGCGCACTTCTGGAAGACCTTGAATCTGATCCGTGTATTTAATTGTCAAAATTGAGAAACTATCCACTTTTGTTACTTATCATGCCCCCTAGGTTTGTGTTCATAATGAGAGTGGTTATAGTGGTATATTAATTTTGTTAACATTACTGATTTGATCCTGGTGATTTGAACTCCAATTGAATCCCCTCGCGTTCAGTATGCTGTTGAGGGGAAAATAACCCTCTGGCATGTGACTTTTACAGATAAAGCCCAAAGAAATGTTGATGAAATAATCTACTGATGGTTTTTTGTGTGTGTGTGTGTTGGAAGGGTCTTATCTCTCCCTTGGTTACATCACAGGAGATTTCTCAAGACCTGATCCGTGCTGACCACGGTTAAACGGTGCTTTATTCAAGCTGACACACACTTTGTCTGACTGAAAACTACACGGATCAAACACAGGGCTGCACTAAAACGAAAAGCCTGGCTGTCTTAAATTCTTAATTCTGAGCTCTCACGTTTCACGGGTTTTCAAGTTAATGAGAAGACTTTAATATCCTATAAACCCAACCCATCTCTAGACCAGTCAGACTGCATGAGTCACGACTTAAGACTTTATTTTTGGAGCCAATGAAAAGCCCTGTCATAAACAAATGTAATGCGGGGAGAATGATGTTTGCACTTGGAATTATAACTCGAGTCTTCTTGGAGGATAAAAGCTCTCCGCTATCATGTTAAATATTATAACTCGGTTGAACTGAGTCCAAAATATTATATAACACTTTTCTGAAAGATATTCTCAATATGTTTAATTCGTAACTGTGCAACATGGGATAATGTTTAGGACCAGCAGGTGATTCAAGCACTAAAGAAACAAAATTACCATATGGACAGAGAGCTCAGGTGGTCTGCTGCAGTGTTGTTTTTGGCAGCAAATTTAGTTTTAGTCATAGTCTCTTGAATAGTTTTCATTTTAGTTTTAGTCACATTTTAGTCACCTGGAATGTTTTAGTGTTAGTCTAGTTTTAGTCGACAAAAACAACACTGGTCTGCTGTCTTTTTCATTCCGAAACCATGACTCAGCAAACTCTAATCCCTGCAAATAGCCTCTCCCAACGCTTGACTCCCCAATGGATGTGCTCGTCTCTCCCTCCACTCACTCAGTAGTGTGGAAAGTAACTAAGATATAGACATTTTCTTAAGTACTGTGCTTAAGTACAATTTTGAGGTATTTGTCCTTTACTTGAGTATTTCCAATTTCCAATACTTTTACTTCTATACTCCACTACATCTCAGAGATCCAAATATTGTGCTTTTACTCCACTACATTTATTTTAAAACTTACTTACTTACTTTGTAGATTTTGATTATTATTACAAAACATGTCGTGATGCGACGCATTGTGAGCTTGCAGATCGGGCTATTTCCAAAAGATCTTTTAATACATTTGAAAACTTGAAATGGGACATTCTGCATGATGACTACTTTTAACTTTCGTACTTTTTTAAGTACATTTTGTGACGTCAATACTTTTGTAAACTTTTAGAGTCTCCTCACTCCGCGGTGGGTTTAATGAGGTAACTTTGAGAGTCTCCTCACTCCGCGGTGGGTTTAATGAGGTAACTTTGAGAGTCTCCTCACTCCGCGGTGGGTTTAATGAGGTAACTTTGAGAGTCTCCTCACTCCGCGGTGGGTTTAATGAGGTAACTTTTAGAGTCTCCTCACTCCGCGGTGGGTTTAATGAGGTAACTTTGAGAGTCTCCTCACTCCGCGGTGGGTTTAATGAGGTAACTTTTAGAGTCTCCTCACTCCGCGGTGGGTTTAATGAGGTAACTTTGAGAGTCTCCTCACTCCGCGGTGGCTTTAATGAGGTATCCGTTGAAGGTGATGTAGATGTCCACATCGTCGCTGTACACGGCGTTCTCCCTCTCCCGCTTGTACAGGCGCACCCAGACCTCGTCGTCCAGCGCCAGCGTCAGCATCAGGCTCTGGCTCTGCATGATGGAGCGCTCGCTGGGCTGCGCGTAGACGATGGCGCGCTCCTGGTCGTTCTGCATGATGTGCAGGTACGTCTCCTTGAAGTTCCACGTGTGGATGTTGACGTTGAAGAAGTAGATGCCCGGCGTGGCGCAGTAGAACCTCCCCTTGAACATGTTGAACTGGCCGTGGAGGTTGACGAACACCGTGTCGAACACCAGAGCCTGGTAGTACTCCAGGCTGTGGAGGGACTTGCGGCGGCCCACGGAGAAGGCGGAATGCTGGGTCTTGCAGGGGTCGCCCGGAGGGCCCGCCTGGCCGTCGGTGCCTTTGGGGCCCGCGGGCCCCGTGGAGCCCGCGGGGCCCTCCTCTCCGCCTTTACCCGGTGTCCCTCTGTCACCTCGGTCGCCCTTGTCACCTGTGACAGGAAACATAACATACTGTGTTGTGTGCAAAACTGCAGAAATGGACAAGAAATGTTTCTGCATGACAATAACAATGTAGAACATTTGTCTTGGACACATACAATACTGTTAACAAATGACACATTATGACACATTTTGCGGGGGTAAGTGGGGAACATGGAACCTGATGAACATTTTAGAACATGATGTCCCATTTTTTGTCTGTAATATTTTATGCTTTTTTTTTTACTTGCATGCTGTACAGCAGTTTGGTCAACTCTGGTCAACTCTGGTCAACTCTGGTCAACTCTGGTTGCCTTGACTTGACTTGAGATTGACCACATGAACCCTAGCTTCCCTATACTGGCCATGTCATAATGAACCCTAGCTTCCCTATACTGGCCATGTCATAATGAACCCTAGCTTCCCTATACTGGCCATGTCATAATGAACCCTAGCTTCCCTATACTGGCCATGTCATAATGAACCCTAGCTTCCCTATACTGACCATGTCATAATGAACCCTAGCTTCCCTATACTGGCCATGTCATAATGAACCCTAGCTTCCCTATACTGGCCATGTCATCATAGACAGACATTCAGCGAAAACCAGGCAAACATTCAGCAAAAATGACCCACAATCCATTTGACACACCAGAAGTATAGATGGTTTACGTTTTTTAATGGAAAAGGTCACAGGTTTGATCCCTGAAACAACAAAAGCAAGTCAATCTGAACGAGAGCGTCGGCTAAATGCCTAAAAGCAGGAGTCCTAAAACTCCACATAATAACATTCTATGGAATTTCGCTGTCTCCTCTAAAATTGTTTTCCATTTCAGCAAATGTTCCCTGTGGTTTACTTCTCAAATTCCTTTTCTCCACAATTTGACTTTTTTTCCCCTACATTATTCAGAAAACCACCAGTATGCTACACCGCTTCCCTGTACCCTCCCTGTCAGGCTCTCTATCTTGACTACCCTTGCCTTGCAGACACAAAAAGAAGCATGCCATTTGATAAATGTTATTTCTACTGCCACATAAGCACATTTGGGGCCAAATAAAACCTAACCTAAGAGAGGAGCAGACGCTTTAGCATCAGGAAGGGGGAGGGGGGGGGGGGGGAGTCTCAAAGTCTTGGCACCTGAACCTACTGCATTAGGAAAAATAAACAGCTCTGAGGAGAGTGCAACCCTCTAGGACCGCAGCGTTAGGTACTGAATCACACTGAATCCAATGAAGGCACAGCTCCAGCACCAATTTGTCTGTCAAGAATCCAGACCTCTCGTACTTTTTGTAAACCCATGTGGAAACGCAGACCTGACCTGACCTTTCATTTAAAGTTGTGATGGGACCTGAAAGCTGCCAAAAGTTTACTTTCCATCTGCAAGTGAAAACTATTTAGGATGCATGACCTAATATACTCCAAAGTGCCACTCCGTGGCTGTGACCATGATGTACTGCCAACAATAATATTCCAAAGATAACTTCCAGTAGTTTAAAAACAAGGCCACAAAAGCATTTGTTTCTTATATATGGGATAATGCTTTTTTATATGGCCTTCAAGGACTGACTATATGTTCAGACTAGCCATTGTTATACAATTTTCCATTCCAGCCCAATGCAATTACAATGATTTAATTTTTTTTAGGGCAATGAGTCTAAACGTCTGTGTGTGTCGTTTGTGTGTGTCATGAATGCTAACATTACGCAGCTATAAAACAAATGTATTTTATTATTATTTTTCCAAACAAAGTCGACTTTTCACTGCAAATAACAATCAAAACTTAATGAGGCATCAACTATATGAATAGTTTCAAAAATAACTACAAGTTCTGCTAGTGGCTCCTATAATTCCCCCTCCTAAACCATAGAAAGGTAGATGCCTCATTCCCCCTCCTAAACCATAGAAAGGTAGATGCCTCATTCCTCCTATAATTCCCCCTCCTAAACCATAGAATGGTAGATGCCTCATTCCCCCTCCTAAACCATAGAAAGGTAGATGCCTCATTCCCCCTCCTAAACCATAGAAAGGTAGATGCCTCATTCCTCCTATAATTCCCCCTCCTAAACCATAGAATGGTAGATGCCTCATTCCCCCTCCTAAACAATAGAAAGGTAGATGCCTCATTCCCCCTCCTAAACCATAGAAAGGTAGATGCCTCATTCCCCCTCCTAAACCATAGAAAGGTAGATGCCTAATTCCCCCTCCTAAACCATAGAAAGGTAGATGCCTCATTCTAAACCATAGAGAGGTAGATGCCTCATTCCCCCTCCTAAACCATAGAAAGGTAGAAGCCTCATTCGCTGCTGCAGCTCATTGGAGCGACCTGTCTTGTGACTCATGTCCCTTCCTTTCATTAGGTTCCTTGGCACCAACACGGACGTTTTCCCTCACTTGAGAGGTCAAACTTCTACCTTTCTATGTCTATGTCCTAAACTCCCCCCAGGTACTAGTATTGGATGGACAAATGTCACGGTAGCCTACCCAGTAAACGTATGTGCAAGTACACCGTTTAGCCTATGGGTGTCACTATAGGAAAGGGCATGGGGTCACCAAAATCATAAGGGTTCCGGTTCCTCCTTAAATCTGCCCATTTGATTATAAAAATGTGCAAAACTGTGGTTTTTGCCTAAGGTTAGCATTAGATTATAGGACATGGGCTCAACAAAATCAGTAGGGTTCATCCTCCAGATATCATGAATGCACTTTCATGTTTGGGTCCAGCCATACATACTGTAGCGTGTGAACCTTTTTGCCTGAGGCTGGTGCTAGTGGGGAAGGTCTTGGGGTCAGCTAAATCAGTACGGTTCATCCTCTGAGGCTGGTGCTAGGGGAAGGTCTTGGGGTCAGCTAAATCAGTATGGTTCATCCTCTGAGGCTGGTGCTAGTGGGGAAGGTCTTGGGGTCAGCTAAATCAGTATGGTTCATCCTCTGAGGCTGGTGCTAGTGGGGAAGGTCTTGGGGTCAGCTAAATCAGTATGGTTCATCCTCTGAGGCTGGTGCTAGTGGGGAAGGTCTTGGGGTCAGCTAAATCACTATGGTTCATCCTCTGAGGCTGGTGCTAGGGGAAGGTCTTGGGGTCAGCTAAATCAGTATGGTTCATCGTCTGAGGCTGGTGCTAGTGGGGAAGGTCTTGGGGTCAGCTAAATCAGTATGGTTCATCCTCTGAGGCTGGTGCTAGTGGGGAAGGTCTTGGGGTCAGCTAAATCAGTATGGTTCATCCTCTGAGGCTGGTGCTAGTGGGGAAGGTCTTGGGGTCAGCTAAATCACTATGGTTCATCCTTTGGGGAGCATGAAGATGAACAACACATCTCTAGGCAGCCCAGCCAGACCAAAGCCGTTTAATGGACAGGCGGACGGACGGACGGACTGACCTACAGCATAAGCACCTTTTCAATGTCACTGTGTTCACTCTGCTCCTACTAACTACTAACCTGACTCCGCCAGATGGGGCAGCAGAGAGTACACTGGGTTCCCCCCTCCTGCTCACATCTGGGAACTCTCAGGCAGACTTGATGCCCGGCCACAAAACGGCCTGGCCAATCAGCAGCAGCTATCCCGCCTCTAGCTGCTGCTGATTGGCCAGGCCGTTTTGTGGCCGGGCATCAAGTCTGCCTGAGAGTTCCCAGATGGGAGCAGGAGGGGGGACTCTCTGCTGCCCCATCTGGCGGAGTCAGGTTAACTAACTACGGGAAGCGCCATACATACATGCAGTACAATTCAACAGGGACGTGCAGAGAGTGTTAGAGAGGCAGGAGCTGAAATCCTGTAAGAGGGCACTTTTGGACAAAGATAGCGAAAATAGCAGATCTACAAGCTGTGACGCGTTGAGAGCTTGTAGATCAGCTATTTTCGGGGCGTAACCCATCCATCCATCTTCAACCGCTTATCCGTAGTCGGCTCCAACAAAGTGTTCCAGACTTCGCTCTCCAGAGCAACATTAGTGACTTCCTCCTGGGGGATCCCGAGACGTTCCAAGGCCAGTGAGTTGATGTGTTTCCTCCAACTGCGCCTTGGTCTGGCCCGGGGTCTCCTCCCAGTGGGACGTAACCCAGCACTCTTTATCTACTGGAGATGTGGTGTACGACATGGATTTCGAAACAGTTCAACGCAAATTGCTCAGGAGACTTCGGGAAAAAGCTATTCTCCTGAATGCTAGACGGGTAAAAAGGGCACAGGGCTTTAAGCCCCCTTTGACGTCTATGTATGCACATGCCTGCAATACAATACCTTTGAGGATGGTCATGTTGATGAAGGTGCGGACCTCGGGCATCTGGCTGAGGCCTGCCTTGGGTGCCTGGGCTCCGCTGCCCTCTGCTGGCTCCATGTGGTCACAGCAGCGTCTGCAGGCGGCTGGGGCCTTGCCAGGGGGAGGCACTGAATCCACCAGGGAGGGTGAGAGCGAGAGAAGGACAGGGAGCAGGAGGAGGAGCATTACGTCAGCCAACATGGCTGCACCTGTGAAGAGAAAACAGTCAGAACAAGAGAGGAAATGGCAAAGCAGACAGCCCCCTCAGGGGAGGCTGACATGATTTGCACCTGTCACGCTTCGAAATTCACACAACCGCCATAACACAGTAAAACTCAAAGTGTTTATTTCACTCACGGTCTGTCAGGCTGAAAATGATGTTTGAACACAGAGTATATATGCCCCAATTATTGTAGTTTCTTCTGGGTAACAGATCAGGTAAATACCTATGGTATAAATGTTTTACAACAACCCTGCATGTATTAGCAGTTCACAAGCACTATCATAATAGATATTAAGCCACAACAAAACCGTCCATGATCTATGCAAGTTGACTGATTGAGGGCAATCACTTAAGACAGGTAGAATCTGGGGGAGAGCGTCCAATGGATTGAATTCATGTCTCTTTACTCCACTACCATTCAGAAATGACCAGAGATGGACACTTGGTCGTAGAGCAATACAGCTGCATTGCTATGAATGTATAGCTGGTGCTGCCTATAGAAACCTGTATAGGCACTCCTAAAACCCACTGTCCAGAAAAAGAAAAAAAATCCCTGTTCTATCAGCTGTAGTTCAACAGAGACATACTGTAATCAAGGATTAATTTAGACCTTGGATTTCCCCAGCCAGGACCACCACCACGGTAAAGAACCGCAATCAAACACGATCCGTCCACACTCCACAGTGCTTTCCAGTTTACTCACGGACGCAGGCAGGCACAGAACAGGGCCAGGGTGGATTAACGTAACAGGTGCACCTAGTTTGTCTTTGTTGTGACTAATTCTGGCCTGTGGCCTGGCCTGACTCACAGCTACAGTGGAGCAACATCTGTAAGCAGCTATGGAGTAGAGATGTGACGTTCGTGAACGAGTCGGATCATTTGAACGGCTCTTTGAAAGGAACGATGGGATCCGGTTCACAGTAGGGAGCCGTTCCTTTTTAGAGGAGGAGGGGGGCAGGGGGGTTTCAACCAGGGCCGGTCATGAGCAAGCTGGCGCCCTAAGCAGGATACACTGGGGAGGCACTGGGGGGACACTGGGGAGGGACTGGGGGGGACACTGGGCACTGGGGAGACACTGGGGAGTGGGGAGTCACTAGGGAGGCCCTGGGGGGTCACCCCCCCCCCCCCCCCCCCACCCATCGGGAACGTCGTTCAAAAGAGCCAGTCTTTTGAACGACTCTTTGAAAGGAACGGATCCCAGAGATCCGGCTCCCTTCAAAGAGCCATAAATCCCATCTCTACTATGGAGGATATTAAATATAGCTGTACCTGAAAGGCATAAATGTTGAGGAAAAAGGAAATTGCTTGCAGTTTATAATGAGGCAGGGTAATAGAATAAAACAAAATATACAAAGGTTTCTCCTTTTGGATATATTCTGAAGGCCACACACATTTCCACAGTACAGCAGACTGTTTTGGGGTTTTTTTTTCAGATTTTGTGTACAACAATATGTTGCTGAAACAGGATGTGAATGTGAAGAGTTAAAACGAGGAGGGGGTGAGTGAAGTCATCTGGGAATATCCCTCTTTATTGCTCTTGTGTGTCCCTAACCACAGAAATGGGAAGAAGGAAGAAAAAACCCAATATGGGTGTTTGGTCAATGAGGTCATGGTAAATTAACTGCAGGAGAAATACAATAATTCACATTCCGTGAAGTGATTAAATTATACACATAACCTACCAGTGGTTAATTTTATTTATTTAAGGATCCTGTACTAGTTTTAATTTTTACATTTTTTTGGTGATGGAGGACTTTACAAACAGGACAGAACAGTAGGATTGAGTGAACAGCTAGCTACGCGTCAGTAGGTGTAGAATGAACAGGACAGACAGTAGGATTGAGTGAACAGCTTGCTACGCGTCAGTAGGTGTAGAATGAACAGGACAGACTGTAGGATTGAGTGAACAGCTAGCTACGCGTCAGTAGGTGTAGAATGAACAGGACAGACAGTAGGATTGAGTGAACAGCTAGCTACGTGTCAGTAGGTGTAGAATGAACAGGACAGACAGTAGGATTGAGTGAACAGCTAGCTACGCGTCAGTAGGTGTAGAATGAACAGGACAGACAGTAGGATTGAGTGAACAGCTAGCTACGCGTCAGTAGGTGTAGAATGAACAGGACAGACTGTAGGATTGAGTGAACAGCTAGCTACGCGTCAGTAGGTGTAGAATGAACAGGACAGACTGTAGGATTGAGTGAACAGCTTGCTACGCGTCAGTAGGTGTAGAATGAACAGGACAGACTGTAGGATTGAGTGAACAGCTTGCTACGCGTCAGTAGGTGTAGAATGACAAGCAAAGCAAAGACGATTTCAGTGTTGTGCCATTTACGGATTAACACAGTTTAAAAACACTGTGACAGAGGCAACAGCTCCGATACAAACACAGACACTGTCCATTTCAGTGTTGTTTTTGGCAGCACATTTTTATTTTAGTTTTAGTCATAGTCTCTTGAATAGTTTTCCATTTAGTTTTAGTCACATTTTAGTCACCCGGAATGTTTTAGTGTTAGTCTAGTTTTAGTTGAAAAAATAAATATATAAATATCATAAGATTTTAATCGACTACATCTACAGTTGATTTAGTGGGCTGAAATGTATTTTGGTGGGCCTTGATGCTGTCGTAATGACATGTTTTTACACTAGTTTTCATTTAGTTTTCTTGAGTGAAAAAAGGTATTCGACGAACATTTTTCGTCATAGTTTTAGTCGACGAAAACAACACTGGTCCATTTCCCCCAGCTGGTAGGCTACATACTAATTACTGTATAACCCCCAGACTACACCATCAGCTCCATAATACAGACCAGTGGCACATATTCTCCATCTCTAATACCCCCTTCATATCAGGAGCAACAGGGACGTGCACACATAGACATCAAAGGGGGGCTTCAGCCCCTGCCCTTTTACCCGTCTGTAAAACAACTGGCCTTTCCAGACCACGACTGCAGCTCCAGTAGCATCTCCAGTAGCTAAAGAGTGCTGGGTTGCGCCCCGAAAATAGCTATTTTTGTCCAAAAGTGCCCTCTTACGGGATTTCAGCCCCTGCCCCTCTAACACTCTCTGCACGTCCCTGAAGAGCTACATCTACAGACATTCAATTAACAGTTACAAACACTAATGACACAATACAAATCAAAACATATGTCTAATCCGCTAACGAAATACCAAACAAACCCGTTTCTTGGATATTTTAAGATGAGATACCTTGTTTGTTTGCGTCAGTAAAGAGTAGCAGACCTCCAAGAATGGATCGCTGCGCACATCGTAACTCAATAACCCAAATAAACGTAATGTACTATAGCATTAGCATGTCTTGTCAACAGTCAATGTGTATGTCTGTTTTTCACCTTAGTGAGAGATTTGTTCTTATAGCTCCCTCACAGACCCCCAGTTTGATTTGCATTTGATAAAAATGTAATGAAATAAATCTTTCTCCAGGACCCCGATCTACACTATTAAAATCCTAACACAGAGAGTGTATAGTATACTAATACATTTCTTCACTCTCTTCATAGACCCGTAACTCCTCAAGTAGCCCTGGGGGTCCCCAGACGCCCTGGGGGTCCCCAGACGCCAGCTTGAGAACCACTGACGCATACCATACTACTCCATTTTCAACATCTGTTAACACCACAGAAGTCAAATAAGGTGACATTTCAGGGTGTTGACAGTCTTTGGTTCACACCGACCAAAAGATTGTTGAATTTCACACTCCATTGCAAAAACACGTGTATACGAATGGAATGTTGTCCTTTAGTATCTATGCACTGTATGCAGATGCCCAAATTGCCCTTGAAGTCAATTCCCCAAACAATGGGGAAAAGGGAAGTGTGGAGGAATCTGGGAGCCTGAGCCAGATAAAACATTTACTAGCCCTAAGAAAGGAGAGAAGAGCCCAGTGTGATGGAAACACCGCTGAGGGGAATGAGTTCTTCAAGCTGATGTCTATGGCCTGGCTGTCCAATCACAGCTGCATAGGCCGTGTAACCACATGAACCTACTCTGGGCAGTGTTGCCATGTCGGCTTATTATAAGCGACTTTGGGCTTCTTTTTCTGTAAAGTTGCTTGTAAAGTAAGTAAAGTAAGTTTTTTTTTGGCTTGTTTCTAAAGTGTAGTTGCTTATTTAGGCTTGTTTTCTAATGTTGTTTAAACCAGTTACTGACAAACTGGACTACCAGCCTGCCCAGACGGCTACGCCAGCCACCCTGGGCCACAAATACATTAATCTGACCTTGACATAGAAATGTGTGAGAATCAGTGTGGCGGGTTCGACTCCCGGCACACTGGTAGATCCAGCCAATGCTTGTCGCATTGGCCGGATCTACCATATGGGCACTTTGGGCACGTGGCCCTAAAAAAAAGCTTAAAGCTCCACAGAAAGTTTCCCTGCTAATCCGAATCAAATAAATGGTGTCTAAAGATTAGTGTTTTATTGTTGGTGAGAAGGGCAGCTGAAAAGTGCAATTGTGTGTAATTGCGCTAGATTGGCTGTCACTCTGGGGGGGGTAGGCGACCGGAAATAGGCCAATATAACAGCATAAAACTGCCCCAAAACGGCTCCAAAACAGCAAAAATGTTGCGCGTGCGTTAAGGAGGGCCCTTCGAGCTTCAATGCCCAGGGGCCCTCAGAGGTGTTAATCCGGCCCTGCGCATTGCGACTCGTTGTGAGCTTGTAGATCAGCTTGTAGAAGGATGGTGAGAGAAGAAAAAGAGTAAGAGCGAGAAATGGATGTGTGTGTGTGTGTGTGTGTGTGTGTGTGTGTGTGTGTGTGTGTGTGTGTGTGTGTGTGTGTGTGTGTGTGTGTGTGTGTGTGTGTGTGTGTGTGTGTGTGTGTGTGTGTGTGTGTGTGTGTGTGTGTGTGTGTGTGTGCGTGCGATAGATCTGCTTTCAAATAGCCTATATAGCCTGGCTTCTTTGGGGCTTGTTTTCATAGACCCATGGTCGCTTGTTTCTCTGACACAATCTGGCAACAGTGATTCTGGGGCGAACATGTGGTAACCTCTCTCCGTCAGGAGAGGACATAAAACGTATGGACTGTCACTGTATCCAGTGTCTAACCCTGTTACAATGACAGAACCCACGGGCCTATAAAAGGCCCACTAAAACTAGCAGCCATGTCATCCAAAAACACAGACGTACAGAAGATTACAAGAATATACTATCAGCGGTGAAAAGGATAATAAATCACTCGTAGAATTACCCTTCAACTATATGCCATACTTTAAGCCACTTAGCGCATAAAGTTTAGACACCACAGAGCAGTGGTGCCAAGGGTCTGACTTCTGAAGAGTCGATTCCAAAGAAAACCAGGCCGAGTGCCTGTAGGATTTATTTTTTGCTCTGGATTTACACTTCAACTAAAATCGAAGTCTCCCCTCATATCAATGTTTTATTAACCAGTACTAGACTGTGATTTTCCCAACTATTCATCTTGGGAGGGGGTTGAGCTTTTATGAATTGGGGGCAGGTATAAATAAGATTTATCTTCTTCCTGCTCCTTTTCTTTTCTGGTATGGAATATGTAAAAAAATAAGTACAAAGTAAAATGAATATAATCATGTAAAACCATAACTGAAATTAAATAAATAAATATGATATGATATGATATGATATGAATTGTTAAAGAGGAAGCATGCATGCACTATTCTGTATATTGTGGAATAAATATGTGTCCCAAAGTGGGGTCCAGGGACCCTCATGCGTCCTTGAGGGAGTTCCAGGGGGTCCCCCAGCTAAATGATAGTTTGGAACTAAATTGACTAAATGTGTCTGTAACTCTGAGAGTGTACAAATGGAACCAAATGGACCCTAACGGGTCCATTACTCTCAGAGTAAAAATATCATTGATTTTACATTATAAATTGGGGGTCCCAGAGATAGAAATGCCATTAAATGGGGGTCCGTAGACTAATGCATGTCAAACTGGGGGTCCTTGAAATTAAACGGGGTGAGAATCACTGCTAGAGCCGTCAACATCTTCTCTTATGGGGGTCCCTGCTGGCATGTCTTTTCAAATGGGGGGTCAAGGGTAATTCGTGTCAATTTGGGGGTCCTTGACATGAAAAGGTTTGGGAACCACTGTCTTAGACTGTTAATTAAACCCTTACTGTATTCATTGTCATGTGAAACATTACATTACATACATTACAGTCATTTAGCAGACGCTTTTATCCAAAGCGACTTACAATAAGTGTATTCAACATAGGTAGGGAACAAAAACTACTAATCACCAGAAGTCTTTAGTGCATTTTAGTGCAAACAAGGAGCTGTCTTTGACAAACATTGACGTGAGCATGTTGTTCACACTTGGCCTTCTGATTAAGCTCTGAAAATCTGAAAGGTATAGAATGAAGATGCCAAGTGACTGCATGCTGGTATTTATTCTTTTGGCTTGACTGAAGATGGTCTGTATATGACACAAGTTCCCCTCTTATAGCTATTTGTATAACTATGCCCTGTTTTAGCAGCTTGACTGAAGATGGTCTGTATATGACACAAGTTCCCCTCTTATAGCTATTTGTATAACTATGCCCTGTTTTAGCAGCTTGACTGAAGATGGTCTCTATGACACAAGTTCCCCTCTTATAGCTATTTGTATAACTATGCCCCGTTTTAGCAGAGAAGTACTTGACCCGTGTGTTTAATGTAGGCCTATACATCTCCCTGCTCACATTCTATTTTAGAACTAAGTCTCTCTGACTCCCAGAATTCCTCAACAATACTGTCAGGATACACAGAAGAATAATACTGTATTGCACTGTGTATAATGTTATGTTATGTTATATTGTATGTTATCTTATCTATACCATAGTTGTGCAGAATGTGCACAGAAGGCTATAGGGGAAACAGGTAGGCTATGTATTAAGTTCAATATGAATGTACAGCTGTTCAGTATAAACACACCCAGGCCAGGACACATTGTTTGATTTACAGTAGGCCCACATGTCCTCAGAGAGTAGCCAGACAGCAGCCTGTATATAGCCAGTGCTAACATAAGCAAGCCTATCAGAGATTGACAGGCCGGTGTTGTGGTGATTGAATGTGTGGTACCGGTACAGTAATGCCTGTGGTATTCAAGTTGATTTAGCTGCATGAAGGCACTCACTGCATGGTTGTGTGTGTGTGTGTGTGTGTGTGTGTGTGTGTGTGTGTGTGTGTGTGTGCTTACGTGTGCGCATGTGTTTGTGTGTGAGAGAGAGTGAGTGAGTGAGTGCGGTAGTTGTTCAATCAAGACACTATTTTGTCTTTCTAGTGGAAATCAGTAACTGCTGTTCCTGTTGTTTGTTCTGATAGGCTTAGCAGAATTAGGAGATCAATTATATGAATATGGTTGAAAATTGGTTCTTTTGATTTTCGAATAAATAGTTGGACTCAAACTGGAAAAACACTGATGCATTTTTTTTAACCCCAAACCCTTGTAATCTGTAAAATACCCTTTTATGTCAAAAAAACCCAAAACCCTTATAATCTGTAAAATAGCTTAATTTGATGATAAGTAGGCTAAGGCAAAACTCTTGAAGACGTTTAGTCAGACAAATTAAACTGGTGCTCATTAAAATTGTGATTTAAAAAGCACATGCACATCATTTGCTATTTGAAAAATCTGTGCAACTTGAAGATTTCCAGACTGAGAGATAACGCTCATTCACACATGTGTGTGTGTAGGCTATCATGAATGAGCTGAGTGACATCTACTATTGTGCCCTTGAGCAACACAGAGACAGACTATATATTATATATTTCGTCGCACGCCGGTGTCGTTCGTCGAAAATAGCCGACTCAAGCCGAGCAAGAGCGACGCCGGGCGCGCAACTACTGCGAGCGTCTGCTCAAGAGATCAGAGCAGGAGCTGGTCTACTGGTCCCTGCATAGATAATAAGGTAAAACAAACAAAACAAAACAAACTAAACCATAATCAATAATGCATTCAGACAGAGTGCACTAGCAGTGGTCTTGTTGTGGTCATAATTAGCCTAACCCCTATCGTCTGGTGTGGAACACTAACAACGCCAATTATCAATCATTATAATGCCGGTGTGTGACTGACTACCGTGCGTTCATGCATTTGCATCGGTGCAAGAACTATTTTAAACGGCAATTAAAGAGATTTACGATGGAATTATAACCTCACCTTGTTCACGACCTTGCAACCACTTCAGACGGTTGATGCGCATAGTTTGGAAGAAAATTCCTGAGTCAGCGCCTCTCTCTCTCTCTCTCTCTGTCTGTCTGTCTCTCCCTCCCCCACTCTCCCACTTGCTTTGTGCAGCTAATAGGCCTATTCGTAGGCTACTGTAAGTGTGCTCGTGCATGCGTAAATTGTATCCCTTTGACCGTAACGTTTTCTCAATAAATCATTTCATCAAGACAAAATCTCTCAACTTATTCCCAAACACAAAAGTAACATTGTCAAACAACTCAGTCAGTTGGCTCAGTCCATTCAGTTTCCAGCAGACCCGGCCTGCCTTGGAAGGAAATGCTGGCAGCAAAAACGTTCCCATTAATGTGTCCCTGAAACCTTACTGTAGTGTAGCATGACATTTATACTTTTATACAGGGTCATTGAAAGGAGATAAAGTCGTAAAACAGAAATTCACAGTGAGTCAGAGCTCCTTGTAAAATGAAAGACCACTCACAGTGGACTGGAACATGTCATCTAATCTGTAGACGTGACTTTTGAGAACTGTTATTGTGGAAACGTGGCCTAATTTCTACTACATTCTAAATTATTTTACTCTCCAAGCATGTATCCTCAAAATGCACTCACAACAGAGAGAGAGAGAGAGAGAGAGAGAGAGAGAGAGAGAGAGAGACAGAGGGGGGGGGGGGGGGGGTCTACAAACAACAAACAATAAGGTCATGTTCTGGTTGGAGGGTCTGTGAAATACACATACTAATGGTCACTGCCCCCTCCAGTAATGTATTTCCGCTCAGCTGGATTCCTCTCTTCCATCCTTCATGTCACCCATATGGATTCCTCTCTTCCATCCTTCATGTCACCCATATCGCAGCCGCAGAGATAGAGGAATTATGAGGCTAGACTAGGGTCAAGTAATGGGAGAGAGAGAGAGAGAGAGAGAGAGAGAGAGAAAAGAGAGAGAGAGAGAGAGAGAGAAGAGAGAGAGAGAGAGAGAGGGATGGTGAGAGAAGAAAAAGAGTAAGAGAAGTGTGTGTGTGTGTGTGTGTGTGTGTGTGTGTGTGTGTGTGTGTGTGTGTGTGTGTGTGTGTGTGTGTGTGTGTGTGGGGGGGGGGGGGGGGGGTGTAGTAGAGTAGGTAAAGAAAGAGAGATATGGAACATTTGTAGTGGAAATTACCTACTACTCAGAATTATAATCAGCTTTATGTTACGTCACAGTTTAACAGGTAAAATAGCGGGTGAAATTTGCTTTTGTGCGTAGGTTCCCATCGTCATTTTTTCCAAGGAAAACAAAGACAAGGAAGAGGTGTGTGCGTGCGTGCGTGCGTGCCTGCCTGCCTGCCTGCGTGTGTGCGTGCGTGCGTGTGCTTTTGCCACAAAAAGTACAAGTACAAGTTTCCTTCTATGTAGTTCTTAGATATTTACAAGATTTTGCCACAAACCAAAGGGTCTCTTAGCTTTTTACACAAAGAAACATATTAACACATAGTACCTGAGATATATCAGGTGCGTGAGCATACTGTGGTGGAAAATAGGCCACAAGCAGGTGTTCTGCTTGGACTTCCATTACCAGGAAAATAAATGTGTTATTCCACTTCATATTTGTTTAGTATTGTAGAGCAGTGGTTCCCAAACATTTTCATGTCAAGGACCCCTAAATTGACACCAATGAGCCCGCGGACCCCCATTTGAAAAACAATATGCCAGGGACCCCCATAAGAGAAGATTTTGACGGCTCTAGCAGTGATTCTCAACCCGTTTAATTTCAAGGACCCCCAGTTTGACATGCATATTAGTCTACAGACCCCCATTTAATGTCATTTCTATCTCTGGGACCCCCAATTTATGTTGTAAAATCAATGTTAATGTAACTCTGAGAGTGTACAAATGGAACCAAATGGACCCGTTAGGTTCCATTTGGTTCCATTTGTACACTCTCAGAGTTACAGACTCATAAGGGTCCATTTGGATCCACACTATCATTTAGCTGGGGACCCCCTGGAACTCCCTCAAGGACCCCTGGGGGTCCTCGGACCCCACTTTGGGAACCACTGTTGTAGAGTAAGAGAGTCTGATAATGGAGAGGGAACCCAGTGTACAAGCTAGAGGGGCAGACAGATAATGGAGAGGGAACCCAGTGTACAAGCTAGAGGGGAAGACAGCTAATGGAGAGGGAACCCAGTGTACAAGCTAGAGGGGAAGACAGATAATGGAGAGGGAACCCAGTGTACAAGCTAGAGGGGAAGACAGCTAATGGAGAGGGAACCCAGTGTACAAGCTAGAGGAGAAGACAGATAATGGAGAGGGAACCCAGTGTACAAGCTAGAGGGGAAGACAGCTAATGGAGAGGGAACCCAGTGTACAAGCTAGAGGAGAAGACTGATAATGGAGAGGGAACCCAGTGTACAAGCTAGAGGGGAAGACAGATATCGTTGCCGTCGGCCAGAAAACCTCACATCTCCAGTTTTCCAACTTTCTATATGCTTTCTCATAAATGAATGGCCTAGACTCGAGTGTCGCACCAAAGTAGTGAAATAGCACATCTACAAGCTCACATGTCGTGATGCAACGCGTTGTGAGCTGGTAGATCAGCTATTTTCACTAGTTTAAAATGTTTTAAAATAATGATAAAAAAGTAACAGTTTTGGACATATGAGGTTTCCGCCAAACGGCAGCGATGAGACTGGGTGAGAGGCTGAGGAGAGCGAAAGGAGGGAAGAATACAGAAGAATGTAGGAGAAAGTGTGCTGATAACTCTCAGTTGTACTCTGAATAATTCCGTTTTGAATTAACACTCAGGATTTTGCAGAGAGAGAGAGAGGGAGAGAGAGAGATGTACAATTTTCATAATTTCGTAAAATATAGTCTCATCCCTCTAAGTTGCAATGTAACACAGCTCTGTTTACACTTTTATTTATTCCCATTCATGTTTAATTGTACATAGTATACACATTGTATTGGTTTGATTGTTTCGGTCCACTTCTGCGTTAGAGAGAGAGAGAGAGAGAGAGAGAGAGAGAGAGAGAGAGAGAGAGAGAGAGAGAGAGAGGCTGCACCCCTCCTTATGTTGTGAACTTGTGGGCTGTGAGGGGAGCTAGTGCTGCAGGGAGAAATGGGAGCAGTCATGTTGGATACAGTTTGTTAGCACAATTAAGGGCACAATGCAACTTGGACCTACTGCTTGTATCACAGAAAGGTTGTTAACCCTGTGGGGGAATTTAGTTTTAGCGTGACCTTCCACAAGCTGATGGCTGTTGGGATGGTCATGATGAGTGCTCAGAGGGGCAGAGGGGAGCTGTTAGGCAGAAGGTCGACTATACTGTATATCAAAGTGTCACTGACTTAACCAGACAGCCATCTTTAATACCGTAATATACGTTCATTACTTAAGTGAATATCTGTGTATGATTGCATGCACTGCCCCCACACCCCCCAACCAGGGGGTCTGGGGGCCCTCCCCCATAAACTTTTGAACACAGTACTAGTAACTAGCAGATGAGAGCGCAGTCTTCCACAGTGGGAGCTGGCCAGCCTTGGCATGTGCACTGATACTCTAGTCGAAGCGGGAACATTATTTATGACTTCTACAAGGTTCTAATATTGTATACCGGTAGGCCTATAGATTATCCAACTGAGGGCCGCACACCAGCTCCAACGGTATTTTTGTATTCAGCTATAGTGTAGATTTTCGTCTTACACAAACATTAATTTAGACAAACATTGACAATGAATGGAGAATTTACGTCATATGTGGACGAGCAAATCGGCTATTTTTGTCCTACATAAAGATTACATTCCCATTGACAATGAATGGATGATGTTTGATGTACGATGATAAGAGTGCCCCTCGCTTCACACGGGTTTTTACCACCAAGGTGATGTTTCGAGCCTGCTAGCTCTTCCTCAGGCAGGAAGGGCAACAACTAATTTATATTATTTTTATATAATATTCTGTTTATCACATGCCCATAGCCTCATGTCATAATGATATTGGAGGTTTGACCTGCACCCCCAGTATCGGTTGTAAACATATCTTTAATGTTTATGATACCATAAGCACTGTTTTATCAGGACACTGTATGTTGAAGGATACAGAATGCTGTATTGATCTGCCTCACGTTTCTTACTTGTGCGTCCCACCCTGCTTCTTTCTTTATCTGTTATCACTTACCTATCTTCTTTCCGCGTAATGTGACTCACACTAAATAATATATGCATATCACATTATATATTATGTTACGTATGTGTGTTTAATAAAGTTCAATCCGAACTATCCTGTTGTCATCTTCCACGCCTATACCAAGTCAAATAGAAGCACAGTCCAAGCTCTAACTCCAACTTTCTTCAGGGAAAACGTTGTCCAGGCCCTTCCGTTAAGTGACACATGATAGGTACTCTGTCACTTCCATCTTGGTCGGACCGAATCCACCGGCTGCTGTCAGCACAGAGACAGAAGTACAGAAAGAAGTGAATGCAGTTAACGGTCGAGTGACTCACAAATGCACAGATTAGACACACACAATACAAAAAGTGTTCTTCTGACTGATCCCAAACCACGCAGGGCTAACAACTCATCAGACAAAAAGGGATGTCTGCACAGTGCACGCCGTTTTAAAGCACCAGTTCCTTAACGTTCTCTCAATGAACACAGTGGTATAGCCAGTTTAACTACACTAGTGTGCGGTCTCTGTTTGGTCCTGCCTGCGGCACCTGTTTACCAGATTGGATGGGCGTGCTCTCCATTTTGAAAACAGCTCAACTCATCCCATATTATCTCCTCACCAAAGTAACTGAATATCCACCAAGAGGGGATGCCGAACAAGCCCACCTCCCCATCTTACATCCTCTGGAACATTTGTTTGAATAATGGAGACCCCCCCCCCCCCCCCCCCCCTTATTATCACAGTGAGAGAGAAAACGGAGCTCAGATTTGTACTGTACACGTGTAACAAGTCTAGAGCACAGCTGTTGAACATTACCGCGATTGGGTTCCCAAGAGGTGAGGCTCCACAGACTGTTATGTAATTATATCAGCAGTGTTTATATTTCCTTCACATATGATATATTAAAAGGGACCCATTATGTCCCATTATTTACTTGTTATATATTTATTTAATAAATCATTTGTCCAAATGTTCCCACTTTTCACCGAATTTAGTTGTTATGCCAATTCCGTTTTCCCCACACACTCAGTGGCGTGCACAGACACTTAGAGGGGCAGGTGCTCAAGTGAAAAAGGGCACCTTGTGCAGTGTGTGGAACCGTCCGGTTGTGTGAGATGTATAGATTGTGGGGCATAAATAATATTTTTTTTAATCAAGAATTGATCAATGTCACCATGGTCCACATACTGTACACTGTACTGTTTTTCTTTTTTCCCCCAAAAGGGCACATTGCTGTCCAGAGGGCAAGGGCAGGTGGTGCTCTAGCACCCCCTAGTGTCTCTATCTGTGCACGCCACTGCACACACTTGCATATAATCTTGTCACGACTCCTTACGCCTTCTGGTTGGGTCATCGGACTGGTTGCGGTCCTAGGATGATATTGAAACCACATGCCTCTGATGCATGTGGAATCGCCCGCCGCTTCTTTTCATCTCCAATGAGTGAGGAGCTTCACTGGGAGGACATGGAGGAGGAACATGGTTCATCTCCCAGTGAGGAGCTTCACTGGGAGGACATGGAGGAGGAACATGGTTCATCTCCCAGTGAGGAGCTTCACTGGGAGGACATGGAGGAGGAACATGGTTCATCTCCCAGTGAGGAGCTTCACTGGGAGGACATGGAGGAGGAACATGGTTCATCTCCCAGTGAGGAGCTTCACTGGGAGGACATGGAGGAGGAACATGGTTCATCTCCCAGTGCTTAGGGGGGGTGGGGGTCTAAGCCTCCCCCTTGCCCCCCCTGGAGCCGTCGCTAGTGCAGCAACGTCAGATTGGAGTCCTGGTCCGTATTCCCTCCCGCAAACATGGCCAATTTTGTTCATCAGAATGCCTGTCCAAGCCGGTTACACGGTTACACCACAGCACTGATGATTCAGACCCTATAGCCTCTGCAGTTGTGGGCAGGGACTTTACCCCTGTGCCACCCTAGCACCCCATGTCCCATTAATAGTATTTTGTTCCCGGGGTCTCTAGTGTGATTCATTCTCCGGGACAAATTGTGTTTTGTTTTGATTTGCATTCTTCAAAAGCCTGTAAGCTACGGTGCTAAACTGCATAAATCGGATAAGTCATTTGTAAGTATTACATAAGTCTATAAACAATCCAAACAACGTTGGCAACAGTATCCCCCTGTGAGGCGCTGTGTTCATGGTGTTTTACATTTTCATTATTTCACTAAGCTAATTAACACAACATGGAAGAGGTGTCCTCCGGAGATGATATCTCTCCAGGGACATTTTGAAACTCATCATACTCTCATATCACATTAGCATAAACTGCTTTTAGCATAGTTATGAGATTATGCACTCAATACATCGGCTGGTGGTTTGAACTCTTTTGCAAAGACTCTAGAGTTTATGTTATCCTCCATTGAACCTCTTGAATTTGTTATCTTGTTCATGGCACAAACATCTTTAATTGAATCCGGCAAGTTTGGCTTGCTAATAATTCTTTCTCTGTTTCTTCAGACATCAACCCTGAACATTTCCTTTTCTTTCAGGTACTATTCTGTGTTGCGTGTCGGAAATAGCAGATTATTGTGACGGGTGAGCTTGTAGATCGGCTTTCCATTACTTACCGTAATCTGTTATGAGGTTGTAAAATCAGAGACATCTCACAAACATAGAAACCTCTCTTTCACACTGCTTTGATCTCTCTCTCTCTCTCCCTCTCTCTCTCGCTGCCTTTCTCTTACTTGCCCAACATTTATATTTTCACAGACACTGGAATTATTTCTTACTTTTCTTTTGTTGACCTCAGGGGTCGTTTAATGGATATGACCCATGACCTTTGAACCATCACCCCATTATCTTACAGGTGAACGGTCTTTGCTGTTACACACCTGGCAGTGTCTCAATGGCTTGACCTCCAATTATTACAGCTCATAAAGCCGCCCTGTGCAGACAGAGTCTGACAGACATGGTATTTATCTGGGCTTGCTCCACACTGACAGGAGTGTGCTTACAAATTGCACTCGTGACATCGTCGGACAACATAACTAACTTACAGACAAAAAAACATAATAATCACATAGTCATATTTGTCAGGTGAAAGAAGTGCTGTCTCCGTTGTGTTCTCCCCCCCCATATTATTATTATTATTATTATTATTTATTTACAGTACAATAATGTTTCAAGATTACACAAATAAATGACACAACAATCAACACACTTTATTTAGAACACACAATCAATTATTCCATCAAAGCAAACGGCATAACGAATATTAGTTTGCCTCTTCTACAAAAATAAAAGTTACTATCACACGTGCCAAGCTGTCATTCTCTTGTATTATATCGTACAGATTCGTACTTGTAATATTTATTTCCCACCACAGAGTAAACTCGCATCAGACTATCCAGCATATAGAGCTCTATCGGTAACAAGACAACTCACCCCTTTTCTGTTTTCCTCCCGGAATTTTCCCCAGTGAGGGGTGGGAGAGGCTGGACAGCTAGACTTTGAATTTCTCTAACTATAAACTTTCACGACAGCAGACAGCCTAAGTACAAATATATTTATGAAAAGCTACTACAGTGAAGTCTGTTCACAGAAGTTGTTGTAGGCTATGTGGGGATTATATGACGAGGTACCATTTGAGTGGGAAAAAGCTTACATATACTAAATAATACTAAATTGTTTATAGGGTCAATATAAGTAAAATAATATAGCCTTTCCACAGGAGTATCTTTTTATATTTTTCCAAAAAGAATACAAACAGCCAATAGCATATTACAAAGTTATCCCCCTCACTGGGGGAAATTCCGGGAGGAAAAACGGGCAAGCACCGGGGTGAGTTGTCCAGTATTCGCTCTATCCACCTCGGAGGAAAGTCTGGTGTGGGCCGTGTGGCCGGCAGTGTTGGTATAGGGCAGGCCAATCAGAGCCATGTCTATGCTCGGACGTTCACGCACATGGCACACACAAAGGGCATTAGTGGCTATTTAGGAATAAGATGACAAATAATAAACAATACATAACATACAATATACATACAGAAGTAAAAGATGCTTAAAGTTGGCCTGGCCAACTGCACTTGCACAACTGCACTTTGCATAATGTATGGTCTATTAGTAGATAGCATACCTCCTGGCCACTACTTTGGGGCCCAGCAGGGGTCTTTCCTCTTCATCTAGACTAGAGCCATTAGCTCTATTCTAGATGTATTTTGGCGGGCCTTGATGCCGTCGTAATGACTGTTTTTTTCACTTGCTGAAAATAGACGATCTACAAGCTCACAATGTGAACTTGTAGATCTGCTATTTTCAGCATGCAACCAAGTGTAAAATGACTTATACTGGATCTCTTGTCCACTAGTCCCCTTCCATAATTTTAGTCTAGTTTTTATTTGTTGACAAAATTGTCAGTATATATTTAGTCTTAGTTTTAGTCATCGTAGCTTTAGTTTTCATTTAGCTTCCATTTCGTTTTTGTCAGTGAAAAAAGGTATAGTCGATGAACATTTTTCGTCTTGTTTTAGTCGACGAAAACAACACTGCGGCCAACGTCAACCAGCATTTTCCAGTCTCAGACTAGTCTGGTTAGTCCTATGGTTCTGAGCCAGGATGTGGTGAATCTCCCCGTCAGCCTCTGCATGTTGGTTCTAATCACAAGGCTGCAAGCTCACTTCCTGACAGGGATGTCTGGCTCTGTTTCTTATCCACATGAGGAGGGTTACGGTCAAACCAACCTGACAGACAGCCTCCCATCCCTCTGTACGTGGGTTTGATCCAAAAGCATTGTGCTTTTTTCTATCAGAGAGAGAGAGGGTGTTTCACATTCTCTCTCTCTCTCTCTCTCTCTCTCTCTCCCTCTGGTTCTCATTTATTCACTGTTTCAACCCCCCATCTCTCTATCACTGCATCACCTCATCCCCTCCCCTATCACGGCAGGCAGGCAGGCAGGCAGGCAGGCAGGCACCTTGTTCCATCTTGTTCATCTGGATCCAAGCTGGCTTTGCAGTTCGACACAGAAGCAGACTGCATGGGAAGGAAACCTCAACCAGGCTGAAAGGCACAACTTTAGTGCCTAATTTCTGCCGGAGCTTGGCGGAGCACAGCTCCGGAACCTCCCTCCTGCGCTCCGCTACCTATATGGCTCCGGTACCTCTAGGGGGCGTACCGCCACCCCAAATGCACATTACAAACACGTCTCTATGAAACATTGACTATGTATCGTATCGTATCTTTTGAAATGGAAATAATTGGTATAGAATCGTTTTGCTATGCAATTAATCGATTGTATCAATACTACATTTTTGTGCGTGGTATTTAGCAATTTTTAGAAGAAAAATTAGGGGTAAATAGAGGTTGTCGCCAGTGTTGGGTGTAACGGCGCTATTAATAATGGCGTTATGTAACGGGACTACTTTTATTTGGTAATGGAGTAACCTAACAAGTTAGTTTTGCAATTTAGTAGTTAGTTACTAGTTAGTAGTTAGTTAGTTTCCAAAAACGTCATCAAACATCTTCTCTCATATATTATGGGTGTCCCTGGCATATCTTTTCATATGGGGGTCCGTGGGCTAATGTGTGTCAATTTGGGGGTCCTTAAACGTTTGAGAACCACTGCTTTAGAGTTTGAGCTGACATAATGTCCATTATGGCCAATGTGGATTTGGACTTCAGCAGATTGGCATCATCTGGTGGACAAAGTGCAACATCACACTCTCATACTCATGTTTTCAGAGTTTCAAAGTAGCACCAATTAGCAATACCTCAAAGAATGGAGGAATGCATTTTACAAATAAAAGTACAAACGTATTGGCATTAAAATAATACTTATAGTAAAGTACTCATTATGCAGAATGTATTGTATTGTATGTATTGTATTTCAGAATCTACCGGTATATGATTTATTGGACTATAATTTATTAGGTTGGCTATTGAAAAAAATAGCAGATCTACAAGGACAAATTTGTGCATCTGCTATTTAAAAAAAAATCAAGTATAATAATAATAATAATAACTAGAAATATTGTTCCTGAAGAAACAATGTGGGATCGCTGCAAGCCAAAACATTGTACTATAAATAGGCTAGTACAAATGCAGTCCCTTTGACTTTGTATATCTCTGACTGTGTGAGTGTGTATTTTAATGATGAATTCCTAATCATTATAATAATAAAGAATATATATTTTTCCACATACGTCAGCCAAAGTCATGCTGTACAAAATGGCCTGTAGTCACAATAGAATACGTGTGTGTGTGTGTGTGTGTGTGTGTGTGTGTGTGTGTGTGTGTGTGTGTGTGTGTGTGTGTGTGTGTGTGTGTGTGTGTGTGTGTGTGTGTGTGTGTGTGTGTGTGTGTGTGTGTGTGCGCGCGCACACTCTCAGGGTCTGGCGACACGCCTGCGATGTCAGTATTTGCTGAGTACAACCACCATACAAGCTACAACGGTCTCCTGCGGTTGGGTACTGGAATGGTATTGGAAGCGCTACCAATAATGTCAAATTGCTGGTATGGATATCGACAGAGAGTGTGTCAGTCCCGTGCCAATCCAATACCATGTAATTTATCATAGGATTAATTTACAGTAATATTTTGAATGTCAGTTTATGTTGCACGACTGTTTTATAGTAAGTCTTACTGTACTATTTACATTACAGCACATGGAGCAGGCAGGGAATCTGGTGACGAGAGCTGTTCTGAGAGGCATGATCATTGACAATGGAAATTCCGGCGGGAGTGTTCAGCCCAGTGATCATCGGAAGGGTATGGAATTCGATTTAAGTAATTAAAGTAATTTCCTAGAGTTTTGTTATTGCAGAGTGAGGATGCAGGTTCGGTTTTATAGAGGGTATGCGCATGCATGAAGTGAATGGCAGATCGAGTGGCAAATCGAGTGGCAAAGTGAGTGACAAAGTGAATTTAATGTAGTTTAAAGTAATTTAATGCAATTAGATTCATCTTTTATGTTTATATGTATGGGCTATCAAGGCCGGAAAGTAGTTTTTGCCACTCAGTAGGCGTTCCCGCATAACTTAATAATAAAGTAGTTTTTGCCACTCAGTAGGCGTTCCCGCATAACTTAATAATAAAGTAGTTTTTGCCACTCAGTAGGCGTTCCCGCATCACTTCCGGTCTGATGATGATGTGACGTGCATACCCTCTATAGCCGGGGAGCCAGCCGTCCAAAATTGGAGAGGACCTGTGATGTCATGACATACTTTTTATTGTAGTTTTTCTATTTATTTGGTCATTAAGGTCCACAGAATGAGAGGCCTGTTCTGCCGGAAATATCGCGAAAAAAAGTTACATATACATTTTTGTATACCCCACCATAGACAACCAATATAAGGCAAAATGTCATCATACTTTAAGTAGCATGTGACATGTCAAACTAGGGGGTTTTCGTGATTCTGAATCCATTCCAAGCATTCGTTTTGCACAAAAAACACTCCTTGGCCTAAATTCGGCCATATCCACTTGCCCAAATGTGCTCAAATGGGCTGGCCTCATCACATTGTGATGATGGCTATCGCCGTTTATAGGCCAATGAGTGTTTTTTGTGCAAAACTAATGCTTGGAATGGATTCAGAATCATATAAACGCCCTAGTTTGGGGGGAAGGTATAGTTTAGAGCCCAGGATTACTGTTTGTTGTACCCTAAGGGACACGGGGACTCGGGGAGAACATCCAACTTCTAGGGCTCCATTTATGTCACAGCGGCCCGCAAACAGTGTATTTAGAAAGATCGAACAAAAATGGAGCCCCTAGTCATTGTTCTGACTCATGTAACCAGGCGATGAGGCGGGAGGCTGGCCTTCAGTTTGGCTGATCGATGGACAGGACCTACATCGACCATCCGTATTTTGAGGGAGCACATCTTTTCTTTTGTCCCGACACCCTCCACCTGTTAAAAGCAATAAAAACAGCAATATGCAATCATGATTCCATCCTACCAGATGACATTGTGAGGAAAAATAGCTTGCCTGGTGATACTATACATTTGGTACTGATGGGATGCTACTCGGATCAATTACCAAAAGCAAATGGCAATTTGACCCAATCAATGGTGATGTTAGGTCGTGCATAAATGTTTACCTAAAATGAGCTATATACTTACTGAATTCAACAAAGTGTCATTTTTCTACATCTACCTATTTCTGCTTGAAATACTATTTTACAGGTCTCCATATAGCTGTTGAAAAGGTCATCACTGTGCAAGCTGACACTTCAGAAAAGCTTGTGCCTGGGCTGACTGCAATAGCCGTATCAACAGATTTATCTTCTTCCTGCTCCTTTTCTTTTCTGGTATGGAATATGTAAAAAGAATAATAAGTACAAAGTAAAAATTAATATGATCATGTAAAACCATAACTGAAATGAAATAAATAAATATGAAATGAAAATGAACAGTGATATTACGGAAAAAGGCAAAGTGCCTTGTATCTTAAATTCAATGATTAATGTTTAAGTACCGACAGTATCCAAAATTAGATGCAAAAAGCTTAGTAAATCTGGCCTTGAGTGTATTGAACATTGAAAGTGCCTTCTCTTGACATAAAATGACCAGGAGGATACAGACAGAGTTACAGGTATGTGCAGTCATTTCCATCCTGACAGTTATGTTCTGATCTGCTTCAACACACACACACACACACACACACACACACACACACACACACACACACACACACACACACACACACACACACACACACACACACACACACACACACACACACACACACACACACACACACACACACACACACACACAGTCTAGGAAGAAGAATACTGAGACATTCTGTCTTCTGCCTCAACACTTCTATGCTGCCTTGCTCAGCAATACACATTTTTTTCACTTGAAGACAGAGTGCCTGATTATTTAATATTTTCAATAGACAGTCTGAGGGGTTTATACATAATATACCTACCTGTTTAATTGAAGAGCACCTGTTTATCCAGAAAAAAAGAAAAAATAAGTGATATTTGAATTAAGTCAAATCACTGAATATACCTTTAATGTTCTCTCATACACAATTACAAACGGCAGGACAAATATTGACTGGCTATAATTCATTGCTTATGAGCAAAACTGAACTTGCATGCATAATTACATGCTGGACATTTGTTGCGCGTGTGTGTGTCTCTTCCGGTGCCCAAGTCATTGCAACATAATAAACAATGACTTGGGCACCAGAAGGGAAACGAAGAAAATAAACAATGACTTCATGGGCACCAGAAGGGAAACGAAGTAAATAAACAATGACTTCATGGGCACCAGAAGGGAAACGAAGAAAATAAACAATGACTTGGGCAACAGAAGGGAAACGAAGAAAATAAACAATGACTTCATGGGCACCAGAAGGGAAACGAAGAAAATAAACAATGACTTGGGCACCAGAAGGGAAACGAAGAAAATAAACAATGACTTCATGGGCACCAGAAGGGAAACGAAGAAAATAAACAATGACTTGGGCACCAGAAGGGAAACGAAGAAAATAAACAATGACTTGGGCACCAGAAGGGAAACGAAGAAAATAAACAATGACTTGGGCACCAGAAGGGAAACGAAGAAAATAAACAATGACGTGGGCACCAGAAGGGAAACGAAGAAAAGAAAGACCAAGTCATTGCAACATAATAAGCAATGACTTGGGCACCAGAAGGGAAACGAAGAAAATAAAGACCAAAAGACCACCTGGAGGCGCACCGAAAGAATGACAAGAAGCAGGATGGAAATCATGGTCTGAAGTGAGGATTGCAGCAGCGAAAGCACTTTTTAGACTTAGATAGCATTTGATACAGACTTATAGCATGTTATGTAGACAGCACAATAATTGCATTGTATGTAGTCATAGCACTTCATAGTATATATGTACAGCATAGTATAGTATATATGTATAGTTTATATGTACAGTGTCATTATATAGATATGTTCTAGCTACGTTCTTAGCTCACGCATGTTTCTTGATAAATGCTTTTTATATATGTGATGTATTCCCTTGCTTTTGTTCTTGCTTAATGTAAATCGCTCTGGATTAAGAGCGTCTGCTAAATGCCTAAATTGTAAATTGTAAATTGAAAGCACTCTGCAGTGAAGGCCTTATATGTGACCGCCTCTGACAGAAAGGCCCTCATCTCGAGTCATTTTTCTGTTTTTTACAGATTAAAGTACAGAATGTAAGCTTTTCATATGATGTATCATTCAATGGTCAATTGATATGACCATTTTAAAATGATTGTACCGTTTTACCCAAAGCTGAGAAAATCTCCTTTTAATATTCACAACATTTCAACACCTAGAGCTGGACAGAAGTGGGTGTGACATTGGGAGGGACAATAGGTACTTAACTCCACCCACAATGACCACCCCCAAGTTATAGCTGTCAACAGTGCAACACTAGAAACAGTAGATCAGACAGACCTGCTTTTAATTGCAAAATGTACAGTAGAATTGTATGTAACCTTATGTGGCAGCTAACAAGGACAACATTCCCTAAAGGGAAGCATAACCTAGAACTCTGACATGTTTAAGCCAGTAGAACAAACAAACAATGCAATTTGTAAGGTGCCCCAATAAACCATTTTGAAAGTACAACAATTCAATTTAACTTATACACTACCTGGTTGTAAATAGCTACAGTACACCATTTTTTTTATGCAGGTCTACTTTCAGCAATCAAAGTCAGACAATTAACCCAGTATTTTTTTATTGAAGTGACACAATCACTGAATAAAAAATTACACTCGAAGCTTAATTTTAGGGAAAATAAATGGCAAATCATGCTAGAATTTCTACATGTTAATGGCCAAATTGGTCATACAATATTGCACTTTCTCTGAGACTTTAAGATAAAACCGAATAAATCATTTATTGATTTGTGACTTTATTTGATGCAGCACCCAGCCTATAGTAGGTAGGCCTATAGGCCTACATAAATGTGCGTGTTATTTTAGCCTCCACTCCTAATGTAGCTTGTTTTATAGATGGCTTAACGATTTTGTATCGCTGATACAAACAACGGGCACCATAAGCCCGCGCGCGGCCCTCAACACTAAATACAGACAATTCATCACCATGGACAGCTCCTGATCACCACAGACAAGACCAGTCATCATTAAAATTGGTTTAATACTTGTTGCCAATAAAGTATTCAATTTGCCAAGGCCAATGAGTTTGGGGCCAGTCATGCAATGTATTGGAAACAGGTGATAATTAATCAAGTTTGCGTCTATAAAATAGCGTCCCACCAGAAATATATCCTCTTTCTCAACACTCACAGCTGACAAGGCATGGCAGCCGCCAGCCGTGTTTAATACCTGCACTTACAGGTCGCGAACAGTCGCGGAGGGAAAGCCCTCATACTTGAACATTTCAGCTACCTGGAATAAACTAAACCTGATGCAATTGACGTTGTGCCCACCGTGGGTGCAACGTCTTTATGCACACGCGGTGGCTGGATCTCGAGGCCGATGCAGCCATTGTCGTGCTGAGGCCTTGAGTCCAGGGGACCATGACCACCCACCGGAGGATGATTTTGTCGCCACCACAGCTCTAATTGAGCAAAATGCTCGAGCAGGTTGTTAGACGATTCTTATGATTATTAATGACTGTCTTTTATGTATTTTGATGTAATACCATTACCATGTGTTTGTTCCTGCTTATACTGCAAGTCGCTCGAGGAGTATAAGAGCGCCGTCTGCTAAATGCATACTACATTTTAAATGGTAATTCTAAATTGCAGGTCGCTGCGGATCCCATGATCATCCCACCCTCCCCGTAAAGCGGGTCTAATGACCACACGTGGTGGCCCAAACAGCTGCTGCCGGCTCAATCCCTTCCATGCCGTGAAAACGCGGCTGGAGAGAGTAGAGACGGCGGGCCAGCCTAAATTATGCCTCCCCCATCCCGCATGCTCTTCAGGACGTCGCCGTGGACGGCGAGTGGACCGTGACCTGGGGAGGGGACGAGCTCCTCTCCGCCACCTCGTATTTGGGACGGAGCCGCGGCCCGCACGTGTTGTAATTTGTGTGCCAAAGAACCAGCAAGACCCAAGATGACTGATAAAAAAAGGTATCAAATCGTTTATATATTTACATTTATGTATAATGTTGATGGCCGCGGCGACCGGCTGCCATTAACGATCGCCGTCGTCCGTAAACTCGATCCGTACCCGTTCGAAGATGGATCAATGGCTCCGGCACGGATGACAATGTCTCCAAACTGATCCAGCTGTGACCAGGTTAGAATAATCCCTCTCCCACATACTTAATTATTAATATAAATACTGTAATATTATCAATGCTTGATCAAGTAAAAAGTGCTGCTGATGGGGCCGAATATTTTTAACAAGGGGTTTCCACATAATATGTCTAATTTCTATCAGTATAGGCCCATGAATAAAATGATAATTTTGATTTAATGATCTACAATGGACGGGACATTCGGACCTGCCCAAATATGCAATGGAGCGCTCAATGAAGAGCTGCAGGCAGGGCTCGACAGTGCGACTAGGTACTCGCATTTGCGAGTTAAAATATCACCGTGCGAGTTGTCAAATTCACTTTGTAGCACCCGTGCGACTACAGAATTTGACCGTTCAATCGTGATAAAGACAAGGCTCTACAGCAAGTGCACAGTCTATAGTCGCGGTTCTATACCTACATTTATATTTATATAGTACGGCGGTGTCGTTCGCCAAAAAGAGCAGATCTACAAGCTAACAACGTGTCGAGACTCAATGTGGCGTTCATTTGAAGATCTGTCCCTTTTGCTCCCACCGCCCCGCCCCTCCATGTGTTGCTGTTCAGTACTTCTCTTCCCTGTCAGCAGCGAACGCAGCAGGATAGCATGATAGCACAGAAGGAGTTGCTAGGACCCCGACACGTTGAATACTAAAGTTATTTGGAAAGTTTAATGTTCAAACATCACTCTATAACTTTTAACCAAACGTGGGTGAAACAGCGTGCGGCCGTGCACGCAAAGAGTGCACGTGTGCACGGATTCTACCAAAACAACCATCGCTCAGCACCTTGCTTACAAAATCGTGTGCGCAGCGCAAATGATAATACGAATGACCGACTTGGCTGGGTACATATTAGTCAGTAGCCTGCATAACGAGCGACGGAAAAAAGGCAAAGATCCCCCCACTACCTCCTTCCACCACGCCGAGGTGTATAGCCTATGTACGATGGTCTGAACTGAAGCAGTCAAAGCCAAGGAGAATGTTACAATACTAATAGTACCATCGAGTAGCCTGCGCCCTGCACCGAATCTCACACGATAGAACAGCAGGATAAAAACGGATAGAAAGTCTGTCTGTCCATACATGAGCAACATAAAATGAATTGATTATCCATCTATCCCTCTATCTATTTGCATAAAAAACTAATAGACTATCAGCATAACAACAAATTGATTATATAGATTATATAAAAACAAACAAATCCAGATGAATATCAATATTGTGATCATTTCTGAAAGATTTTTCATATTGCCCGCCCCCTACCTCATATCACTGTATTAAAGAAAAATCACACCTGTGTGAAGTGAGGGGCGCTCTTATCATCATACATCATCATGAATCATCTCATATTGGCCAATCAGAATGCCTGTTGCCTGTGATTGGTTAGCTGATTTGCTCGTTTACATATGACATACATTGTCCTTTCAATGTCAATGGCGTTTAATGTTTTGATGTTTAATTTACGTCATATTTAGCGGAATTATGACCTAATTTCTCCTTTCATTGTCAAGATATTGAGACGTGTGGGGACTACAGCTGTATATAGGAGGGGCTAGCGCCCCTCAAAAACACATTATTTGATAACTTTTCATCGTGCTCCTAAAATAATTTGTGTGCTACTAGATTTTTCAACTTAGTCGCACACGTGCTACTTGGAAAAATGCTAAGCGTCGAGCCCTGGCTGCAGGCTCAACTACGTGGCCACTTGGAGTCACTTGTCATTTCTGTTCAAGGTGAGAACTTAAAATCTTTTAGAATTTGTTTTTTTCCAATTGTGTTTGCCTCTTAGACCATGAATTAGTCCTCTGCACCCACACTCCTATAAGCAAACTGAAAACCATCCAATGTCATTTGTCATTTGTATATACAGCAAATGTTTCCGGTGCGACCTAAAAGGAGTCATTATAGACACTACATACAGCTGATCCAGAAAATGTTGCTGTCAGAAAGTGAGAATAACTTTTTGAATTTTGTTGTTTTGTCCAATTGGACAAAACAACATTGGGACATTGGGGGGGGGATGGGGGCTGGTCTACTCTACAGTCTACAACACCAGAGTAGACAAACACTGGAGAGACCACCAGGTGAGGGCGCTGTTGCCGCATGCATGCTTACTACTCACTCACTGCATTGTATGGCATGTGCAGTATCCGCACTTGTAATGAACTTTTGTTTAGTATTTTTAGGTTGGGATGAAAGAATCAAATTATGCCACAGTATTACGTCCTGTAGAGCAGCGGTTCCCAAACCGTTTTGGCCATGCACCCCCTGTTACCTTCCGACCTAGCTGACGCACCCCCCCCACATGGAAATATAAATTGCATAAGCTATATAGAAACATATATTTCCTATTTATCCACATATATGCACATATATGAACCTGAATATGGCATATATATGCAGCATAGGCTGTGACTACACTGTAACACTACAATACAGTCTTGCAGGTAAGACTTTCAAATTGGTTTACTTTTCTTGTGAACTGGTAAAATTAATGGCGTTATATTATTACGAAATTATCGTTTTTTGTTGAATCCTTGATTCTGATCTCAATTGCCGAATTCTGTGTTTTTTGATAACTTAATCAACGGCTGGCCTGGGCATCCTTGCTGCTGCTTAAGGACCATGCTGTACCCAACTAGCTTGCGGCTATGACCGCCATTACATTGCTTTCAAGAATATTTTTGAAAACATTTGAAGTGAGAATGCAGCAGCTTCTTTGATTGATTTATTAACAGTTTGCAGAATTACAGTACATTTCAAGTACAATTCAATACAAAAAACTGTTAACTGAGTGGACGACACCATAATTTACACTTGTTTACAATAGGGTGGGGGATTCAGATTTTACGGGGGCCAGTTTAGAATTTCAGCCGTCCGTAGGTGCCCTTTGAGAGCAGTTTTGAAGGTGTCATGGGATTTGCATGTCTTAATGACTGTTGGTAGGGTGTTCCCTTTTCATATCAAGGCAAGGCCCATTATGTATTCTGCATTTGAACCACGGAACACCATTTGACACCCAGACCAAAGACTATTTTATTGTTTGATAAGATTTTGTCCACAATTCCATGCTGTATTGATGTTGGTCCATTAGAAGAGATAACAGGCTTACGATCAAAATAACAATTCTTCTGCATTCTGTAATTGTGTAAAGTTCTAGTTAATTAACTGATGCAGAGGTTTACCAATATAACTCTCGAGTTAAAGATTAATAAGGGTCCATTTTGTTACCAACTTTCCATCATTTAGCTGGGGACCACCTGGAACCCCCTCAAGGACCACTGGTGGTCCCTGGACCACTGGTTGAGAACCACTGATCTATAGGCTTATGTGGTTTAACCGTTAACCTATTTTTGCTTTGTTCTTATCTCCAGACATGCAGCTGCCATACCAGCTTGTGACGCCGTACGCCTTTTCCCGCCGATTGTCCCGCCGCCTAATCCACCGTTGGGCACAATTTGGGGGATATGTATCTGCGTGGTGGACTTTAATTTAGTTGTAAACCTCACCAACAACCCCAACAACAGTCACACTGCCTATCTTCATTGGCCGGGAAACCAGTGGACCAATGTTCCACAGACCCGAGTGGATGACGCCATTAATGTAGTGAATGGCGTGAACAATCCAGCCACGGCAAGACCCATGGGATTTACTAGCGGGGAGGGGAGTTTAATTACATTTCAACAAATCTTGTCAGGCAAAACATGTGTAGGCCTATCATTGATTGTTTGATTTAATCAATGAATGAATAATTTGACACATACCCAGGAGAAAATCTGGAACCTCTGGATTCCAAGATGGCCACTCTAGCTCCTGAGCCACTGCCGCCCCTAATTAATAGTTTGGGGACCCCTAGTTTGAGAATGACAGGACAATTCTCTAATAACTGTCGTTGTTTCCCTCGGCAGGATGCGATCATCCTCGGAGGGGACCGACACATCGACTACGAAGACGGAAAAAGTAGGGATGACTACCATAGCAAGTTCAACAAACTTTCTAATACTGCTGTGAACAGGTGAGCTCACACAGCCCTGAAGTGCTCTGACATAGTGCCATTCACACAGACCCTTTGTGTAGAAACAGGATTTAGAAGGCATTTTGTAGAATCATCCTCAGGCCAAAATCGGCTGTATTGTGTTAAATGCTGAGGTGAAATCTACAAGAAGGCGTGCATAAGCTTTGTTATTGTCCAAGTTTTTTGAACAGAAAAGAGTTCAAGGCCAAAACTGCATCCTATATACCCACACTCCTATAAGCAAACTGAAAACCATCCAATGTCATTTGTATTTACAGCGATTGTTTCCGGTGCAACCTGGTAGCAGTCATCGTAGAGGCATGTGGGATGACTGCCCATCATAGACACTACATACAGCGATCCAGAGAATGTTGCTGTCAGAAAGTGAGAAGTTGATAATCTTTTTGAATTTTGTTCTTTTGTCCAATTGGACAAAACATTGGGACATTGGGGGGAGACGACGACGACACATCTTGCCTGCCCAACGACCTGATTCGATTTCCCCATATACATTTTAGTCTTGCTACAATGTTGACTACCGGTAGTAGATACCGTTTATGTTCGTTTTCCCGGTTGGACGTAGCGCGTGGAAGGAACCATTCCTTTCCCCTCCCAACACATTTTTTTTGTTAACATTTTTTGTTCGGGTTCGTTTTCCCGGTTGGACGTAGCGCGTTGAAGGAACCGTTCCTTTCCCCTCCCAACACATTTTTTTTGTTAACATTCTTTTTGTTCGGGTTCGTTTTCCCGGTTGGACGTAGCGCGTGGAAGGAACCGTTCCTTTCCCCTCCCAACACATTGTAATAAAATTCCGACATTTACTTCTGACTCTGTCTTGTGTCTTTTGAATATTTAATCTTTGTCCTACTTAGTCTTCTGAAATTGTTTAGTCGACTAAATATACATTTTAGTCTTGCTACAATGTTGACTAGTTGTGAATAACGCATCAGTCTTAGTCCTGAAATGTCTCAGACGACTAATGAGCATTTGCGCCTGTCGTAGACATGCGCAGAGCAAGTTCAGTCAGGGAACCTCAGTACCGCCTCAGCATCACGCTCCCATTCACATGATTCACTCAGCCAATCACACACTCACTCCATCTTCATACCGGCTACTTTAACCGGAGGTTTGCATTCCTCCTTCTGCTTGCTTGCTCGCTGCTGCTACCGTATACCTGCGCGCTGCAGTATACAACTTGCTTGCTGCTACTGTATCAGCGTGCCGCTGTATACAAACCTTCTGCTCAATTCTACTGCTGCTGACGGTGCTTTCACGGTTTTCCACGCAAACCTGGTAAGTCAGGGGGTTTGAATTGGTGGGAAGAACGTGCACTGCTTTGTTCACCGACGGAACCTAGATCAAGTTGAAGCTGCTGCTTAAATGTTCTCTTCTGTTGCCATTTTATCGTTGTACCTCAAACACCGAGATCGCATTTGTTAGCCAATGAATGTCACGTTGGGTCTGTCCTGCTCACAACACTAGTCAAGGAAGCAGCCTTACCTGCTATCGAGTTGCTCTGCTTCTCCGCCGTTCTTCACATGTAAATCCAGGCCAATGTTTTATAATCATTCAGACAGCGGTCACGTTTAGTGCGCATTCTTGTCTTGACTGCGTAGTAGTAGGCCTACTAGTCAATATGTGGACGTAATATGGATTAAAAGTATACACTAGTCTGCGACTAGTTTGTCCAGAGGTAAAGTAGGAGGAGAGTGGCGACACGCTTTGATCTCCAGTTCCAACATCGTTCCTATGGCTGGAACTATCCCGTTGAGATAGAATGAGCACTTCCGCATTCCATTGTTGCCACGGAAGTCGCCACTATTACTAGATTACTCTGAGTATGTCCGCATCGCGTCTGTCAGGCATGTTGCCACGTCTGGTCATTATAAGCGTCTTGGGCTTGTTTTATTTAAGTCACTTGCCGGGTAAACGTTGTTGTTAAACCCACGGTGCATTTGAAGCACCCTCAGTTTAATATGTTGTTAAAATTATTGACGTTGTTTGGACTGTTTTCATAAGGATTCAAGATTGTTTTTGTGGCTTGTTTTCGCGGACCTGGCTGCTTGTCTCTTCCAATATGGCAACACAAGTTCTCTGATCAGAATGAAATGTCCAATGCAGCGTCAGTCAGAAGTAAATGGAGTTGACCAGAGCAACTGAGGGAGTAGAGGTTGCTAGTTTGCATAGGCCCACATGGCTGCTGGGTCCCAAGGAATATTTCAGTGTGAATTGTACCATATCATGGGCCTAGGGTGGGCAGAGCCATGCTGGATATCTTTGGCTGAAGGGATCAATATAATGCCAAATGATTCATGCTAACTATATAAACTAAATGATCCTGCTGTTTAAAGTAAAGGATTTACTTGGCTATAAGGTGGATGCTTGCACATTCAGGAATCACAACAATATTTTTCATTAGTATTATGAGGTCTTTAGGAGGCTAATTGATAGGGGATTAATGATCAGGAAGATCTATTGCAAACTATTACCAGTTGTCAAAGCGCAGTTCAATATAAGTGGTCCGCAGCTAGAGGATTTAAAAAATGCCCAGAAAAGCACTTTGGCTTGGTTACGTTAGGGTCCTTCTTTTCAATTAATCAGATGCAGAAGTGCTCACGGATGGTTAAAAAATATATATGCTCATGCTCATAATTGGAGAAACAAGTCTATGGTACGGACGCACGGGATATAGGCCTATGCGGGCGCTAAAGTTCTTATAACGACAGTGGGTGCCCCCCCCCCCCCCCCCCCCCCCTGCCCTGCCCCCAGTGCGGGAGCGCACTCGGCCATTTGTTTGCATTGCACAGTGCGCTATTTCTGAACGCGTCCATTGTGTCAGTGGGTGCTTCAGCCCTCAAGCACCCCCGGACTTAACGCGCTGGGCCGCCTATGCAAGTATGCTTGGAGAAATTGGTGGCATAGGTTACAGCAGAGCCATCTAATAGAAGAGTTACGATGAGGGGGTAGAAACCGAGCGCTGTTCATGCAGTCTGAAAGGCTGACAAGCAGAGTTTGAATACATTGTTTTCAACGAGGTTCAGCGGCGCAAATAAGAGCTATTTTTAGGCACGTGTGCAACATGACAACTGTTTTTAAAAGTATTATTCAGTGATGACTAAAGTCTCTAATGTGTTTGTCGTATGGTTACTACAAACAATCTAACATATAGGGATTTAAGATCACTAAAGCTGGGCTGTTGCATGGGTCCATGCATTTCTGCCTACTTCGGTCCTTCTACCCATTTGTAGAAGAGCCGCGCCATTCTTACCGTCTTACTCTATGGCTCTGTTTTTCAGGTAAGTGCATATGGCGCGCCAGGGAAGTGTTTAACATTAAAATAAACGTCTTTAAAGACAGGAATTGGCTCATTGCTAACATTTCTGCTATGCTTAGCCCAGAAACAGGTGTGGTGTTTCTCCTATGCTCAGCCCAGGAAAAGAGGTATGGTGTTACCGTGTTGCTAACACTGCTGCTAAATGATGATGATTTTAATTCTATTAGCGTTACGGCTTAGATGATACTACACTATGACTGAAGCTAACTTGCTTTTAACGTCAACTTTAGCTATATCCATGTCATTTTAAAGTGATATTCATTCATAGCCTGACCTCATACTGCTTCTGTTTTCCATTTCCTGAGCGACAGGCCTTTATGGTGATCATACTGATGGGATGAACCTTGGGTGCTGGGAAGGTCCTTCCTGTGGGTTGCCGCATACAGTCTTCATCGCAGCTGCGGCCATTACCGGATAGGCTCACATTGGCGGTATTCGTGGATTTGCTGCTACCGAAACCATGAGGCAGGTCATCAGTTAATCAATCTGCATCTTTACCTAGGCTGCATTTGTTCTCTTAGTTCTCAATTCCATATTCACACGCAGTCGCTCAGCCACTTAAGTAGTGTTTCGGCCGAAACATCTGTAACATTAGTTGTTGACATGGACGCAGCTCCTTTTACGGTTGGGGGAAGAGTACGAAGGGAGATGGGTTGCAGATAAATGGCTGAATTCAATATTTGCCGGCAGATGTAAGTCTTCTGTGCTATTGGAGCTACCTTATAAGCAGCGGTGGCTTGCTTTTGGTCGGATAAAACCTGGAATGGGAAACGGATCAGTCATAATGAATGAATCTGCAATCACCCATCAATAAGGACGCTCCTCTGTTCCATCTATCAACAGGCTACTCAGTGGTATAACGTGGACCTGTGTTATGGATTATTTCATTCTAAGACCTGTTTTTAATTCCAGGTTTGTCAACGTAGAGATGCTTGTCCTGTTTAATTTCATGTTCTAGCCCAGAGGCCATGCTGATGGGTTCGAAGTAGCCTGGTAACTTTCAATCAAACCATGCTAAACTATTCCTGCCTTCTCTTAAACAGCTGCAAGCTTCAGCCAAATCGGCTTAAAACCTATGACTCTGCAGGGTCCTATTCATCTTTCCAAGTTGCTTTCTGTGTATCCTATTTTGTAGTGCTTTAGTTAACTGTTTTAATCTCAAAGGCATTATAGCTGACGTTCAGCTTTACTCCAGATCATTCAGTGAGTAATCTACTGGCAATCCTATTACTCTTTCAATACTTTTCAACTGGTTCTCAAACTCCAAGGGTTTCAGTCTTACCTTACATAGATCTCATACAATCAGATGTCTCACTTCCTTCTATGGGTTTCTAAGATGTGGTGAATCCTATGCATGATATTTCCACTTCTGACTTTGCTTGGATGCCCACCATAAAATCACTCAAAACAACTAATTTCATTAAGGTATATCTGTGACAGCAACTAACACTGGTCTTTGTCCTTTCTCTTCCATGCCTCGTTTTCTGCCATGCTGTCCATCCGCAAATGTCATGAGCCCCTGTTCATGATGGATTCCGGGAAGCCATATCCGGTCCTTGGTTCTGCAAAAGCTGCATCTTCCGTGTCAAGGCCGTGGGCTGCCTCCTGATCGCTACACGTCACACTCTTCAGGATCGGCGCAGCTACCACAGAAGCACCAAAAGTTCCAAATGCTACACACATGCTTCATATATTCATTATTTAGCTCCCTATGCTGCAGGGTATTATAAATACTCTTAAACTGCTTCTGCATGCTTGCTACATGCGCTGTGCCAGGTAGCATAGTTTACTTGCTGCCGCTTTTATGATCATGCCATATGCACTGTGCCAGGCGGCATAGTTACTGCTGCCGCTTTATGATCATGCTTATATGCACTATGCCAGGCGGCATAGTTACTGCTGCCGCTTTATGATCATGCTTATATGCACTATGCCAGGCGGCATAGTTACCGCTGCCGCTTTATGATCATGCTTATATGCACTGTGCCAGGCGGCATAGTTACAGCTGCCGCTTTATGATCATGCTTATATGCACTATACCAGGCGGCATAGTTACTGCTGCCGCTTTATGATCATACTATATGATATACTATATATATATACTATATATATATATACTATATGATATACTATATGATCTGATGTTGGCATTTAAAGCAACCAAAGGTATGGCTCCCCCATATCTTGCCAGCATGATTGAACCCTACAAACCCTCCCGCGCACTCAGATCAGCCAACGCAGGGAAGCTGGAAGTACCCTCACTAAAAACGCCGGGACAACGCTCCACACGTCCCAAACTCTTCTCCCTTCTGGCCCCAAAACTGTGGAATGCACTTCCCGTTGCAATCAGAACTGCAGCATCACTCCCGATCTTCCGCCGTAGTCTGAAAACCCACCTTTTCAGACTCCATCATGGCCCATAGCACTTACCCTACCCCCCCTTAGACAGCACTTCTTAGACTTATATAGCATTTGAAACAGACTTATAGCATGTCATGTAGACAGCACAATAAGTGCATTGTATGTAGTCATAGCACTTCATAGTATATAGTGTATAGTAGTCATAGCACTTCATAGTATATATGTACAGCATAGTATAGCATATATGTGTAGTTTATATGTATAGTGTCATTATATAGATATGTTCTAGTTATAGTTTATATGTATAGTGTCATTATATAGATATGTTCTAGTCACGTTCTTAGCTTACGCATGTTTCGCGATAAATGCTTTTTACATATGTGATGTATTCCCATGCTTTTGTTCTTGCTTATTGTAAGTCGCTCTGGATTAAGAGCGTCTGCTAAATGCCTAAATTGTAAATTGTAAATTGTATATGCACTGTGCCAGGCGGCATAGTTACTGCTGCCGCTTTATGATCATGCTATATGCACTACGCCAGGCGGCATAGTTACTGCTGCCGCTTTATGATCATGCTTATATGCACTGTGCCAGGCGGCATAGTTTACTGCTGCCGCTTTATGATCATACTATATGCACTGTGCCAGGAGGCATAGTTACTGCTGCCGCTTTATGATCATGCTATATGCACTATGCCAGGCGGCATAGTTACTGCTGCCGCTTTATGATCATGCTTATATGCACTGTGCCAGGCGGCATAGTTTACTGCTGCGCTTTATGATCATGCTTATATGCACTGTGCCAGGCGGCATAGTTTACTGCTGCGCTTTATGATCATGCTTATATGCACTGTGCCAGGCGGCATAGTTTACTGCTGCGCTTTATGATCATGCTTATATGCACTATGCCAGGCGGCATAGTTTACTGCTGCTGCTTTATGATCATGCTTATATGCACTGCGCTTTCTGCAAGGCTCGCTAACTCGCAGCTCCAGGTGGTAGGCTACTGGGTACTGATTTCAGATATTAATTATAATGATAGAATGTCCCTTTCGTTCCTGGTTGTCTGTGCAGTGGCAACCAGGACACCTGTTGATCCCTGAATTTCAGGGATCAACAGGCGCTCTGTTGAACACATTGACCTAGTCATCACATAATGTTAGCATGACCTATGTCTGATCCAAGCCCACACTTTTTCTCTCTGCGTGGAATGGATATCGGTATGGTCTTCCTGTTTCAGGAAACAACAGGTGCTCTGTTGTACACATGTATAGCTTAAGGTTGGTGTTGAATGATCTGCTTTTTGGGGGATTCGGATGTTTTGTGCTATGTTTGGGGGATTCAGAGTCCCTATGGTCGGGACTGATGCGCTTGATCTAAGTACCTAAAAAGCAGATCCAATACATCGCCAAACCATAATAAATATACTGTATTGCTCATCTATATTCAATAAATATATATTACATCCTTCTTGAGTTGTCTGACTGAAATGAGCATTTGCGCCTGTCGTAGACACATGATTCACTCAGCCAATCACACACTCACTCCATCTTCATACCGGCTACTTTAACTGGAGGTTTGCATTCCTCCTTCTGCTTGCTTGCTCGCTGCTGCTACCGTATACCTGCGCGCTGCAGTATACAACTTGCTTGCTGCTACTGTATCAGCGTGCCGCTGTATACAAACCTTCTGCGCACCCACCTCCACCCCAGCTACCACCTGTCGTTTTGGATCTACTGTTTAGGTACGGGGGATTCAGAGTCCCTATGGTCGGGACTGATGCGCTTGATCTAAGTACCTAAAAAGCAGATCCAATACATCGCCAAACCATAATAAATATACTGTATTGCTCATCTATATTCAATAAATATATATTACATCCTTCTTGAGTTGTCTTAGTAACTCTGGAGCGGTTTGCTGCTGTAGCAGAGGCTCAGAGCCTCAGCCTGGTGTCTCCTGCGTGAAAGGCCTATATCTTAACCACTAGACCAAAGGGATATCCATATGGACCAGAGTTCGAATCCTGGGCGTTACACTGCCATTTGTGTATCTCTGCAAAAAAAAAAACATTGCAATGAATTGGCAGAATCCACAAAATCCACCAAGTGCGGTGGGGTCCATATTCAAGACCTAATTGTATTTTTCCATTAGCACCAGCACTGCAGAAATCCGAGATTAATAGTTTGGGGAATGGGGACCCCTAGTTTGAGAATGACAGGACAATTATCATTTCTCTAATAACTGTCGTTCTTTCCCTCGGCAGGATGCGATCATCCTTGGAGGGGACCGACACATCAACTACGAAGACGGAAAAAGTAGGGATGACTACCATAGCAAGTTCAACAAACTTTCTAATACTGCTGTGAACAGGTGAGCTCACACAGCCCTGAGGTGCTCTGACATAGTGCCATTCACACTGACCCTTTGTGTAGAAACAGGATTTAGAAGGCATTTGTAGAATCATCCTCAGGCCAAATTTGGCTGTATTGTGTTAAATGCTGAGGTGAAATCTACAAAAAGGCGTGCATAAGCTTTGTTATTGTCCAAGTTTTTTGAACAGAAAAGAGTTCAAGGCCAAAACTGCATCCTATATACCCACACTCCTATAAGCAAACTGAAAACCATCCAATGTCATTTGTATTTACAGCGATTGTTTCCGGTGCAACCTGGTAGCAGTCATCGTAGAGGCATGTGGGATGACTGCCCATCATAGACACTACATACAGCGATCCAGAGAATGTTGCTGTCAGAAAGTGAGAAGTTGATAATCTTTTTGAATTTTGTTCTTTTGTCCAATTGGACAAAACATTGGGACATTGGGGGGAGACGACGGCGACACATCTTGCCTGCCCAACGACCTGATTCGATTTCCCTTACACCAGCTGCAGCCTGGGTATGCGCCCATACGTATGCCCACCATAGGGCCATTGTTGTGGCCCTGCTCCCCCAGCCGCCCCCCGCCACCAGCCAGGGATCATCTCTTCGACACAATCGTCCTTAACCCTAACCGCGCGTGGAAGGAACCCATTATTCCGAACAGTTCCTTTCCCCGCCAACATTTTTTTTTGTTCGGGTAATTTGTTTTCCCGGTTGGACGTAGCGCGTGGAAGGAACAGTTCCTTTCCCCTCCCAATTTTATTTTTTACATTCTATTTTTGTTAACATATTCGCACATTGTGCAGGCATGGGGTGACATTAGTGATATGACACTAATAATAAATAAAAGTGCATGTGTTCTGAAATTGATACCACCCTCCAGTGGATCGTAGCGCCACTGGAGCGCGTTGAAGGAACCGTTCCTTTCCCCTCCCAACATATTTTTTTTGTTAACATTCTTTTTGTTCGGGTTCGTTTTCCCGGTTGGACGTAGCGCGTGGAAGGAACCGTTCCTTTCCCCTCCCAACACATTTTTTTTGTTAACATTCTTTTTGTTCGGGTTCGTTTTCCCGGATGGGAGCTTCCGCCCTGGCCTCTCTGTCCACCTTCCCGTGGATCACCAAAAAGGATTACGAAGAGGGATACCTTGACCGTTTGTAAAGAGTCTGTTCCTCTTTTTTTCTTCCCCCCCCCCGACAGTAATGTTTTTGGTTAAGTAAAAAAAAAAATCACCCAATTTTTTTGGTTCGGGTGATATTGTTTTCCCGGTTGGACGTAGCGCGTGGAAGGAACAGTTCCTTTCCCCTCCCAATTTCTTTTTTTTACTTCTATTTTTGTTAAATAAAAATGTGTTCTGAAATTTACTTCTGACTTGTGTCTTTTGAATATAATCTCTGTCCTACTTAGTCTTCTGAAATTGTTTAGTCGACTAAATATACATTTGTCTTGCTGCAATGTTGACTACCGGTAGTTGTGAATAACGCATGAGTCCTAGTCCTGAAATGTCTCAGACGACTAATATCAAAAACCTTAGTCTTAGTAACTCTGGAGCGGTTTGCTGCTGTAGCAGAGGCTCAGAGCCCCAGCCTGGTGTCTCCTGCGTGAAAGTCCTATATCTTAACCACTAGACCAAAGGGATATCCATATGGACCAGAGTTCGAATCCTGGGCGTTACACTGCCATTTGTGTATCTCTGCAAAAAAAAAACATTGCGCTGAATTGGCAGAATCCACAGTGCGGTGGGGTCCATATTCAAGACCTAATTGTATTTTTCCATTAGCACCAGCACTGCAGAAATCCGAGAGGATGGGAAAAGCACCATGTATGATAGACCTAATGTCTGTCAGGAATGAGTGGGTCCATCCACCCAGATGTCCTGATGACTCATGCTCCAAAGTGTACATTTTGTTCAGGCATAAAGGAATAATCTGGTGTTTACATCAGCAGAGCTACACTGCTGTCCGTGGACTATCAATTTCACTTTCTAGTTTGAAATTAAAATTTCTCATCCAGATATAGGCAGGGGGTCTTGGACCAGCCCTCTGGCTTGATAGTAGTGTAGTCTCGTGGATGTTGATAATATAGGAGTAGACCAAGCAATTAATTCCTTATTTCGAATTTAGTGTTTATTATAAAGGACAACCAAAGATTAACAAATTGTGACCAACAGCAGTAGATCCTCTGAAAGCAAAGTACAGACAAGACATGACAGTATATATACAAGTGCCTGTGCCCATACCATGAGATGCACGAGGTAAAAGGCACGAGGTTTGTGTTCTGCTGAACAGATTGATTCGGTTCCTTGGGGTGCGTGTAGTAGTGAAATGTGTAGGTGCGTGCTTGCATGTGCATGTATGCAAGTGTGTGCGTGTGTGTGTCCCGAAATAAACCTGTGTACTGTATGTGTGCTGTCTTGTTTGTCAACTGTATGTCAGGTGTTATGTGTGGAGTCATGAGATATACTATATGTTTACCTGTGTTGTGTGTAGAGTCATGGGACCGACCTGTGTACTTTATGTTTGCTTCTTATTAGTCAACGTGGCTAGGCCTTCCATTGATAGACCTCAGGAGTTAGCCTGGGTCCTAAACTGCATGACTATATATGACCTACAGTATATAGAGCACCGAAGTCCTGACGTCACTTTCAGTAGAGGGCACCAACACACAGGTTTATAGGTTTTTTATTTGTATTGAAATCTCCATAGGGCGATTTTATGTCGCTTCATATAAGAACTGTGTTTGAAAAATAAACCGATCACCCCGGCCTTTTCACTCATATGGATATGAAGCATCGACTGAAGGTGGAAATGTACAAATATACCCAAAGAGTAACAAAATAAGCGTTAGAAACGAGCCAAACAACCCAGAGACTACATTTCCGGGTAGGCTGCTTCTGCCCGCAGCCCGTCGCACAACAGAAACTGAACGTTAATTACGTTTCTTTTTCTTTTTATTTTATTGATATATAATGTATCGTGGTTAGTACGAGTCGAGTCACCACCAGCTGAGCTTACGTCAACGAGGAATCTCAGGAACGCAATATGTTGACAGCTGGGCGTGACGTATATGCTCAGCGACATTGCATTCATATGTAGTTTCAAGGCTTTTGCGGTCACATTAATTCCATTTTCTCTAGAAACTGGCTGTATCAAATATGAATGGACATCATTAACGACGCACAGCCACTCCCCTGACAGAAACGCCGGGGTGGTCGGTTTATTTTTCAAACACAGTTCTCATATGAAGCGACATAAAATCGCCCTATGGAGATTTCAATACAAATAAAAAACCTATAAACCTGTGTGTTGGTGCCCTCTACTGAAAGTGACGTCAGACTTCGGTGCTCTATAACCGTTGTGTATCTCGTACCGGTTCCATGTGATATCTATTATACAATTGAAAAGGTGTGCCCAAAAAGCTGTGCGCAACCCAGGAACAAAAGGCACCAGCTACTACGCCACTGACACACTGCAACACACACTGCAACAACCCACTAAACACACTAACACGTCACAGACTTACCCTCCGCGTCGATCCACGGCTATCTCCTCATGTCGCGCAGCACGCCCACACTCAACACCACCCGCGTAAAAATTGTCATTGCACTGCCACTAAAGCCGCCTCCCGTCCAGACTCACAAACAATATCAATATCAATATCAATAACAAACACAAACACGCCACAAGCACCGACACCCCCGCCTAATTTGTTGCCAGGTCTATGAAAACAAGCCCAGAAAAAATGCCATTCAACACGCTACTTACAACTCGCTTACAATTCGCGGACCTGGCAACACTGCATCCTGTTTTCCCATTGGCTACGGTTGCTACAACACGCATTTGCACTGCATGTTGGGAGCAACACAGCTTAATGTAGGGGTCACCGATTGCTGTGCTACATCCCCCTCATGTTCTCACCACCCCGTTCGGCTACACCACACACACTAACCTGCACAATTCTCCACATGCAACACAGGGCCCTTATTGGCTAGCCCCCTCACATGGCGATCCCCACGCAGCAAAACACACGCCAGCCAGCCACACACACACACCCACACACACACAACGGCCACGTTCGGAAATATCGCACTGAGCGCACTGTGCAAATGCAATGCAAACTAATAGGCGAGTGTGCTTCGGTGCGGTATTTCCGAACGCGCCCATCTCATCGCCACAACGCGCGCAGTCGGATGCCAAGCTCTTCCGCGCATTATTCCTTTCCCAGTCTCACCACACCACGGACTCATTGTAACCTCGCATCAGTGTTACTGCAGACACGTAATCACACTGTGGAGGATTTGTGACTGAGTGACTGTGTGTGTGTGTGTGTGTGTGTGTGTGTAGTTTGATTTCAGCATGTTTTACACTGCACAGTTGCGCAGTGCACACCATGGGACAAATCGGCTTTTCACCCCCTGCCACTGTGCCCACAAACGCATGTACAAGAGGAAAACAATCTAAACATTATATACTAACGTCAGCATCGGGCAGATTAACACACACAAGCGTTATTAGTTGAGTTTTCTTATTGAAGTGCCTCTGAATTGTAACTGTGCGTTTATGTCAGTCAGCGATGCGATCCGTTGTTATTCAGCCACCAGCAGCACCATACGCACGGACTGGAGAGAGGCGACGTGTTTCTCTCCCTTCGGCTCATGTAGCCCTCATTGTAACTACAAATATTGTTCCCGAAGAAACAATGTGGGGTCACTGCAATCCAAAAGATTGTAGGCCTACTATAATGCAGTCAAGGTCCCCACAAAAATATACTACAGTATGTTCTGCTCCATTCTCAACATCTTTTGGTTTCCAAAAACAGTAACTTATTGTAAGTAAACAAAAACAGTAAAAAGCAGTTTCATGTGTGCTTATTTTAATTTAATTTAATTTGCTTTGATGTGAAAATAAAATACAACAAATAATAATAATACCCATCCGTTACTACATGTGAAGGGCACAATACTGGGTTTAAAAACACAGCTGAAACATGAAGTGGAGTCTGTCAAATCTCGCAATTTCCTTCTTCCCATTGCGCTGCAACGGAACTAGGATGAGCCGCCCGAAGGGCGGCGAAATTCTAGTAGGCTACGTGATATATGTGTATTGGGGTTCTCAGATACTACAGATGTTTATGGGCATAGTAAAGGACAACTAAGTTGTAGATGATGACTACAAGATTATACAGGGTGTAACTGGCTTGTCAATATGGAATCAAAGATGACAGCCTTGTCAATGTCGATTTGCTGCAGACACATGACGTACATTCTCCATTTCAGTCAATGGGAATTTAATCTTTGCCGATTTGCTCAGACACATGACTTGTCAATGGCATTTAATGTTAGGACAAAACTACCTGGATATAGGAGAAAAAATCACACCCGTGTGAACTGAGTGGTGTAAGGTTTTATATAGCATGATCAGCTGTGGTCTGACGTAATGTCTGACGTTAAAGATCTTTGGCTAGGTAGACTCGTCTTCTGATGTGATGATTTGTGACCATGAAGTTGATTCAGCTGGAGTTTTTGTCCGATGTGAGGTATTATATAAGGTAAGGTATTATATAGCCTGATCAGCTCTGATCTGACGTAATGAAATCACACCTGGATGTGATTTCACAACTGGCTTTTTTTGTGCAGAGAAAATGACCACGGTTGCTACGGTCATCCAGTTCACCCGGGTGTGATTTAATTACGTCAGAAATTATTTTGAACATAGCAACCATGCTCATTTTTTTCTGCACACAAAAGCCAGTTGTAGGAGTGGTTTACACCACTCAAAAACACTAAGAGATTTCTGCCACACATTTTTCACACTTGTTCAGTGACTCCACAGCCAATGCCTTAGGCGAAAACGGCCCCCTTAATGTCGAGGCACTCTCCTCGCAATTTAAATCATCATGCACTTTTATTCTTGACTCCAGCGCACTAAAGCACTTTCAGAAGTTTTTCATTGACAAAATTGCAGACCTCAGTTCAACATTTATTGTCCCTGATAGCCCCTCCTCTCCATGCCCAGCTGTCTTCAATCAGTTCCAACAATTTTTTCCTGTGGTCAGCCATCTCCGGCCCACAAACTGCCCCACAGATTGTATTCCCTCCTGTCTGAAGTTTTCAGTTCTATCGGCCCCAGTATATTAACACTCATCAACACATCCCTCGTTTCAGGTTGCATCCCCGCTGGCTTCAAGCATGCTGTGGTGCATGCTTTAATTAAAAAGAAAAAATCTTGATCCATCCATTTCTTCAAATTATAGGCCCATCTCTCAGCTGTCCAAGATTTTAGAGAAGGTTGTTTACACCCAGCTGCAATCCTTTTTAATGAATCATGGGCTTCATGAAAAATGTCAGTTAAATTTAGGATTGATTTTAAAATACTGATAACTGCTTTTAAATCACTTCATGGGCTGGCCCCCCCTCTACCTAGCCGAACTCATTGATCCCCATAAACCGTCTGGACCCCTGAGGTCAGCTCACCTTTCCCTACTGACTCCACAAGTTGCCCAACTCAAAACCAGGTTTTTAAGTCTTTGCTTATAAGACCTATTTTTTTCGATGTGGCTTTTAGCCAAGTTTAATTTTGTATTTAACCTCACCTGTTATACTTGATTTAATTGATTGCATTGATTGTACTGCATTTTATTGATTTGCCTTGCCCTTGCCTAATTTTGACCTGTATAGCACTTTGGTGAGTCGTTTTTAAATGTGCTTTATAAATGGTTTGATTTGATCTCCCTCAATGTGAGTGCCTGGATACGCCCTTAGATCAGGGCTTCCCAAACAATGGGTTCCCAGTTTTTATGGGTCGCTACTAGTAAATATTGTTATGGCTGGCTCTGAGCAATTAAGTTAAAGTTTTCAACTGAAATTTGAGTTCTCCTCCGCAGCCACCCCTGCAGCCTGTGGACAAACAAAGATCTGAAGCATTCTTCTTCTTCTTCTTTGGGGGTTTTGTTGGCGGGTTGCAACCATGTCTTTCAGGTGTATACCGCCACCTACTGTATCGGAGTATATAGCGGGACTCCATACACTACTTTATAACACAAAAAATCAGCTAATATTTACAACAACAAAAAAACACCCAGAGTGATCCCTTTCTCATGCTATATTCCATTCTAGCCAGACCCAGTGGTCTGAGTGGGTGCAAATCCTTCTCTCAGTGTGAAATCAAACTTATGTCCAAAAATCTCCCGGCCGCGTCCAGTACCATTTTTATTCTTTCGGATTTACCCTGCATCTCCACCGCGCAGTTGATTACCATTGCGATAAACGCGAGAAACTTTCTTTTGTCCATACATATCATGTCTTGCCCATGTCTGTTTGTTTCCTCTTCCATTGTGTGTTTTGTTGCCCTTGTATCATTTCCCTCCATTCCTTTCACTGCTTGTGCATATGATATTCCCTTATTCTCCCTGCTCCTCTTTGCATTTCCTTCCTTTATCCTTCTCGGACACTTTGATGCCCCTGCATAGTGGTTCCCTTTGCAGTGCATGCACTCTGGCTCTTGTGAGCTACAGGACCCAGTACAGCTCACCTCACCACATCTCCCACACTTCTTAACACCTCTACAGACTGCCGCAGCATGACCATATTCTTGGCAGCAAAAGCATCTTAGGGGTCCCCTCTCATATGGCCTGACCTTGTATGTGACGTATTCCACATAAACTCTTTCAGGAAGTTCGTCAAAAAAGGTTATACAAACTGACTGGGTGGGCTCCTTTTTCCCGTCTCTGAAACGCTGCATTCTTCGAGCTTTGTCAACTCTGATATCATCTATAAATGGATCTAGGCTCATTGCCAACGGTACCCCACTTATGACTCCCACTCGCTTTGATCCTCCTGTCATATCAAAACATGTCACCCTGTGCCCATCGAACTTCTGAATGTTCAACATAGCTGTCACCATTTGCCTTTCTGAGAAACATTCGACGATCACAATGCCGCTTCTAGCAACCCTAATGGACTTCACTTCTCCGACCACTTTTCCAATAAACTTTCCCACACTGTGTTGGTCCTTGAATATCCCATCCACTTTTGATACCGTTTTCATTCCAAATACGTGTGTTTCTTCCAGATTTCCGTCACTTGTCACGCTGTTTCCATTTCCCTTAGACCTTTTCCTTTTGTTTTCATTTCCCCTTGTATCTTCATCCATTTGAATCTCGCTCTCACTGCTCCCACCGGCGTTCTCCGCCATCTTCCCCCGAGATCCCCTCATCGATCTGAAGCATTGTGAGAGCAGGTCTCTTTTATAGTGTTTGGAGAGAGACTATGGCCAGTTGTCTCCCCTTCCACTAATCATCCATGGCTCCACCCTACAATCGAGCACTGCAATGGACTGCAGGGGTTAAAGCAACAAAACAAAAAATCCTCAGACCAATTTTCAAACGATGTGGCGAACCCCCCAAATTTGCATCGATCTACCACTGTCCTAGACAGCGATAAAAGTGTAAAATAAAAATAAATCATAAATTAAAAACATGTTGCGTAGCGCACACCAAATTTTGGGATTGTAAAATTATGTTTTCCCAAAATTGCCTTTACCAAATGTGTGTCAATCCATGATGCTTCATTTTATAGAAGCAGCTTTTGAAGTTATGTTGTATTATATTGCTAGTCTGGCCAATCAATAAGTAACTGAAATTACTGTAGGGCTTGACTTTACAGCCACATGGTGCATAGCAACAGTGTGTTAAAGTAAAAAAAACCCAGAGGAAGACACTTATAGGCATGTAGCCTTCAGTAGTCCATTATGCACCTTGCATTATAAGGTTGCAAATGAGAACAAAAGTCAATTACAAATAACCCATTGGTTTGGCAACTAAAATGGGATACAGTGATAGGTGGGCAGTGGGCACTATATAGTTTCCAGCAACGTCTGGACATCTGGGCACTTTGGCTATTTTGTCCAAAGTGTTATTATATTGAAAATGAATGTGCATGGTACATAATTATCATTGTGCCTAAATTCATTAGCCTCTGTCTGTTCTAAGCAATCCAGCCCCTACCCATAAATACAAGAACCATTGTGTAGTTTATTCCCTGAAAGTTCCATTCTATATTATAACATCAGTATTCAGTAGAGTTGAGCAGGAGAATGTACAGGCTGGCATAGACAGGAGGACAAGCACCGATGCACGCTGACGCAGCTAGCAGCTAACGGCTACTAGGCTAGTAGCTAGCAGCTAACGGCTACTAGGCTAGTCAGCTAGAGAGTGCTGCTTGTTATACCAACGAGGCAATACACATTTGCGTTGAAAATAAATCCTCCACAGTATCACTGCTCTAAGCTAATTTAAAAGAAACCCTCTGACTGCAGTGACTGTCACTGTTCTGGCCTGGGTAGGGGGAAATATGAACGTATTTAGGCTCTCTGACCTCTGTCTCTCTCTCTCTCTGTCAGCAGCACCGTGCTCTCTCTAGTCTGTAGTCTGTACTCTGTACTGAGCGGCGCAGAATCTGTGTGTGTCGAAAAACCCCTACACGTAACCACGCCCCCAGCAACGGATCCACTATCCACGAATCAGTTATTTATATATATTCTGAAAAACCCACGTCAAAACGCACCGGTTCAATTTTAATGCACGCGTCGCGTCTCCGTCAACGCAACGCAACGCGGGCAGTGGAGCCACCCTTCATTGATTAAAAAGGGAACATTCCCTGACGGTGACGGAGACTTTGATTGATTGATTGAAAATTTTATTAACAGTTTGCAGAATTACAGTACAAAACTAACCTTATTCCTAAACTTAACTATGTCTAAAACTATAGCCTTATTCCTAAACTTCTCTCCAATGGCAACCGGATGTACTGTTTGATTGATTGAAATATGTATTAACAGTTTGCAGAATTACAGTACATTTCAAGCACAAACTCAATACAAAGACTGTACTGTACTGTACTGTACTGTACTGTACTGTACGTCTTAAAAATAACCAGCAGGAATGTGTCTGGCTTATAAAACTAATGTCTCCCCTCCTTTCAGATGATAGAATATGAGAGCAGATGAAAGGACAGCAGTGCCATCTAGTGGGCAAGTTAGCTCATCAAAGGATTTGTAGCTGTACTGGTTGAGCGAAGAGAAGTCAGTCATACATGTACAAGAGTTAAAAAAGCACCAGTTGTTCATCAATAACAAAGCCAATGAATTCCAAGTTTTAATTGACAATAGGCTACATTTATTGACTGTCATTTGATTTACTTTGTTTTTATATTTTTAACTAATCCAATCACTTGCCATATAGTCTACTATTCTATTCCTACACGTTTTATAGCCATGAATTCATTAATGTGTATGTTTCTGCATTTATTGTCCACAGCTCCTTCCTATTTTGATGCCAGTGTGTGTAGGTGATTTAACTGGCATGATACGTTTTGGTTTTATTTTAATTTTAATTTATATCTTTATAATCATGTTTTGTTTTCACCATCCATGAGGGAAGAATCTATTCTTTAAGACTATAGGATAATGACCACCTAGCTAGCCGCAATTTGCAACTCTATATTTTACCAGACATTATCCCTTACATGGTGATTTAACCTCTTAACAAAAAAACGTTATGTTTTAACCAAAACTGATTGATTGATTGAAGAATGTATTTACAGATTGGATAATTACAGTACATTTCAAGCACAAGTTGCACAACTCAATACAAAACTGTTAACTGTGGACGAAACCATAAAGCATTACACTTGTTTACAATAGGGTCCAGCATGTTCAATTCATCATAACATTTACAAATATGTTACAAATATACACTTCTATATAGCCAAGAACAGGAAGTCATCATAGAGGAGATAAAAATGGAAAATACAAATAAAAACGTACTAGTCTGGAGTTGGCCAGAGAGACAATTAACGTATATTCACTATTCACTATGTCAGTGAATTCATGTTATGATCTGACATCTGTCTGGCCAACGCCAGGCTAGTAATTAAGTGCAGTACTTAAATTAATACTTTAACACGCAGTGTCGGTGGGCCAATCAGAGGCAGGCGGGGCGTCACCACCAGGACGTTTGTGCGTGTCTGGAAGGAACGGTGTAGTGTGTGTTGTGTTTCCAGGAGAACACATTTAGTGGTTGCACCACTGCTTTGAACAGTAGAGACGCGTCGAAGGAAGCACTGAGCAGCTGTTTGACTCTAAGGCTCCGTTCTTTTGGCAAATCTAGAACTTCCTGCCAGAGAGCTAGCAAATTTAAGACATCCGGTTGCTTTCAGAATAAAAGCGTGGTTAATTACATAATTATTACATTACATTATTAGTATTGTTATTACATTACAGTTATTGTGAAGACACACATTATGTTTCTGTGTAAAAATAAGTAATTAAATAACGTAAAAAAGTTATCTAAATGGATAAATGCCCAAGTCCATGCACTGGAGTGCCCAAGTCCATTCACTGGATTGCATGGACTTAATAAAGTGGATGCTGGACAAAATCCCTGCTATGTTTCGACTAGTGTGACATATGCACGCGTCCGGGGAGACCTCCTCTACAACACCACACTGTCCGCTAAGCAGCAGAGGTGTAAAACAAAAATTGGCACCAGGTCAGATGTAAAAAAACTTTAAAAAACTTCCCATTTCCAGACTACAGTGGACTAAAGTGGACACTGGACAAAAATCCCTGCTATGTTTCGACTAGTGTGACATATGCAGGCGTCCGGGGAGACCTCCTCTACAACACCACACTGTCCGCTAAGCAGCAGAGGTGTAAAACAAAAATTGGCACCAGGTCACAGGTAAAAAAACATAAAAAAACTTCCCATTTCCAGACTACAGTGGACTAAAGTGGACGCTGGACAAAAATCCCTGCTATGTTTCGACTAGTGTGACATACGCACGCGTCCGGGGAGACCTCCTCTACAACACCACACTGTCCGCTAAGCAGCAGAGGTGTAAAACAAAAATTGGCACCAGGTCAGATGTAAAAAAACTTAAAAAAAGTCCCATTTCCAGACTACAGTGGACTAAAGTGGACGCTGGACAAAAATCCCTGCTATGTTTCGACTAGTGTGACATATGCACGCGTCCGGGGAGACCTCCTCTACAACACCACACTGTCCGCTAAGCAGCAGAGGTGTAAAACAAAAATTGGCACCAGGTCACAGGTAAAAAAACATCAAAAAACTTCCCATTTCCAGACTACAGTGGACTAAAGTGGACGCTGGACAAAAATCCCTGCTATGTTTCGACTAGTGTGACATATGCAGGCGTCCGGGGAGACCTCCTCTACAACACCACACTGTCCGCTAAGCAGCAGAGGTGTAAAACAAAAATTGGCACCAGGTCACAGGTAAAAAAACTTAAAAAAACTTCCCATTTCCAGACTAAAGTGGACGCTGGACAAAAATCCCTGCTATGTTTCGACTAGTGTGACATATGCACGCATCCGGGGAGACCTCCTCTACAACACCACACTGTCCGCTAAGCAGCAGAGGTGTAAAACAAAAATTGGCACCAGGTCAGATGTAAAAAATCTTAAAAAAACTTCCCATTTCCAGACTACAGTGGACTAAAGTGGACACTGGACAAAAATCCCTGCTATGTTTCGACTAGTGTGACATATGCACGCGTCCGGGGAGACCTCCTCTACAACACCACACTGTCCGCTAAGCAGCAGAGGTGTAAAACAAAAATTGGCACCAGGTCACAGGTAAAAAAACATAAAAAAACTTCCCATTTCCAGACTACAGTGGACTAAAGTGGACGCTGGACAAAAATCCCTGCTATGTTTCGACTAGTGTGACATATGCAGGCGTCCGGGGAGACCTCCTCTACAACACCACACTGTCCGCTAAGCAGCAGAGGTGTAAAACAAAAATTGGCACCAGGTCAGATGTAAAAAAACTTAAAAAAACTTCCCATTTCCAGACTACAGTGGACTAAAGTGGACACTGGACCTGGTGCCAATTTTTGTTTTACACCTCTGCTGCTTAGCGGACAGTGTGGTGTTGTAGAGGAGGTCTCCCCGGACGCGTGCATATGTCACACTAGTCGAAACATAGCAGGGATTTTTGTCCAGCGTCCACTTTAATCCACTGTAGTCTGGAAATGGGACGTTTTTTTAAGTTTTTTTACATCTGACCTGGTGCCAATTTTTGTTTTACACCTCTGCTGCTTAGCGGACAGTGTGGTGTTGTAGAGGAGGTCTCCCCGGACGCGTGCATATGTCACACTAGTCGAAACATAGCAGGGATTTTTGTCCAGCGTCCACTTTAGTCCACTGTAGTCTGGAAATGGGAAGTTTTTTTATATTTTTTGACCTGTGACCTGGTGCCAATTTTTGTTTTACACCTATGCTGCTTAGCGGACAGTGTGGTGTTGTAGAGGAGGTCTCCCCGGACGCGTGCATATGTCACACTAGTCGAAACATAGCAGGGATTTTTGTCCAGTGTCCACTTTAGTCCACTGTAGTCTGGACATGGGACGTTTTTTTATGTTTTTTTACCTGTGACCTGGTGCCAATTTTTGTTTTACACCTCTGCTGCTTAGCGGACAGTGTGGTGTTGTAGAAGAGGTCTCCCCGGACGCGTGCATATGTCACACTAGTCGAAACATAGCAGGGATTTTTGTCCAGCGTCCACTTTAGTCCACTGTAGTCCACTGTAGTCTGGAAATGGGAAGTTTTTTTATGTTTTTTGACCTGTGACCTGGTGCCAATTTTTGTTTTACACCTCTGCTGCTTAGCGGACAGTGTGGTGTTGTAGAGGAGGTCTCCCCGGACGCGTGCATATGTCACACTAGTCGAAACATAGCAGGGATTTTTGTCCAGTGTCCACTTTAGTCCACTGTAGTCTGGACATGGGAAGTTTTTTTTATGTTTTTTTACCTGTGACCTGGTGCCAATTTTTGTTTTACACCTCTGCTGCTTAGCGGACAGTGTGGTGTTGTAGAGGAGGTCTCCCCGGACGCGTGCATATGTCACACTAGTCGAAACATAGCAGGGATTTTTGTCCAGCGTCCACTTTAATCCACTGTAGTCTGGAAATGGGACGTTTTTTTACATCTGACCTGGTGCCAATTTTTGTTTTACACCTCTGCTGCTTAGCGGACAGTGTGGTGTTGTAGAAGAGGTCTCCCCGGACGCGTGCATATGTCACACTAGTCGAAACATAGCAGGGATTTTTGTCCAGCGTCCACTTTAGTCCACTGTAGTCTGGAAATGGGAAGTTTTTTTAAGTTTTTTGACCTGTGACCTGGTGCCAATTTTTGTTTTACACCTCTGCTGCTTAGCGGACAGTGTGGTGTTGTAGAGGAGGTCTCCCCGGACGCGTGCATATGTCACACTAGTCGAAACATAGCAGGGATTTTTGTCCAGTGTCCACTTTAGTCCACTGTAGTCTGGACATGGGAAGTTTTTTTTATGTTTTTTTACCTGTGACCTGGTGCCAATTTTTGTTTTACACCTCTGCTGCTTAGCGGACAGTGTGGTGTTGTAGAGGAGGTCTCCCCGGACGCGTGCATATGTCACACTAGTCGAAACATAGCAGGGATTCTTGTCCAGCGTCCACTTTAATCCACTGTAGTCTGGAAATGGGACGTTTTTTTAAGTTTTTTTACATCTGACCTGGTGCCAATTTTTGTTTTACACCTCTGCTGCTTAGCGGACAGTGTGGTGTTGTAGAGGAGGTCTCCCCGGACGCGTGCATATGTCACACTAGTCGAAACATAGCAGGGATTTTTGTCCAGCGTCCACTTTAGTCCACTGTAGTCTGGAAATGGGAAGTTTTTTTATATTTTTTGACCTGTGACCTGGTGCCAATTTTTGTTTTACACCTCTGCTGCTTAGCGGACAGTGTGGTGTTGTAGAGGAGGTCTCCCCGGACGCGTGCATATGTCACACTAGTCGAAACATAGCAGGGATTTTTGTCCAGTGTCCACTTTAGTCCACTGTAGTCTGGACATGGGAAGTTTTTTTATGTTTTTTTACCTGTGACCTGGTGCCAATTTTTGTTTTACACCTCTGCTGCTTAGCGGACAGTGTGGTGTTGTAGAGGAGGTCTCCCCGGACGCGTGCATATGTCACACTAGTCGAAACATAGCAGGGATTTTTGTCCAGTGTCCACTTTAGTCCACTGTAGTCTGGACATGGGAAGTTTTTTTATGTTTTTTTACCTGTGACCTGGTGCCAATTTTTGTTTTACACCTCTGCTGCTTAGCGGACAGTGTGGTGTTGTAGAGGAGGTCTCCCCGGACGCGTGCATGTCACACTAGTCGAAACATAGCAGGGATTTTTGTCCAGCGTCCACTTTAGTCCACTGTAGTCTGGAAATGGGAAGTTTTTTTTATATTTTTTGACCTGTGACCTGGTGCCAATTTTTGTTTTACACCTCTGCTGCTTAGCGGACAGTGTGGTGTTGTAGAGGAGGTCTCCCCGGACGCGTGCATATGTCACACTAGTCGAAACATAGCAGGGATTTTTGTCCAGCGTCCACTTTAATCCACTGTAGTCTGGAAATGGGACGTTTTTTTAAGTTTTTTTACATCTGACCTGGTGCCAATTTTTGTTTTACACCTCTGCTGCTTAGCGGACAGTGTGGTGTTGTAGAGGAGGTCTCCCCGGACGCGTGCATATGTCACACTAGTCGAAACATAGCAGGGATTTTTGTCCAGCGTCCACTTTAGTCCACTGTAGTCTGGAAATGGGAAGTTTTTTATATTTTTTGACCTGTGACCTGGTGCCAATTTTTGTTTTACACCTCTGCTGCTTAGCGGACAGTGTGGTGTTGTAGAGGAGGTCTCCCCGGACGCGTGCATATGTCACACTAGTCGAAACATAGCAGGGATTTTTGTCCAGTGTCCACTTTAGTCCACTGTAGTCTGGACATGGGAAGTTTTTTTATGTTTTTTTACCTGTGACCTGGTGCCAATTTTTGTTTTACACCTCTGCTGCTTAGCGGACAGTGTGGTGTTGTAGAGGAGGTCTCCCCGGACGCGTGCATATGTCACACTAGTCGAAACATAGCAGGGATTTTTGTCCAGTGTCCACTTTAGTCCACTGTAGTCTGGACATGTGAAGTTTTTTTATGTTTTTTTACCTGTGACCTGGTGCCAATTTTTGTTTTACACCTCTGCTGCTTAGCGGACAGTGTGGTGTTGTAGAGGAGGTCTCCCCGGACGCGTGCATATGTCACACTAGTCGAAACATAGCAGGGATTTTTGTGCAGCGTCCACTTTAATCCACTGTAGTCTGGAAATGGGACGTTTTTTTAAGTTTTTTTACATCTGACCTGGTGCCAATTTTTGTTTTACACCTCTGCTGCTTAGCGGACAGTGTGGTGTTGTAGAGGAGGTCTCCCCGGACGCGTGCATGTCACACTAGTCGAAACATAGCAGGGATTTTTGTCCAGCGTCCACTTTAGTCCACTGTAGTCTGGAAATGGGAAGTTTTTTTTATGTTTTTTGACCTGTGACCTGGTGCCAATTTTTGTTTTACACCTCTGCTGCTTAGCGGACAGTGTGGTGTTGTAGAGGAGGTCTCCCCGGACGCGTGCATATGTCACACTAGTCGAAACATAGCAGGGATTTTTGTCCAGCGTCCACTTTAGTCCACTGTAGTCTGGAAATGGGAAGTTTTTTTAAGATTTTTTACATCTGACCTGGTGCCAATTTTTGTTTTACACCTCTGCTGCTTAGCGGACAGTGTGGTGTTGTAGAGGAGGTCTCCCCGGACGCGTGAATATGTCACACTAGTCGAAACATAGCAGGGATTTTTGTCCAGCGTCCACTTTATAAAGTCCATGCTCTCCAGTGAATAGCATTTATCCATTTAGATAACTTTTTAATTACTTATCTTTACACAGAAACATTACTTATTACTTATTTTTACACAGAAACATAATGTGTGTCCTATAGCATCGTTTAAATGCTTAATTTATAGTTTTAATGTGCAAATTAATCTTTTTTTCAATACTCTAGAGGGTACTCTTATTTTGAAGAGATCGTCCCCCGGAAGTCTTATATTTGCTCACTTAGATTTGCCAAAAGAACAGTGCTTGACTCTAAAACCTTCTAAAAGTGAGTATATTACATTGTTTATTTCATCCCCTTGCTGTGTGTGTGTTGAGGACACTCGGTTGGACTTGGAACTCATTCATCCTGTAGATTTGTAAGCAGAACGAGGATTGTTTTACGTGTTTTAATTTTAGTTTACGTTTGTTCCCGTTTCTATCATGTGTGTTGTTAGTAAAAGTATCTGAAATGAAATGAAATGAAATCTATATTTACCCAGGGTATCTGGGCTAAGCTCAAGAACTTGTTTCCAGCCAGGCCCTGCTCATAGAACACATTTCATCGTAGTGGTTGATGCCTTGTTCAAGGGCATTTCAGCGGTGGTAATTTTAACGTGTCGGACGGCTGGTTCGAACTGGGAACCTTCCGGTATCTAGACCGCGCCGCTATCCGTTCGGCCACCGCTGCCTTGAAGTACTCACAAACACGCACGTTTTCAAATGTAGCCTATAATACAATCAATGTATTAAAAAGAGAATCTTTTGAAAATAGCAAATCATTAAAAATCTACTTGCCCTGAAACATGACTGAAGTACGAGCGTCATGTGAACCATGGCTACAAATCTACAAGCTCCCAATGTGTCTCATTGTATATATAATATTATATATGTAATATATAATAGGGCTGAAGTAGCTCTGGTCCATAGCACTGCAACGCATTAGAGCTTTGGACCAGAGCTAGGGCTGAAGTGGTTAATGTACGTTTTTGTTATAATGACTATAATCTTCAATTAATTGTAGCGGAGTAAAAGTATCTGCCTCCTAGTGGAGTAGAAGTAATACAAGTACTGAAACTGGACAGGAAATACTCCCGTAAAGTAAAAAATAATAATATCTCAATCGGGTACAGTAAGTACAATACTTGAGTAAACTTAGTAAATGAATAAGCAGTGAGTGTAAAAAATAACCAGGAACTGGTGGAACAGAGACAAACCTAAATTAAACCTAAGACTGAACGTCTTGTTTGAACTAATTTCAAGGATTCGAGCCTTGAATCCATTTCCCTCTCATTCATTATCGCGAGACATGGCCAAAGCATTTCAATTTCCGGAGGTCCCCCCAGCCCAAACTGTTGAGAACCCCTGAGTTAAACCACATGTAAATAGTAATGTAGTGTGTTGTCTCTCCACCTCACCTCAGCCATGAGTTAAACCACATGTAACAGTAATGTAGTGTGTTCTCTCTCCACCTCACCTCAGCCATGAGTTAAACCACATGTAACAGTAATGTAGTGTGTTCTCTCTCCACCTCACCTCAGCCATGAGTTAAACCACATGTAACAGTAATGTAGTGTGTTCTCTCTCCACCTCACCTCAGCCATGAGTTAAACCACATGTAACAGTAATGTAGTGTGTTCTCTCTCCACCTCACCTCAGCCATGAGTTAAACCACATGTAACAGTAATGTAGTGTGTTCTCTCTCCACCTCACCTCAGCCATGAGTTAAACCACATGTAACAGTAATGTAGTGTGTTCTCTCTCCACCTCACCTCAGCCATGAGTTAAATGGTTAAACCACATGTAAATAGTAATGTTGTGTGTTCTCTCAATTAAATTCAAAAGGCTTTCTCGACATGAGAACATATACGTATATCCTCTCTCCACCACGCTGCACCTCAGCCATGGCTGACAACATCCTGGACCTGGATGCTGCCTGCCAGAGAGAATCACCAAATGTTGCCAAGAGGATGAGACTGGACACTGACCATGTGAGACTGGACACTGACCATGTGAGAGTGGACACTGACCATGTGAGTGTGTGCTATATAAATGCACCATTTACCATTTTAGATTGGCTATTTTCGGTCATTATTTATTTTATGAAAACGTATTTGAACTAAGTGATCAAACTAGTAATAGAATACAAGTTTAGAAGCATCTTCCAGGAACATGATTGGTATCAGAGCTTATAACGAGCTTATAACGCCTCAAATCTGTGATTTCGGCAGCCGGTCGGCTGTTAGAAGGGCATCAACAGTAGGTTTAGAATGTCCACATACCTAAAACATGTTACATTTTCAGATCTTCAGTGTTGAGATTTTATTTTGCTTCATTCCCGTTTCCCATAGCACAATAGCACCCCCTGCCTCTCAAACCCACAGCTATGTAGCATTGATCACTCCTTTGTAAACTAATAAGGACATGTCCAGACAAGACAGACTTCACTAGCCTCCTTTAACAATGATGTAGAGAAGTCGTTCACACTCCCCTACCCCCAAGTCTGTCTGTCTCACAGCTGTGCTAAATCAATGGCGTTACTATGCAAGACCGCAACATGCATAATGGTCTTAAGTCCTATTCATAGTCCAGTTTTCGGTGAATAGGTGACCACCAAAACGGTGGTTAGTAAAAACAGAGAGGTGTGTTTTGTGTGAGCGGTGTTTTCGGTGGTCACCTCTTCACCCAAAACTGGACTTTTAAAAGCCTTAAATTAGCCTTAAATTATCACTTCAATTATCACTTCTGGGGACCCCCCAAAACCATGTGGGGGGGTCCCCCACATGGGGTCCCCCCCCCCCATAGGTTGAGAACCCCTGCCCTAGAATATGCAGCAAGAGGCACCAAGCACCAAAATCCAGTAAACAGGTTTACTGGCGGTGAGCGGAACGCCACGCCCCTCCCCCTTCATTCGCGACGTGCCAAGTACCCCCAGATCATTTGCATGACAACAGGTTTACCTGAACGTCCTCATACACTTTTTTAATTCAAGACATTCCTTGAGAAGATTTACAAAATGTTTCCTGCTACTATTTATAATTGAGTAAACTATAATTGTATAACTGTTAATCACACATTAACTTAATTAAGAAGAATATTTTCTGATGCTGGTCTCGTCATGAGTCGACTCTCACTGTCATACAGGCTGGTCCAGCAGCACAGGATGCCTGCAGTTCACCCCCCTGCCCTCTGGGTGGTGCTGACGTTGCACTCCAGGAGGAGGACCGCAGTGTGCGTATGACTCCTTGGGGCGGCGAACGGGACAAGATCTTTGATGCTCTCAACAGGCTGCGTCTCGAGCGTACTTTGTGTGATGTGATTCTGTGCTGTGAGGGACAGGAGTTACCCTGCCACCGTGCTGTTCTGGCCTCCTTCAGCCCTTACTTTGAGGTAAATTAATCCAAGTTCAATTCAAGTAATCGGGCCGTCTGGTCTGGGGCATACATTAAGTAAGACCTAAACTGTGGACATTTGAAGCCAAACGTTCTGCTTTCCAACAGGCCATGTTTACATCTGGCACGGAGGAGTCCACACAGGACAGAGTGACCATCAGAGAGGAACCCCAGATGATTGCATTGCTGGTGAACTACGCCTACACATATGAGGTGTCCTTCTGCGCTGATAATGCACAGGTAATGTGTTGCCATTAAGCATACGATACACTCAACTCACGATACGATACGTATCACGATATGAGGTTCACGATATGATTTTTCACGATATTTTAAACACAAAAAATTCCAGACAAATGACCGAAAAATCCTTTTTATTATTGACCCCCCCCCCCTCCCCAGTTTGTATTTAACTACATTGCTAAAGTAGCATTATTACTTTTCATGTAAAATTACTTAATTTCTGTGCAACAACTGTAAACATGCTTTCTTGTTTAGAACCTACAGTAGCTCGAGTTAACATGTAAAAGAAAAAGCTTTCTTTGATGACATCTGAGACAGGCCCGCGGGAAGTACTTTACACTAGCAGGGGCTGAACGTGTACCTGGGGGTGCGCGCGCATAGCGCGCGCCGCAAAAATGCGCGTGCACGCGCATCATGCACGCGCATTTTCACGCGCAAACGTGGCCTTTACTTTCCCTCTCCACACGCAAGTTATATATGAACGAACTGACACAGGCAATTAACCAGGATAAGGTGCCAATACTGTGATACAGCATATTTAAATCTCTTTTTTTTCCCTTTCTCTCCTGTTCGAGGGGGGGCTGTGCCTGGGGGGAGGGGGTGCTACAGCCCCCCCAGCACCCCTACTTCCCTCAGCCATGCTGAGAATAGATGTAGACCTATTTGACAGTGCAGAAACATAATTGCCTTCCTTGATGTATTAAAGAGCATCAATGACCATCACCTGGGCACAGTCAGACACACAGCTCCCCTCTGCAAGCTTCTACAACTGAATGGGTGCGTTCGGAAATGCGCACCGGGAATGTGGTCAGTTTGTTGAGTGTGGTGGGCGGTGACGTCACAGTGTGCCTTATTTACGAACGACCACAGCTGTGACGCAATCACACCGGACAACCCCAGCTTCAGGGTAGGGTCGCTCAGTGCGGGCACTCGGCACACCCGGTGCGCAGCGCACTGGATTTTCGAACGACAACGCACCGAGTGCACTGAATAAACGAACGACGAGAGCACACCAGTGCGTTCAGGGCGCATTTCCGAACGCACCCATAGTGACTGCATGGAGTCTCATTTCTCTCCAAAAGCAGCCCCCCTAATAATTATTATTTTTTAATCTATTTTTATATTTATTAAATCGATCATATATATCGTCGGGATTAATATCAATATATATCGATATACGATATATCATTACATGCCTAGTTACCGTCATCATAAACCTCAGTCATTGTCTCCATGTTTGTCCTACATAGCATCAGTGCTTACATTCATTGTTTTCTTCATTTGTTCTATAGGCCCTGCTGGCGGCGTCAGACTTGTTGGAAATCGCGGCTGTTCGAAAGGCCTGCTGTGACTACATGAAGGACATCAAACGTTGGGTAGGGATTTGTTGCTTTTCATATTGAGAGGGTTTGGGGCGTATTGGTGCTTTTTGGGAGGCGAAGATGGATGGCATTGCTGTTCAGAGGATAGGTTTAGGTGTGCTGCCCCGTGGGAGGTTAGGTTGAGGGTGAGGGTTTAAGATAGGTTGTAGTTGTAGGACTAATGACTAGTCTAAACCAAAAACTGTCTAAACTAAGTACCGCACCCCTCATAACTCCATTTTTGAGGTTTTTGATTTTATTCCATAAATCAGTGCTATTGAACACCCTTCATGTCTGTGTGTTGTTTCGAAAATATTGAACCAATGGAAAGTAGTAAAAAACAACACCTCTTAACTCCATTGGACCCTCAAACTGTCTGCTAAAACAACTAACTCCACCACCGCTCTCCTTCTCAGGCAAGTAATTGACAATATCTAAAGACACAACACCAACTTTGATGGGGCAGTATTGCATCGTTTAAAAAATGGTTTAAATGGTTTTATTAATTTCCTGAAAAACGAACATTTTGGAGTTATGAGGTTTCCTCCTGACAGCAGAGATATAATAAATGACACTTGATAAATGACGCAATGCACCGAGTGGCGCGCTATGAGCTTGTAGATCTGCTATTTTTCAATAGCTAAAGTATAACATAATGCTTAGTTAAAACACCAAAAGGGGTTCCCGCTCAGAATGGGTTAAGCACAGAACATCCTAATTCATACTTGGAAATATTCAAATTTGCCCCTTATGCTCAAAATCGGTTATCTGTATTGGCCGATTGTGAGAAAAGAAAATCGGTGATCGGGATCGGTCCCCCAAAAACCTGATCGGAGCACCCCTAATTATGCATCTCCCTCTGGATGTTGTGGTTAGGCTATGGAATGAGCTCCCCTTCCACCTAAGAACTGAGGTCTCTGTGGACACTTTTATTAAAGGACTCCTAAAAACCAAGCCCCCAGTAAGGCTATCCAACGTTGAAGATGCCACTACCTACTGGCGAAATGTGGTATTGCAGCACTTAATGGAAGTGGACGGACGTTCATGACGTCACGTGAAAAGTACCTCAAAATTGAGGTCCGGGGCTAGGCTAGGCTAGGCTAGGCTAAACTTCCACTCGCTCGAGCCATTGAGTTATAATTATACTTCCGGAAGTCTTCCGGGGGCCCTAACGCTCCAACGCTCCGCTCCAGTTCGGTCTCTATCCTTTATATACTCTATGCTAAAAACTCGCCTTTTCAGACTTGCCTTTTATAGCCCTAGTTGACTACAATATGCTGTGTTGTAACACAATCCTGTTTTCCTTTGTTCAATTTCACCGGCTTGGTTAAATGTTGATTGTTTTATTTTGTATAAAAATGTTGCCTTATTTTTGTTACTTTTATTGTTGTTAAGGCACTTTGTGATTGTCTGCGAAAGGTGCTCTACAGATACATTTATTTTCTTGCTTTCTTTTTGCACTTCAGGAGAGCCGAGAGGCCACCGGTCTCGTGTATGTGGACCCCGAGCATCCGGCTCTAGGTACCATGTTCATGCGTCCTCCATCGGAGATTGGGAATTATTGGGACCCCCACCATCCCAACAAGCTGTTAGATGGTCTCAACAGGCTGCGTCTCAACAGGTTCTTGTGTGATGTGATTCTGTGCTGTGAGGGACAGGAGGTCCCCTGCCATCGCGCTGTCCTGGCCTCCTTCAGTCCTTACTTTGAGGTAAATATATTTACGTTTATTGACCTGCTGTAGTGTTCTTAACTTGCCTTTTATATGAACTGATCTGAACTGATTATGTCAATGAATTGTTTACACAATGTACATCAGGGTAGGCATGTCACAGTGATTACATATTAATCACCTAATCAGTTATTGGAGATAATCACAATGATGTTTTTTTTGTATGATCGTCAATCGTTTCCATGTTGAAAAATTACATTTTTTTTATAATAGCAAAAAAGGCAAACAGAAATACAAATTGTAACGTTCCAATGTTCAATGCAATACAAATAATCGTAACAATTAATTGTAAACTTAAATGTGTAATCGCGACATAAGGGATGCCCAGACATTTTTGACTTGAACTACTTTTAACACGACCAGCTCAACAAGACCTACCAACCCCCAAAAATATAATCCCATTGCTGAATACACGTCAAAATGTACCAGGCAGGCCGTCTTTCATGTCAATCATCGAAACCTTAATTAATGTAGCGGATATCAAAGTGTGACTATTTATTTTATTCTTTTCAACGTGCACAGGCCATGTTTACGTCTGGTATGAGGGAGTCCACACAGGACAGAGTGACCATCAGTGGAGTAGAACCTCACACCATTGGAGTATTGGTGAACTACGCCTACACTGGTGTGGTGTGCACCACAAAGGCACATATGCAGGTAATGTACAATGCATAATAAACCTAATTTTCAACATTATTGTTATCGGTTCTTAACACAAAAAAAATAAAGGGGACGTTGCAGGACAACAGCAGTAGCTGTGTGGGGTGAGTTTAGTGAATGATAAAGGGGACGTTGCAGGACAACAGCAGTAGCTGTGTGGGGTGAGTTTAGTGAATGATAAGGGGATGTCGCAGGACAACAGCAGCAGCTGTGTGGGGTGAGTTTAGTGAATGATAAGGGGACGTCGCAGGACAACAGCAGTAGCTGTGTGGGGTGAGTTTAGTGAATGATAAAGGGACGTCGCCGGACAACAGCAGTAGCTGTGTGGGGTGAGTTTAGTGAATGATAAGGGGACGTCGCAGGACAACAGCAGTAGCTGTGTGGGGTGAGTTTAGTGAATGATAAGGGGACGTCGCAGGACAACAGCAGTAGCTGTGTGGGGTGAGTTTAGTGAACGATAAGGGGACGTTGCAGGACAACAGCAGTAGCTGTGTGGGGTGAGTTTAGTGAACGATAAGGGGACGTTGCAGGACAACAGCAGTAGCTGCGCAGTGCACATTGATAGAATGTCAAACTGGTGTTTCTCCTCAACCCGCACCACAGACCAATCAGAAGCCACGGTTCCATTTCAACCCTCATATGTCCCAACAGTTCCGCCTACCTGTGTGGAGAATAGGAGACTGTCCAGACTGAGTAGCGCAGTGACATTTTCAGATCTGCGGAACGCAGCGAATCAGGTTGGAACCCAGGCTACCATATCGGTGCTTAACAAAGACATGTTGTTAATTTGTTCCAGGCCCTGCTAGCAGCCTCAGTGATGTTTGACGTTGCGGTTGTTCGAAAGGAGTGCTGTGACTACATGGTGCAACATGTTGTGGACATTAATAACTGTGTGGAGCTGTACTGCTTCGCCGAGGCCCATTCCTGTAAAGGGTTGCAGACAAAAAGCATGCATTACATGGAGGAACACTTCAGTGTCGTATACCAGCAGGTCAGTTATTTGAGGCTTACTACGTTTTTTTTGGTTTCCGCTATAACCTGAGTAGGTCACAGACATTAGATGTATTTCAGCGACAGTCACATGTCCATTTCACTAAACAAATCATCTATCACCAGTGAACACCTTCCATACGAGACAATGTGACTTCAAGTATAAAATGGTAAATGGTGCAATTATATAGCGCCTTTATCCAAATCGCTTTACAGAGATTGTGCATTACATCCCCCCATTCACACACACATTCATACACCGATGGCGGCGGAAACCATGCAAGGCACCGACCAGCACATCAGGAGCAATCAGGGGTTCAAAGTCTTGCTCAAGGACACATCGACACTAACTCTGGGAGGAGCCCGGGGGTTTGAACTGGCAACCTTACGGTTACCATCCAGCCACTCTACCCCCTGAGCCACCGCCGCCCCCTAGTGACCACCCTACCCCTGAGCCACCGCCGCCCCCTAGTGACCACTCTACCCCTGAGCCACCGCCGCCCCCTAGTGGCCACTCTACCCCTGAGCCACCGCCGCCCCCTAGTGGCCACTCTACCCCCTGAGCCACCGCCGCCCCAAGTATGAGAACAGGGTCTTCATCTATCAGCTAATCTACCGTAGTCTCTTCTACCAATAGGAGGAGTTTCTCTCTCTCTCCGTGGAAAGGCTGACAGAGGTTCTCTCCAGTGACCATCTGAATGTTCCAGAGGAGGACATGGTGTTTGATGCTGCCATGCTGTGGTTAGACAAGAGTCCTACCCGCAAGCAGAGCTTTGGACAGGTCAGTCATTTCTTATTCTCTCACCTTGTAAGACAATCAGAGGTCTCTGTCTGTCGATACGTCAGGGGTCTTCTAAATGTAAGGTAGTTTCTAGAACAGAGCCCACTGCTTGCTTGACGTCTATAATGTGTTATAAGTAACTTGCTGGTATTCTGCATGTTTTTTATTATTTACTAGTCCAACTGGATATTGGGTGAAACACATTATGCTGTATATAATATTGTTCTGTGTTCTTGAAGGTGTTGGAGCACATCCGTCTGCCTCTCATCAGTCCCTCCTACCTCCACACTGTGGTTGAGAGTCTGGATGTGGTGAAAGAACAGCAGGGCTGTCAGAGGTTCATCTCTGAAGCCAAGGGGGAGCAGCCATACTCTAACACAGCACGCCCACGCAGCACCACCGGTAGGTACCCTGTTGAACACATGCATGCATGCGGCCGTGCTATTTTTGGAAAAAATAAATATCTTGGTGTTTTAAAAGGTGACGAGCTGAAAGTCGACATCTATCCAAAGGCCAGCATGCCTGTCTGTGAGATATGGTCTCTTTTCATGAAATAAACTCTTGAATGTTGACCCTGATGAAGGCCGAAACGCGTTGGTCGTGTTTTTAAACCCTTGTTTTTAATATTTAACTAATCAATGAAATAAAGGATTTTTCTACTTCTACTGGACAGAGCTGCCTTGGACCCTCTTTTAAGTTCGCCACCTTATATCTCCTTCCACAGTGACATTGACTCAAGGTATAGAACTTTTTAAGAACTCTTGTGCTTTGCTCTATGAAACCCTCTCCAAAGAGCACCTGTCAACAGTTCTCTCTACATATAAAGGACCCACGTAGCGCTTCTTAGTTTCTTTTTTTCTGAAACTCTTGAATGTACTCTGTCTGACCTGCTCCTGCTCCCCCCCTGGATGCAGTGATCGTGGTGGTGGGAGAAACGCGCAAAAGGAAAGGCGTCAACGCATTTGACAGCTTTGATCCCCTGACAGAAGAGTGGAGGACAGTTGAAGACTTGCCCATGAAACTGGACAGTCCTGCCATGGTCGCCTCAGGTGAGAAATTCAATTAAAATTAGCGGACTCGGGTCCATACACACAGTACAAACAAATAGACATAAAAGAAAAAGTAATTAAATGGATGTAAAATACAAATAGTACACAACTTAACCCATTCTGGGTGGGAACCCTTTTTGGGGTTCTGTACAGTATGTACAGTATTCAAAATAAAGTGATGCTGCTATAAATAGAAAACTGGGTCAATCCACAGGTATTTAACACCTCGAACGCCCGGGATTATTTAATCCGCAATTACATTAAATCAATTACATTAAATCATAGCGCCAAGCGATTTATAGCAGCCAAATATACCAAAACACACTCGAGAAGATCGACAACAACGGGAGGTATGATTAATTCTAACGCGACTAGCTACGGGACCGCGGTGGGCCGTAACACATCATTTTTTCTTTTCTTAGAATTGGACGGAATGATTTAGATCAAGAGTTATTAACGTTTTAAGATTTTCGATCTCGTCGGCTAAAATGGCTTAATATAAGCGCCCAGCAGCTTCTATTATATCACCACACACTGGAACTATTTTGTTGAAATTCTGTGAATTTCTTCAGCGATATATGAAGACATTTCAAGTTGTGTATGCATATTATTAAACGATGCATTTCTTTTTAACAATGAAAGCTTACGTCATAGTTTTAATTCTGCTCCTCTCCCACCATATAGGCTCTACTCTGTATCTGGCTGGAGGATGGGACAGGACGGGTGGTGGTGACTGTAGTGACATGTGGCGCTTCGATGCTCAGAAGGAAAAATGGATGAAGATGGCTTCCATGAAGGAGGAACGTGCTCACTTCAGTAAGCTGTCAAACTATTCTAATTTAGCCCCCTTTCCCTGCCAAGAATATTTAACGGTTTGAAAATCCGTCCTATGTAATCCATAGTTGGAGCCCATTCAAGATTGAATGGTCTCTCAGGGGGAAAGGACACACAAACAAGGCAGAGAACATTGTCCCCACCAGGAAATAAGAAGGAGTTTTACGAGCACATGGCTGTCACATGTGTTTCTGGGTTGATCATAGATTACCTCCCTCTAGTGGAAACACTGACTGGACGTAATTTACGCCCCTGGCAGGATTATCCATTGAAATAAATGGACCCTAGCCTCGACGACCATGCATGTCCAACACGAACATGTGGTCTTCTAACGATTATGTTGTATCTTTTTTTCCACAGGCCTGGTGATGCTGGATGGATATATGTTTGCAGTGGGGGGGTCGGGGATGGGGGGTGACTGCCCAATAGAACGGTACGACCCTAGCACGGACACCTGGGAGGTGATGGGGAAGGACACAGTGGGAGCGCATTACGGTGTTGACAGCTGTGACCCGAGCGCCACTGAGACCTGGGGGGCGACGAAGGATACCGGAGCGGGAGCGCATTACGACGTTAGCAGCTGTGACGTGGTCGCACTGGACGGACATCTCTATTTTATTGGTACGGAACAGATTCATGGACCTGCAGGTTCAGCCTGCTGGGTTTCATGAGGTTGTGTTTTTCATGTAGTAATAATAATAATGAATTGCATTTTTATAGTGCTTTTCTATGAACTACGTGCCTACTCAAAGCGCTTTACAATGGTTCATTCATTCATACATTGGGAGGTGAAGCGGCGAACAGTCGAAGCCAGCGTCCTCACTTCCCACATTCACACACCAATGGTGGCGAGCTCACACCGACCGACCCATTGAAGGCAATGTAGGGTTCAGTGTCTTGCCCAAGGACACTTTGACATAGCGTTAGTGTATGTCAAGCATAATGGTTCACTGAAAACTAGGGCTGACCTCCATTAGTCGAATAGTCGACTAATCGATCGGAACGGGTCTCAGTCGACTGACAACCTCTCAGTCGATGTTCACCAAAAAAAAAAAAAAAAAACAGTCGGGACGATTTTTTTCTTTTGGGCCGGGTGGAAAACCCCTCCTCCGTTATAATGTATGCTCCCAGTCCCCGCACCGCAGCATCGGGGAACACTCTGGCAGCCAGAGTAAAGGCTGGGAGGGACCGAGCCGAGGGAGGCTACTGTACTGTAGCCTACATGTTGTTTATGCTCCGGAGTCCAGACCCATGCAGTTTAATAATATACAGTCACAACAGAATGCACACTGCTGTCTCGTGTCTCATCACAATCCCAATGCGCCACCCGTGAAGTCGGGGGGAAAATAAAAAACAGGCTGCTAGTGTTAGTGTAGGGTCGGGGATCGTTAGCTTAGCGCGTAGCTACTGATTCAACCCACTGATTGAACTTCATCTCCGCCTGTAATCTAGGTTATTTTTTTATTGACAACGTGAACGAACCCCGACACCAGCGCTGCAAAAATAGACAGATCTACAAGCTCTCAACGCGTAGCGAACGGCGCTGCAAAAACAGGCAGGACGCGATGCCTTGAGAGCTTGTGGATCAGCCTCCCCGACGGTGCGGGGAGGCAAGAGTTCTCCGGGGAGGAGGAGAAGTTACCAGGGCAGGCTACATGTTGCTGCGGCTAACAACACTGTCACCAGCCAGTGGTTGTGATGTTAGCGTGGCTTGCAGCTGCTTGTCCGTTCCAACTTCACTTCATCTCCACCTGTAACTTATTTTTTATTTTGTTACCCTGGCTGCGCAGCTGCGCTGCAAAAATAGACGGATCTACAAGCTCTCAACGCGTAGCGAACGGCGCTGCAAAAACAGACGATGGGCGATTGAAAACAATTGGCATATCGCCCAACCTTAATGCAAATGTGTTGTTTTTTTTTTGGGGGGGTGCAAGACAACTCACCCCTAAAGCCACTTTTGGTGAGTTGTCCAGACAACTCACCCCTAAACGTGAAGACATCTCACCCCTGCTTTTTTAGGGGTGAGATGTCTTCACTTTCGGGGTGAGATGTCTTCACGTTTAGGGGTGAGTTGTCAGGACAACTCACCAAAAGTCTGACTGAATATGTAGCCTTTGATTGAGCTATACTTTACTGAATATTTCACAAGAATATAACACAAGAGTCAAATGTAATGTAGTTTATTTAAATATAGAAACTACAGGCTACAGATGTAAATATATTTATGACACAGTAAAATGTCGAATTCGCCTTTAAGTATGTCAAGGTCAAATGCATAATAAACCTTACAAATACAAACATTATTGTTTGTATGTAGGCTACCCAGTAGCCTACCCATATGATTAGATGAATGTGCAACATTGTTTCCATCTTCCAAGCATATTCCTGCCAAAATGGAGATCTTAAATTGTTGAAAATGTCTTTAAACAAAAGATCACCATGAATTCAAGGCGTGTGTGTGTGTGTGTGTGTGTGTGTGTGTGTGTGTGTGTGTGTGTGTGTGTGTGTGTGTGTGTGTGTGTGTGTGTGTGTGTGTGTGTGTGTGTGTGTGTGTGTGTGTGTGTGTGTGTGTGTGTGTGTGCGCGCAAACTTCTGAAGAAATGTGAACTGAACCCCTCTCAATTTGGTTACTCCAGATGGCTGTCACTTTTCTCACATGCTAATGTAACTAGCAGTAGCTGCGCATTGTCCGAAAGTTCGCTTCGTTTGGCAGGTGTGAAGGCTCATTCGAATCCTAATGCGCAGCAAAGAACCGCATTCTACTCCCAAAAACGGGGGTTTCACTTCGCTTCCAAGCGCACTTGATTTCGATTCGGTGCAGGTGGGAATGCAATCCGTAGCAAATAAAGGAAATGAAGCAAACTATCATGTGGCGGATAAGGAGCTAAACACAGTTGGAGACGGAGAAGGGATATTCATTTTACGCAGTGCAAAGATGTCCCGTTATCATGTGACGTGGTCAAATAAGGAGACCGAATTAAGCCCTCATCGAAATATGAGGACGAGCACATTAATCTATTGCTTAAGGAAACGCATAAAAAACACTGCAGTGTACAGAATATTCTGTCTGTCTGTCGTGCGTGTCTGTCTGTCACTGTGGGATCCGAGTGGATACTTTCTTCATCTTGTTTAAATATAAATACTTCAAAATTAAAACACATGTTTAGCTCAGCATGATCTATAAACTGTATAGCTAACATGGAATATGCATAATAATTGTGATCGGATCATCAATGGGACTCTGGGAGTAGGCTATCTATACTATTGTAAACTTCGGATCATTTTGCGCTCCCGTCTCCGCTGTGCCTCGTTCATGTGCCCAAAAAAAAGAACAGTGGCGCGCGCACACACACACACACACACACACACACACACACACACACACACACACACACACACACACACACACACACACACACACACACACACACACACACACAGTAAGTCTCCGACGACACACTGCATCCGTTACTCTCACTTTACGTGAAAAGTCTATTTTTTAACATCGGCTTCTGAACACATTGATAAAATTCCCTGCTACGTTTCCTTGCTGCGCCTGACACAGCCAGTGTGAAGGCAAACCGCATCAAATTAAATATGCAAGAATCCAAATTCTCCGCCCATACGCATTTGAGTCTACCGAAGTATTAGGTGAGAATGTGACCTAATTAGCAACTTTGTACAGCCGTCAGACTCTGCCTTTGAAGCGCAAACATTATCCACAAACGACCCCCCCCCCCCCCCCTCAATGCTGCATAGAGAGAGAGAGAGAGACGCTCTACTCCTTACAAGTGTTTCACCGGATTTTACTGTTAAATAAATAAATAATTAGCCGTGACTGCGCACGTCTGTAGGAACCGATAGTTAGATCCGAAATTGAATTATGCCTACTGTAATGGGTGCCACGGAAAGTACAGACAACTCACCCCGCAATGTCAGAAAGTGAAGACAGCTCACCCCGGAAAGTAAAGACATCTCACCGGGGTGAGATGTGAGCTGTCCGGACAACTCACCCCGACATGTCAAAAAGTGAAGACAACTCACCGGGGTGAGATGTCTCGTATTCGTTCAGTCGACTATCAGTCGACTAACAGCAAATTTATTCATATTAATTTCGACTATACAAATCCTTAGTCGGGGACAGCCCTACTGAAAACGTACAAATATACTTTGGTATTATTTTATTACGTATTCATGCTTCACCTGTTGACGGTGAATAACGTTTTGACGTGTGTGTGTGTGTGTGTGTGTGTGTGTGTGTGTGTGTATCCTGGACTAGGTGGTGTTTATCCTGACAAGCCAGGTGGCCAGGTGGCCAAGTACAACCCTAAAACCTCCGTGTGGACACAACTCGCTCCTATACAGATTCCACGTACAGACTCAGCCGCTTGTGTTCTGAATGGAAAGATCTACGTTACAGGTATCTTACCTTATTTCCTTACCTTTAAGTAGTCACATGTTTATGCCCACTACGGTCGATCGCCCCGACCGTGGTTAATCACGGAGCCTTTGGTTGTGCTTTAGTCACTAAACTTTTCCACATGTTCAAAGTCATTTCTGAAAAAGACATAAGCCTAGTATTTTTTTTAAATCATACTATCATTGTCGATATAACGCCATTTAGGTCAACGATATAACATTATGTTGTGATATAATAATATTGTGCAGGAGGATGCTAAACGCACACCAGTCTTAGTAGTGGTGCCAGCTCACACCAGTCTTAGTAGTGGTGCAGCTCACACCAGTCTTAGTAGTGGTGCAGCTCACACCAGTCTTAGTAGTGGTGCCAGCTCACACCAGTCTTAGTAGTGGTGCCAGCTCACACCAGTCTTAGTAGTGGTGCAGCTCACACCAGTCTTAGTAGTGGTGCAGCTCACACCAGTCTTAGTAGTGGTGCAGCTCACACCAGTCTTAGTAGTGGTGCAGCTCACACCAGTCTTAGTAGTGGTGCCAGCTCACACCAGTCTTAGTAGTGGTGCAGCTCACACCAGTCTTAGTAGTGGTGCAGCTCACACCAGTCTTAGTAGTGGTGCAGCTCACACCAGTCTTAGTAGTGGTGCAGCTCACACCAGTCTTAGTAGTGGTGCAGCTCACACCGGTCTTAGTAGTGGTGCCAGCTCACACCGGTCTTAGTAGTGGTGCCAGCTCACACCAGTCTTAGTAGTGGTGCAGCTCACACCAGTCTTAGTAGTGGTGCCAGCTCACACCAGTCTTAGTAGTGGTGCCAGCTCACACCAGTCTTAGTAGTGGTGCAGCTCACACCAGTCTTAGTAGTGGTGCCAGCTCACACCAGTCTTAGTAGTGGTGCCAGCTCACACCGGTCTTAGTAGTGGTGCCAGCTCACACCAGTCTTAGTAGTGGTGCCAGCTCACACCAGTCTTAGTAGTGGTGCAGCTCACACCGGTCTTAGTAGTGGTGCCAGCTCACACCGGTCTTAGTAGTGGTGCCAGCTCACACCAGTCTTAGTAGTGGTGCAGCTCACACCAGTCTTAGTAGTGGTGCCAGCTCACACCGGTCTTAGTAGTGGTGCCAGCTCACACCGGTCTTAGTAGTGGTGCCAGCTCACACCGGTCTTAGTAGTGGTGCCAGCTCACACCGGTCTTAGTAGTGGTGCCAGCTCACACCGGTCTTAGTAGTGGTGCCAGCTCACACCGGTCTTAGTAGTGGTGCCAGCTCACACCGGTCTTAGTAGTGGTGCCAGCTCACACCGGTCTTAGTAGTGGTGCCAGCTCACACCGGTCTTAGTAGTGGTGCCAGCTCACACCGGTCTTAGTAGTGGTGCCAGCTCACACCAGTCTTAGTAGTGGTGCCAGCTCACACCGGTCTTAGTAGTGGTGCCAGCTCACACCAGTCTTAGTAGTGGTGCCAGCTCACACCGGTCTTAGTAGTGGTGCCAGCTCACACCGGTCTTAGTAGTGGTGCCAGCTCACACCGGTCTTAGTAGTGGTGCCAGCTCACACCAGTCTTAGTAGTGGTGCCAGCTCACACCAGTCTTAGTAGTGGTGCAGCTCACACCAGTCTTAGTAGTGGTGCCAGCTCACGGCAGAAACATCTAAAGAGTTAAGAAACCAACGTTTCGGCAGATGCAACTGCCACTCTTTCTGTCTTTTTAAGACTTAACTCTTTAAGTGATATATAATAATATATCAGCGGGTAGCCTATTTAAGGGTCAACAGTCAACAGTCTTCCGTGAGAACGTTAGGTTTTGGTACGATGACGGGCGTATCGTCATGGACTCAAAGTAAAATTAGCTGACCTTCCCTTGGACTGAGATTAAAAAGGCATAACCCTCCCCTATTTTCCTCCAGGTTTACACTTTTTTTTCTTTCTAAATATCGACCTGTCCCTTAGTCTGGAGTTTGTCCTTTAAACTTGACTGTAGTTTGGGCCCATAATGAAAGGCACTAACAGTCAATCCCTGTGTGTGGATAGGTGGTCTGTGTAGACACGAGGAGTACGGCAAGGTGATAGCAGAAACGGTGGAGTGCTACAACCCGCAGACCGACCGGTGGACCATGTGTGCCCCCTTTGCCTTTGGAGGACGCTACAAGCACAGCGCCGTCGTGGACAAAGGAAAGATCTACGTACTGGGAGGGACGGCAATACAGGGCAATTACGATGATCACTTCCGGTAAGACACTGCAGCGGCTCCATGAATGTCTGGGAGGGGGAAAAAGTGTCTTCTGGACACTAAGGGCTCCATTTTCGTCACCGCTAAACCCCTTTTTTTCCTATTTTGCAAAACATTTTTGAATAGTTAAAATGGCCAGTCTACCAGCTCACAACGTGTCAATGTAGATTGGCTAGTTGAACTATTCAACAATGTTTTTCAAAATTGTAAAAAGAAAAAAAAGGGCAAAGCAGTTTTAGGGATAAGGGGTTTAGCGGTGACGAAAATGGAGCCCTAAGTCAGTGGTTCCCAATCGTTTTAGCCTAAAAGAGAGATTAGACGTTTGCACCAGGACTCAAACTTCTGAAAATAGGGGATCCTACAAGCTTGCGACGCGTGCTTGTAGATTGGCTATTTTCACTACTTCTTAATTATTTTATATTCATGGAATTTCTTAATTATTTTATATTCATGGAATTTCATAGATGTTTTTATATATACAAGTATTTTTACATGTTCAAAAAAAGAATCTTTGTCCAGTCGTGACTCGTGACCCATAAAGATTGGTCCGTCACCCACAAATGGACTAGTAGTGTCATTTGTATGTCAGCAGCAGTCGACAGGCAAGTGCTCAGGAAGTTGAAAGTACCATAGCTTACGCTATGGTGTCTTCTGGTCCATACGAGACATTTCTTTCACATCCGTCGGTCTCTCTCTGTTCGTGTCTAGATATGCCAGAATGATCGAGTGCTACTGCGAAGAGACGGACACGTGGGAAAAGGCGGGAGAGTCAACGGCTGCTCGCTTCGGTATCAGATGTGTGTCTCTCAAGCTGCCGAGGTATCATGGTTACGACTTCGAATGTGGACACGATGATGCTCAATATTCCCATTCTGGAGACTCCATGAATGATGAGTGGTAACCCACCTGTTCCAGACCACTTATTTGTATTCCATTGTGTAAGCCGAGATCTACCAATGTGTTCCCCGGACCGCTGCACTAGAGGCACACCTTAATCTAACAGATCTACCAATGTGTTCCCCGGACCGCTGCACTAGAGGCACACCTTAATCTAACAGATCTACCAATGTGTTCCCCGGACCGCTGCACTAGAGGCACACCTTAATCTAACAGACTATTATTCATTTGATTACCTGCAGCTGCTGTACTAGCCTACCATGTTTTTATTCCGCTGAAGTTCTTTTTTGTTTTTAAACCTGAACTGGAAACATTTTCTCTAGAAACAGGCTGTGTATCAAACATTCATGAGCATCATAAACGACAAAGATCCACTGCCACCTGTAGAAATGCACACTAGATACATTAAAACCCCTCCTACGGCTGTTGAATGAACAGTGGTAAATCCTCCTCTACGGCTGTTGAAATGAACAGTGGTAAATCCTCCTCTACGGCTGTTGAATGAACCGTGGTAAATCCTCGTTATCTATAAATGGTGAAGTATAACAAGATGTTAAAGCATCGCCACTGAGTAGACCAAAGCAATGTCGCACGTCCTACTTGCTCTCTCTCTCTCTCTCTCTCTCTCTCTCAATCTCAATCTCAATCTCAATCTCAATCTCTCTCTCTCTCTCTATCTCTCTCTCTCTCTCTGTGTATATTGTGTGTGAATGCTTCCCTCCCAACGGATATGATATTTTTTTTTAATCCACAGTATTTGTATGAAGACATTAAATGTATATTTTCATGCTGTACATTTCTTGTACCAACTTATTATGTTTTTAATAAAATGACAGAAAACAGAACAGCGACTTACATTAATTGTACTTTTACAGGATATTGTGTTAACAGTGTTTAGCCTCTGCACTGCATTAACTATTAATTGTTAGGCTATTATTATTCATAATATTTGTTCTGGAATTGGAAGTGTTGCAATATAAGAGGTGTGTGAATCTATTTATTAACTTGCATCAAAATATAAAACCAGGGCTGCCAAGTTTCAGAAAATGCCAAGAGTGAGACCTTAGTGTCTTAATGCGTTCGACTGGCCTTTTTTAATGTCGATTTGGCCTCCCACCCTAGAGTGGTGCAACTCCGTGTGGGGGGGGGGGGGGGGGGGGGAGTTTCAGACCCACAGGATAGAGCCCAGGGTGCCGGGCCGGTTCCTGCGAGCCGTCCCGCGTCCGAAACGGTAGAGAAATGACAGAGTTACCATGTGGGGGATCCACTACTGTACTGTACTGTACTGTACTGTACTGTACTGTACTGTACTGTACTGTACTGTACTGTACTGTACTGTACTGTACTGTACTCGCACACCCGGAATCATCATATATACAGTTAATATGTGCATGTGTGTTTGTGTTTGGTTGCGCACAGGTGGTGAAAAACAACCACGCTGTTTTCGTGCTCAGACCCAGCCAGCCAGCAAGCCACACACATAGTGCTCAGACCCAGCCAGCCAGCCAGCAAGCCACACACATAGTGCTCAGACCCAGCCAGCCAGCAATCCACACACAGTGCTCAGACCCAGCCAGCCTCACACATAGCTCCGTAAGGGAGTGGTTGCACCACTCAAAAAATCTTCAAAAAACTGAAGAGGCTACTGGGGATTGGAGAACCTGATTTGGACATGATCTGATGCAGGACAATGTCACTATGACAGAAAGAGAAGATGGGTCTGGCCACATTCATTCACCCCATAATCTCAGTGGAAATTGGGGAATATGTTGTGAAATAAAAAGTCAGAAAACTGGAATTTGGGAAAATGCCTTATTTTTAATTTCCCCATGCCCACACATCTGTGGTCTCTCTCTCTCTCTCTCCCTCTCTGAACAGAACTATAACGACAAGTTGCTATGCGGCCCCTCCCCCTTCACACACACACACACACACACACGCACACACACACACACACACACACACACACACGACTTTGTCCCTATAATGTGAGTAGGCTACTGGCACCGTTCCTCATATCACACAAGAGACGCCACACACCAGTATAGAAGAGAGATAGTCACTTGTGACTTACTCACTTAATGTTGTAACTTGTGGAGGCTATATTGTCTTCCATGAAAAATATTTCGAAGCGATGTTAAACTCTGCATGGCTCATTTCCATGCGTTCACAGTCAGGGACCCTGCTGACGATTTGGTGGTCCACTGCCTGGTTACCCTTCTACTGCATATAACAGCGCTGCATGATCTCCTGCAGATCGGCTATTTTTGCCGTTTGTGAGGACACACACATGGGTGCGCGTTATTACGCGGCGGAGCCGCGGAGAAAATTGTTATTATGCGAGCCGGCTTGGCTTTTTTGGCACATTTTATGCCCCCCTCGGGGTGCGTATTGTGCGTGCGTGAGAAATGAGAGGTGTGGCGTGGTGCGTGGTAAAAGGTCAAATTGCGTGACTCTCACTCTCAAAGCGTGAGACTTGGCAGCCCTGGTACATTTCAAGCACAAACTCAATACAAAGGCTGTTAACTGTGAGTGGACGACCCAATTAAGCATTACACTTGTTTACAACAGGGTCCACCATGTTCAATTCATCAAAACATTTAGAGACGTACAAATAGACACTTCTATATAGACAAAGAACAGTACAGGAATTCATCATAATGGAGGTAAAAAGGGAAAAGAAACATATACAGTGAGGGGAAAAAAGGGGGGGCGGTGGGGGGGGGGGGGGGGGGTTCAGATTTTACGGGGGCCAGTTTCGAATTGCAGCCATCCGTAGGTGCCCTTTGAGAGCGGTTTTGAAGGAGTCAAGGGATTCGCATGTCTTAATGACTGTTGGTAGGGCGTTCCACATTTTGGTGGCATAGGAGCGAAAAGAATTTAGTCCCTTGTTTGTGCCGAATCTGGGTTGAACATGATTCGTTGCACTCCCTCTGGTGTTGTGGGTGTGGACTTCGTTAACATTAAGGAAGTATCTACACAGGTACATGGGTATCTTGGTGGAGTATCGAATCTTGTGGACCAGACCCATTGCAAGATGCTGTACTCTGTCGCCGACCCTAAGCCATGCCAGTAGACGCGACGCTGACGCGCCCGGTGGAGCCCTGGTGTAGGCTTCACTCACAATGTCACAACAGATTGTTGTATAGTTGATGCAAGCTAGATGCGAAGGTGTGAGTGACCTTCGCATCTAGCATCCAACAATTGCTAGATGTAAACAAAGGGTAAGTGTCATTGCCGCCTGTAGCAACTCATAATGTAATAACTGCTCATAATGTAATAAGGGCTCATAATGTAATAATTTAAATGTAATAAAAACTCAATGTAATAATCAGCTCATAATGTAATAAAAATATGAGCGCATAACGTAATAACAGATTTTTCTATAATGTAATAATGTGTTACGTTATGAACGACCACATGGCAGTTCATAATGTAATAAAAGTTCATAATGTAATAATGGCCCAAATTGGTGAGAAAAGTCTTACACTGTCATATTTATTACTTCTGTTGACAAATGTAGACTTTCTTATGGCCCATATGGTCTTACACTGTCATATTTATGACCCAACGCACCTTTTTCCCCAATGGGACTTTTTTCCCAACGCACCTTTTTCCCAACGCACATTTTTCCCCAACGCACCTTTTTCCCCAATGGGACTTTTTCCCCAACGCACCTTTTTCCCAACGCACCTTTTTCCCCAACGCACCTTTTTCCCCAAAGCACCTTTTTCCCCGACGCACATTTTCCCCAACGCACCTTTTTCCCCAACGCACCTTTTTCCCAACGCACCTTTTTCCCCAACGCACCTTTTTCCCAACGCACCTTTTTTCCCAACGCACCTTTTTCCCCAACGCACCTTTTTCCCAAAAGCACCTTTTTCCCCAACGCACCTTTTTTCCCAAAGCACCTTTTTCCCCAACGCACCTTTTTCCCCAACGAACCTTTTTCCCCAACGCACCTTTTTTCCCAACGAACCTTTTTCCCAACGCACCTTTTTTCCCAACGCACCTTTTTCCCCAACGCACCTTTTTCCCCAACGCACCTTTTTCCCCAACGCACCTTTTTCCCCAACGCACATTTTCCCCAACGCACCTTTTTCCCCAACGCACCTTTTTCCCAACGCACCTTTTTCCCCAACGCACCTTTTTCCCAACGCACCTTTTTTCCCAACGCACCTTTTTCCCCAACGCACCTTTTTCCCAAAAGCACCTTTTTCCCCAACGCACCTTTTTTCCCAAAGCACCTTTTTCCCCAACGCACCTTTTTCCCCAACGAACCTTTTTCCCCAACGCACCTTTTTCCCCAACGAACCTTTTTCCCAACGCACCTTTTTTCCCAACGCACCTTTTTCCCAACGCACCTTTTTCCCAAAAGCACCTTTTTCCCCAACGCACCTTTTTCCCCAACGAACCTTTTTCCCAACGCACCTTTTTTCCCAACGCACCTTTTCCCCAACGCACCTTTTTTCCCAAAGCACCTTTTTCCCCAACGCACCTTTTTCCCCAACGAACCTTTTTCCCCAACGCACCTTTTTCCCCAACGAACCTTTTTCCCAACGCACCTTTTTTCCCAACGCACCTTTTTCCCAACGCACCTTTTCCCCAACGCACCTTTTTTCCCAAAGCACCTTTTTCCCCAACGCACCTTTTTCCCCAACGAACCTTTTTCCCCAACGCACCTTTTTCCCCAACGAACCTTTTTCCCAACGCACCTTTTTTCCCAACGCACCTTTTTCCCCAACGCACCTTTTTCCCAAAAGCACCTTTTTCCCCAACGCACCTTTTTTCCCAAAGCACCTTTTCCCCAACGCACCTTTTTCCCCAACGAACCTTTTTCCCCAACGCACCTTTTCCCCAATGGGACTTTTTCCCCAACGCACCTTTTTCCCAACGCACCTTTTTCCCCAACGCACTTTTTTCCCAACGCACCTTTTTCCCCAACGCACCTTTTTCCCCAACGCACCTTTTTCCCCAATGGGACTTTTTCCCCAACGCACCTTTTTCCCCAATGGGACTTTTTCCCCAACGCACCTTTTCCCCAATGGGACTTTTTCCCCAACGCACCTTTTTCCCAACGCACCTTTTTCCCCAACGCACTTTTTTCCCAACGCACCTTTTTCCCCAACGCACCTTTTTCCCCAACGCACCTTTTTCCCCAATGGGACTTTTTCCCCAACGCACCTTTTTCCCAACGCACCTTTTTTCCCAAAGCACCTTTTCCCCAACGCACCTTTTTCCCCAACGAACCTTTTTCCCCAACGCACCTTTTCCCCAATGGGACTTTTTCCCCAACGCACCTTTTTCCCAACGCACCTTTTTCCCCAACGCACTTTTTTCCCAACGCACCTTTTTCCCCAACGCACCTTTTTCCCCAACGCACCTTTTTCCCCAATGGGACTTTTTCCCCAACGCACCTTTTTCCCCAATGGGACTTTTTCCCCAACGCACCTTTTCCCCAATGGGACTTTTTCCCCAACGCACCTTTTTCCCAACGCACCTTTTTCCCCAACGCACTTTTTTCCCAACGCACCTTTTTCCCCAACGCACCTTTTTCCCCAACGCACCTTTTTCCCCAATGGGACTTTTTCCCCAACGCACCTTTTTCCCCAATGGGACTTTTTCCCCCAACGCACCTTTTTCCCCAACGCACCTTTTTCCCAATGCAGGTTCCAAAAAAGGAGAAATTTACAATGGGGCTCAATGGCAGATGTTGGCATGTCAAAAAAGCACTTTCACCTAGAAACTACACTTTTTATAATTCAGCTTACTGTGGAGACACATACTGGAACTTTTTACTTTGAAATGTTTTGTAGTTTCGGAGTTATTTTTGTCTTTTTTTCAAATCCTCAAAAATGATGAAAACCTGAAACGGCATGCTATAGTATGCCGTCCGAGACCATGGGCTATAGCCCATGGTCAAAAAGGATGAAAAACGAGGATTTGAAAAAAAGATGAAAATCACTCCGAGACCATGGGCTATAGTCCATGGTCTTGGGGTGATTTTCGTCTTTTTTTCAAATCCTCAAAAATGATGAAAACCTGAAACGGCATGCTATAGTATGCCGTCCGAGACCATGGGCTATAGCCCATGGTCAAAAAGGATGAAAAACAAGGATTTGAAAAAAAGATGAAAATGACTCCGAGACCATGGGCTATAGTCCATGGTCTCGGGGTGATTTTCGTCTTTTTTCAAATCCTCAAAAATGATGAAAAACGGCATGCTATAGTATGCCGTCCGAGACCATGGACTATAGCCCATGGTCAAAAAGGATGAAAAACGAGGTTTTGAAAAAAATATGAAAATCACTCCGAGACCATGGGCTATAGTCCATGGTCTCGGGGTGATTTTCGTCTTTTTTCAAATCCTCAAAAATGTGGAAAAACGGCATGCTATAGTATGCCGTCCGAGACCATGGGCTATAGCCCATGGTCAAAAAGGATGAAAAACGAGGATTTGAAAAATATATGAAAATCACTATGAGACCATGGGCTATAGTCCATGGTCTCGGGGTGATTTTCGTCTTCTTTTTAATCCTCAACAATGATGAAAAACAGCCATGGGCTATGGGCTGAACTTGAACCCACGACCTGTGGCTCACATAGACAGCAGCTTATCACAGAGTGCCACCAATCTCCTCAGCTTTACATCTCTTTCCAGTGTTCTTCTGGATGTTATTCTCCCAAACATACTGCAGAGTGAAAGTAGGAGGAACTCAGCACGATTTGAACTCACAACCTCTGGCTCACATGGATGTCGTCTTAACAAGGGTGCCACAGAACTCTCTGTGATTTTAGGTTCTAAATTGTTCCTCTTGGTGTCACCTTTCAAATGACACCTTGGGATCATGTACAGAGCATTTGAATGGTGTTTGCTGTGCATCAAAGGTGTTTTTTAGTGCATTTAAGGGTTATCGTTGATGTTAATCAGATGATAGAGGAGAAACCATGCATGACAGAACATGACAGAACATGACAGAACACAGAGAGCCTGGTAGCTCAGTGTATTAAGTGGCTGTCCACATGATCCAGGTGTTGTGGGTTCAAATCCCACTCTGGTCTTTACTCTGAAACTTTACTTTGAAGAAAGAAGAAGATAAAAGTGCCCGGAAATCTCACTCAGTCAGGCAAAGGTAGTGATGGTGCAGTTGGTAAAGAAAAGGACCTCAAAGTTTATGCATCGTGGTGTGGCGAACCACTCGCAGGTTCAAGCCTAATGCCACTAACTAACATGTCCTGATCCCACCGGTTGACCATGATCCTTGCGCAGTAGTAAGGATATGGGAGTGGGCGGTGGTGCCCCCCGGGCGTTTTGGACAATAAAATGAGGTGGCCATGAAACTAAAATCCAGATCTGTCTGAAATATGAATACAAGGAGAGAGAGGAAGGGGTGTGGTGAGAGAGAGATGAGCGGGTGTCTCAACTCTATTCACACTTTTTATAATTCAGCTTACTGTGGAGACACATGCTGGAACTTTTTACTTTGAAATGTTTTGTAGTTTCTGAGTTATTTAACTTAAACGCCCAATGCATTCTCAATGGCAATAGCACAAACTTTGGCATGCTACTAGTCCTACATACTTACACCTAGAAACCCGATTCAAACCTATTTAGGTTAATCTTACGGTGGACATGTTTGCCTGAAAAGGAATCTTTGAAATGGTTCATAGTTTTAGAAATATAATGCTTTCAAATTTGAGAAATGTACAATGGGGCTCAATGGCAGATGTTGGCATGTCAAAAAAGCACTTTCACCTAGAAACTACATTCACACTTTTTATAATTCAGCTTACTGTGGAGACACATACTGGAACTTTTTACTTTGAAATGTTTTGTAGTTTCGGAGTTATTTTTGTCTTTTTTTTAAATCTTCAAAAATGATGAAAACCGGAAACGGCATGCTATAGTATGCCGTCCGAGACTATGGGCTATAGCCCATGGTCAAAATGGATGAAAAACGAGGATTTGAAAAAAATATGAAAATCACTATGAGACCATGGGCTATAGTCCATGGTCTCGGGGTGATTTTCGTCTTCTTTTTAATCCTCAACAATGATGAAAAACGGCACGCGATGCCATGGGCTATGGGCTGAACTTGAACCCACGACCTGTGGCTCACATAGACAGCAGCTTATCACAGAGTGCCACCAATCTCCTCAGCTTTACATCTCTTTCCAGTGTTCTTCTGGATGTTATTCTCCCAAACATGCTGCAGAGTGAAAGTAGGAGGAACTCAGCACGATTTGAACTCACAACCTCTGGCTCACATGGATGTCGTCTTAACAAGGGTGCCACAGAACTCTCTGTGATTTTAGGTTCTAAATTGTTCCTCTTGGTGTCACCTTTCAAATGACGCCTTGTGATCATGTACAGGGCATTTGAATGGTGTTTGCTGTGCATCAAAGGTGTTTTTTAGTGCATGTAAGGGTTATCGTTGATGTTAATCAGATGATAGAGGAGAAACAATGCACGACAGAACATGACAGAACATGACAGAACACAGAGAGCCTGGTAGCTCAGTGTATTAAGTGGCTGTCCACATGATCCAGGTGTTGTGAGTTCAAATCCCACTCTGGTCTTTACTCTGAAACTTTACTTTGAAGAAAGAAGAAGATAAAAGTGCCCGGAAATCTCACTCAGTCAGGCAAAGGTAGTGGTGGTGCAGTTGGTAAAGAAAAGGACCTCGAAGTTTATGCATTGTGGTGTGGCGAACCACTCGCAGGTTCAAGCCTAATGCCACTAACTAACATGTCCTGATCCCACCGGTTGACCATGATCCTTGCGCAGTAGTAAGGATATGGGAGTGGGCGGTGGTGCCCCCCGGGCGTTTCGGACAATAAAATGAGGTGGCCATGAAACTAAAATCCAGATCTGTCTGAAATATTAATACAAGGAGAGAGAGGAAGGGGTGTGGTGAGAGAGAGATGAGCAGGTGTCTCAACTCTATTCACACTTTTTATAATTCAGCTTACTGTGGAGACACATGCTGGAACTTTTTACTTTGAAATGTTTTGTAGTTTCTGGGTTATTTAACTTAAACGCCCAATGCATTCTCAATGGCAATAGCACAAACTTTGGCATGCTACTAGTCCTACATACTTACACCTAGAAACCCGATTCAAACCTATTTAGGTTCATCTTACGGTGGACATGTTTGCCTGAAAAGGAATCTTTGAAATGTTTCATAGTTTTAGAAATATAATGCTTTCAAATTTGAGAAATTTACAATGGGGCTCAATGGCAGATGTTGGCATGTCAAAAAAGCACTTTCACCTAGAAACTACATTCACACTTTTTATAATTCAGCTTACTGTGGAGACACATACTGGAACTTTTTACTTTGAAATGTTTTGTAGTTTCGGAGTTATTTTTGTCTTTTTTTCAAATCCTCAAAAATGATGAAAACCTGAAACGGCATGCTATAGTATGCCGTCAAAAAGGATGAAAAACGAGGATTTGAAAAAAAGATGAAAATCAATCCGAGACCATGGGCTATAGTCCATGGTCTTGGGGTGATTTTCGTCTTTTTTTTCAAATCCTCAAAAATGATGAAAACCTGAAACGGCATGCTATAGTATGCCGTCCGAGACCATGGGCTATAGCCCATGGTCAAAAAGGATGAAAAACAAGGATTTGGAAAAAAAGATGAAAATCACTCCGAGACCATGGGCTATAGTCCATGGTCTCGGGTGATTTTCGTCTTTTTTTCAAATCCTCAAAAATGATGAAAAACGGCATGCTATAGTATGCCGTCCGAGACCATGGACTATAGCCCATGGTCAAAAAGGATGAAAAACGAGGTTTTGAAAAAAAGATGAAAATCACTCCGAGACCATGGGCTATAGTCCGTGGTCTCGGGGCACATGCTATAGGGTGGCATTTTTCACGGTTTCGGAGGATTTGAACAAAAGGTGAAAATCACTGAAAAGCGACAGGCTATAGTCCATGGTCTCGGAGCACATGCTACAGGGTGGCATTTTCCACGGTTTCGGAGGATTTGAAAAAAAGGTAAAAATCACTGAAAAGCGTCAGGCTATAGTCCATGGTCTCGGAGCACATGCTACAGGGTGGCATTTTTCACGGTTTCGGAGGATTTGAAAAAAAGGTGAAAATCACTGAAAAGCAACAGGCTATAGTCCATGGTCTCGGAGGACATGCTACAGGGTGGCATTTTTCACGGTTTCGGAGGATTTAAAAAAAAGGTCAAAATCACTGAAAAGCGACAAGCTATAGTCCATGGTCTCGGAGCAAATGCACTGTCTCTGCGTCACTGTCTCTGCTTCACTGTCTCTGCGTCACTGTCTCTGCGTCACTCTCTCTGCGTCACTGTCTCTGCGTCACTCTCTCTGCGTCACTGTCTCTGCGTCACTCTCTCTGCGTCACTGTCTCTGCAATCACTGAAAAGCGACAGGTTATAGTCCATGGTCTCGGAGCACATGCTACAGGGTGCAATTTTTCACGGTTTCGGAGGATTTAAAAAAAAAAGGTAAATCACTGAAAAGCGACAGGCTATAGTCCATAGTCTCGGAGCACATGCTATAGGGTGGCATTTTTCACGGTTTCGGAGGATTTGAACAAAAGGTGAAAATCACTGAAAAGCGACAGGCTATAGTCCATGGTCTCGGAGCACATGCTACAGGGTGGCATTTTTCACGGTTTCGGAGGATTTGAAAAAAAGGTGAAAATCACTGAAAAGCAACAGGCTATAGTCCATGGTCTCGGAGCACATGCTACAGGGTGGCATTTTTCACGGTTTCAGAGGATTTGAAAAAAAGGTGAAAATCACTGAAAAGCGACAGGCTATAATCCATGGTCTCGGAGCACATGCTACAGGGTGGCATTTTTCACGGTTTCGGAGGTTTTGAAAAAAAGGTGAAAATCACTGAAAAGCGACAGGCTATAGTCCATGGTCTCGGAGCACATGCTACAGGGTGGCATTTTTCACGGTTTCGGAGGATTTGAAAAAAAGGTGAAAATCACTGAAAAGCGACAGGCTATAGTCCATGGTCTCGGAGCACATGCTATAGTGTGGCATTTTTCACAATTTCGGAGGATTTGAAAAAAGGTCAAAATCACTGAAAAGCGACAGGCTATATATAGTCCATGGTCTCGGACAACATGCTACAGGGTGCCATTTTTCACGGTTTCGGAGGATTTGAAAAAATGGTTAAAATCACTGAAAAGCGACAGGCTATAGTCCATGGTCTCAGAGCACATGCTACAGGGTGGCATTTTTCACGGTTTCGGAGGATTTGAAAAAAAGGGGAAAATCACTGAAAAGCAACAGGCTATATAGTCCATGGTCTCGGAGCACATGCTATAGGGTGGCATTTTTCACGGTTTCGGAGGATTTGAACAAAAGGTGAAAATCACTGAAAAGCGACAGGCTATAGTCCATGGTCTCGGAGCACATGCTACAGGGTGGAATTTTTCACCGTTTCGGAGGATTTGAAAAAAAGGTGAACATCACTGAAAAGCGACAGGCTATAGTCCATGGTCTCGGAGCACATGCTATAGGTTGGCATTTTTCACAATTTCGGAGGATTTGAAAAAAAGGTCAAAATCACTGAAAAGCGACAGGCTATAGTCCATGGTCCCGGAGCACATGCTACAGGGTGGCATTTTCCACGGTTTCGGAGGATTTGAAAAAAAGGTAAAAATCACTGAAAAGCGTCAGGCTATAGTCCATGGTCTCGGAGCACATGCTACAGGGTGGCATTTTTCACGGTTTCGGAGGATTTGAAAAAAAGGTGAAAATCACTGAAAAGCAACAGGCTATAGTCCATGGTCTCGGAGCACATGCTACAGGGTGGCATTTTTCACGGTTTCGGAGGATTAAAAAAAAAGGTCAAAATCACTGAAAAGCGACAAGCTATAGTCCATGGTCTCGGAGCACATGCACTGTCTCTGCGTCACTGTCTCTGCTTCACTGTCTCTGCGTCACTCTCTCTGCGTCACTGTCTCTGCGTCACTCTCTCTGCATCACTGTCTCTGCAATCACTGAAAAGCGACAGGTTATAGTCCATGGTCTCGGAGCACATGCTACAGGGTGCAATTTTTCACGGTTTCGGAGGATTTAAAAAAAAAGGTAAATCACTGAAAAGCGACAGGCTATAGTCCATAGTCTCGGAGCACATGCTATAGGGTGGCATTTTTCACGGTTTCGGAGGATTTGAACAAAAGGTGAAAATCACTGAAAAGCGACAGGCTATAGTCCATGGTCTCGGAGCACATGCTACAGGGTGGCATTTTTCACGGTTTCGGAGGATTTGAAAAAAAGGTGAAAATCACTGAAAAGCAACAGGCTATAGTCCATGGTCTCGGAGCACATGCTACAGGGTGGCATTTTTCACGGTTTCAGAGGATTTGAAAAAAAGGTGAAAATCACTGAAAAGCGACAGGCTATAATCCATGGTCTCGGAGCACATGCTACAGGGTGGCATTTTTCACGGTTTCGGAGGTTTTGAAAAAAAGGTGAAAATCACTGAAAAGCGACAGGCTATAGTCCATGGTCTCGGAGCACATGCTACAGGGTGCCATTTTTCACGGTTTCGGAGGATTTGAAAAAAAGGTGAAAATCACTGAAAAGCGACAGGCTATAGTCCATGGTCTCGGAGCACATGCTACAGGGTGGCATTTTTCACGGTTTCGGAGGATTTGAAAAAAAGGTGAAAATCACTGAAAAGCGACAGGCTATAGTCCATGGTCTCGGAGCACATGCTATAGTGTGGCATTTTTCACAATTTCGGAGGATTTGAAAAAAGGTGAAAATCACTGAAAAGCGACAGGCTATATATAGTCCATGGTCTCGGACAACATGCTACAGGGTGCCATTTTTCACGGTTTCGGAGGATTTGAAAAAATGGTTAAAATCACTGAAAAGCGACAGGCTATAGTCCATGGTCTCGGAGCACATGCTACAGGGTGGCATTTTTCACGGTTTCGGAGGATTTGAAAAAAAGGGGAAAATCACTGAAAAGCAACAGGCTATATAGTCCATGGTCTCGGAGCACATGCTATAGGGTGGCATTTTTCACGGTTTCGGAGGATTTGAACAAAAGGTGAAAATCACTGAAAAGCGACAGGCTATAGTCCATGGTCTCGGAGCACATGCTACAGGGTGGCATTTTTCACCGTTTCGGAGGATTTGAATAAAAGGTGAAAATCACTGAAAAGCAACAGGCTATAGTCCATGGTCTCGGAGCACATGCTACAGGGTGGCATTTTTCACGGTTTCGGAGGATTTGAAAAAAAGGTGAAAATCACTGAAAAGCGACAGGCTATAATCCATGGTCTCGGAGCACATGCTACAGGGTGGCATTTTCCACGGTTTCGGAGGATTTGAAAAAAAGGTGAAAATCACTGAAAAGCGACAGGCTATAGTCCATGGTCTAGGAGCACATGCTACAGGGTGGCATTTTCCACGGTTTCGGAGGATTTGAAAAAAAGGTGAAAATCACTGAAAAGCGTCAGGCTATAGTCCATGGTCTCGGAGCACATGCTACAGGGTGGAATTTTTCACGGTTTCGGAGGATTTAAAAAAAAGGTCAAAATCACTGAAAAGCGACAAGCTATAGTCCATGGTCTCGGAGCACATGCACTGTCTCTGCGTCACTGTCTCTGCTTCACTGTCTCTGCGTCACTGTCTCTGCGTCACTCTCTCTGCGTCACTGTCTCTGCGTCACTCTCTCTGCATCACTGTCTCTGCAATCACTGAAAAGCGACAGGTTATAGTCCATGGTCTCGGAGCACATGCTACAGGGTGCAATTTTTCACGGTTTCGGAGGATTTAAAAAAAAAGGTAAATCAGTGAAAAGCGACAGGCTATAGTCCATAGTCTCGGAGCACATGCTATAGGGTGGCATTTTTCACGGTTTCGGAGGATTTGAACAAAAGGTGAAAATCACTGAAAAGCGACAGGCTATAGTCCATGGTCTCGGAGCACATGCTACAGGGTGGCATTTTTCACGGTTTCGGAGGATTTGAAAAAAAGGTGAAAATCACTGAAAAGCAACAGGCTATAGTCCATGGTCTCGGAGCACATGCTACAGGGTGGCATTTTTCACGGTTTCAGAGGATTTGAAAAAAAGGTGAAAATCACTGAAAAGCGACAGGCTATAATCCATGGTCTCGGAGCACATGCTACAGGGTGGCATTTTTCACGGTTTCGGAGGTTTTGAAAAAAAGGTGAAAATCACTGAAAAGCGACAGGCTATAGTCCATGGTCTCGGAGCACATGCTACAGGGTGCCATTTTTCACGGTTTCGGAGGATTTGAAAAAAAGGTGAAAATCACTGAAAAGCGACAGGCTATAGTCCATGGTCTCGGAGCACATGCTACAGGGTGGCATTTTTCACGGTTTCGGAGGATTTGAAAAAAAGGTGAAAATCACTGAAAAGCGACAGGCTATAGTCCATGGTCTCGGAGCACATGCTATAGTGTGGCATTTTTCACAATTTCGGAGGATTTGAAAAAAGGTGAAAATCACTGAAAAGCGACAGGCTATATATAGTCCATGGTCTCGGACAACATGCTACAGGGTGCCATTTTTCACGGTTTCGGAGGATTTGAAAAAATGGTTAAAATCACTGAAAAGCGACAGGCTATAGTCCATGGTCTCGGAGCACATGCTACAGGGTGGCATTTTTCACGGTTTCGGAGGATTTGAAAAAAAGGGGAAAATCACTGAAAAGCAACAGGCTATATAGTCCATGGTCTCGGAGCACATGCTATAGGGTGGCATTTTTCACGGTTTCGGAGGATTTGAACAAAAGGTGAAAATCACTGAAAAGCGACAGGCTATAGTCCATGGTCTCGGAGCACATGCTACAGGGTGGCATTTTTCACCGTTTCGGAGGATTTGAATAAAAGGTGAAAATCACTGAAAAGCAACAGGCTATAGTCCATGGTCTCGGAGCACATGCTACAGGGTGGCATTTTTCACGGTTTCGGAGGATTTGAAAAAAAGGTGAAAATCACTGAAAAGCGACAGGCTATAATCCATGGTCTCGGAGCACATGCTACAGGGTGGCATTTTCCACGGTTTCGGAGGATTTGAAAAAAAGGTGAAAATCACTGAAAAGCGACAGGCTATAGTCCATGGTCTAGGAGCACATGCTACAGGGTGGCATTTTCCACGGTTTCGGAGGATTTGAAAAAAAGGTGAAAATCACTGAAAAGCGTCAGGCTATAGTCCATGGTCTCGGAGCACATGCTACAGGGTGGAATTTTTCACGGTTTCGGAGGATTTGAAAAAAAGGTGAACATCACTGAAAAGCGACAGGCTATAGTCCATGGTCTCGGAGCACATGCTATAGGTTGGCATTTTTCACAATTTCGGAGGATTTGAAAAAAAGGTCAAAATCACTGAAAAGCGACAGGCTATAGTCCATGGTCTCGGAGCACATGTATAAATGTTGTTTTTTCATGATTTTCATCATTTTTTTAAAAAATCCTTCAAAATCAAGAAAAACGACATACTATAGTATGTCTTCTAAACCATGAACTTTAGTATGTTGTTTGTTCATGATTTTCATCATTTTTTTAAAAACCTTTGACGGAAAAGTGTGACGAAAAAGTGTGACGAAAAAGTGTGACCATGGGCTATAGCCCATTGTCTCGAGTGATTTTCGTCTTTTTTTCAAATCCTAAAAAATGTAGATAAATGGCCTGCTATAGTATTCTGTCCGATATGGGCTATAGCCCATGGTCAAAAATGATGAAAAACGAGGATTTGAAAAAAAGACGAAAATCACTCCGAGACCATGGGCAGAAATCATTATGTAATAAATAGACTTGAGTACAAACACAGTAGGGAACCTGGGGGTTATCTATGAAAAGGCAACACAATGAGCAGAAAATTAAAATAAACCATGTAAATACAACAAATTGAGCAGAGCACTCCAGGGACTTGAACCCCGTTCTGGTAAACCAGAAGTACCACACCAGTGCCTTAGTTTGTTTTGTTGTAGTTTACAGGTACATTTTTTTTTCTCAAATCCTGCAAAATCATGAAAAACGGCATGCGGTCCGAAACCATAGACTATAGTATGCCCTTTTTTTAGTGATTTTCATCTTTTTTTCAAATCCTCCAAAATCACGAAAAACGAAAATGGCGTCCGAAATCAAATATGAGAAATGTATAACTTTGGCATGCTACTAGTCCTACATACTTACACCTAGAAACCCCATTCAAACCTATTTAGGTTCGTCTTACGGTGGACATGTTTGCCTGAAAAGGAATCTTTGAAATGTTTCATAGTATTAGAAATATATTGCTTTCAAATTTGAGAAATGTATAATGGCAGATAGTGGCACGTCAAAAAATCACTTTCACCTAGAAACTCCATTCACACTTTGTATTATTCAGCTTACTGTGGAGACACATGCTGGAACTTTTGACTTTGAAATGTTTTGTAGTTCCTGAGTTATTTAACTTAAACGCCCAATGCATTCTCTAGGGCAATAGCACAAACTTTGGCATGCTACTAGCCTACTTAGGTTCATCTTACGGTGGACATGTTTGCCTGAAAAGGAATCTTTGAAATGTTTCATAGTTTTAGAAATATAGTGCTTTCAAATTTGAGAAATTTACAATGGGGCTCAATGGCAGACATTGGCACGTCAAAAAAGCACTTTCACCTAGAAACTCCATTCACACTTTTTATTATTCACCTTACTGTGGAGACACATGCTGGAACTTTTTACTTTGAAATGTTTTGTAGATCCTGAGTTATTTAACTTAAACGCCCAATGCATTCTCTAGGGCAATAGCACAAACTTTGGCATGCTACTAGTCCTACATACTTACACATAGCAACCCCATTCTAGCCTACTTAGGTTCATCTTACGGTGGACATGGAAAATAATGTACATGGCTGGACATTTTTTCTATAAAGAATTACCTCTAAACTTCCCAGAGCTGTTGTGGTGTATTTTCACACCTAAAACTCACTAAACCGTAGTAAACTCTAGAGAGATGAACTAGGCTAAAGCAAACTTGTAGAGTAGTGAAAAACCTCGTCAAAAAGCATCAGATCGGATCGGAGAAACACAGGCAGAGAGATGAACTGAAGATCCATGTTGACCATTTATTGAAACCAAAGACAAAGGGAGAGAGCGTCCCGCGGCCCTGACTCGCGGGAGCTCCCAGCAGACTGACCGTCGTGGCCAGCCAGCTAACACTGAATGATTTTCACATTGACAATTGACATGATATAGTACAGAATTGAATTCAGAGGTGGAGTTAAAATTAACATACAGATCAACAGATGGCTGTAGTACCAAAATGTAGTGTAGTTATTGACAGAATATAGCATTATGGCCATATGGACTATATTTACGATTCCACACTGTCCAAAATGTTCAGTCAGGCAATGTGCCTTTTTCAAAAGCATCTACGAGAAACCTTTCTGGACTATGAACTTTAATAAATGCAGCTGCTCAGGCTTGAGGTCCTGACACACTGGGGGCAACACCCACAATACTGACTCATGAAACAAAACAAGTACTTGAAGTGGCCCTCCTATGAAATAGCAATGCCAGCAGTGACCCCAAGACAATTTGAGTATCACGCCCAGTCTATAGCCTACTGTATATAAATGTTGTATTATTCCTAGACATATTCTGCCCCATGACAGCTAATAAAAATCACACCCCTGTGAAGTGAGCGGTGCAACTGTTCTCTACAGTTGCACCGCTCACTTCACAGGGGTGTGATTTTTATTATTACAGTAGAAGTTTACAGACCAAACCGTAAATAAAAGGTTTACATGACTTTCTGTCTCAGTCCGTATATAGCAAGCTGTAGTGAATAAGTACAGAACAGTTGCAACGCTCACTTCACAGGGGTGTGATTTTTATTATTACAGTAGAAGTTTACAGACCAAACTGTAAATAAAAGGTTTACATGACTTTCTGCCTCAGTCCGTATATAGCGAGCTGTATTGAATAAGCAGAGAACAGAATATGGGACAGAGTTGCACCACTCACTTCACATGGGTGTGATTTTTATTATTACTACAGTAGAAGTTTTTTTCTTATGAAAGCAGAGAGTCTTCTGTTTCATACGGTATATAGTATTTATATGTCGCTATAGGCCTTATTTTGTGAATATTGAGTTCGGGTCCATGTCTTCTCTGCAGTTATATCTGGTGGGCGCAATGTGCAATGTAACCAATTTATGACAAACTGTACATGGGATCAATGTTTACTCTTTTCCTCGTAAAAGTACACATTCAGGGCTTTCATTCGGTGTATAGGATGTATAGCATATTTATTGTGTTTATTGTTATATCTGCCTGTCAATGTTGACTATAAACCTTCATAACTCTGCTTTCTTTAGATGATGATTGCCTCATTGTCTTGATCGCAAAACATTGGGGGGGGGGGGGGGGGGGTTCATGGGCACATTGGGCAGCAAAGGTCTTGATCCGTACGGCTATAAAAAGTCCCATTCCACCGTTCGGTTCAGAACTATAGTATAACGGTGAGACGCGTTGTCATCATCAGCTGAAGGAACATGCCTGGGCATGCAGGTTGGGGGCGATGGAGAAAAAAAAGCTTCGGATCACAACACCACGGTTTAGGACGCGGAAAAGTTCGTTATACATTACACCCGGGTCGATTACGTCCCCGATGCGTTCATTGCGGTCTTATCACTACAATTATAATGAATAAAAAAGCGTTACAATCACACGTCCGAGTGATCTCCGATTATGACGGCTCTGCATGGCGATACGTGATCCACCAACGGTAGACTGTCTGTTGTCGTGGCGGCCCCTCGATACTGTAGTTAGTTCGTAGTATTGTAGGCTCGGGGATCGTTTGGTCGCTACAGTATGAAGAAGGAAACATGCATCTGTCCATGTGTGTTGCAGACGCAATGCAATGCCGATCGGATCCGGTGCATATGTGTTTAGGAATAGGCAGCGTTCCGTTCATGTTTTTTTCCGAGAGCCATCTCGCAAGATCCTCCTTCTGGAGAAACAGGAGGGGAGGGGGGAATCGAGTATTATGTGTTGTGTGAAAGCCAATAGGTGGAGGAAAGCCTGGTGAGGCGAGGTTAGGTGAAATTTGATTCTTTTCACACACCGGCTAGATCGGCATGGGCGCATCCATTTTACATTGGCTTCTACACGTAAAGCGGCCCGACCTCCTGTTTTCAGGAGGGGAGGGTTTTTTTTTTGTTTTTTGTTTTTTCTGATCACGTGAGCGGGACTAAGCAGCAATGATAGGGTGATGGTTCTTCATTGTCCGGGTGGGTAAAAAGATGAATGAAAGTATGCTATAAAAAAGTGATTGAAACGTATTGATACGTGATTCGCACCCGACGTTTGATTAATTGATAACGTATTGATACGCGATTCGCGTCGGCTGTGTTAAAGGGTGCCCTCCGCGTGAAATATGGGGAAGTTGTGGCACAAGGTGACTGCTAATACATCCCTGATTTAATTACGTTGAAAGTATCTGCAGGAAGACTTAATGAAGGTAAGTAAAAAAAGGAAGGCAGGCTTGACAAGATTTATAACCTCTCCTCAGCTACATGGTAAAACGTTATTTTCTCCTTGGCTATTTCTTTTGCCATTTTGAACCCACCACTCTCACGCCATGCATGATGCATCACACCTATTCCACCCAACATGAACATGTCTGTCTTGTCCTAATAGTGTAATGTAATGGAGCAAAGAGTCACAGATACTGGCCCGTCTTCGAAGGTTATCAAGCGATAATCACCAATATGTTGCTTATCAGACCATGCAATAGAGCAATATGTTGCTTATCAGACCATGCAATAGAGTATTGTGTTGCTTATCAGACCATGCAATAGAGCAATATGTTGCTTATCAGACCATGCAATAGAGCAATGTGTTGCTTATCAGACCATGCAATAGAGCAATATGTTGCTTATCAGACCATGCAATAGAGCAATATGTTGCTTATCAGACCATGCAATAGAGCAATGTGTTGCTTATCAGACCATGCAATAGAGCAATATGTTGCTTATCAGACCATGCAATAGAGCAATATGTTGCTTATCAGACCATGCAATAGAGCAATATGTTGCTTATCAGACCATGCAATAGAGCAATGTCCTACATACTGCCTACTGCCAGTAGGCGACTAGGAAACGCGGAAGTGAAATTACTGCCACCGAAGCGAAACTCCGCTATACAACAACTTCGCTTTATGTTTACTTACGTGGCGGGTTAAGACTGAGGTTAGGGTTATAGGGTTAGAGTTAGGGTTATGACCCTATAATAGTATGATCCTATAATAGTATGATCCTATAGTATGACCCTATAATAGTATGACCCTATGACCCTATAATAGTATGACCCTATAATAGTATGATCCTATAATAGTATGACCCTATGACCCTATAATAGTATGATCCTATAATAGTATGATCCTATAGTATGACCCTATAATAGTATGACCCTATGACCCTATAATAGTATGACCCTATAATAGTATGACCCTATGACCCTATAATAGTATGATCCTATAATAGTATGACCCTATAATAGTATGATCCTATAATAGTATGACCCTATAATAGTAATAGTATGATCCTATAATAGTATGACCCTAGTATGACCCTATAATAGTATGACCCTATAGTATGACCCTATAATAGTATGACCCTATAGTATGACCCTATAATAGTATGACCCTATAATAGTATGATCCTATAGTATGACCCTATAATAGTATGATCCTATCCTATAATAGTATGATCCTATAATAGTATGACCCTATAATAGTATGATCCTATAGTATGAACCTATAGTATGACCCTATAATAGTATGATCCTATAATAGTATGACCCAATAGTATGACCCTATAATAGTATGACCCTATAATAGTATGATCCTATCCTATAATAGTATGATCCTATCCTATAATAGTATGATCCTATCCTATAATAGTATGATCCTATAATAGTATGACCCTATAATAGTATGACCCTATAATAGTATGATCCTATCCTATAATAGTATGATCCTATCCTATAATAGTATGATCCTATCCTATAATAGTATGATCCTATAATAGTATGACCCTATAATAGTATGACCCTATAATAGTATGATCCTATAATAGTATGACCCAATAGTATGACCCTATAATAGTATGACCCTATAATAGTATGATCCTATCCTATAATAGTATGATCCTATCCTATAATAGTATGATCCTATCCTATAATAGTATGATCCTATAATAGTATGATCCTATAATAGTATGACCCTATAATAGTATGACTCTATAATAGTATGATCCTATAATAGTATGATCCTATAATAGTATGACCCAATAGACCATGCAATAGAGCAATGTGTTGCTTATCAGACCATGCAATAGAGCAATATGTTGCTTATCAGACCATGCAATAGAGCAATGTGTTGCTTATCAGACCATGCAATAGAGCAATATGTTGCTTATCAGACCATGCAATAGAGCAATGTGTTGCTTATCAGACCATGCAATAGAGCAATGTGTTGCTTATCAGACCATGCAATAGAGCAATGTGGTGCTTATCAGACCATGCAATAGAGCGATATGTTGCTTATCAGACCATGCAATAGAGCAATATGTTGCTTATCAGACCATGCAATAGAGCAATATGTTGCTTAGCAGACCATGCAATAGAGCAATATGTTGCTTATCAGACCATGCAATAGAGCAATGTGTTGCTTATCAGACCATGCAATAGAGCAATATGTTGCTTATCAGACCATGCAATAGAGCAATGTGTTGCTTATCAGACCATGCAATAGAGCAATATGTTGCTTATCAGACCATGCAATAGAGCAATATGTTGCTTATCAGACCATGCAATAGAGCAATGTGTTGCTTATCAGACCATGCAATAGAGCAATGTCCTACATACTGCCTACTGCCAGTAGGCGACTAGGAAACGCGGAAGTGAAATTACTGCCACCGAAGCGAAACTCCGCTATACAACAACTTCGCTTTATGTTTACTTACGTGGCGGGTTAAGACTGAGGTTAGGGTTATAGGGTTAGAGTTAGGGTTATGACCCTATAATAGTATGATCCTATAATAGTATGACCCTATAATAGTATGATCCTATAGTATGACCCTATAATAGTATGACCCTATGACCCTATAATAGTATGACCCTATAATAGTATGATCCTATCCTATAATAGTATGATCGTATAATAGTATGACCCTATAGTATGACCCTATAATAGTATGACCCTATAATAGTATGATCCTATAATAGTATGACCCTATAATAGTATGACCCAATAGTATGACCCTATAATAGTATGACCCTAATAGTATGATCCTATAATAGTATGACCCTATGACCCTATAATAGTATGATCCTATAATAGTATGACCCAATAGTATGACCCTATAATAGTATGACCCTAATAGTATGATCCTATAATAGTATGACCCTATGACCCTATGATCCTATAATAGTATGATCCTATAATATGACCCTATAATAGTATGATCCTATAATAGTATGACCCTATAATAGTATGATCCTATAGTATGACCTTATAATAGTATGACCCTATAATAGTATGATCCTATCCTATAATAGTATGACCCTATAATAGCATGACCCTATAATAGTATGACCCTATAATAGTATGACCCTAGTATGACCCTATAATAGTATGACCCTATAATAGTATGACCCTATAGTATGACCCTATAATAGTATGACCCTATAATAGTATGATCCTATAGTATGACCCTATAATAGTATGACCCTATAATAGTATGATCCTATAATAGTATGACCCTAGTATGACCCTATAAAATAGTATGACCCTATAATAGTATGATCCTATAGTATGACCCTATAATAGTATGACCCTATAATAGTATGATCCTATCCTATAATAGTATGATCCTATCCTATAATAGTATGATCCTATAATAGTATGATCCTATAGTATGACCCTATAATAGTATGATCCTATCCTATAATAGTATGATCCTATCCTATAATAGTATGATCCTATAATACTATTACCCTATAATAGTATGACCCTATAATTGCGAACGCAGTGAGCATTTACTATGAGACCCAGCAGATCACGTCTGTGTGTCTGTGTGTGTGTGTGTGTGTGTCTGTGTGTCACGCTGTAACACCACCCGCCCACCACCAGAGGGCGCAGCTGTATCACACACAAAAACACACACACACACATGCACGCACGCACGCACACACGCACGCACGCACGCACGCACGCACGCACACACGCACGCACGCACGCACGCACACACACACACACAAAACACTTAACTTTAAAAAAAACTTAACTTAAAAAAAAACTTAACTTAAAAAAAAAACGTAAAAAGGAAAAACGCACACAAAAAACTTAACTTAAAAAAAACTTAACTTAAAAAAAAACTTAACTTAAAAAAAAAACTTAAAAAGGAAAAACGCACACACAAAAAACTTAACTTAAAAAAAAACTTAACTTAAAAAAAAAAATTAAAAAGGAAAAACGCACACACAAAAAACTTAACTTAAAAACAAACTTAACTTAAAAAAAAACTTAAACAAAAAACTTTTTAAAAAAAAAACTAAAAAAGCACGCACGCACACATACACACACTAAAAAAAACTTGAAAAAACATTTAATTTAAAAAAACTTAACTTAAAAAAAACCTTAAAAAGTACGTAATTTATTCTAATTGTTGTTATTGCAATTTACGAGCTGCGTTCGCTTCCCGCGTTTGCGCGTCTTACTTGTAGTAATAGTATGATCCTATAATACTATGACCCTATAATAGTATGACTCTATAATAGTATGATCCTATAATAGTATGACCCTATAATAGTATGACTCTATAATAGTATGACCCTATAATATGACTCTATAATAGTATGACTCTATAATAGTATGATCCTAATAGTATGACCCTATAATAGTATGATCCTATAATAGTATGACCCTATAATAGTATGATCCTATAATAGTATGATCCTATAGTATGACCCTATAATAGTATGATCCTATCCTATAATAGTATGATCCTATAATAGTATGATCCTATAGTATGACCCTATAATAGTATGATCCTATCCTATAATAGTATGATCCTATAGTATGACCCTATAATAGTATGATCCTATCCTATAATAGTATGATCCTATAATAGTATGACCCTATAATAGTAATAGTATGACCCTATAATAGTATGACTCTATATATAATAGTATGATCCTATAATAGTATGACCCTATAGTATGATCCTATAATAGTATGACCCAATAGTATGACCCTATAATAGTATGATCCTATAGTATGATCCTATAATAGTATGACCCTATAATAGTAATAGTATGATCCTATAATAGTATGACGACCCTATAATAGCATGACCCTATAATAGTATAATCCTATAATAGTATGACCCTATAATAGTATGACCCTATAATAGTAATAGTATGATCCTATAATAGTATGACGACCCTATAATAGTATGACCCATAATAGTATGACCCTATAATAGTATGATCCTATAATAGTATGACCCTATAATAGTATGATCCTATAGTATGACCCTATAATAGTATGATCCTATAATAGTATGATCCTATAATAGTATGACCCTATAGTATGATCCTATAATAGTATGACCCAATAGTATGACCCTATAATAGTATGATCCTATAGTATGATCCTATAATAGTATGACCCTATAATAGTAATAGTATGATCCTATAATAGTATGACGACCCTATAATAGCATGACCCTATAATAGTATAATCCTATAATAGTATGACCCTATAATAGTATGACCCTATAATAGTAATAGTATGATCCTATAATAGTATGACGACCCTATAATAGTATGACCCATAATAGTATGACCCTATAATAGTATGATCCTATAATAGTATGACCCTATAATAGTATGATCCTATAGTATGACCCTATAATAGTATGACCCTATAATAGTATGATCCTATAGTATGACCCTATAATAGTATGATCCTATAATAGTATGACCCTATAATAGTATGATCCTATAATAGTATGACCCTATAATAGTATGATCCTATAGTATGACCCTATAATAGTATGATCCTATAATAGTATGACCCTATAATAGTATGATCCTATAGTATGACCCTATAATAGTATGACCCTATAGTAATAGGGTTAGTAGTCAGACAATGCCACGAATGCCACGTCGGGAAATGGCTGACAATTAGCCCTTGATAAGGGCTGATGACGGAGATGAAATCATCTGATAACATCCAAACTGCTAGACCCGCAGGAGTCGCTGAAAGGTTAAAGCTTTGCTCACAATTATGGCCAGGTGTGGATCAGCTTGACCTGCTGTTTGTGTCCCTGTCAACAGTGTCCTTGACAGTGAGGAGTTACTGACTCACACAGTGAAAATCACTCCAGATGAGAATGTCAGCTAAATGCCAAAACACAAGCACAAATAAAATGTGGTTTCAGCAGCAGTATAGCAGGCCTGTTCACTGGGCTGGCCTGTCACCGACACAAAAGAAGGGGTTGACAGGGACGCCTATGCCACCATTATTCTTTTCAAAGATATAACTCAACACTGCTGCATAGTCGCAACACAGGCCAAAAAGCAGATGGTAACTGGAGCTCTGCGACAAGTACTCTACTGTCAGCCGGCCCATATGGGTAAAGAAAGGGAGAAACTAAGATAATATAGTTTGTTAGCGTCGCCTCAGCTGAAGTTACCCGCAAAGCAAAGAAAGGGACACTGGCTCTACAGATTGGTTAATTAAAACATGTGCAACCCTTTTCCCCCTCCAGCAAATTCAATGTCAGTACTATTGTTGATTGATGGTGTGCTGTGCGTGTGATGTGTTTGTTGGAAATGTCTAACCACGTGAACAGCCTGCCATTGCCAAGTTAGGAAATGTCTACGATCTGTGCTTTGACTTTTTTCATTGTTGTATTATAATGATATAATTACCGTATTATTATTGTATTTTATTATAACTTGTATTGGCAACATTTTAATCATGTAGCTGACTTAAACGAATTTGATTGGGAAATAGGCCTATACGGATTTTATATTTGTCTGGAATCTCTGGGTAAACTAAAGGCACTGTCCGTGGTGCTGAAATGGCCTATTTCAGCCTATGGGCTGGCCATAGCCCTGAGGCATGGCTGGCCATAGCCCTGAGGCATGCAAACGTCTTAATCCGGCCATGCTCAGTGTTATCAGTCCAGCCCAGTTTGTTGTTAATTTGCACTCCCCATAACTTGAAGGTGTCCAGTCCATCATCTCCATCTTCTTCTGGATGGAGACAGGAGTGGCTCTGCCAGTATTCCACCACCTTGGTCTTTCATCATTTTTCGACCGCGGTCGAGATCATGGATTTCACAATGTCACGCCAGACTTCCCGGTCCTTGTGTCCCTATAGCGGGGACATCAGAGAACGACAGTTTCTACTTCTGGTCTGCTTTGAGGCAGGATTCCAGAGAAGAAGGGAAGATATAACCTCATGATCATAGCTCTGTCGCAGTGGCCGTGTTCTTCTGGATCGGACTAGTGAAGAAACACGGGGAGGGTTGTCGTATATAAATGATAAATGATAAATGATGATAAATGATAAATGATAAATGATGATAAAGGATGATAAATTATAAATGATGATAAATGATGAAGTGATTTTCGTCTTTCTTTCAAATCCTCAAAAATGAAAAACGAGGATTTGAAAAAAGACGAAAATCACTCCGAGACCATGGACTATAGCCCATGGTCTCGGAGTGATTTTCGTCTTTTTTTCAAATCCTCGTTTTTCATCATTTTTGACCATGGGCTATAGCCCATCTTGGACGGCATACTATAGCACGCCGTTTTTCATCATCTTTGAGGATTTGAAAAAAGACGAAAATCACTCGAGACAATGGACTATAGCCCATGGTCTCGGGGTGATTTGTCTTTTTTTCAAATCCTCGTTTTTCATCATTTTTGACCATGGGCTATAGCCCATCTTGGACGGCATACTATAGCACGCCGTTTTTCATCATCTTTGAGGATTTGAAAAAAGACGAAAATCACTCGAGACAATGGACTATAGCCCATGGTCTCGGGGTGATTTTCGTCTTTTTCTCAAATCCTCGTTTTTCATCATTTTTGACCATGGGCTATAGCCCATCTCAGACGGCATACTATAGCACGCCGTTTTTCATCATCTTTGAGGATTTGAAAAAAAGACTAAAATCACTCGAGACAATGGACTATAACCCATGGTCTCGGACGGCATACTATAGCATGTCGTTTTTCATAATTTTTGAGGATTTATAGAAGTAGGCGTATCTCTGTGATATATGACATGCTGGTTTCCAATTCATCTGAACGCTCTAACGATAGACTAAGGGCCTGGAAGGAAGATGTACAAGAGGATATATCCCTGGTTGACTGGGGTGCCATATGTGCAAAAGTACACAGACAAACTGCAAATACTAGATTAAGATTGCTACAATATAACTGGTTGATGCGCACTTATATAACACCAGCTAAATTACACCAGTTCAATGAAAATATTCCAGACACCTGTGTAAAATGTGAGCAGTCAAAAGGCACACTTTGTCACTGTATGTGGGAATGCAGAGAGATTCACTGTATGTGTGAATGCAGAGAGATTGTGGCATTTTGGAGCGAGATCTTACAAATACTTTATAGAATGCTAGATGTACAGTTGGGTGCCACCGATATTGTCCCTTATCATTTGACCCATTTAGGCCTGACCTCAATTTTAGTAGATCTGCTATTTTTCAATAGCTAAATTATAACATAATGTTTAAAACACCAAAAGGGGTTCCCGCCCAAAATGGGTTAACTGTCCTTTTGCGCAGATCACGCAAAACTCAGCAAAAAGAAAAGGACAATATCGATGGCCTCCAACTGTAAGGATACCATTGGATCCAAAACTCTGCTATTGGGATTGTACCCGGTAACCCTGGTTAGACCAAGGAATAAACACATTCTCATAGATATGTCACTACTCCAAGCAAAGCACACAATTGCATCTAACTCAGGGAAATGAGCAGCTGTTGTGCTATGGAAAGGATAACTTATATTTTCAAGAAAAAAAGTGTAATGTATGATGAAGTCTGGGGACCCTTCACCCAACTCTTAACGAATATTGATGTGTTGACTATGCTTCGTAATGATAATGGAAATGGCTCATAATACTGTAGTGATCTTATACTATACTCATTTATCTGTTTATATACTGACTTCTGCTAAATGTTTTGTTTTTGTCATTTTGTTTTGTTTTGTTTTGTCTTTGTCTCTTGGTCTGCTGTATTGACCCTCTCCGCTCCTATATTTCAGCATCACCATGTTGTGTACATGTATGAAAAACGAAAAAAACATATTGTTTAAAAACAAACAAAAAAACAAACAAATAGACTAACTGTAGGGAGAGGGCTACAAACACAGTAAAGAACCTGGGGGTTATCATCTATGAAAAGGAAACACGATGAGCAGAAAATCAAAATAAATAATGTAAAAAAAAAAAAAAAAAATAAGGGCACTACAGGGAGTTGAACCCCGTTCCGGTAAACCAGAAGTACCACAACCAGTGCCTTAGTTTGTTTGGTTGTAATTTACAGGTTTCAAAATAAATCACATTCATTACATTTCAACAGTAAAGTCATTTCACAATTTACATTGTAGGCAATAATAACAGTATATAAAAGAATAAATCACAAAGATAACATTGTCAAATTTGCTAAATATTTTTTAAACATACTCTTGCCGACCTCCCACAGACACTGGGGAGGCAGTGGGGGTAAAATTGTCAATTTATATAGCGCCTTTATCCAAGGTGCTTTACATAGTGCATTACATTCACCCATTCACACACACACACTCATACACCGATTGTGGCGGAAGCCATGCAAGGTACCAAGCAGCACATCGGGAGAAAATTGGGGTTCAGTGTCTTGCCCAAGGACACTTTGACATGTACGCAAACTATTATATGTCAAAGACCCCCAGAATTATATGCATTTGGCCGCCGACCCCCATCTGAAAATATGTTGTTCCAGTGACCCCCCCCCCCCCCCTGCTTTCATACGACATGAAAAACAAATTAAAAACAAAAATCCAAAGGCAGTCCCTCAGTCAAATTTGGCCACATTTATTCATTCGTTGCGGCAGTAAATGGGTAGAAATGGCCTGTCTTGGTTTAAAGCCCACTCACCACGACAAGGTGCAGGCCGAGAGTGGGGACCCCCCCCCCCCCCCCCAAACAGGGGGAGGGGAGGGGTTGGGGGGGAACATAGCACAGAACACATGGTGTAAACACATTATAATATTACAGTCAACATGAAGCATAATAATAATAATAATATTAATTACAACCAACATGAAACGCATATTACAAATACACAATTACAAAATGAGAGCGAGACTTGGACGTCTTCTTTAGTGTATCATCATCATCATGCGATGTCCAGCTCGATGCCGCGCAGCCACGCCCTCGTCTCAGGTAGCCTATACCGGCCCTCCGATGGTGGTCTATAAAAAAGGGGACCAGGGTGATGATTATGTGATCGGCAGTCTGCTCGAGCATGCTGCTGCGCTGTGTGCCTGCCAGACAGACCCTACTAATTCATGGGGTCTTCCCAGAGAGCAGATGAGACACAGAAAGAAGACCGCGTCAACAGCCTGGGCCGCGTCATTAGAAGGAAGATACACACCTGTCCATCTCCTGCATCAGCTTGATCACGCCGCACCTGTGTGGAATCGCCCAGGTGTGGCAAACGGTATAAAAAGGAGTAATATACGGGATAAGGAAACTGAGTGAAAAAACCTACCTGAGTACACGGTCTACAGAAAAGGAGTAAAAAAAATACTCTACTCGACTAACAGGCTGAGTGGAAATACTTACCGGGGATAAATCCTATCCACCTTCATAGACTGTTGGATTATGGTATCCGAGTTGAACTGCCTTATCTGAAACCCGAGAGAGAAAGTTAAACCGTACTTATCTGTGGGATCTTGTTCAGTTAACCTGAACCAATCGGTGATGATTTGAGTTGAATTACGTACCTGTGATGTGCATGAATCCACAAATAAAGAAAGTGGAATATGGAAAAGGAGTGAAAAGCCTACCCGAGTACACGGATATGGAAACAGAGTAAATACCTACCAGAGTACACGGATATGGAAACAGAGTGAAATACCTACCCGAGTACACGGATATGGAAACAGAGTGAAATACCTACCAGAGTACACGGATATGGAAACAGAGTAAAATACCTACACGAGTACACGGATATGGAAACGGAGTGAAATACCTACCTGAGTACATGGATATGGAAATAGAGTGAAATACCTACCTGAGTACACGGATATGGAAACAGAGTGAAATACCTACCTGAGTACACGGATATGGAAACAGAGTGACATACCTACCTGAGTACACGGATATGGAAACAGAGTGAAATACCTACCCGAATACACGGATATGGAAACAGAGTAAAATACCTACCAGAGTACACGGATATGGAAACAGCGTGAAATACCTACCTGAGTACACGGATATGAAAACAGAGTGAAATACCTACCCGAGTACACGGATATGGAAACAGAGTGAAATACCTACCCGAGTACAGGGTAATGGAAACAGAGTAAATACCTACCAGAGTACACGGATATGGAAACAGAGTGAAATACCTACCAGAGTACACGGATATGGAAACAGAGTGAAATACCTACCCGAGTACACGGATATGGAAACAGAGTGAAATACCTACCCGAGTACACGGATATGGAAACAGAGTGAAATACCTACCCGAGTACACGGATATGGAAACAGAGTAAATACCTACCAGAGTACACGGATATGGAAACAGAGTGAAATACCTACCAGAGTACACGGATATGGAAATAGAGTGAAATACCTACCCGAGTACACGGATATGGAAACAGAGTGACATACCTACCTGAGTACACGGATATGGAAACAGAGTGAAATACCTACCCGAATACACGGATATGGAAACAGAGTGAAATACCTACCAGAGTCCACGGATATGGAAACAGAGTGAAATACCTACCTGAGTACACGGATATGGAAACAGAGTGAAATACCTACCCGAGTACACGGATATGGAAACAGAGTGAAATACCTACCCGAGTACACGGATATGGAAACAGAGTGACATACCTACCTGAGTACACGGATATGGAAACAGAGTGACATACCTACCTGAGTAAATTCCCCTGAAGAGTGTTATCCTTTTACCCTGAAATGAACTTTAAGTTGGCCCATGCTTTATATTGCTTAACGTTGAACCTCATTCGCCTGAAAAAGTTGACTTTGTGCAATTAAAAATGTCTGCAATATTTCTGCCAGCTTTGGCACCTTCTCAACAATTACAAATTCTGCAATATTTCTGCCTGCTTTGGCACCTTCTCAACGTGTCTCCTGAGTGTATCGGTCACCACACTTGGCAGAGGCATCCCCAGGACGTGATGTCCAGCGAGATGTCAAGACCATAGAGTATAAAGAAGGATAGAGACTGATCTGGCGCGAAGCTCCGCCCCCTCCGCTATTCATGTCAGTGGAAGTTGCTCAGTGGCGTTTTGAAGCACCCGGAAGGACCGTCTCAAAACGTCTACTTCCGCATTGGACCACCACATTTTGGTGGTCCAATGCGGAAGTGCAACCGAGCGCTCAATGTTAAAGCCCAGCTGCACGGGGTTTCCTCGTCATGAATCCACGGGTCCGCCTGCAGTCCTTCCTCTTACCACTAGGGCCCAGTGCTTCAACGTTGGAGCGCCTCACTGGCCGCTTGGTCAAGACCCTCGATGACACTTTGGCCTGCACTTCCTCTATTGGGTGTTGCTTAAAAGACAAAAACTGACTTATTCAGGTAGCTTTGGGGGCTTTCTGGAACCCCAGGTGGTTGTTTATGAACACGTCTAGTTCCCTGTTGGGGGGGGGGGGGGGGGGGGGGAGCACAACACAGCTCAGAACACACTGTGTACATGCATACATGCATATGCGTACATGAATACATGCGTACATACATACAATACATGCGACCATACAATGGATTATGAATATAATGTATTTAGCATGCTGTTAACATAAACGTGAAATGGTGTCTTATAAACCCATGAGGGTTGGGCACTTTGTGTGCAGGACACAAAGTAAATAATCAACCAAAAACAATCAAAAATCTATCAATATCAATCAAAATCGATCAATGAAAAACAATCCATCCATCCTTTACATCCATTCATAGTATACATACATAATATTACAGTAAACATGAAGCATAATATAGTAAGACGCCCTGAGGGTGAGAAGCGACCTCGCCCAGAGGACGAGAAGCGACCTCGCCCTGAGGGCCAGAAGCGACCTCGCCCTGAGGGCGAGAAGCGACCTCGCCCTCAGGGCGAGAAGCGACCTCGCCCTCAGGGCGAGAAGCGACCTCGTCCTCAGGGCAAGAAGCGACCTCGCCCTACGCATCCGGCATGACGGCAGGCTGGGTGAGCGGTGGTGCTTTGGCATGGGGGGGGGGGGGGGGGGGTCAGATCAACACATGGAATGAATTCTGTACTGGCCATATATAGAGCATGTCTTGAGTGTAAAGGGTTTGATGAGGTCAGATCAACATATGGAATTTCAGAACCGGTCAGCTCCATATATGGAGATATAAGGGTGGCAGCGGGGGCAGTGTCTTGAGTGTACAGGGTTTGATGAGGGCCTGGGCCTTAATTTTCAGGCCTGTTGAGAACTCTGGTCTTCGCCGGCTACCGTAAAATGAGACAGGTGGTGATTATGTGATCGACAGTAAAAGGAGACAGGTGGTGGTTATGTGATTGACAGTAAAAGGAGACAGGTGGTGATTATGTGATCGACAGTAACAGTAAAATGAGACAGGTGGTGGTTATGTGATTGACAGTAAAAGGAGACAGGTGGTGATTATGTGATCGACAGTAAAAGGAGACAGGTGGTGATTATGTGATCGACAGTAAAAGGAGACAGGTGGTGATTATGTGATCGACAGTAACAGTAAAATGAGACAGGTGGTGGTTATGTGATCGACAGTAAAAGGAGACAGGTGGTGATTATGTGATCGACAGTAACAGTAAAATGAGACAGGTGGTGGTTATGTGATTGACAGTAAAAGGAGACAGGTGGTGGTTATGTGATTGACAGTAAAAGGAGACAGGTGGTGATTATGTGATCGACAGTAAAAGGAGACAGGTGGTGATTATGTGATCGACAGTAAAAGGAGACAGGTGGTGATTATGTGATTGACAGTAAAAGGAGACAGGTGGTGATTATGTGATCGACAGTAAAAGGAGACAGGTGGTGATTATGTGATCGACAGTAAAAGGAGACAGGTGGTGATTATGTGATCGACAGTAACAGTAAAAGGAGACAGGTGGTGATCATGTGATTGACAGTAAAAGGAGACAGGTGGTGATTATGTGATCGACAGTAACAGTAAAAGGAGACAGGTGGTGATCATGTGATTGACAGTAAAAGGAGACAGGTGGTGATTATGTGATTGACAGTAAAAGGAGACAGGTGGTGATTATGTGATCGACAGTAACAGTAAAAGGAGACAGGTGGTGATCATGTGATTGACAGTAAAAGGAGACAGGTGGTGATTATGTGATTGACAGTAAAAGGAGACAGGTGGTGATTATGTGATCGACAGTAACAGTAAAAGGAGACAGGTGGTGATCATGTGATTGACAGTAAAAGGAGACAGGTGGTGATTATGTGATCGACAGTAAAAGGAGACAGGTGGTGATTATGTGATTGACAGTAAAAGGAGACAGGTGGTGATCATGTGATCGACAGTACAAGGACAGGTGGTGATTATGTGATCGACAGTAAAAGGAGACAGGTGGTGATTATGTGATCGACAGTAAAAGGAGACAGGTGGTGATTATGTGATCGACAGTAAAAGGAGACAGGTGGTGATTATGTGATCGACAGTAAAAGGAGACAGGTGGTGATTATGTGATCGACAGTAACAGTAAAAGGAGACAGGTGGTGATCATGTGATTGACAGTAAAAGGAGACAGGTGGTGATTATGTGATCGACAGTAACAGTAAAAGGAGACAGGTGGTGATCATGTGATTGACAGTAAAAGGAGACAGGTGGTGATTATGTGATTGACAGTAAAAGGAGACAGGTGGTGATTATGTGATTGACAGTAAAAGGAGACAGGTGGTGATTATGTGATCGACAGTAACAGTAAAAGGAGACAGGTGGTGATCATGTGATTGACAGTAAAAGGAGACAGGTGGTGATTATGTGATTGACAGTAAAAGGAGACAGGTGGTGATTATGTGATTGACAGTAAAAGGAGACAGGTGGTGATTATGTGATTGACAGTAAAAGGAGACAGGTGGTGATCATGTGATTGACAGTAAAAGGAGACAGGTGGTGATTATGTGATTGACAGTAAAAGGAGACAGGTGGTGATCATGTGATTGACAGTAAAAGGAGACAGGTGGTGATTATGTGATTGACAGTAAAAGGAGACAGGTGGTGATTATGTGATCGACAGTAAAAGGAGACAGGTGGTGATTATGTGATTGACAGTAAAAGGAGACAGGTGGTGATTATGTGATCGACAGTAAAAGGAGACATGTGGTGATTATGTGATTGACAGTAAAAGGAGACAGGTGGTGATTATGTGATCGACAGTAAAAGGAGACAGGTGGTGATTATGTGATCGACAGTAAAAGGAGACAGGTGGTGATTATGTGATCGACAGTAACAGTAAAAGGAGACAGGTGGTGGTTATGTGATTGACAGTAAAAGGAGACAGGTGGTGATTATGTGATCGACAGTAAAAGGAGACAGGTGGTGATTATGTGATCGACAGTAAAAGGAGACAGGTGGTGATTATGTGATCGACAGTAACAGTAAAAGGAGACAGGTGGTGATTATGTGATCGACAGTAAAAGGAGACAGGTGGTGATTATGTGATCGACAGTAAAAGGAGACAGGTGGTGATTATGTGATCGGCAGTAAAAGGAGACAGGTGGTGATTATGTGATCGACAGTAACAGTAAAAGGAGACAGGTGGTGATTATGTGATCGGCAGTAACAGTAAAAGGAGACAGGTGGTGATCATGTGATCGACAGTAAAAGGAGACAGGTGGTGATTATGTGATCGACAGTAAAAGGAGACAGGTGGTGATTATGTGATCGACAGTAAAAGGAGACAGGTGGTGATTATGTGATCGACAGTAAAAGGAGACAGGTGGTGATTATGTGATCGGCAGTAACAGTAAAAGGAGACAGGTGGTGATTATGTGATTGACAGTAAAAGGAGACAGGTGGTGATTATGTGATTGACAGTAAAAGGAGACAGGTGGTGGTTATGTGATTGACAGTAAAAGGAGACAGGTGGTGATTATGTGATCGACAGTAAAAGGAGACAGGTGGTGATTATGTGATCGACAGTAAAAGGAGACAGGTGGTGATTATGTGATCGACAGTAACAGTAAAAGGAGACAGGTGGTGATTATGTGATCGACAGTAAAAGGAGACAGGTGGTGATTATGTGATCGACAGTAACAGTAAAAGGAGACAGGTGGTGATTATGTGATCGACAGTAAAAGGAGACAGGTGGTGATTATGTGATCGACAGTAACAGTAAAAGGAGACAGGTGGTGATTATGTGATCGACAGTAAAAGGAGACAGGTGGTGATTATGTGATCGACAGTAAAAGGAGACAGGTGGTGATTATGTGATCGACAGTAAAAGGAGACAGGTGGTGATTATGTGATCGACAGTAACAGTAAAAGGAGACAGGTGGTGATTATGTGATCGACAGTAAAAGGAGACAGGTGGTGATTATGTGATCGACAGTAACAGTAAAAGGAGACAGGTGGTGATTATGTGATCGACAGTAACAGTAAAAGGAGACAGGTGGTGATCATGTGATCGACAGTAACAGTAAAAGGAGACAGGTGGTGATTATGAGATCGACAGTAACAGTAAAAGGAGACAGGTGGTGATTATGTGATCGACAGTAACAGTAAAAGGAGACAGGTGGTGATTATGTGATTGACAGTAAAAGGAGACAGGTGGTGATTATGTGATCGACAGTAAAAGGAGACAGGTGGTGATTATGTGATCGACAGTAAAAGGAGACAGGTGGTGATTATGTGATCGACAGTAAAAGGAGACAGGTGGTGATTATGTGATCGGCAGTAAAAGGAGACAGGTGGTGATTATGTGATCGACAGTAACAGTAAAAGGAGACAGGTGGTGATTATGTGATCGGCAGTAACAGTAAAAGGAGACAGGTGGTGATCATGTGATCGACAGTAAAAGGAGACAGGTGGTGATTATGTGATCGACAGTAAAAGGAGACAGGTGGTGATTATGTGATCGACAGTAAAAGGAGACAGGTGGTGATTATGTGATCGACAGTAAAAGGAGACAGGTGGTGATTATGTGATCGGCAGTAACAGTAAAAGGAGACAGGTGGTGATTATGTGATTGACAGTAAAAGGAGACAGGTGGTGATTATGTGATTGACAGTAAAAGGAGACAGGTGGTGGTTATGTGATTGACAGTAAAAGGAGACAGGTGGTGATTATGTGATCGACAGTAAAAGGAGACAGGTGGTGATTATGTGATCGACAGTAAAAGGAGACAGGTGGTGATTATGTGATCGACAGTAACAGTAAAAGGAGACAGGTGGTGATTATGTGATCGACAGTAAAAGGAGACAGGTGGTGATTATGTGATCGACAGTAACAGTAAAAGGAGACAGGTGGTGATTATGTGATCGACAGTAAAAGGAGACAGGTGGTGATTATGTGATCGACAGTAACAGTAAAAGGAGACAGGTGGTGATTATGTGATCGACAGTAACAGTAAAAGGAGACAGGTGGTGATCATGTGATCGACAGTAACAGTAAAAGGAGACAGGTGGTGATTATGAGATCGACAGTAACAGTAAAAGGAGACAGGTGGTGATTATGTGATCGACAGTAACAGTAAAAGGAGACAGGTGGTGATTATGTGATTGACAGTAAAAGGAGACAGGTGGTGATTATGTGATCGACAGTAAAAGGAGACAGGTGGTGATTATGTGATCGACAGTAACAGTAAAAGGAGACAGGTGGTGATTATGTGATCGACAGTAACAGTAAAAGGAGACAGGTGGTGATTATGTGATCGACAGTAAAAGGAGACAGGTGGTGATCATGTGATCACAATGCAGTATACTGTATGTGATGACAACGTGTGGGCCTAGCAGAGTCCCACTCCTCCTTCCAAGAGGACTACATCCATGCCTTTGTAGACACATGTCCTCAGGGACAGAACTGAGCATCTCTTGTCGTGTGGGTGAAGGGACTTGAGTCTGTTTGGAGGCAACCCCGTCATAGTGGTCTCATGACTGCCAGTCATGTTTCTGGGCTTCCCTCGGGGCGAGGATGCGAGGGTAGCAGCCTCTCGGAGGTCGGTTGAGGCAGTTCCAGCTAGGATATGGAAGTAGAACATGGGGGTGGGATTCAAGCAACCAGTTATGATCCCGAGAGCTTCCAAGATCATCGGACTTCCTACACCCGCACTTTCAATATCAAATGACACTGATCATCCCCTGTATCGCTTCTTTAACCTTATGCCATCTGGACAAAGATACAGAACCTTGCCATGGAAAATGGTCCGTTTTAGTAGGAGTTTTGTTCCCTCAGCGATTGCGGCATTAAACAAACTGCCCCGCCGATAGGATGGTTCTGTATACTGTGGGGTCCTCATGTTTTTGTATTGTCTTGGCGTCATGTGCTGTGTTGGTTGTGATGTGGGTGTTGAACAGACTGTGAAGACGAATATCCTTCGGGACAATACAGATTATTATTATTATGCAGGTATCTTTGGGGCTTGCTGCAACTCCAGGTGGATGTTGTCTATGAACATGTCCAGTTCCCCTTTTACTTCACTGTTGAGGTGATATGCTGCCAACACTGCCATTGCTGAGCTGAAGGGGGCGCCACCTACGAAGGTAGGCTTGCCAAGATGTCTATGTGGACATGATGGAGGTCATTCAGGTGGACATGGAGGTCATTCAGGGTAGAGCGGCTGAGGTGGATTTGACAAACCAGGCGTGTTATTATAGGGAGGCGTGGCTGAATAGCTTTTCACATCACTCACTTCTTGCTTCTGCCAAAGTCAAAACACAGTATACTGCATTGTGACAGCTGTAGTAAGTCTGCAGTATTCCTGCCTAGTGACAATAGCCTGGTTGTGATATGTAGATGTGATCAATCAGGATGTGCTCTTTTGTCGATGGAGTGGAGATGGGCAGTTTTTGTGTGTGGCATTCGTGACATTGTTTTGCTGAGGACACTGCAGATAAGTGTGTAAGGGTGGACAGCTGACGAGGGCTCTGGCAGGTCGTCAGCTGATGAAGGTGCAGAGGGCGCAGGCAGGACATCTGGTGAGACAGCAGGCATGGGTTCCTGGATGCTGGAGCCAGACGAGTCCAGACGATCATCGCTTCCAGTCATCCTGGTTTCCATAGATTTGGCCAGTTCGTTGGTATTCTGCACTTCTGCACCATTTTTAGTACATCCGCGCATGTTAGTGTGGGATGTCGATGATGTGTGTTGGTTCCCACAGCACTTGGCGTCGTCTTTGGCTCATTCTCATTGCTGCCATTGTCTTGCTCAACTTTGGCATTACCTCATACAGGATCTTGTTAGTAACATGCACATTCTTGCTGATGTTAAGTACTGCACGCAACATTCTGGTGTATCACCCGTCTAGAGACTTCAGCAGGGTTGGCTTCAGGGTCCAGCATTCACTGCCATATAGGACAACAGACTACCGTTGCATAGAAGAAGCAGAGTTTGATTCGATGGAGAGGTTGGAGTTCCATACACTGGTCATGCCATTAAGGACCATCCATGCAAGTGCCTTCCTCTCATTGAGACCTTGCTTGGCTGAGTTAACCCATGAGCCTTCCTTTAGCACAGTGCCTCCTGGTGGATGTTCTGGTAGGATCATCCACAGAAAGCTCAGTTTTCATGGCATTTAGCCTAAGGCCAACACTAACTCCACTCTTCAGTAGTTGTTGGGCTTGTTCCACATTGTCAGAGTGCAGGCTGATGTCACCTGCAAAGTCCAGGTCTGTCAGGACTACTGGGGGTGTCGTCTCGACCTCCTTGGAGTTAGAGTGAAGCAAATATCCTGCTCTCGTCCACTGATGGCCTTCCTGTCCATGCAAGTGCCTTCCTCTTTGAGACCTTGCTCGGCTGAATTGAACTAGTTGAGCCTAGTTACTTACCTTGAATTATTTTAGCACAGAGTCTACTGTTGTCAGAGGGGGATTTTCCAGTAAGATGTTATAAGCTCCGTTTTCTTGGCATTTAGCCTAAGGCCAACCTTGCCACACTAACTCCACTCTTCAGCAGTTGTACTTGTTCCACGTTGTTGGAGTGCAGGCTGATGCCGTCTGCATAGTCCAGGTCTGTCAGGACTACCGGGGGTGCCGTCTCGACCTCCTTGGAGTGAGAGTGAAGCAAAGATCCTGCTCTCGTCCACTGATGGCCTTCCTGAATGCATAATGTAGAACTATGATGAAGAGGAAGGGTTCTTGCATTACCCCAAGGAAGTCAAACTCCTCACTTTTGCCATCTCGGGCACCACCTTGGCCCTTTGTTCCTACATACATGGTCTGTCACCCAGAGTAAGTTGGGAGGGACACCGCAGGCCTCAAGGATCTCCACCATCATGCCTCTGTGAATCAAGTCAAATGGATCTTTGAAGTGGAAGTACAGTACAGCAGTCAGGCTATCCTTTTTCACCTCTTCGATGGCACCATAGGTCCAAGACCTTCAGCTCTCACTGGACCTGTTTGCAGTCGTGTACGGCGGCTTTAGGTGAGGATCAACATCGCCAGGCCAGGGTTCACAGCAGGAAACCGATGGATTGTGAAGTCCACGTAGGGAAGGAGAAGGAGTTTAAGTGAACCGATGGATTGTGGAGTCCAAGTAAGTTAAGTGCTGCTCAACTATGGAATACCAGAAGAAATGGTGAAGACAATAGCAGTGAATTATGAGAGCCCTGTCTGCTTTGTGCAGAGCATTGAGGGACCAACAAAATAATTCCAGACAACCACAGGCATCCTTCAGGGCGACACACTGGCTCCTTTTCTCTTTGTCATTGCCGTTGACTATGTCCTCAGTCACACGACAGATACCATCTCCTCCAAAGGTCTCACAATAGGCAGAAGATCTGGTCGTCAAAGTCAGAGGTGGTTGACCGACCTTGACTATGTGGATGACATCGCACTGATTGCTGAACACATATCCTCTGCTCAAGGGCTGTTATCACTATGAAGAGACTGATGTCACAGCTGTCTATGGAATGGATGGTTGGGTGATCAAAGAAACGGAGGAATTCAAATATATTGGATCATATGTAGTCAGTAGCAGAAAGGACTTCCTGACAAGGAAAGGACAGGCCTGGGATGCTTGTAATACGCTACATCGTAAATGGCAGTCAGACATCTCAAGAGCTACCATGATCAACCTGTTCAACACCTGTGTGGAAATCATCCTTCTTTATGGTGCCGAAACATGGACAATGAATAAGCAATTTTGGGATGGTGTTGACTGAACATACTCCTCATGCATGTCCAAAACCTCTCATGGAAGGACCATCCCACTAAAGCTCAGATTTATGGAGGCATCATTCCTCCCATCGGAGTTGTTGTAGCACAAAGAAGACTCTGTTTTGCTGGACACTGCCAGAGCAAAAGACCAGGTAATTTCGGATATTCTTCTGTGGAGACTACCCTGCCCATCGAGAGGAACAAGACCTCTCACATTTCCAGATGTTCTGAGTAGAGACCACAGGACTGGCTGTGAATAAACTTGGTGTGGCGATGAGCAACAGAGACCAGTGGAAGCAGCTTGTGTCGCAGATCGAGGGCTCTATCTCTGGGTCTTGTTCACAAGTGAGGGCAGGACTGGAAATGAGATTAGCCGGAGAATCGGAGCAGCAGGGGCGGTATTGCAGTCACTGTACCGCACTGTTGTGACAAAAAGAGCAATCTTCGTTCCTACTCTCACCTATGATCATGCAGTGTGGGTCATGACTTACTTAAGACTTAGCTCCTCCCGTTCCTATTGGAACATTGGGCGACGAGTCCCCTCCATTTGCTCCGGTCTCTGGCGACCCTTCTTGCTCCGCGCCAGCTGACACCCATCAGGCTTAGGTCTTCCTTGGCCATCTGTCTGCATGTCTTCTTTGGCCTCCCTCTCTTCCTCTTTCCACCTTCTGGCATTCAGTCCATTGCCACACTTGCTGGTCTTTCTCTTGGCAGTCGGAGTAAGTGCCCAGCCATTCTCCTTCTCCTTTCAGTGACGATGTCAGACAGTGGTGCTACACCTGCCCTTCTCATCACCTCCTCGTTGGGGATTTGGTCTCTCCATGAGATCCTCAAGATAGATCTGAGGGATCGTAGGTGGAAGCCATCTTCATCCACGTCTCACAGGCGTAGGTCACTGTGGGGTTGACCACTTACCACTGAGAGGCGTAGCTTGGTAGCCGTAGTGATGGCTTTAGACAACCAAATGTTGTAGAGCCGTTGGAACACTCCTGCAGCTTTGCCAATTCTGATTGACAAAATACTTACGTACTTGAGATGTTACTTCCAAGGAGAAGTTGTCAATGTACGCTATGTCGTGTTAGCCTAGGGTGAGTGGTGGAAGGTGTTGGTCTTGTCTGACGTCATAGCCTTGGTCTTTTCTTGCTTATTTCTTTCTTATTTCGTGTAACGTCTGGTCCAACTCGGTGTCGTGGAGCCATGCCCGCATCTCTGGTCCCAGGTCAAAGAGGCTGGCTTCCGAGGGTGGTCTGTATAAGGGTCAGGTGTTATGATATGGTCGGCGTTCTGCATTGATAGATTGAAGCGCCCAACATCAGTTTGTAAGCGGTCCAGTGTAGTCCATTAGGTCATGTCCTCCTATAGCGTCATCTCCTGGTTCCCAGATGTAGCGATGCATGCAGGAGGGCCCGGCTGACTCCCACACTGGAGATGTCCTCAGAGGTGGAGTTGAGCATCTCTTGTGCTGACTTGTAGTAGAGGTGGTGGGACTTGAGTCTGCTTGGAGGCGCTGGAGTTGTTGTGGTGTTGTGCAGGATGTGCCAGTCATGTCATTGAGATTTCCTGGCCAGGATGAGGGTGGCAGCCTCCTGTCGGAGGCCGGCCGGTGCTATTCCCGCAAGGACTGGCAAGAGGAACACAGGGGTGGGCTTCAGGCATCCCGTTATGATTCGGAGGGCGTCGTTAATTGCCACTTCGACCTTTCTCGCATGAGGGCTTCTGCTCCAGACTGGGGCACAGTATTCTGCTGCAAGACCAGGGCTTGGGTGGATACACGCAGCATCTTAGCGGAGTATGACTTATCAGAGCCTGGGTCAAGTCTGGGTGGCTGGCATGTCCCTTAGGGTGAGAAGTTCATTCGAGGACTCCGAGAAGAGTCGCTGCTTCATCACTTGGCTCTCTGGTGGAGCTGTTGCCCCCACGACCCGACTACGGAGAAGCTGTTGAAGATGGATGGACGGACCTTTGTGGTGGTACGTGTCAGTCTGATGCCTCGGTAGTCGTCTGCTTTCGAGGTCTCCAACTTTAGGCACCGGGATGAAGTTAGGTTGAGATCAGTTCTTTAAGACCATCGGGGGAATGCCATCCAGCCCAGCACCTTTGCCCTCTTACTGTGGATTTCATTCTGGTCAGCTCACTGGCTAGTCGATGTGCAGGTTCTGGAGGGATGCTGTTATATTCATAGACATATAAACGTAGACGCCCTTTCCAGCTCTGGAGCGTATGTGTGCCCAAGGGAGGGCAAAACATTCCCGAGATTCCTTGCGAAGCCCCGCGGAAGCATGAGCGTGCATCACAGAACGCTTGTTCGGGTCTGTGATGGGCTGTGATTGGCCAGTAATCACTTGAGTGACATCGTGACGTAACGTGCCTTCCACACTTCCTGCGCACTTCCGCCCCCTCTTGCACACATATGGCTCCAACGAACTGCAACGCCCAATGAGCCATCCATTTTTTAAATATCTATGCGTATGTTTTCCTCATATCAATCTTCTTTCATGAGCAGTCCAAGTATCTCCGTGCCCGCTGACACCCATCAGGCTTAGGTCTTCCTTGGCTGTCCGTCTCCAGGTCTTCTTGGGCCTCCCTCTCTTCCTCTTTCCACCTTCTGGCATCCAGTCCATTGCCACACTTGCTGGTCTCTCTCTTGGCAGTCGTCGTGCCCAGCCATTCTCCTTCTCCTTTCAGTGACGATGTCAGACAGTGGTGCTACACCTGCCCTTCTCACCACCTCCTCCTATCAGAGACGATGTCAGACAGTGGTGCTACGCTTGCCCTTCACCAGCTCCTCCTGTCAGAGACGATGTCAGACAGTGGTGCTACGCCTGCCCTTCTCACCACCTCCTCCTATCAGAGACGATGTCAGACAGTGGTGCGACACCTGCCCTTCTCATCACCTCCTCGTTGGGGATATGGTCTCTCCATGAGATCCTCAAGATGGATCTGAGGCAACGTCGGTGGAAGACATCCAACTTGTTGGTGATGCTGGCTGTCTTCATCCACGTCTCACAGGCGTAGGTCGCTGTGGGGTTGGCCACTGACCTATAGAGGCGTAGCTTGGTAGCCGTAGTGATGGCTTTAGACAACCAAATGTTGCGGAGCCGTTGGAACACTCCTGCAGCTTTGCCGATTCTGATTTTGACGTCTTTCTCTACGTCTCCTGTACTTGAGATGTTACTTCCAAGATAGGTGAAGTTGTCAATGTACTCTATGTCGTGTTGGCCTAGGGTGAGTGGTGGAAGGTGTTGGTCTTGGTATTTTCTTGGCTTGTCCGTAAAGCAACCTTTTCTCCATACTCATCTCTTGGAGTGCATGCTGGGTATGACTTATTTTGTGTAACGTCAGCGGTCCAACTCGGTGTCGTGGAGCCATGCCCGCATCTCTGGTCCCAGGTCAAAGAGGGTGGTCTGTATAAGGGGCAGGTGTTGATGATATGGTCGGTGGTCTGCTCAGGGTCACCGCACTGACATGCCGCACTGTCCACCAATCCCCACTTCTGCATTGATGCATTGAAGCACCTGCATGCAGGAGGGCCGGGCTGACTCCCACACTGGAGATGTCCTCAGAGGTGGAGTTGAGCATCTCTTGTGCTGCCTTGTTGTAGAGGTGGTGGGACTTGAGTCTGCTTGGAGGCGCTGGAGTTGTTGTGCAGGATGTGCCAGTCATGCTTTTGAGCTTTCCTGGTCAGGACGAGGGTGGCAGCCTCCCGTCGGAGGCCGGCCGGTGCGATTCCCGCAAGGACTGGCAAGAGGAACACAGGGGTGGGCTTCAGGCATCCCGTTATGATTCGGAGGGCGTCGTTAATTGCCAATTCAACCTTTCTCGCATGAGGGCTTCTGCTCCAGACTGGGGTGCAGTATTCCACTGCAGAGAAGACCAGGGCTTGGGTGGAAACACGCAGCATCTTAGCGGAGTATGACTTATCAGAGCCTGTGTCAAGTCTGGGTGGCTGGCATGTCCCTTAGAGTGAGAAGTTCATTCGAGGACTCAGAAGAGTCGCTGCTTCTTCACTTGGCTCTCTGGTGGAGCTGTTGTCCCCACGGCCCGACTACGGAGAAGCTGTTGAAGATGGATGGACGGACCTTTGTGGTGGTACGTGTCGTCTGCTTTCGAGAGGTCTCCAGCTTTATAGGCACTGGGATGACGTTCGGTCGAGATCGGTTCTTGAAGACCATCGGGGGAATGCCATCCAGCCCAGCATTTTTGCCCTCTCTTCTTACTGTGGATTCCGTCCTGGCCAAGCTCACTGGCTAGTCGATGGTCGAGTCGAGGTTCTGGAGAGATGCTGGTATATTCTCCTCATACATCAATCTTCTTTTATGAGCAGTCCAAGTAGCATGGCCGTACGGTTCCTCATTAGCAATAGTGGTTAGGAGTCAAGATCTGTAGCATCATCTTCTGTTGAAGTATTATGTGATCTGTCACTTAATATATAGCTTCAACCTATAGGCTCAGTAACCTTGAGAGAAAGAAAGAGAGAAAGATGCTCATTATTAGCAAGTTGTTGTTCTCGCTTACTGTAAATTGTTCTGGATTAAGGGCATCTGTTAAATGCCTAAATTGTACATTGTTGATAAAATAAAAATATATACACACCTTGCTGTGTGTGTATATATATTTAATATTATTTAATCAACAATGTACAATTTAGGCATTTAGCAGATGCCCTTAATCCAAATAGTATAGGTAATATAGTTACCTTGCCATGATGGGACTCCAAGGAATGATGGGAAATTAAATGAAATTCGTAGATTGTCTTGAAGAAATTAAATTTGTCAATTGTTTCATTTATTGAAACACATGCACACACGCACGCATACGCGCACGCACGCGTGCATTCACATCCACACCACCACACGGTACAGAGCTGCACTAATTAATATCTGTTCATTTATGTCACTAGAAGAGTGACACAAATTCAACGTTTGCCACCTGAAAAGTACTACGAAAGGGGGTTAATCAAACAGAAAATACAACATTTGGCCAACCTGGCGGGAAGGAAAGTACAAGATAGGGAAAACATTTGGCCAACCTGGCGGGAAGGAAATACAACCTTGGGAAGGAAACACAAGATATTCAACAGTTGGTACTTTGAAGAGATGTGAAGAGATGTGATCTGAAACCTGAAACTAGAGGAGAGAGAAAACTAGCCTGAAAACCAAGGTACGGGAGGCCGGGTAGCCGAGCACAGTGGGCGGGGGTCGCACGAGGGACCGCTGGGCACAACTCGGTTGCTGCACCACCCGGTTCCTCCACAACCCGCCTGCCCATTATGCCCGATTATTGATCCCAGATTCAACCCTCCTCGGGGAGCACTACACTATAGCTAGAGAGGAGAGAAAACTAGCCTGAAAACCGAGGTACGGGAGGCTGGGTAGCCGAGCACAGTGGGCGGGGGTCGCACGAGGGACCGCTGGGCACAACTCGGTTGCTGCACCACCCGGTTCCTCCACAACCCGCCTGCCCATTATGCCCGATTATTGATCCCAGATTCAACCCTCCTCGGGGAGAACTACACTATAGATCCAGCGTCGTCCAGTTCGTAGATTTAACGTTGTCAACGTCGGGCCCCAAATATCAACATGCTCGTAGATTACACGTCGCGTTGGGCCAATCAAAAACAGATTCAACACACACACGGCACACACATGCGCGCGCGCACACACACACAGACACACACACACACACACACACACACACACCCCACACACACCCACACCCTTAGGCCCATCACAATTACTACATAAGTATTTGTGATAGTCGCAATACTTTTGGGAAAATAGTCATAATCGTTCCCATGTCGGAAAGTAGTGGAAGTAGCAGATCTAGGAGCTCAAAACTGTTTTGATCTCGTCGATCTGCTACTTTCACAATTCTTGTATTTTCTTTTTGATTTAAATAGTTTATTAATACTTGTGACGGGCCTAATGTACCTCAATGTACCCAGGGCTCCGGAGGTACATTTGGGGATTCCAGACAACATAGCGCGCCCACTATCGTTGCCCGGCCAGGGAGACCCTTGAGTCTCGACCCTTCCCCCCGATGTCCCAAGATCACTGTCCTGGCAGGGAGACCCTCGAGCCAGCCCCCGGCGTCCCAAGATCACTGTCCTGGAGGGGAGACCCTCGCGTCTCGACCCCTACCCCCGGAGCATTCCAGACATCAAGGGCAGCAGTCATCATATCCTTTAAAAATAAACAAACAAAAAAACAGGTCTAATGTACCTCAATGTACCCAGGGCTCCAGAGGTACATTTGGGGATTCCAGACAACATAGCGCGCCCACTATCGTTGCCCGGCCGGGGAGACCCTCGACCCTACCCCCGACGTCCCAAGATCACTGTCCTGGAGGGGAGACCCTCGCGTCTCGACCCTACCCCCGACGTCCCAAGGAGCATTCCAGACATCAAGGGCAGCCTTTAAAAATAAACAAACAAAAATAAAAGTGTAAAATAAGTGTTAGACATGACTTCCCATGTCCCCCATATATGGGGACTAGGTTGGCGGAGGGTGTGTAGAGCCCAGGATCACATTAGATAATTGACACAGGGGTGAAAAATGGGTTACAAAATCGTGGGATAAAAAAAAGAAATGACTACACGCCTATTGGCCACCGGCCTACTTGAGAACGATGCAACTTGGGAACCTAATAATACCCGTTGTCAACTTGTCATAGCACCCGTTTTAACTATCTGTCTGTGTCCCTTTTGTGCCCATACTGTGTATGGAGATCTCTGTATCTGTCTGTCTGCCTGTGTGTGAAGAGTGCAAACAGACTGTGAAAAGTGGACTGGTTAAGTAATCAATTGGCAGGTGTGGGGTTGCCATGGCAATCAATTGGCTGAGGCAGAGGCTGGAAATTGCACAGTTGAGGCCGGGGACTTGGGCTGATTAGGCCTGACCACGTGTGCCATGACAAGTTGAAAATAGCCGATCTACAAGCTCACAACAGCTCGCAGTGCAAGGTATTGCCACTGAAATGCTGTAGCTACAAAAATACAATCTTTAACAGCAATGAATACTATTTAAAAGTATTTATAAGCAGTGTTGGAATAAATACTCTCATTTCTGACTTGAAGGACAACTTTAGTTTTTTTCAACCAAGGTTCATGTTTTAGGTTGTGATTAGAGAAAGTAAAGTAAAAGATGAATGTTAATTTGTTTATTTTCATTTGCTGCTTTCTTTCGTTTTAGCGATTTTAGCTATTTTTGACAGGGGGGGCGGGGGCATTCGAACATGCGGCTAAATACCTTTTCTTTTTACAAAATGTTATGATGATTTCTTTAATAATATTTACTATAGTCCTACTAGACCCCAGGAAATTACAAGTTTTCAAATGTGAGCTTGAAGATCGGCTACTTTTGTGTACATGTATACAGGACTGAAGTGGTTAATCCATGTTTTGTAATAAATATAAGAAATAATCTACAAAGTAACTAGTAAGGAATGTGCAAAGTGCAAATACCTCAAAATTTAAGGAATGACCGAATAACTCAAATTCCCTCGAAAACTGTTTTTGAGTGCATGGTGTCACTCCCTTACGGAGCTATGTGTGTGGGTGGCTGGGTCTGAGCACGAAAACAGCATGGTTGTTTTTCACCACCTGTGCGCAACCCAACGCACACACGCACGTATTAACTGTATATATGATGATTTCGGGTGTGCCAGTACAGTGACAGTACAGTACAGTACTGTCCCCCCCCCACCCCCCCCCCACCCCCGGGGACCCCCACACGGAGTTGCACCACTCACTTCACACGGGTGTGATTTTAACATTGTAACAACATTGTAGTAACCTTGCAATAACATTGTAACACTAGCTCACTGTGCAAAAAGCATGGAATACGGATGCGTATATTACAGGAAACTTGATCGCAAAACATTGGGGGGGGGGGGGGGGGTTCATGGGCACATTGGGCAGCAAAAGTCTTGATCCGTACGGCTATAAAAAGTCCCATTCCACCGTTCGGTTCAGAACTATAGTATAACGGTGAGACGCGTTGTCATCATCAGCTGATTTTGTTTTTCAAGCTAGTATATTAAGTATATTTACTAACAAGAGAACATGCCTGGGCATGCAGGTTGGGGGCGATGGAGGAAAAAAAAAGATTCACCCGGCTGTGATGTCGACGACAACGGATCACAACACCACGGTTTAGGACGCGGAAAAGTTCGTTATACATTACACCCGGGTCGATTACGTCCCCGACGCGTTCATTGCGGTCTTATCACTACAATTATAATGAATAAAAAAGCGTTACAATCACACGTCCGAGCGATCTCCGATTATGACGGCTCTGCATGGCGATACGTGATCCCCCAACGGTAGACTGTCTGTTGTCATGGCGGCCCCTCTCGATACTGTAGTTCGTTTGTTAGTTCGTAGTATTGTAGGCTCGGGGATCGTTTGGTCGCTACAGTATGAAGAAGTAAACATGCATCTGTCCATGTGTGTCGCAGGCGTTGTGCAATGCCGATCTGGTGCAGAATCTGCAGATCATGTGTTAGGCAGCGTAACAGCGTTCCGTTCATCATGTTTTTTTCCGAGACATGAGCCCCCATTTCGCAAGGCCCTCCTCCTGCAGGAGAAACAGGAGGGGAGGGGGGAATCGAGTACTATAGTGTTGGGTAAAAGCCAATAGGTGGAGGAAAGCCTGGTGAGGCGAGGTTAGGTGAAATTTGATTCTTTTCACACACCGACTAGATCGGCATGGGCGCATCCATTTTACACTGGCTTATACACGTAAAGCGGCCCACCCTCCTGTTTTCAGGAGGGGAGGGTTTTTTTTTTTTTTTTTTTTGATCACGTGAGCGGGACTAAGCAGCAATGACAGGGGGATGGTTCTTCATTGTCCGGGTGGGTAAAAAGATGAATGAAAGTATGCTATAAAAAAGTGATTAGAACGTATGGATACGTGGTTCGCACCGGACGTTTGATTAATTGATAACGTATTGATACGCGATTAGCGTCGGCTGTGTTAAGACAAAGAGAACGCCTATTTGGCGCTTTTTCTAACGTTCGATATATATCCACGCTAACCTAAAAACGTTGCTCTTTGCTGCGACGAACGACGGAGATACAGACAACGTCGGAGCTCGCTTTAACACCGAGAAACCCAAGGGACTTTCAGAGCGGTCCCGTACTATTTAATTGGGTTTTCATATGAGAACATTGATCGACTCGTTATACTTAAACTTAAAGAAGAAAAGACAGCACTAGTGTCGCGCACTGCAACTGGAAGTTAACTTCGTTTTTACTCCTGGTTCCAGTTCTGAGGATTTCGCCTAGAAGGAGTTTTCAACTACCAGGTGGGTCAAGAGATATTGAGCGCATTTTCTGCCCAGAACGACACTAGTTCCAGATTTCTTATTTTATAAACCAGATTAAGGGAACCAGCTATTCTCTTTATCGGGGAAGTAATTTAAAGTAAATCTTAAAAGTCAAGCAACCATTTGAAGCCTCTCAGTCCTACGAGAAATACCCATTCTTTACTATTTTCTATCTTCATCTACCTTTCCTTTGCTATGTGTTTTAAACAGAACGATGCTATACTTGTAATATAATTTTGACCAGATCGAATTTAATTGTGTACTATCCTTGACTAACTCCGCTTCACCGCGCGAGTTATCAACGGTAGAACCACACCGGACTGACCAAAATATATCTGCAATGCACAACAGTTTATTCAGCTGAGCTCATGCCTCGACTAAATACCTGTTGACGCGCTCGTTTATCTGCTATGTGGTATTATTTTGAATGAATGATTGCACACGACCAGGTGCAAGTATTTTGTAAACAGTATTTCGATAAAATAAACATATCATTTTGCTAGTACAATCCAAACCAATCTACGGACTATGTCTTTGTTTCTGTCTGTGTTCATTGATCTGTTTGCATCGAGGAGAACCGTATTTTAACATTTATATAACCATATTCGTAACTCACGTCTTCATTGGACGTTAATGATATGCAAGGGGATAGAGTTTCAATGTGTCTTTGATTCGCTGGCGAGTTAAAGTTACATTTAATCTCTGGCTAATTGACATCATAAATAGACCTATTATCTCACTACACTAATATAATGACATTGTTGCTAATATAATGACATTGTTGCTAATATAATGACATTGTTGCTAATATAATGACATTGTCGCTAATATAATGACATTGTTGCTAATATAATGACATTGTTGCTAATATAATGACATTGTCGCTAATATAATGACATTGTCGCTAATATAATGACATTGTCGCTAATATAATGACATTGTCGCTAATATAATGACATTGTCGCTAATATAATGACATTGTTGCTAATATAATGACATTGTTGCTAATATAATGACATTGTTGCTAATATAATGACATTGTTGCTAATATAATAATTGTAACACATTGTAATAATGGGCACTAGATTTGCCCGTAAACCTCAAGTTTAGCAGCATATACAGTAATATACGGTAATATATGGGGGTGATGGTACAATTCCAGAGTTTACCGGAGTTTGTTGGTAAGTTTAACGGGAGTTTCCTGTAATATACGCAACCGTATTCCATGCTTTTTGCGCGGTGAACACTGTAATAACATAATTGTAACAGTGTAACAGCATTGTAACATTGTAACAACACACTCACCGGTCTGCCAGGTCCACAGGCCGGGGAGAGGCAGGGAGCCAAATCTGTACCTCTCCCCCACCGCCGCCGTTCTGAGGAGGGTTCCAGACAAGAGCACCAGGCATCATTTTCCTTTAAAAATAAACAAATAAAAGTATGAGACCTGAGGACAATTCTACAAATGCCTTCTAAATCCTGACAGTTTTCTGAAAAACCTCATGTTTCTACTGTATGTCAGTGGTTCTCAAACATTTTCATGTCAAGGACCCCCATCTGAAAATATGCTGTTCCAGGGACACCCCCCCCCCCCCCCCCCCCAAAGATTTGAGTTAAAAACGTTTGCTCTGAAAGAATATATTCAAAGATTTGTGCCACAACAAGATTTTTCAAAAAATAGCAAAACTACAAGTTCATAGCGCGGCACATGAGCTTGTAGATCTGCTATTTTTCAATAGTTAAAGTATAACATATTGCTTAACACCAAAAGGGGTTCCCGCCCTGAATGTGTAAAAAATAATAAAATCACACCTGTGTGATGTGAGGGGCGCTCATCATCATCGTACATCATCATCAAGAATGGTGGTCTCGAGTGTTCCCTGCAAAGACATCCGATTGGTTAGCGGATTTGCTCGTCTACATATGACGTACATTTTCCCTTCATTGTCAATGGCCTTTAATGTTTTGATGTTTAATTTAAGTCATATTTGGCGGAAATTTGACCTAATTTCTCCTTTCATTGTCAATGAAATGAGATGTGTGAGGACAAAAGCTGTATAAAAAAAAATCACTCGTGTGAAGTGAGCGGTGCTCTTGGCAAATCAACGTATGTCGATTTGCTCAGACACATATGACGTAAATTCAACATTCATTGTCAATTGGAACTGAATATAGGAGGGGCTAACGCCCCTCGAAAATAAACCAAACAAGATTTTATTTTTGAGTGGTGTAAACCACTCCTACAACTGGCTTTGTTAGTTTGTCTGTCTGTCTGTTCGTACCAAAAAATGAGCATGGTTGCTATGGTCACCCAGTTCACACGGGTGTGATTTCATTACGTCAGACATTACGTCAGACCACAGCTGATCAGTCTATATAAGACCTTACACCACTCAGTTCACACGGGTGTGATTTTTTTACATTTTAAGTGTTAGAAATTATTTCGGACCAAAATTGGGCATATAGCTTCACCGTCCAGAAAAACGTGACATTACTCCTTTAAATACCATTTTGGCATGATAGTTACACAAATGTTTGGACGGTTGTTATATAGGAAAAACACAAGTACAACAGTAAAAAGAAAAGTATTTAAATTTCCAGTACTTTTACCACTACATCTCAGAGACAAATATTGTACTTTTACTCCACTATACGTTAATTTGAAAACTTTTGTTACTAGATTAGTTAGTTTGTACATTTAGATCATGGTTTTGACCGTTTTCATATCAAGGCCCATTATTTATTGGGCATTTGAGCCACGGAACCACCATTTGATGACATTTAGCCTCTCAGACCCATTTGAGCCACGGAACCACCGTTTGATGACATTTAGCCTCTTAGACCCATTTGAGCCACGGAACAACCACCATTTGATGACATTTAGCCTCTCAGACCCATTTGAGCCACGTAACAACCACCATTTGATGACATTTAGCCTCTCAGACCCATTTGAGCCACGGAACCACCATTTGATGACATTTAGCCTCTCAGACCCATTTGAGCCACGGAACCACCATTTGATGACATTTAGCCTCTCAGACCCATTTGAGCCACGGACCACCATTTGATGACATTTAGCCTCTCAGACCCATTTGAGCCACGGAACCACCGTCTGATGACATTTAGCCTCTCAGACCCATTTGAGCCACGGAACCACCGTTTGATGACATTTAGCCTCTCAGACCCATTTGAGCCACGGAACCACCGTTTGATGACATTTAGCCGCTTAGACCCATTTGAGCCACGGAACCACCGTTTGATGACATTTAGCCTCTCAGACCCATTTGAGCCACGGAACCACCATTTGATGACATTTAGCCTCTTAGACCCATTTGAGCCACGGAACCACCGTTTGATGACATTTAGCCTCTCAGACCCATTTGAGCCACGGAACCACCATTTGATGACATTTAGCCTCTTAGACCCATTTGAGCCACGGAACCACCGTTTGATGACATTTAGCCTCTCAGACCCATTTGAGCCACGGAACCACCATTTGATGACATTTAGCCTCTTAGACCCATTTGAGCCACGGAACCACCGTTTGATGACATTTAGCCTCTCAGACCCATTTGAGCCACGGAACCACCATTTGATGACATTTAGCCTCTCAGACCCATTTGAGCCACGGACCACCATTTGATGACATTTAGCCTCTCAGACCCATCTGAGCCACGGACCACCATTTGATGACATTTAGCCTCTCAGACCCATCTGAGCCACGGACCACCATTTGATGACATTTAGCCTCTCAGACCCATTTGAGCCACGGAACCACCATTTGATGACATTTAGCCTCTCAGACCCATTTGAGCCACGGAACCACCGTTTGATGACATTTAGCCTCTCAGACCCATTTGAGCCACGGAACCACCATTTGATGACATTCAGCCTCTCAGACCCATTTGAGCCACGGACCACCATTTGATGACATTTAGCCTCTCAGACCCATCTGAGCCACGGACCACCATTTGATGACATTTAACCTCTCAGACCCATCTGAGCCACGGACCACCATTTGATGACATTTAACCTCTCAGACCCATTTGAGCCACGGACCACCATTTGATGACATTTAGCCTCTCAGACCCATTTGAGCCACGGAACCACCATTTGATGACATTTAGCCTCTCAGACCCATTTGAGCCACGGAACCACCGTTTGATGACATTTAGCCTCTCAGACCCATTTGAGCCACGGAACCACCGTTTGATGACATTTAGCCTCTCAGACCCATTTGAGCCACGGAACCACCATTTGATGACATTTAGCCTCTCAGACCCATTTGAGCCACGGAACCACCATTTGATGACATTTAGCCTCTCAGACCCATTTGAGCCACGGAACCACCGTTTGATGACATTTAGCCTCTCAGACCCATTTGAGCCACGGAACCACCATTTGATGACATTTAGCCTCTCAGAACCAAAACTAAAGAATATTTTGGTGTTGTTGGATAAGGTTTTGTTCCATGCTGTATTGATGTTGGTACCATTAGGAGAGATAACAGGCAGATGTTGATCAAAATAACAATTCTTCTACATTCTCCAATTGTGTAAATTAAGTAACGCAGATGTTTAACAATAATTTAACTCTTGAGCGTAAAATGAAACCAAATGGACCCGTACGGGTACCATATGGAATTCTCCTTTACAGATCTATAAGGGTCCACTTGGTTACCAACTCTCCATCATTTAGCTGCATGGGGACCACCTGGAACCCTCTCAAGGACCACTGGTGGTCCCCGGACCACTGGTTGAGAACCACTGATTTAGATCATTACTACAAAACACACATCAACCACATTAAGCCCTATATACACTTCGGCCATTTGAAAATTGCTGATCTACAAGCATGCGATGTGACACATTGTGAGTTTGTATATAGATCTGCCATTTTCAAAATATCTGTATACAATTTATACATTTGAAAACGTGTGTGAAATCTGAAATGGGACATTCTGCATAATAATTGCGACCGTAGATTACTATGAAAACCTGCAAAACCTGTAGCGTGACCCATCAGTCACGCCACCATATACGGGCGTCAGTCCGTCACGCCTCGTGACACAAGAAGCGAGAACAGAGCGACTAAAAGCTGCTAGAAGCAATATTTCTCAACATTTTAAAGGACATTTTTTTGAGTGGTGTAAACCACTCCTACAACTGGCTTTTGTGTGCATAAAAAAATGACCATGGTTGCTATGTTCAAAATAATTTCTGACGTAATTAAATCACACCCGGGTGAACTGGATGACCGTAGCAACCGTGGTCATTTTCTCTGCACAGAAAAAGCCAGTTGTGAAATCACATCCGGGTGTGATTTCATTACGTCAGATCAGAGCTGATCAGGCTATATAATACCTTACCTTATTTCATTACGTCAGACATTACGTCAGACCACAGCTGATCATGCTATATAAAACCTTACACCACTCAGTTCACACGGGTGTGATTTTTTTATTACTATTTTAGTATTCAGACAGAAATGAGTAAAACGCTTTAAAAATATATAGTCTCTGTGACACATCTAGGGGCCACAATCTGCATTCAAAGAGGTTCCTATAGAAGCTTTGTCATTGGTCGAAAATAACCCGGTCAAAATGACAATGGCAAATCGACCAATGACAAAGCTTCTAGGAAAATCTTTGAATGCAGATTGTGGCCCCTAGATGTGTCAGACTACATTTTGTTTGGGAGCGTTTTACCCATTGCTGGCTGTCTGAATACCAAAAAATAAATAAAAAAAAGTCATTACAATTTTGACATATTGCTTATAGCAGCTTTAATAACAATGAGTGCTTCCAAACTCCAAAAATCAGACCCATCTGAAGTGAGTGGTACTGTACTGTACAAGCCCTCCTCCCTGTCCTGTTTGTGTCTGTGTGTTAGGCTGTGCAACAGTGACACCTGGTGGTGAACAAACGCTATATATTTCCGTGCTCGGACGGACACACACACAAAGTTCTTTGTTTACCCAGGGTGAATGGACTAAGCTCGACGAACTTGTTTACAGCCAGACCCTGCTCATAGAACATTTCATGGTAGGGGTTCAATGCCTTGCTCAAGGGCACTTCAGCGGTGGTAATTTTAACGTGCCGGTCCGGGGATACGAACTGGCGACCTTCCGTTTGATGTTGTGTAATACAATCAGATAGGACTTTTCTGTTTGGATGAATGGGCTGTCAATGTGAAGTTGCACCTAGGTAGCACCTTGCCATTAACTTGTCTTATATGGTAAGATGGTCGTGATCTGCATGGAGTGTGTGTGTGTGTGTGTGTGTGCGTGTCCAATCCAAATGTTGCACATTAAGCAATATCAACTGTGGGGGGGAGATTTGTATGAAATAAATAGCAGATACAAGCTCACGTGTCCAAATAGCCACACTGTACTGTACTGTACTGTACTGTACTGTACTGTACTGTACTGTACTGTACTGTACTGTACTGTACTGTACTGTACTGTACTGTACTGTACAAGCCCTCCTCCCTGGCCTGTGTGTGTGTTAGGCTGTGCAACAGTGACACCTGGTGGTGAACAAACGCTATATACTTTCGTACGCAGACACAGGGACACACACACACATAGCTGTCTATAGGAGTTGTTGCACCACTCAAAAAGACAAAACACCATACAGATATGAACATGAACACTCCTCTACAGTGCTTTGGCACCTTCCCAATCAACAGGATTACCAACACCACTGCAGATGAGACAGGCCGGTGACCCACACGTCATTTAGCTTCCGCAGTGTCAATAAATGAACACATTAAAAACCATTTTAGTTCTCTTGTGTGTTGTTACTTAAGCTTATAGGCCTAATGGTCTATATGTTGTACACAAGGAAACATATGCAACACAACACGACTTAACGGTCACTTCCAATCCAGCAGCTGGTGATGTCAATTAGTCTTTTTGACTCGGGTGTGTGCGTTAGCCCCTTTCGGAACCCTACGTTAAAGTTTCTGACATTTTGATGACTTTAGACTTAGGGTTCCTTCCCGTCGACTTCAAGCGACGTGCTCATTTCAATATGCAGGCTGACGTACCCTCTCCGACGCGTGTCTGTGCTGTGGGTGTGATGCTGACATATTCCAAAAGAAGCATATAAGAGCTATAGGAGACAACGGAGACAACCGAACCCCCCGCGAACGGCACAGAATCCTTATTGACATCCCATTGTCCCGCCTCCAGCACCGTGGCTGGCTACCTGCGACAGAGGCAGGAACGCGCAGATAGCCAGTTCCGGCGCTGGAGGCGGGACAATGGGATGTCAATAAGGAAGTCAAGAGAGAATTTCAGAGCTGCCAAAACGGTCTAACAAAGATTAAAAATACTTAACGGCTTCTGCGCCGTTCGCGGGGGGTTCGGTTGTCTCCGTTGTCTCCTATAGCTCTTATATGCTTCTTTTGGAATATGTCAGCATCACACCCACAGCGCAGACACGCGTCGGAGAGGGTAAGTCAGCCTGCATATTGAAATGAGCACGTCGCTTGAAGTCGACGGGAAGGAACCCTAAGTCTAAAGTCATCAAAATGTCAGAAACTTTAACGTAGGGTTCCGAAAGGGGCTAGTGTGTGTGTGTGTGTGTGTGTGTGTGTGTGTGTGTGTGTGTGTGTGTGTGTGTGTGTGTGTGTCCAATCCAAATCACAATGTTGCACATTAAGCAATATCAACTGTGGACCCATGGGGGGGAAGATTTGTATGAAATGCATACAAATAGCAGATCTCCAAGCTGTCTCACACACACACACACACACACACACACGTAACATGTATGTAAAATTGGAAATATTCCAGCAAATAAAAGCTTCATATCACATCAAACAAAACAACAATGCTTCTAACCAACTATAGTTGCTGCTTTATCAAGGATCATCAAAGTGAAATGGCAATTCCATCAATTCCTTTAATGATAATTAAGCAGTTAATTAGCTAAGCCAGTGCACCATTGGTCCTTCCAGGTTCGCCCCTCTCGGAACCCTGGCTCCTAGCTTCCAGGTGGGCCCCAGCTAAATGAATGATGGAGAGTTTGTAACCAAATGGACCCTTATTAGAACTCTTGAGATAGTAGAATGAAACCAAATGGACCCAAAGAGTAACATTACTGTTAGCCTAAATATCTGCATAGGGCCTTGCAGAGGCTAAACGTCATCAAATGGTGGTCCGTGGCTCAGATGGGTCTGAGAGGCTAAATGTCATCAAATGGTGGTCGGTTTTTGATTGATTGATTGATTGAAGAATTTATTAACAGTTTGCAGAATTACAGTACATTTCAAGCACAAACTCAATACAAAGGCTGTTAACTGTGAGTGGACGACCCAATTAAGCATTACACTTGTTTCCAACAGGGTCCACCATGTTCAAATCATCAAAACATTTAGAGACGTACAAATAGACACTTCTATAGACAGAACAGGAATTCATCAAAAAAGAATTCATCAAAAAGGAGGTAAAAAGGGAAAAGAAAAATATACAGTGAGGGGAAAAAAAGGGGGGGGCGGGGGGGGGGATTCACGTTCAGCTCCGTTAAATTGTTTGTTTTCCTTGGAGGAGCTGCGTTGGGTCCCCAAGTCGGCTCCGTGGCCGTACCTTGAGTTGGCTGTGTGGCCGTGACCATCTCTTGTGTTGTCCTTGCGTTGGGTCCCCAAGTTGGCTCAGTGGCCATACCTTGAGTTGGCTGTGTGGCCGCGACCGTCTCTTGTGTTGTCATTGCGTTCATGTTTGAGGGATTCCGATTTTACAGGGGCCAGTTTCGAATTGCAGCCGTCCGTAGGTGCCCTTTGAGAGCGGTTTTGAAAGAGTCAAGGGATTCGCATGTCTTAATGACAGTTTGTAGGGCGTTCCACATTTTAGTGGCATAGGAGCGAAAAGAATTTAGTCCCTTGTTTGTGCCGAATCTGGGTTGTACATGGTTCGTTGCACTCCCTCTGGTGTTGTGGGTGTGGACTTCGTTAACATTAAGGAAGTATCTAGACAGGTACATGGGTATCTTGGTGGTGTATCGAATCTTGTGGACCAGACCCATTGCAAGATGCTGTACTCTGTCGTCGACCCTAAGCCATTCCAGCCTGTCAAATGGGTCTGAGAGGCTAAATGTCATCAAATGGTGGTCGGTGGCTCAAATGGCGAATAAATATAGACTAATGGACCGTCACCTTGATATGAAAAGGGTTGAAAACCACTGAGCTGAAACACCTGCAAACACTCACCTGAGTTTGATAGTGAAGACTTCTGTTTCCACAGCTTTTTAGTTTAGTTTTTCACCAGCCTGGTAAAAACACTGACGACTCTAGTCTATATACTCGATGTCCATGTCAATTCAATGTTACATTACGAGTTATTCATTAAAACAAACGGCTTGTTCTTGTTGTAACAAACACTACAGCAGCGTGGTGGATGTTGGCGTGGATGCGGTTACTGTTTTTTCCCACAAGGCGGCGTGGCGCGACCTGCAGGACTTAAATTCATGCACATGCGCATCCCGTGCACCGCGCGCAGCTCAAGGAAAACACGCCCCCCCAGCTGCTCGCGCGCGCACACACACACACACACACACACACACACACACACACACACACACACTATTTATGTATTCATTCATTTCATGACAGTAAGACTGAATGACGTTACAGTATATGGCTGCATAATGTGATGTGATGTGCCCATGGTCTCGGAGTGATTTTCGTCTTTTTCTCAAATCCTCGTTTTTCATCATTTTTGAGGATTAAAAAAAAAGACTAAAATCACTCGAGACAATGGACTATATATAGCCCATGGTCTCGGAGTGATTTTCGTCTTTTTTTAAAATCCTCATTTTTCATCATTTTTGACCATGGGCTATAGCCCATCTCAGACGGCATACTATAGCATGCCGTTTTTCACCATCTTTGAGGATTTGAAAAAAAGACGAAAATCACTGAAAAGCAACAGGCTATAGTCCATGGTCTCGGACCATGGACTATAGCCTAACACAAGGCTAACACACACAATTACCAGGAGACGTTGACTGTGTGTGTCTGACTGATGGTGCAATGGTCTAATGATCAGTCTCTCTGTACAGACATTCCATGTTCAAGTCCCATTGCTCCTATATAGCACAATGCTCGAGTAGCCTACAATATATCCCCTGCAGCCAGTTAGAAGGTTTGGGGATCAAAGCAAGGTCGAGATAGTACTTTGGACAGGTGTGCAAAGGAGGGAAAAGGGTGACATTGGGAGAAGGATGCTGAAGATGGAAGGATGCAGTGAGAGATGGGATGCAGGTGGCAGGAGTCACTGAGGAAGACGCGGAAAACAGATGGAAACTGATGATCTGCACCTTAATCCCATGTATAACGCACTGACTTTTCTTCTGTTTTTCTATTGTTGCTCTTGTTGTGTTGTTATTGCTCTTTTTTCTCTAAGCACCTTAACGTCCATATATCATGCACAGTATAAGTATAACATGCACAGTATACATACATTGCTGCTATGCTCAAGCACCTTAGTTAGTTTTTCTATTATCTCAGGTACTTTGTAAATATGTAGATTCTGTTGATCTCTTGTTTTGATCTCCTTCCCACTTGCCCCCCACCCCTCTTCTTCTCCCCCCCCCCCCCTCTTCTTTCTATGGAAATTAACGTTGCGATGGGAATGATGTACAAAAACGAATTTCACCCACTTCTTTACCTTGTAAACCTGTGATGTGACAATAAAACTGATTCTGATTCTGATTCTGATCTGTTTCCGATGGGAATTAGCAGAAATAACTTGAAACAGAGCACAGAATATCTTTCCCCCCCAAGGAACTGATCCTATTAAACATAATTTTGACCATTTTAAACAGGTTGTATGTAGGTTTTTATTTAATATAGGAAAGACTGCTTTGTATAAAAATGTGAAGTGAGGGGTGCACTTATCATTGTACATCATCGTAAATTCTCCATTCATTGTCAATGGGAATTTAATGTTTGTAAGATGAAAATCTACACTAATTTAGCTGAATATAGCCCCTCAAAAACCGCAACACAAACAATAAATGCCATTGACAATGAAGGAAAATGTGCCAAACATTGCAGCTGTACGGAAAGCTTGAATTATTCTCTTTCTATCCTCAAAGTGTTTAATAAAAACCACTGTATACATGTTATAAGCTACTTTGTGTCCTTGCAGGTGATTGTGTGTATTGTATTGTATTGTATTGTATTGTATTGTATTGTATTGTATTGTATTGTATTGTATTGTATTGTATTGTATTGTATTGTATTGTATTGTATTGTATTGTATTGTATTGTATTGTATTGTATGCTGCAGGGCGGGTCCTTGGGGTCCAAGACAAATTTCTCCCTCGGGAGACAAAATAAAGAAACCTTGAACCTTGAAGTGCTGGAGTTTGGAAGTGCTCGTTAGATATCACTCAACTGCCCTGTGTACCACCCGTTTTGAATTAGCACATAATGCAAGAGGCAGCAGGACATTGCTTTACAGAAAACGAGTGCTTCCAAACTCTGATGGAAACATGGCCACGGTCTGCAAATGTTCTATTGATTGTTCTACTGGAGCCTGTCCAGTTCGACCCAGGCCACTGCCCTCTGCTGGCTGTGTATTGCAGTGCGTATGGCCTGGAGCAGCTCGTCGGTGCAGCTCCAGGCGCTGGGCTCCAGGGTGTGGTAGAGCAGCGGCAGAGTCTCCAACTGGAGCTCCTCCACCTGACACACGTCCTCCATAACAGCCTCCTCCCAACACCGCGGAAACAACTTCCTGGAAAAGAGAAAAGAAGTGTTAAAGTGTTGTTTTCGTCGACTAAAACCAAGACGAAAAATGTTCGACTACCTTTTTTCACTGACGGAAACTAAATGGAAACTAAATGAAAACTATAAGCTATGATGACTAAAACTAAGACTAAATATGTTGACAATTTCGAGTAAAATGTTAGGAAGGGACTAGTGGACATTGGACAAGAGATCCAGTATAAGTAAAAGACAAGTCATTTTACACTTTGTTGCATGCTGAAAATAGCAGATCTACAAGCTTGGTATAGTATAAAAGTATAAAATCAGCCATTACGACGGCATCAAGGCCCGCCGAAACACATTTTAGTCGACTAAATCACCTGTAGATTTAGTCGACTAAAATCTTATGACATTTAGTCGACTAAAACTAGACTAAAATGTGACTAAGACTAAATGAAAACTATTCAAGAGACTATGACTAAAACTAAAATCAAAATGTGCTGCCAAAAACAACACTGCTTAACCCGTTAAAGATTTGACAAATGTTGTCTTCTAAATCATGACAGTTTTCTTTAAAACCTGTGTTTCTGTATCAGTGGTGCTCTTGAACTATTTCTTGTCAAGGAGCTCCAAAATGTTATGTAATTGGCCACCCATCTGAAAATATGTTGTTCCAGGGACGGGGCCCCTCCTCCCCAGAAGCAAATATTTGTGTTAAAAACATTTGCTGGGGGCGCCCGCTTAGCCTGGCTAATAAGCCAGACTCAAATCACACTGTCGTGTGGTATTTCAGTCTGGAGATGCTGTGTATGGAATGGATCTTGTTTCCCGGGGGGCGGGTTCAAACATTTTCTCTTTGACGCAATTGGTCAGAGCTACTGTCAGTCAAAGGTCTCAAGCATTGAACGTCACTGTACCAAAGCCCGCCCATATTGCATACCGTGTCCCGATTGGCCACACCAGTTCTCTGGTGTAGGAAATGGGCGTACAATTGAGCCTCTCCAGACCGTAATCCGCCGGCAGGCAATTTTTTTTTGCCAACGGCTGATTCGGTCTGGAGAGGCTCAGGCTAGCGCCCGCTGGCCTAGTGGTCCAGGTGCATGCCACATAATTATAGGCTTTGGCCTGACAGCGCGTCGCGTGTTCGAGTCCTGTTCACGATGACCTTTGCTGCATGTCTCTCCCCTTCTCTCTCTCCCTCTTTCCTGTCTTCACTTACTATCAATAAAGGCAGAAAAGCCAAAAAATAAATCAAAAATAAAAAAACGTTTGCTGGGAAAGAATTGCACACGATTTCTTAAAAATGGCAGTTTGTAGATCTGTTATTTTTCAACAGCTAAAGTTTAAAATAATGGTAAGATGCTAAAAGCTATGAGGTGACAGATGCATCCTCATGTAATTTAATTTTATTCATTCACTTCAAACTTATTTTTTAACTTATATTTTTACATTTTAACATTGTTATCTTTTCTTCTAAGGCTTATAGAGCGTCGCAGTCCCGCCCCCTACCATGGACCAGGAAATGAAACCCAATGCATTTTTCCCATAGACATTTCATAAAGTATTTATTTAAAGACGGTTACGCCACGGACAAAGCCAACTCGAGTCGTGACAACTCATGACAACACAAACAATATTTTGGACCAAACAAATAATTACAAAGAAGAAAAACAACAAAAAAGTGTTGTAACCTGCCGTTTTTTTCTTCTTTCTAATAATTTTTTCGCCCCCAAAAATTGTGTTTGTTGTCATGATTTGTCACGACTCGAGTTGGCTTTGTCCGCGGCGTAAACGTCTTTAAATAAATACTTTCTGAAATGTCTATGAGGAAAATGAACGGAGAATCATTTCCTGGTCCATGGTAAGGGGCGGGACTGCGACGCTCTATAGGTAATGCTCACACTTGACATTAAATTAATATATTTATAATTTAATTGTAATGTGCAATACATCTTGGCTACTATACTCATCCAAGCGCTCCTCATTTTGCTAGGGGTGGGATGGCTCAGGGTACAGTAACTGTAGCAGTGGGCCTGGTCTGGTGGGATGGCTCAGGTACAGTAACTGTAGCAGTGGGCCTGGTCTGGTGGGATGGCTCAGGGTACAGTAACGTGCAGTGGGCCTGGTCTGGTGGGATGGCTCAGGGTACAGTAACCTGCAGTGGGCCTGGTCTGGTGGGATGGCTCAGGTACAGTAACTGTAGCAGTGGGCCTGGTCTGGTGGGATGGCTCAGGGTACAGTAACCTGCAGTGGGCCTGGTCTGGTGGGATGGCTCAGGTACAGTAACTGTAGCAGTGGGCCTGGTCTGGTGGGATGGCTCAGGGTACAGTAACCTGCAGTGGGCCTGGTCTGGTGGGATGGCTCAGGGTACAGTAACTGTAGCAGTGGGCCTGGTCTGGTGGGATGGCTCAGGGTACAGTAACGTGCAGTGGGCCTGGTCTGGTGGGATGGCTCAGGGTACAGTAACTTGCAGTGGGCCTGGTCTGGTGGGATGGCTCAGGGTACAGTAACTTGCAGTGGGCCTGGTCTGGTGGGATGGCTCAGGGTACAGTAACTTGCAGTGGGCCTGGTCTGGTGGGATGGCTCAGGGTACAGTAACTCGCAGTGGGCCTGGTCTGGTGGGATGGCTCAGGGTACAGTGACTTGCAGTGGGCCTGGTCTGGTGGGAGGGCTCAGGGTACAGTAACTGTAGCAGTGGGCCTGGTCTGGTGGGATGGCTCAGGGTACAGTAACTGTAGCAGTGGGCCTGGTCTGGTGGGAGGGCTCAGGGTACAGTAACTGTAGCAGTGGGCCTGGTCTGGTGGGATGGCTCAGGGTACAGTAACTGTAGCAGTGGGCCTGGTCTGGTGGGATGGCTCAGGGTACAGTAACTGTAGCAGTGGGCCTGGTCTGGTGGGATGGCTCAGGGTACAGTAACTTGCAGTGGGCCTGGTCTGGTGGGATGGCTCAGGGTACAGTAACTTGCAGTGGGCCTGGTCTGGTGGGATGGCTCAGGGTACAGTAACTCGCAGTGGGCCTGGTCTGGTGGGATGGCTCAGGGTACAGTAACTGTAGCAGTGGGCCTGGTCTGGTGGGATGGCTCAGGGTACAGTAACGTGCAGTGGGCCTGGTCTGGTGGGATGGCTCAGGGTACAGTAACTGTAGCAGTGGGCCTGGTCTGGTGGGATGGCTCAGGGTACAGTAACGTGCAGTGGGCCTGGTCTGGTGGGATGGCTCAGGGTACAGTAACTCGCAGTGGGCCTGGTCTGGTGGGATGGCTCAGGGTACAGTAAGGGTACAGTAACTGTAGCAGTGGGCCTGGTCTGGTGGGATGGCTCAGGGTACAGTAACGTGCAGTGGGCCTGGTCTGGTGGGACGGCTCAGGGTACAGTAACGTGCAGTGGGCCTGGTCTGGTGGGATGGCTCAGGGTACAGTAACGTGCAGTGGGCCTGGTCTGGTGGGACGGCTCAGGGTACAGTAACGTGCAGTGGGCCTGGTCTGGTGGGATGGCTCAGGGTACAGTAACTTGCAGTGGGCCTGGTCTGGTGGGATGGCTCAGGGTACAGTAACTTGCAGTGGGCCTGGTCTACAAGATACACTACTAGGCCTACATCACAAAGACACCCGTGTACCTGTCGACTTCAAAAACGTTAAAGACGTCCACAAACATAACACCAGAGGGAGCTCCACGAATCAAATCAAACTGTTTACTGTACATATTTTTCTTTTAGCACTGTTTATGATGTTTTTACATTGTATTGTATAATAATAATTTGCATTTTTATAGCGCTTTTCCAAGTGCTCAAAGCACTTTACAATGGTTCAGTCGTCACTGTCATTGGGAGGTGAAGCAGCGAACAGTCGACGCCAGCATCCTCACTTCCCACATTCACACACCAATGGTGGCGAGCTCGCGCCAACCAACTCATTGGAGGCAATGTGGGGTTCAGTGTCTTGCCCAAGGACACTTCGACATGTGGACAGGAAGAGCCAGGATTCGAACCGCCGACCCAGGGATCATTGGACAACCTGCTCTACCTCCTGAGCCACAGCCGCCTGTATATATCTGTCTGTCACTACATAGGACCCCAATGGAAACAACAAGCCATAGTTTCTTGGGTTCAGCCCTCTTAGCATTCCATTTGTATTAAACTGTACTCTTCTGTGCTCTTCTTGCAAACACGTCTGTTTGAACACAGGAAGAACAAAAAAATGTCACAGATGGAGCTCTACCTCAGTTTCTTGTGCTTTTTGCTCTTAGGTCGGATATGGATGACGATGGGGTAAACTCCCTGTCTCAGAAGACCCTCCACGCTGGCCAGCCCCAGTTCCAACAGACAGTGTTTGTCCTGAAAGAGAGAGAGACATTCAGAGACATGGAGGTAGAAATGGAGAAGAACATAGATGTAGAAAGAGAGAGAGACATTCAGAGACATGGAGGTAGAAATGGAGAAGAACATAGATGTAGAAAGAGAGAGTGACATTCAGAGACAGAGGTAGAAATGGAGAACATAGATGTAGAAAGAGAGAGAGACATTCAGAGACAGAGGTAGAAATGGAGAAGAACATAGATGTAGAAAGAGAGAGAGACATTCAGAGACAGAGGTAGAAATGGAGAAGAACATAGATGTAGAAAGAGAGAGAGACATTCAGAGACAGAGGTAGAAATGGAGAAGAACATAGATGTAGAAAGAGAGAGAGACATTCAGAGACAGAGGTAGAAATGGAGAAGAAAATAGATGTAGAAAGAGAGAGAGACATTCAGAGACATGGAGGTAGAAATGGAGAAGAACATAGATGTAGAACGAGAGATAGACATTCAGAGACAGAGGTAGAAATGGAGAAGAACATAGATGTAGAAAGAGAGAGAGACATTCAGAGACATGGAGAAGAACATAGATGTAGAAAGAGAGAGGGACATTCAGAGACAGAGGTAGAAATGGAGAAGAACATAGATGTAGAAAGAGAGAGAGACATTCAGAGACATGGAGAAGAACATAGATGTAGAAAGAGAGAGAGACATTCAGAGACATGGAGGTAGAAATGGAGAAGAACATAGATGTAGAACGAGAGATAGACATTCAGAGACAGAGGTAGAAATGGAGAAGAACATAGATGTAGAAAGAGAGAGAGACATTCAGAGACATGGAGAAGAACATAGATGTAGAAAGAGAGAGGGACATTCAGAGACAGAGGTAGAAATGGAGAAGAACATAGATGTAGAAAGAGAGAGAGACATTCAGAGACATGGAGAAGAACATAGATGTAGAAAGAGAGAGAGACATTCAGAGACATGGAGGTAGAAATGGAGAAGAACATAGATGTAGAAAGAGAGAGAGACATTCAGAGACAGAGGTATAAATGGAGAAGAACATAGATGTAGAAAGAGAGAGAGACATTCAGAGACAGAGGTAGAAATGGAGAACATAGATGAAGTACAGTAGTGATGTACACTAAGCAGTGGGTGTCAACAGTGTTGTTTTTGGCAGCACATTTTTATTTGAGTTTTAGTCATTTAGTCTTTTGAATAGGTTTCATTCATTTGTCTTGTAAATGGTAAATGGTGCATTTATATAGCGCCTTTATCCAATGCGCTTTACAGAGATTGTGCATTACATTCACCCATTCACACAAAAGTTCATACACCGATGGCAGCGGAAAACCATGCAAGGCACCAATCAGCACATCGGGAGCAATTAGGGGTTCAGTGTCTTGCTCAAGGACACTTCGACAGTGACTCTGGGGGAGCCCGGGTTCGAACTGGCAACCTTGCGGTTGCCATCCAGGCACTCTACCCCTGAGCCACCACCGTCCCCGACATTGTCTGACATGTCTTAGTCTAGTTTTAGTCGACTAAACATCATAAGATTTTAGTCGACTAAATCTACGGTTGATTTAGTCGACTGAAATGTATTTTTGATGCCGTCATAATGATTGATTTCACTCACAAGCGTGACGCGTTGTGAGTGAACACACACACACACACACACACACACACACACACACACACACACACACACACACACACACACACACACACACACACACACACACACACACACACACACACACACACACACACACACACACACACACACACACACACACACACAGGCCCTCAGTCTCAACTTGAGCCTACAAGTATTCCAGTGCATAGACTTAGTGCTGCATAAGTGGGAATTTAAAAGCCTAAGTAAGTAAGTAAAAAACTAAATCCCGGCCTGGGCCATGGCTCAGTGGTCCAGGCACCTTGGCTGGTAATCCAGTCTGGCAGTGTGCCGCGGGTTCGACTCCCGATCCAGACGGCCTTTACTGCATGTCTTCCCCCCCATCTCTCTCCCCATTTCCTGTCAGCCTACTGTCTGTCCCTCCATAAAAATATAAAATAAAGGCGAAAGCCACAAAAAAAAAACATTTAAAAAAACAAAATCCCCTTGAATGTCTCTTAATGGTCAGTACCTGACTGATGACATCCTGTATTGTCTGAAGCCGCACCCCCAAAGCCTGCTCTGGAGTGGACGAGTACGAGTGTAACCGGAAGACCCTCTTATCATGTTGTTCTGAGACCGGGATGGGCTCTGCAAAACACACAAGGTGCAAAGAACACTTTAGCCCATTTTGACCTGAGATCAGATTCAAAAAATGTCTGACAGTTTTCTGAAAAAGCTATGTTTCTATGTCAGTCGTTCTTCGATTTTTCAAAAATAGCAGACCTACAAGCTCGTAGCACGCCACTCGGTGGCGCGCTATGAGCTTGTAGATCTGCTATTTTTAAATAGCTAAAGCATAACATAATGCTAACACCAAAATGGGTTCCCGCCAAAATGGGTTAGTTGACTGTACACGTGCACTCTGTACAAGTGCACGTGTAAGCTCCTGTGTGCGTGCGTAAGTGTGTGCGTGCGTGCGTGCGTGCACCTGGTGGGCATGTGTTGAAGTCCAGCCCAGACTCTGCGGGCTGCAGCAGTCTCTCTATCAGCCCACGGGAAAGCAACGAGGGAGAAAAGATGACCGGCCTCTTAGACTGAACTTGAACCGGTTGGACCAGACTGTAAGGGATCAAGTGCTCCTCGTGACCTGGGAAGAAAGACAGATGCTGACACGTGTGTGTGTGTGTGTGTGTGTGTGTGTGTGTGTGTGTGTGTGTGTGTGTGTGTGTGTGTGTGTGTGTGTGTGTGTGTGTGTGTGTGTGTGTGTGTGTGTGTGTGTGTGTGTGTGTGTGTGTGTGTGTGTATATATATACTGTACACCATACATGCGTACGTAACTGACAGCCCGGGGGCTTAATATCCGAACATTGATATATTATTGATTTCAGCCAATTACCAGTAAATTAAAATGTTGTATCTTTTTTTATGTCCAATGTATTTGTATTTAGTTCACTATAACTAAATGCATTTGAAATTTAAAAAGAATCACACCCGTGTGAACTGAGTGGTGTAAGGTATTATATAGCCTGATCAGCTGTGGTCTGACGTAATGTCTGACGTAATGAAATCACACCCGTGTGAACTGAGTGACCATAGCAACCATGCTCATTTTTTTGGTACGAACAAACACGTGGACACGTGGACACGTAAACTAACAAAGCCAGTTGTTGGAGTGGTTTACACCACTCAAAACAAAGCCAGTTGTTGGAGTGGTTTACACCACTCAAAACAAAGCCAGTTGTTGGAGTGGTTTACACCACTCAAAAATATATATACTTTTCAGGATTCCAATTCAAAGATAGCAAAAATAGCTGATCAACAAGCTCAAAACTACGGCAGTAATTTGCAATGTGGCCCCTCTGGAGTGAGTGTGGAAATACAGCATAGTGGCCCTCTCGGGGTGCATACTTAGTTTAGACTAGTCATTGGTTAGACATGGGTTAAGGTTAGGTTTAGGTGTGCTGCCCCGTGGGAGGTTATAGGTTTAGGGTGAGGGTTTGAGATAGGTTGTAGTTGTAGGACTAATGACTGGTCTGGTCCATAGAGTATATAAAAGGATAGAGACTGAACTGGCGCGAAGCTCCGCCCCCCCAGCTATTCATGTCAGTGGAAGTTGCTCAGTGGCGTTTTGAAGCACCCGGAAGACTGCCGGAAGTACCGTCTCAGAACGTCTACTTCCGCATTTGACCACCAAATTTTGGTGGTCAAATGCGGAAGTGCAACCGAGCGCTCAATGTTAAAGCCCAGCTGCACGGGGTTTCCCGGTCATGAATCCACGGGTCCGCCTGTAGTCCCTCCTTCTACCACTAGGGCCCAGAGCTTCAACGTTGAATAGCCTCACTGGCCCCTTGGTCTGGTCTAACCAATGACTAGTCTAAACCAAAAACTGTCTAGACTAAGTACTGCACCCGGCTCTCTCCATTGTCAAAGTTGCCCATCTCTGCTGTGCACAAAGTTCGAACCCACAGCCACAAATACAGAGGCACATGTCAAACACAAAATATCTTCATCTGTATTCACATGAATAGTTATCACTAAGGCCAAACGAAATCTGCGGGTTTTTTTCTGTTTTTCTGCGGTGACTCCGGAGGAAAATCTGCGGGATTCTGCGGAGTGTTTTTTTTTTCTTTGAAGGTTTTAGACAGTTATCCAGGACTATAATCAATGTGTTTAGAGCAAAAATAACTCTAAATATGCCAAATAAACCTTAAAGTACCACAACAAAGTAATTAAGATCTACCGTAAATCCTCATTTATAATCCGGGGCTTTTATTTGTCTTAACCGATTCTGATACCGGGCTTTTATTGGAAGGAGGCAGCTATAAGAAGGAGGCCTATATTTCTACTTTTCAAACAGATCATAATGAATAAATCACATTTTGGGTCTGTTAGACAGCACCCTGTAAAATGTACTGGACTCATTTATTGAAACCAAGTCCTCATAAAATATTAAAAAGTGCAGTTGCATGGTGCTCACTGGTCATTTTAACGTTTTTTTATAACAATATTGGCATATTGCCTATGGCAAATACCATAATAAAATCAACATCCATTTTAAACTATGATTCCCTGCTTTCATATGACATGAAAAGAAATCCAATGGCAGTCCCTCAGTCAAATCTGGTCCTATTTACTATCCTATTTATTATTATTCAAATAGGCTATGGTATGGTATGTATCTATGCCTACAGTTAGGCTGATGACAAGTTCAGATGCAAATACTAATAACATAAAATGTAAAATAAAAAATGTATGGTAGGCCATTTCCTATAATATCAAAGCAGCTAATATGAACAGTGCAACACTGCAGTGATCCAACTATTGCAACTTCAACGGGGGAGAGAGAGTCGCGTTAGAGAGTTGCGTTAGAGAGAGAGAGAGACGCGCGCGCGAGAGAGAGAGATACGCAGAGAGAGAGAGAGGAGGGGGGTCGCGTTAGCAACAGGCTAGGCTCACAGCATATCGGTACGTTCGTTCTATAAGGCTAGATCGGCTACCGTCTGGGGGGCTGCTAAGCCCCCAAACGGTAGCGATCTACCCTTTAATAGAACAAACGTACGGGTACATTCGTTGCATGAAGCGTAGATCTGTGAGCTCGCAGCACGTCATGCCACAAACAGAAACAGCTCTCACTCTCCCTCCCTCAGTTAGACTGTGCTCTCGTTGTCCGTGGCCATGAAAAGTGCTTGCGTTCTCTCCCGAAGTTTGTTTGTTGCGTTGTGCACGAGCGCGAGCAATATGCGACCACCGGCATTTGGACACTAGTGACAGCCAGCCATGCAGTCAGGGCAGCGAAGGTAACAGATACGGCACTTGAAAAAAAAAGACTTCCGACAGCTTTTGAAGTTTTGATATAAAGCTATATTAAATATTCTCGTCCAGAGCCTCCAACATATTAGTCAGCAGTAGAGAATGAGGGGAGGAGGGAGGGGCGGGATGCATCCACTGGTTAATATTATGCTGTCCTGGGTAAAGTAAACTACAACATGAACGGGTTAAATTTCCGCGGAAAATCTGCGGCGTTTTCATCGGAACACCGCGGCCGCGTATTCCGTTCGGGCCTGGTTATCACATGGTTCAATGTTTAATCATGACAATATTATGGGCGGAGCTTACGGTGGCTAAGTGTGTACACGACTTGCGGTGAGGAACCAATCCCTTGACAGCTGGGAGCCGCAGCTTTGACCAATCGTATGCGCCCGGGCATTTTCTTTGACAGCTACATGTAGGAATGGAGAGACATATGAATGGTTAGCAGTCTTATAAGCTGTGATTATATGATGACCACATTTATTATAAATAAACGGCCATATATGGAGCCTGTCACGAGGCGTGACGGACTGACGGCCATATATGGTGGCGTGACGGAGTCACTGACAGACTGACATGTTTTCCAGGTTTTCATAGTAATCTGCGTCCTACCGTCGCAACAAGTAGTTAACCCATTTTGGGTGGGAACCCCTTTTGGTGTTTTAAACATTATGTTATAATTTAGCTATTGAAAAATAGCAGATCTACGAGCTTGTAGGTCTGCTATTTTTGAAAAATCTTGAAAATATTTAGAAGATTTATTTTTTAAATTTCAACGTCATGCTTAAATGGGTTAATGACAATTATCATGAGCATGAAGCTAATATGAGATATAGTTGGCATTAGACTTACCACCTTCCTTTTAAAGGGTTTCTGCTCCAAGGCCATGGTTCTTAGTCTCACTAGCAACAACTGCTGGGCTCTAAAACAGATGAGGAATAATCCAAATGAATTATTGTACTCTCACAATCCACACACCATTATGTTGCAATGTATTAGCTTTCTTTCTTTTTCTTTTTCTTTTTCTTTTGGCTTTTGCCTTTATTTTATATTTTTTTCATGGAGGGACAGACAGTAGGCTGACAGGAAATGGGGAGAGAGATGGGGGGAAGACATGCAGTAAAGGCCGTCGGGATCGGGAGTCGAACCCGCGGCACACTGCCAGACTGGATTACCAGCCAAGGTGCCTGGACCACTGAGCCATGGCCCAGGCCAGCTTTCTTTTTTTTAAACAAATTTTTATCCCACGATTTTGTAACCCCGTTTTCACCCCTGTGTCAATTATCTAATGTGATCCTGGTCTCTACACACCCTCCGCCGACCTAGTCCCCATATATGGGGGACTAGGGGAGAGCAATGGACTTGAACTCATGCTTCCTTCATGCCTGAGTGTCCAAGTTGCTCCTTTACACCTGACAGGGGGGAGTTTCCCTGGTTGGACGTAACGCGTGGAAGGAACACGTTATTCCAACCAGTTCCTTTCCCCTCCATTAGGCGCACCGGCTGGCCAGGGGGAGGCAGTTTAGAGACCAGGATTACTGCATGTTTTTTGTGAGGGTACCTACCCTAGGGGACACGGGGAGAACATGCAAACTCCACACAGCAGATGTATTAGCTTTTAATTCATCTATTTGAATCAGGGGTGGGAATGTTACTATGCTCATTGTAGTCATGGCTGTGACCAGTGGAAAAGTTCTACACTATACTGTATGACCCATTCTGGGCGGGAACCCCTTTTGGTGTTTTAACTAAGCATTATGTTATACTTTAGCTATTGAAAAATAGCAGATCTACAAGCTCATAGCGCGCCACCGAGTGGCGCGCTACGAGCTTGTAGGTCTGCTATTTTTTGAAAAATCGTAAAAATGCGGCACAAATCTTTGAATATATATTCTTTCAGAGCAAACGTTTTTATTTATTTCGACGTCAGGCCTAAATGGGACAAACAAGATGTACTGTAAGGGTCTAGTAACAGAATGGCCGACCTGTTCAAGGTCAAGGTAAACGTTATTGTCCACAAGGGAAATTTGTCTTGGGCTTTCACCCCAGCTACAGCCACACATAAAACAACATCAATGACAAACAAAAATACATTACACAGAGGGAGACACAACATTACACCATTGCAAACATGATGTGGATAATCATAGCCTCACACAGTTACTGCTGTTTCAGAGCCTCGTTCAGCATCTCAGTTGATGCTGGTACAAACGATTTTTTTAAATCTGATGTACTTCCACTTCTTTGTATCTTCTCCCAGAGGGCGGAAGTACAAACTCGCCATTTAAAACATGGGTAACGACACTGACAATGTTTTGAGCCTGTTTTAGTGTCGCCTGCTCATAAAGGGACATATGGGCTCCATTTTCGTCACCGCTAAACCCCTTATCCCTAACCTGCTTTGCCTTTTTTTTACTATTTTGCGAAACATTTTTGAATAGTTAAAATTAGCCAGTCTACAAGCTCACAACGTGTCAATGTAGATTGGCTAGTTGAACTATTCAAAAATGTTTTTCAAAATAATAAAAAAAAGGCAAAGAAGTTTAGGGATAAGGGGTTTAGCGGTGACGAAAAGGGAGCCCTATAGACTGCAGAGAGGGGAGTTGTCTTACCCCTATGATCAATATTTAGCTATGGAGAGTAAGTTACTGCTGTATGTGTGCAACTGTGCACTTTGTGAACATAGCCACACAAGGCAGAATGTGGTGTTCACTAGTTTGGGTCCCGGGCGAATATCCAATTTCTGTTTTGGGTCACGGCAGAGGTGGGCAACTGGCGGCTTCCCCCACCTTCACTTAATGTGGCCCGCAGGTTAATATCAGAATACTGATATAGTATTGATTTCAGCTGTTGCAATTCCAAACATGCAAACATGACCTGCTTTAATTATACTTAATGACTAGTATTAAATGACTAGTACTTAACGACTAGTATTAGTAGTATTGTCTTTTTGTGCACAATTTGTATTTAGTTCATAAAGTTATCATAACTAAAACTAAATCCATTTGAAAATCAATAAAAAGGTTACTTTTCAGGTTTCTAATAAAAAAAAAAGCAAAAAATAATTCAGTATTTCAATTCAAATATAGCAAAAATAGCTGATCTACAAGCTCAAAACGCGTCGCAGCTTGTAGATCGGCTATTTTTGCTATGACAGTAATATGCAATGCGGCCCTTTGGAGTGAGTGTGGAAATATACACTGACACCACGGCGCGTAAACAGCGCCTCAAACTGTGACTCCGCCCACAACCGGGGGAAGTTGTGATTTGCGCTCGTTCACTGCAATGCAATTTGCGGCATTTTCAAAACAATATTGAGCAGAGTAGCGATTATCAAACGTATTTGCAATGCCATACGTTGAAAGATCTGTTGCCCGTGGACAAGGCACGCTACCTCCGCAAGTTAGATAGCATCGGCATAGATGTTTGTCCGTATGTGATTAAGGATTGGACCAAGTTGCATTGGCAGCCATAGAAAATTCTTACCCCAGGCTAAAACCGGATGTGACGTTTTTGGGCGTTCCTGTCTAGCGTGGTGTCAGTGTATAGTGGCCCTCTCCATGGTCCAAGTTGCCCACCCCTGGGTCACGGGCTGAAAGGTTTGGGAACCGCTCCCTGTACTGCACCTGTTGTAGTTGGGCATGGCCCCCGCCTGCAGGGGCTTGGCCGTGCGCGGCTCCACCAGGGAACAGCGCCACTGGTACCGTCCGTTGTAGCGCGTGTCTGTCACGTGCACGATGTCATCGCAGCGCGCCCCGAAGCAGGGCGGATCGCCGTGGGGATCCATGTCCAGATTGACGCGCACGTAGAACGAGTCGGCTCCCAGGAAGTTGGACGAGGAGAGCTGGGAGCATAACTTGGAGTAGGCTGTGAGAACGAGAACAGGGAGCTTAGCATCATAAAACAACAGTGACCTAGTGTAGCTTTTATTGAGAGTATCTTTGTCTTAATAAAATATAAAACAAGAGTGACCTAGTGTAGCTTTTATTGAGAGTATCTTTGTCTTAATACTTTGCATACAACTTGTGCCAAGCAAGACAAGCTAAGGACATAAAATCCTGACAGGCTATATAGACTACTTATTTATATATTATATTACGAATAGAGAATGATATATATTGGGTAGGTGTCATTGGCCCGTGCTTATCTTAATGACAATGCCACAAATTCTCATTGCAAACCTTGGCTAATATAGCAGTGAAATTGGCCTGCTAATTCTAGAGTGAATATAAAGAAATCACACTTGTGTGAAGTGAGGAGCACTCTTCAACATTACATCGTCCTACATCACATTCCGTGCTCAGCCAATCAAATCATCACTACGTGGTACGGTACACACACAGACACACAAAGCTGGGCATAGGAGGGGCTAGCGGCAGTGTTGTTTTCGTTGACTAAAACTAAGACGAAAAATGTCCGTCGACTACCTTTTTCCACTGACGAAAACTAAATGGAAACGAAATGAAAACTAAGCTATGATGACTAAAACTAAGACTAAACTAAGACAATTTCGTCAACAAATGAAAACTAGACAAAAATGTTAGGAAGGGACTAGTGGACAAGAGATCCAGTATAAGTCGTTTACACTTGGTTGCATGCTGAAAATAGCCGATCTACAAGCTCACAGCGCTTACAACGCGGTGTGAGCTTGTAGAACGGCTATTTTCAGCAAGTGTAAAAACAGTCATTACGACGGCATCAAGGCCCGCCAAAATACAATTTAGTCGACTAAAATCCTATGATATTTAGTCGACTAAAACGTAAGTTACGTATGTAACTATGGTTCTATGAGTCCCGAATGACCGCCAGAGGCGGTGCTTAAGCACTGAATACGTCCCTTCGCGCATGCGCCGTCGAGTATTTTATACCAACAATGTCAATTTTGACCCCATGATGACCCGGAGTCGTCTATATCTTCCGGCAGTCTACAGGGGTTCAGTCCCTACAGAATCTTCTTGCGAGACCACGAGGATTCTGAGTGACAAGAGTGCTCTGGCGGTCATTCGGGACTCATAGAACCATAGTTATATACGTAACTTACGTTCTATTTCGTCCCTGCTGACCGCCAGAGGCGGTGCTTAAGCACTGAATGACTTATACCAGCAAAGTCACGAGGAATCCTGATCCCAAGCCATAAGGAGTAGAATCGGAGGACTCTCGTAAGAGGACCACGTCCAGCGGGTGGGGAGTGGCAACACTCACCCAGTGGAACATAGAAAACTCGCTGTGATGCCCATGAGGCAGCGGCAGATATATTCCAGGGGTACTTCCCTCGGGGCAGCCCATGATGTGGGGACGCTCCCGTTAGAGTGGCACCTCACGCAAAATGGTAGGGTACGATTACTCGCCCCATACGCGTGGTTAATGGCATCCACAATAGTGTGGGGCGGGCGCTGTCTGGAGAGAGCACCGCCTTTGAAAGGGCCATCGTCACAACGGACCAGCCATTCTGACCGCCGAATGCATGTGGCAGGTCTAACAAGCGGCTCGCAGGTCCCACGTTGGGCGCAATAGTTCCCGCTTGTCAATCCACTCTCCTGGTGGAGGGCAAGACTGTGCTAGCCGTATAGGCTGGTTGAGGTGTGTATGTGACAGCACCCTCAGGAGGAACACTGTGTTTGGCCACAGAGACACTCAGGCCGTCTGAGCTTTGCTTCAGACGCAAGTCACTGACAAACAGGGCGTGCCGCTCACTGACACGCTACGTTGAGGTAATGGCCAGGAAGAATTCAGTCTTCCATGACCCTCTAAACTCCGCCCGTGCCAAGGGCTCAAAGGGAGGCCTGTATAGACCATGCCGCACTAGGGAAGAGCCTGTGCCGGAGTTCTCAGGGCTCGTAGGGGATGCAACCTCAGAGCCCCCATCAGGAAGAGGGACACCAGACTGTGGCTCCCCACTGTGGCTGTGCGATATTGATTCTAGCATATCGACATGATATTTCCCCTACTTATGCTTTTAGAGTAGGAGATCGGCCCTCGTCTAGGAGGGACTGCGGAACGCCAGAAAGGTAGGCAGAGCAGCGCACTAGGTCTTTGCTCTGACCCTCACGTCAGTTGGAATTAGATTCCATCGGTTATCGTACCGTAGTCTGATGGATGTCATGGCACCCTTGAATTCAGGGTGGCATGCCTGGCTGGTTCCACACAGCTGCTCGGCAGCGGTTCAGGGCTGCCAGCGGCCAAACGCACAGTTGGGGGCGTCGAGCATTTGAATGCCATATCCGACCGCCTCCCAGTTGAGGAGACCTCTGTCGGGGAGACGCCATGGCGTCCTCCGACTGGGTCTGTTCAGCAGAGGAAACCAAGTACTTCTTGGCTGGAGGGGGGGAACCAGAAGAATGGTGTGACCCTCCTAAAGAACTCTCTGAAGCGCTGGTCGTATCAGAGGCAGTGGCAAGGCATATGCAGTGCCTCTGGCCAGTGCGCATTTAAAAGGATAGTGCCCTGTGGGCGGTGGCCTAGTTAGGGCCATGTGTGTCAGGAACGATGCAGGTCGTTCTGTTCATACTGGCTATGTGGCATGAAGGCCTGCGGGCTGACAGCCATTTGTGGCGTTCAGGTTCTATGAAACCATCGGACCATTGCGTCCTGGCCCGGAGGGCTGGATGTCTCCGTTAGCGAGAACCGGAGAGGTTAGCGAGTCAGCGACTCTAGGGTGAGGAGGTCCACCTCCGCTCTGCCGAGGTAGCCTCTGATTAGTGTTCACCACCATTGGATGGGGTACCGCTCCCCTCATGGAAGCTTTTAATGGGAGAGAGCCTACCATGTAGTCCCGCTCTCCACTTAGATAACTTGCCCATAGGCTGATCAGGCGGGGGGGGGGGGGGGGGGGGCTGCACAAGTCAGGGGGTCCATAGACACCTACGGCAGCCAAGCAAACGTGGCCCCGCCCGATGACTTACATGATACACGGTCGAGGTGTTGCCCGAACGTATGAGAATGTGCTTGCCCCTCAGGTACGGCAGGAAGTGCTGTAGAGCAGAGCATGAACTTCATAACCCTGTTGGGTCCCATCAATTCAAGACATGTCGACAACAGTCTGTCTTGCGTCACGAGGAAGTATGTAGATCGGACTTCCCTTGGTGTGACTGAGGATCTACGGCCTCTGTTGCGCCCTTGGGCAGGAGGACACATCACTCCTGGTCTGATACTAGGGCTCTCGTCATGTTGCTGATAACGGCCATTTTGACCCCCCCGGATATGGGGGGCTGGCGTCAGAAGGCACTGCACAGCCCGGAAAGTCACAGGCAGGTCCCTGCGTGGGACGCCAAGGAACACACTGGCCTAGTGTGGGCCGGCGGTGATACGCGAGCTCAGAGGACAGCGATTTCATCTCTGTTGGAGCTCGTTGGGAGGCGTGATGTGTCATAGGCCTTGACGGTGAGGGCCGACCCGCGTCTGAAGAAGGCGCTTGGAGGATCCGACTGCCTACTGTGGCACTAACAATTAGCGTTCCACGGCTATGCGCATGAAGGTGCGCATGGAGCCATCTCGGCCAGTGGGTCCTGAGCTGAGAAGTAGGAGGCTGGCTCTGATGCATCTTCCTCATAGTCATGGAAGTGCATAGCTTAAGCTGTCGGGGAGAGCACATCGTCCTCGAGTCAGCTGTGGCATCGGAGGGGGAGGCACTCGAACCCTCCGAGGTGCCTAGGTGTTATCCGAGGTGAGCATGGACCTCATGTGGGCCAACTCCGCAGATAGCTGAGCCCTCTCGGATCTGCTGTGGCCGGCGGTCAGACCTTTTCCTCCTGGCACACGGGGCAGGACCACGGTCGGCTCACGGCTGAAGGGGAGCTTCACACGAGGTACAAAAGTGGGAGCTCTCCATTGTGGTGGCACCGGCCAGTGCACACCAGTCACACCAGCTAGCCCAGGGCGCGGACGCTACTGGTTGCTAGGTGTTGGCCATATGCTGAAGGAAGGGAGCGTGTACGCTGCCTGTACCAGCAGAGGCTTTAATCTAGATCGGCATAGTGCACACCGGTGCACACCAGTCCCAACTAGCCCAGGGCGCGAACGCTACTGGTTGCTAGGTGTTGGCCATATGCTGAAGGAAGAGAGCGTGTACGCTACCTGTACCAGCAGAGGCTTTAATTTAGATCGGCATAGTGCACACCAGTCCCAACTAGCCCAGGGCGCGGACGCTACTGGTTGCTAGGTGTTGGCCATATGCTGGAGGGAGTGCGTACGCCGTCTGTACCAGCAGAGGCTTTCGAGGTACAAAAGTGGGAGCTCTCCGTTGTGGTGGCACCGGTTCCTCTGGACCGGCCGGTGCACACCAGTCCCAACTAGCCCAGGGCGCGGACGCTACTGGTTGCTAGGTGTTGGCCATATGCTGAAGGAAGGGAGCGTGTACGCTGCCTGTACCAGCAGAGGCTTTAATCTAGATCGGCATAGTGCACACCGGTGCACACCAGTCCCAACTAGCCCAGGGCGCGAACGCTACTGGTTGCTAGGTGTTGGCCATATGCTGAAGGAAGAGAGCGTGTACGCTACCTGTACCAGCAGAGGCTTTAATTTAGATCGGCATAGTGCACACCAGTCCCAACTAGCCCAGGGCGCGGACGCTACTGGTTGCTAGGTGTTGGCCATATGCTGGAGGGAGTGCGTACGCCGTCTGTACCAGCAGAGGCTTTCGAGGTACAAAAGTGGGAGCTCTCAGTTGTGGTGGCACCGGTTCCTCTGGACCGGCCGGTGCACACCAGTCCCAACTAGCCCAGGGCGCGGACGCTACTGGTTGCTAGGTGTTGGCCATATGCTGGGGGGAGGAGGCGCGTACGCTGCCTGTACCAGCAGAGGCTTTAACTTAGATCGGCATATAATGACTTAATCAAACAACTGAATGCTGCTATACCTGCCGCAGCATGTGAATATGCATTTACGTTTTATGCAAATGCTCATTGTAGCACTTTGAGATTTAACCAGATGTAAAGTGCGTCATAGGAACAGCGCACAGACACTGCTGTTAGCTAGACTGTGCGACCTGCATGGTCGCGGTGGGGGAGGAGAGCTTGCACGCTACCTGTACCCCCAGCTGAGGCTTACTTATAAATTATGATAATAAAGTAGCCTTCAGTCGAGGCTTGGACGCTGCTATGTAGCAGCTGTAGTGTTTCCTATGCGAACGTTTATCACAGCACTATGACGTTTATCCAAACTCCAAGTGCATTATTATTTATGTTTGCTAGTCCAGAGCGAAACAAAAGACACTTCCAATGCGCTAGTCAAGGCACTACTACGCATTCACGCTGGGAGGAGGGAGCACTAACGCTGTTTACACCAGCCAAAAGTTTGGTTAAATAAACCAACACAAACAAGTTTTGGAGAAAAGGCTACAGCCAATAGCTCCACCGATAGGGGCCGCCTGCTGAAGGAAGGGAGCGTGTACGCTGCCTGTATCAGCTGCAGATAATAAACAGAACAAGCTATACACTAATAGCTGTTAATAAATGCTTGAGCTAACAAACGATTAGTAGCAAGTAACATCAAACTAGAGGCCGTATGCTGGAGGAGCGGAGCGCATACGCTGCCTGCCCTGTACCAGCTGGGCCAATAAACAGTAAGGCAAGCTATACACAGATCGCCGTTATAACAAATAGTATAATAAGCGCTTGGGCTACAACTACGGGTAGCAGCGCCAGTTAGAGACCCAATGCTGGAGACCAGCTGGGCTACTAACAACAAGACAAGCTATAGCCTACACGAATAGCTGTTCATAAACACCTTTAGCTTTAAGCTACTGGTAGCAGCTGTGAGCTACGCTGGCAGCAGCGCCAGATGCCCTGTGCTGGGGACCAGCTGGGCTAATAGGCCCCAAAGGTACCCAGGGGCACCTGTGGGGAAAAAACAAAGTGTACCCACTGTATACGCAAAAAACTGTTAATAGAGCTTTGAGCTCCAGACATACTGGTAGCAGCATCAGTATCGAGGCCCACTGCTGGGGGCCAGCTGGGTTAATAACCAGACAAGCTATGTACACCAATAGCTGTTAATACTCTGAGCTACAAACTACTGGTAGCCACATCAATACCCTGGGAGGACGCAGGTAGCTGCTCCTGTACCGGGCTAATAATAACAAGTTGTTATTGTTATTGTTATTATTAACAACAACAACAAGAAGACAAGCTATCCGCGGAAGCAGTTAAGCTTGAACGCTGCCAATATTATCGGCATTATGGCTTTGGCCAGCAAGGCTTGCCAAACAGAAAATGACACTTAGCCTTAACTAGCTTAACTTATCATAAGTTATATGCTGACTGCTGAGAGAATGGAGCGCCAACGCTTGCCATCAACAGCAGGGGCTAACCAAAGCTTGCAAGTAGCGTGTTTATCAAACGAAGGCAATATGACAGTGGCCATCCTTCGGCAAATCTTATAGTCGCTTATAATAAGCGCTAGCGTTCACAGTCGAGCAAACCTCGTGTGCTGTCCTCCTAACAGTGTCTCCATTAATTGACAGCCAGCCAAACTCCCTTAAACACCACACGGAGTCAGGTTGTAGCGTTCTACTGTAGCTCCAGTTTTAATTTTCTTGATGTGTGTAAAGTATATAGTAAACTGCAATTTAAACAAAACAGAAACACAAATATTCCATCAGCAAACAATAAATAACACAAAAAGTAACCTTTTGAATTATGTAAATGCAAACTATAAAATATATCCACTTACAGACAATGCTTACGAAGGAGAACACATAACTCTGCAACATGTGCTGTAACAAACTCAAAATCTCTGCCTGCTGTCTAGCAGTGTTGCTTCCTAGAGTGACTGAGCTCTGCTCTCTATCAGTATTCTGGCTTTTGCCCTGATTACCTCCAATACAAAACAGGTGCTACTCTTGCAATCAACAACTCACAAGAGTTGAACACTCAAATGACCCATCCCCCAGTCCTACTTCTGTTGCAATACCACACTGGAAGCACAGGTGGTGCTAAACACAAAATTAACTGCCTGGGAGGCAGAACATTCCCCGTCTGGCATCTGTGATGCCACTATCAAACATTTACACATTAACAACTTAAAGTTCAGTCTTCTTTAGGCAGAAGAAGAATGACCTCTGTGACAGGCCTTAGGAATGTCTTTGAACTTCCTTGAGCTGTGGTCTTGGAAAGGTCGAGGTTACCAATGCTATGGGCCACTGGTTGTCTTTCAACAGCACTGCATCGCCTTCTGCATGTTGTGATCCTCGACCCACTTGCGGCCTTGGTGTTTTACCAGCTTGTGGTGATGGCGTGTCCTTGGATCCCTGGACGCATGTTCATCATGATTGCGAGCTGCTGCTCTCTCCAGGTTGGATTTGTGAGTGCTGATTAAACTACTCTGTTGTTCCCCGCCATGACAGAGTTTTTCTTTCAGATTCATGAAACTGTTGCAGGGTGTCAAGTAGGAAGGATGTCCACTTTCTAACATGTGAGTCCTGAAGGTGCTCGCATTAGGCTTGTGGGCATTCCCAAGACATACTTCCCCAACCACTACCCAGCCCAAGTCCAATCTCTGTGCAAAAGGGGCATTGTCTGGTCCGTTAACCTGCTGTCTCGCTTTGTGAACTCTTACAATGTCTCTTCCTAGCAAAAGAAGGATTTGGGCGTTTGGATCGAGCTCAGGGATGTGACCTGCTACAGACTTCAGGTGACGATGGGAGAGAGCTGCCTTTGGAGTCGGTATGTCTGACCTGTTGGAGGGAATCTGACTGCACTCAATCAGTGGGGGTAATGCAAGGGTTTCTCCTCCATTCACTGGTTCTATCTGGAAGCCTTCAGCCTTTCTACCAGACGTTTTGATGACTCCAGCACATGTTCTTAATGAATAAGGAGAAGATTGGCTCTTGACATCAAATAGCTTGAAGAATTCGGGCCTTGCGAGTGAGCGATTGCTTTGATCATCGAGTACAGTGTACATAGTGATTGCCTTGTCACGTTGTCCCTGGGGAAACACTCGCACCAGACATATTTTAGAGCAGGACATTGCTGGTTGCCCGTTACCACAAATTTCAGTGCAGTGTGAGGTGACAGTAGGTGAAGATGAATGATCTTCTTCCTCCTCGTTGTGCTGTGGTGCCGTAGTTGGTGCTTGTGGTGCTGGTCCAGAATGCATAGCAGCGATGTGGCGATCACTTTCGCACTCGCTGCATCTTATAGAGTCTGTACAGTTCCTTGCTAAATGGGAGATTGATGAACAACACCTGTAGCATATCCCATGTTCGCGGAGAAAAGCCTTCCTTTCGTCCAACGGTTTTGCTCTGAATTCGCGGCACTTCCTTAAGGGGTGTGGTTTGTGATGAATAGGACAACTCTTTCCTGGATTTTCATCTTGCGTTGTAGAGCTGTTAGTGTCGGGTTCAGAATCTGTGGAGATGTCTGTCTTGTAGACTGACGCTGGAACTTTTCCATAACGATAGACTGGTTTGTCGTTGGTGGGAGGATTGTTATTGCTGGGCAGAGCAAAGCTAGGGTCGTTCCTGGTGCGTGCTTCATAGCAGATAAAGTTTGTGAAGAAGGAGAATGGGGGAAAGAGGCCTTTATGTTCGTCTTTGAACCTGGAACCTTGATATATCCATTTCTCCTGTAAGCCATGAGGGAGTTTCTCTAGTATCGGGGTAATGCCACGAGCATTGTCTAGGTAGCTCAACCCAGGTAGATATCCATCCTCTTTTGCAGACTGAATCTCCATGAGGAGGTCTCCAAGCTCTCTGAGTTTGTTATGATCTTTACTGGAGATCCTAGGAAACATGTCCAGTTTCTTGAAAAGAGCATTTTCGATTACTTCCGGTGAGGCATAACACTCACTCAGTCTGTCCCATGCTTTCCTCAATGCTGCCTCAGGATTATTGACATGCACCTGACGCATCCTCCTGACGTGATTGGACGATTCCTTGCCCAACCACTTGGTTAAGAGGTCCAATTCTTCGCTGTGTGAAAGGTCAAGACCTCTGATAGCGTTAAGGAAGGAGGACTGCCATGCCCTGAAGGTCTCAGGTTGGTCGTCAAACTGGGTAAGCCCTGTAGTCACCAGCTCCCGGCGTGCTATAAACTTAGCGAAGTCTGCCATCCCAGGGGTCTTGACTAGGTCAGACTGTGTGGCATAGTGAGGAGGAGTATAGGATTGAGCTGAAGGGTTCAAAAACTTGCTTGTGCTTGCTTCTTGTGTTTTAGCATGTGGCTTAATGTCTTCCTGATAGGCCTTGTTGACATGAGGATGTGTGTTGGAGGGTGTGAATTCAGCCACTGGGGTGCGTTCTTCAGGCATTTTGATAGGCTTAGTGGTATTGGGGCTAGGTTCATCTTCGGAACCCTCGTATGCGGTTCCCCATGTAATTAACTCGCTCTTTAACTCATTCTGCTGTTCTACATATGCGCTTGTGCGATCATAAAGCTCTTTCTTTGAAGACCTCTTACTGTGTTTGCTGTGATGTGATCTTTCGCCCTCTTCAGCTGCCTCCAGCACCTCTGCCTGTACACTGGCAGCCGCTGCTTCTTTCTCGGCAGCCAATGTTTGCAATTCAATGTCCACTTTTGCCTTCTCCAGCTCTCTCTCAGCCTGCTCCAATCTGAGTTTAGCTTCCTTCTGTGCATATAATGCTCGCACGCGTGCTGCCTCTGCCCTAGCGCGGGCCTTTGCTGCGGCATTGCCTGAGGATGTAGATGTGCGGCTGCTGCGTGAGGTGACTTGAGAGCCTGTCTCCTCTTTGACTTCATCCATTGTGCAGCGCTTTACGCTGTGTTTGAAGCAGTATGTTGCAGAGGTTGATGTTGCACCAACTGGTCGCTTGTCTTTTACTGTGCTGTCCTCCTAACAGTGTCTCCATTAATTGACAGCCAGCCAAACTCCCTTAAACACCACACGGAGTCAGGTTGTAGCGTTCTACTGTAGCTCCAGTTTTAATTTTCTTGATGTGTGTAAAGTATATAGTAAACTGCAATTTAAACAAAACAGAAACACAAATATTCCATCAGCAAACAATAAATAACACAAAAAGTAACCTTTTGAATTATGTAAATGCAAACTATAAAATATATCCACTTACAGACAATGCTTACGAAGGAGAACACATAACTCTGCAACATGTGCTGTAACAAACTCAAAATCTCTGCCTGCTGTCTAGCAGTGTTGCTTCCTAGAGTGACTGAGCTCTGCTCTCTATCAGTATTCTGGCTTTTGCCCTGATTACCTCCAATACAAAACAGGTGCTACTCTTGCAATCAACAACTCACAAGAGTTGAACACTCAAATGACCCATCCCCCAGTCCTACTTCTGTTGCAATACCACACTGGAAGCACAGGTGGTGCTAAACACAAAATTAACTGCCTGGGAGGCAGAACACCTCGTATGCGGAGCAGGGAGGCGGCGCGAACGCAGACTCTACTCACAAGAGGTTATGCCATGATACAATACATCATATAATTTGAACGTCTGTTAGCGTTCACCGTCAAACAAACCTCGTATGCGGAGCAGGGAGGTGGCGCAAACGCAGCCTTTACTCACAAGAGGTTATGCCATGATGCAATATATCATATAATTTGAACGTCTGTTTAGCGGGGATAGCACCGCTTTAGACGATAACGTACCTTTTGTCCAGGGAGGTTTTGTTCGCCTTCATTACCGGCGAGAGAGATTGGACGCTGCCGTCCACGCGAATCCAAATAAACTCCACTCATAGAGGAGTAAAAACAAAATCCATAGTCGCAGTTCCTGGAGGGCGAACAGCCGCTACTCCGACCGATTCGGTCACGGAACTACCAGCGACTCGGCAGACACCATAGGCTACATATTGCATTGCATAGCAACACATCGCAGCTCGGTGCAAACTTGGTTCTCACAGGCGAGCGAGAAGAAATTAGGGACTGAACCCCTGTAGACTGCCGGAAGATATAGACGACTCCGGGTCATCATGGGGTCAAAATTGACATTGTTGGTATAAAATACTCGACGGCGCATGCGCGAAGGGACGTATTCAGTGCTTAAGCACCGCCTCTGGCGGTCAGCAGGGACGAAATAGAACTAGACTTACACTAACACACATTCCAGGTGACTAAAATGTGACTAAAAACTAAATGAAAACTATTCAAGAGACTATATGACTAAAACTAAAATCAAAATTTGCTGCCAAAAAACATACAAACAAACAAACAGATTTTTGAAAAATCGAAGAACGACATAGAAACATAGCTTTTTCAGAAAACTGTCAGGATTTAGAAGACATTTTTAGAATCTGATCTCAGGTCAAAATGGGTTAAGGTATAAGATGAAGCTCACCCTCTATGTTGGTCTTGTGCGTGAGGGATGAAGGTTCGGTCCACCACTGGAGAGAGAAATGGGCCACCTCTCCAGTGCACTGTCCCAGCAGCACACTGCCCCCACCAAACAGCACCCGCTCCAGCTGGGCACAGTGGAGAGAGACACAAAGGGGGATGTGGATGAGAATGCATACAGATTCACCCACACACTTGGATTGTGTTTTTAGGGATGGCCCGATATCGATATCCGATATAATGAATTGCTGTTATGGCCCGATAACCGATATTACCGATGTCAAATCAAATCAAGCTTTATTTATATAGCACATTTAAAACAATCGAGATTGACCAAAGTGCTTTACACAATCAAATCTAGAGACAGTTATGCATACAAAATACAAAAATATCAAACAAGTAACAACAAGAAATGAAAGGGGGGCCACAATCGGCATTCAAATATTTTCCTAGAAGCTTTGTCAGATTTGCCTGTCTACTTCCTGATTGGTTAGTCATTTTGACCGGGTTTTTTTCTACCAATGACAAAGCTTCTAGGAACATCTTTGAATGCAGATTGTGGCCCCTAGATGTGTCACAGAGACTAATTTTTGTGGGAGTGTTTTACTCATAGCTGGCTGTCTGAATACAAAACATTAAAATTTTGACATATTATTGCTTATAGCAACTTTAAGTGGTCTGTGCTCTACTTGGGCAATAGGCCTACAGTATCTCACAGCATTTCCCCGCCCCCTTTTTACGCCCCCTTTTGTTGATAGTGGTGTTATTTTTTTTGCGGCCCATAGGCTTCCATGTTAAAAGAGGTATTTTCACAAGCCACAAACTACCGTTTTGTAAAGGTAAGGTTTATTCTACTTATTTGAGTTGTTATACCATTGTGTTTTCTTCATATTATTAGGAAATGTACTTAGATTCTCCAGAGAAAAAAAGTGGTAATGCCTAATGTTAAATGACACCACTATCTACCGGAAGTGGGCGTGGAAAGGGGGCTGTGAGATAGGCCTATTACAAGAGCTCAGTATACCAGTGTATACGCGTGCAAACACACTCTCAAATGTGTCACAAATGCACACACTCTCGTACACACATTTTAACACACCTCCAGTAGCTCGCTGCCCTCCTTAAGTCCACAGTCCTCAGCGGGTGACCCCGCTCTCACACTGCTGACAAAGATCCCAGTCTGGTTGCCCCCGACAATTGTGATGCCATCAGCTAGACTGGATCTTCCTGGTTTCAGGTTGGTGGTGGGTGGGCTTGATGGCGGAGACGGGGTTTCCACCCTGAAAGCGGTGGAGGACGAGGACAGGGAAGCAGGAAAAATATGTTTTGTTTAATAGATGCAAGTATATGGAGCAATTTGCATTTCGATGGTATGCAGAATAAAGGGCCTTTCAAACGTGAAGAGAGACCTGCATTGCGTGGAAAGGCCCTTAAGAAAACTATATAAAGTCCTTTGAGCACCCTCCTAACTATTATTGGCAATGGGTGAAAAATAAGTAGAATTGATAGTGTACAAAGTGTAATAAATAAGACTGTTAAGCCAGGACAATAAGACTGTAGTGTTTTAGCCCCGCTGGTGGCACGGCTCTAAGGATGGTAAGATGTAGCCCAAACATTTAGACTCTCGTAGAGGTTTTTTTCGATTCTGACGAATCTCTCAACGAGAGTCTAAAAGACTTGGTCCCCTTTAAGAGGGCTCGTGTTTACGTTTGTGCCTCAAAATCACTTTTACCTTGTACAAATGCAAAATCTAAAATCTAATCTAGATTGCCCCACATGTCCGGCGGGTGTTCGGAAAACAATTACTTCCGTACCGACCGTAGTTTTCAATAAAAACAATATTTTAATCCACTCCGTCCATACTAAGGTCCATACTCTGTCTCGGAATCTGGCGGCCATCTTGGTTTTCTCTCCATTGTAAATGTGCAACAGAACCCTGGCCACTAGGGGCGCGGCCAATGTTCTGTTGCGCATTTACAATGGAGGAGTATGGACGGAGTGGATTCAAATATTTGTTTTATTGAAAACTACGGTCGCTACGGAAGTAATTGTTTTCCGAACACCCGCCGGACATGTGGGGCAATCTAGATTATATTTTAGATTTTGCATTTGTACAAGGTAAAAGTGATTTTGAGGCACAAACGTAAACACGAGCCCTCTTAAAGGGGACCTAGTCGTTTAGACTCTCGTTGAGAGATTCGTCAGAATCGAAAAAAACCTCTACGAGAGTCTAAATGTTTGGGCTAGGTAAGATGGTTGGCCGATAACATGTCCTAAATGTTTTATTCTAAGTATACTGACTTTTTTAGTGAAGAATAGATAAATAACACAAATAAAAAAAAGAAATCCAGTTTTATTTGGTCAGTTTTTACGAATTTGTTGTGTTTTTGTTTAGTTTGTTTTTGTCTCCTGGCAAAATACAAAGGTATTTTTGTTTTTGTCTGTATTGTATTGTTGCTCCCCTTCCCCTTCATTTCCCCTAAGAGGACCACAACGGAAACAATCCTAACAGCTTACTTGTGACTCCATCCTTTTGAAATGTATTTTTCAATAAAGTAATCAATCAATCAATCAATCAATGGTGATGTAGGGTAGTTGGTCAGTCCGTCCACTGTTAGTCCTAAACAGCAACATACTGTATCTTGAATAGCACTGGCTTGATTGCCATGGAATGTGTTGTGCACCTCCATGCTCCCAAAGGGATGAACCCAGCTACTGATTATGGTGACCAAATGACCCTTCCTTTAGTACCACCCTTAGGCTGTCTTTTCCCACTTGTTTTCTGATTCAAAGGCACTTTATAGATTTGTCATTTTATTCTTAGCTGTTGTTTTAAATATGTACTGTACAATAAAGGCAATGTTCAGGAGCAGCACAGCCTCTAGTAGCTAGGGTTGTGACATCAACCCCTAGCCTAGCCTAGACTGACTGACTGACTGACTGACTGACTGATTGATTGACTGATTGATTGACTGAATACTTTATGTAAACAGCACAAGGTACAGTCAGGCTAAAAGGATAACAGAAAAAAGTCCAGGGAAATGAAATGAAATGAAATGAAATCTATATTTACCCAGGGTATCTGGGCTAAGCTCAAGAACTTGTTTCCAGCCAGGCCCTGCTCATAGAACACATTTCATCGTAGTGGTTCAATGCCTTGTTCAAGGGCACTTCAGCGGTGGTAATTTTAACGTGTCGGACGGCTGATTCGAACTAGGAACCTTCCGGTATCAAGACCGCGCCGCTATCCGTTCGGCCACCGCTGCCACTAGGGAGTGTCCATTGTGCTGGTACTTGGCTTTTCGGTTGCAGTCATTGGCTTACCCTAGAATATTTGGCTTAGGTTTGTGTGGAGGGACTGGAGGCAGGTTGACTAGATCAGGGGGGAAGAGATGAGAGTGCAGTGAGCTCCAAGAATCCCACAAAGAAGGCTCACTCTCACCCTGTTCACCTGAAACACAGCAAATCATGTCAGAAAAGACATCCTAGAACATAAATGGGCAACTGGCGCCCCGGGGGCCACATGCGTCCCCCACCTTCACTTAATGCGGCCCGCAGGTTAACATCAGAATACTGTTAACAATTCCAAACATGCAAACATGACCCGCTTTAATTACTAATTTAATGAATTAGTCTATACTGTATGTAGGCCTATAGCTTAATGACTAGTATTAAAATGTTATAGTCTTTTTATATTGTCCAATGTATTTGTATGTAGTTCATAAAGTTAACATAAATATAACAAAAAAAAGAGTTAGTTAGGAGTTAGTTTCTGTAGCAGACAGTTTGGTGGATCTCACCTGTAATGTTGTCATCACTGCCCCATGAGTCCAAGTCAAACCTTTCAAAGAAACAGATCAGGTTACGTGTTTACGTGACACAGATTAAATACTTTTTTTTGGAAAAGGTTGATGTTGGGCTAAAAAATAAACTCACTCGGTGGTGAATCGTCGGTTGATGGAATTCATGCAAGGAGGGAAGGGGAATGTAGACAGCCTGTTTATTTCCTTTTCATTGTCCTCTGTCTGAAGGTACGCAGGTCAAAGATACAGTCAAAGAAGGTTCATTATGAATCAAATAAATTAATTTACACCTGTATGTGTTCTTCTAGAGCAGGGGTTCTCAACGTTTTTGGCCGGGGACCCCCGGAAATGCTTTGGCAATGTCTCGGGACATTGCTACAATAACCTTAACCCATTTTGGGCGGGAACCCCTTTTGGTGTTTTAAGCATTAAAACAAATTAGTTTGGGGACCCCCCAAACTAATTTGGCGACCCCCCGAGGGGTCGCGACCCACGGGTTGAGAACCCCTGTTCTAGAGGTGATCTGAACAACTCACTGACGACAGAAGATTCTCCTCCGAGTTGAAAGGGGAATCTGTGAAATGATAAACAATATTTAATTTCTTTACTCTTGTTCAGGTATCCCCATTATTAGGAGAAAAAAACAGGAATAACGAACCAGGTGCTCATCGGATGAAACGGGATCAAGGCGTAGAAAAAGAGACACGATCCGGACACTGAAAGTTACAAAGAGGAAAGCCAACATGTTTCGACCATAATTGGTCTTCATCATCATCCTTTCTCGCCCTGATGAAGACCGGTTATGGTCGAAACATCTACCATTTGGGCACTTTGGACAAAAAAAATATGTTTCTTTTTTTTAGCTCCACATAAAATGTCCCTGCTAATCCGAATGAAATAAATGGTGTATAAAAAGATTAGTGTTTTATTGTTGGTGAGAAGGGCAGCTGAAAAGTGCAATTGTGTGTAAAGCAGCAACAATGCGCTAGATCGGCTGTCACTCGGGGGGGGGTAGGCGACCGGAAATAGGCCAATATAACGGCATAAAACTGCCCCAAAACGGCTCCAAAACAGCAAAAATGTTGCGCGCGCGTGAAGGGGGCCCTTCGAGCTTCAGTGCCCAGGGGCCCTCAGAGGTGTTAATCCGGCCCTGTGGCTGTTGCCTTTTAATTAAATAAAGGCTTTCCTCTTTTTCACTTTGAGTGCCCGGATAGTCTCTCTCATTTTGTATATCTCCATTGTTAGCTGCAAGATAATAATTACTAAGCTTACCTACGGAGTTTGCAGTGGCTTGACCTCTAGAGGGCGACTGTGGCACAGAAAAGACAAGCACAGGAAGAATTTCAGCAGGCATTGTTGTACAGGTATCAGCATGCTCACCACCATAGTTACATCAGCCTAATCTTTGACAACAACTCTTACGACTCCAAAACAACAAGGTCCATCACTAACACAACACTGTTTAACCCATTCTTTTGGTGTTTTAAAGCATTATGTTATACTTTAGCTATTGGAAAATATAGAACTTTGAATATTATTACAGAGTGAACATTTTAACTCAAATCTTTGCTTCTGGGGAGATCCCTGGAACAACATATTTTCAGATGGGGGGGCGGAGGCATATTACATATGATTTTTTGGGGTCCTTGACATGAAATATTGAGCACCACTGATACAGAAACATAAGGTTTTTCAGAAAACTGTCAGGATTTTGAAGACATTTTTTTAAATTTCGACGTCAGGCCTAAATGGGTTAAACAGTGGCTTCTCTGCGTATAGCCTTTGACAAAGAGACCATGAAAAGGCATGCTATTACACACACATCAAATGTGTTATTCAGGTCTTTGACTCTTTATCAGAGCTGGGCCGTGCAGATCCCTTTCCATACAAGGGAAGGGTTACTGTGCGTCAGGATTACACATTATGGCCAAAGAAAACATAATGCTGTACATTATCCACGACTGCTGATGTCAAGTAAGGGATACAATTCACATTATCTCACTCGTTACATGATGACTACTTACAAACAAAATGATTAATTTGACACTAAATCTTAATTCAGCTTAGAATCTTCCACTATCATAGCAACGGGTATTCAACTAGAAAAAGGGCTCCTCGGAGCACGGGTCTCCGCCAGGTCAGGTAGGTTAATGTGGGTTTTCTTTTTTTTAAGTCGGCCACCTGGTGGCGCTATTAGAGCAATATTAAAAGGGTGGCCTTTGTTCCTCAACATAGTGGAAATGTGTGTGCAAAGTTTCACCGCAATCAGTTCATGATTTGTGGCATTTTGTTATAAACGGTCCACTATACTGCAAACTTTAGATGTCAATCTTAGCCAAGCAGGGTGGAAAATGAAAAATCACACCCGTGTGAAGTGAGGGGCGCTCTTATCTTTGCTCAGACACATATGACGTAAATTCTCCATTCATTGTCAATGGGAATGTAATGTTTGTTTAACCTATTTAGAGCTGACGTCGAAATAAATAAAAAGTCTTCTGATTTTCACGATTTTTAAAAAATAAGCAGACCTACAAGCTCGTAGCGCGCCACTCGGTGGCGCGCTATGAGCTTGTAGGCATTTCGTTCAAAACGGAGTACTCCTGCAAACTTTGGAAACCAGCATTAGCCAAACAATCAGGATGTAATCTGTTAGATGAAGTTCAACGACTATAGAGATGTACCGTGTACAGATTTGCATAATGTTTGGACAAAATCTGTAGGAGAACTGTAAAAACAAAGTGGGGCATATCAGTGTGAATATCGATGTCATGCTTGCCCTTGAACTTGTCGTAACGATGTCCATGCGGACTGAAGTGAACACAGACCTTTCGCAGCAGCGGGTGAGTGCCATTGGACTGTGGGGTCAGTTCCAGGCCTAGGGAACAGCAGGGACCGTAGCACTGGTCTTCACTGCACAGGGACAGGTGAGACTGAGAGCACACGGATATAGAGAATAAGTGACAATCAATTAAGGGAACATACAAATATCTGAGCTGCTGCTGGAACGGAACTTAAGTCATGCAGGTCGGGAACCCCTGATCTACAAGCTCACAGCACGGCACTAAATGCGCTAAATGCCTAAATTGTTATAGGGACCCCCTGGAACCCCCTGGAACTCCTCAAGGACCCCTGGGGGTCCCCGGCTGGACCCCACTCTGGGAACCACTGCTGTACATCTACCGTCTCTAAACTCACACAGTGCAGTGTGCTGCTCTGCTCTCGTTGCTCCAGGCTCCTCTCTCGCTCTCGATCCAGCTCTCTCTGCTGGTGCTCCAGGTTGGCCTGCAGCTCCGCGATGCGCTTACGCAGGCCATTCTTGTCCAGGAGGCAGTCCGTGTATTCCAGCTGCAGGCTGTCCCGGCTACGCAGAGCCTAGGAGGGAAGAAGGGTTGAGAGAGGAGAGAAACCAGGTTTATATTGTGTAAGACGAAAATAAAAAGGAGTTTCTGTCAGAGTCACGTTCCACGCCAAATCCCCCACCCACGGACGAGTGTTGATTTTGATTTGGTTTTAGTTATAGTCTTTCGAATACGTTTTGTTCACCTGCTTTAGTCACCTGAAATGTTTTGGTGTTAGTCTAGTTTTAGTTGACTAAATATCATACAATGTTAGTCGACTAATCTACAATTATTGATTTTGTCGACAAAAATGCATTTTGGCGGGCCTTGATGGTGTCGTAATGACTGGTTTTACACTTGCATGCTGAAAATAGCCGATCTACAACGCATTGCGCTGCAACGCGTTTTCAATTCCGTACTTTTACTTGTAACGAAGTACTTCTAAATTGCAGTATTGGTACTTTTACTCGAGTAAAACAATTGAGTACTTTTTTCCACCACTGACCTGGTCCCTCTCCTTCTCCAGCTCCATGATCTGGTTGAAGTAGGACACGCTTCTCTTCTGCTCCGTCTCCCAGTCCAGCTGAAGTGTCCTCACCTTCAGCTGCAGCTGCTCAAACTGGGACTCCAGCTAGAGACAACGGAACGTTTCACAACAACCTCCGGTCAAAGAGAGCATTCTAGTTTATTTAAAACGTTTCACACAGGGACGTGAAGAGAGTGTTAGAGAGGCAGGGGCACTTTTAGACAAATAAAAATCACACCTGTGTGAACTGAGTGGTGTAAGGTATTATATAGCCTGATCAGCTGTGTTCTGACGTAATGTAATCAGCATCAACCAATCAGCATCAACCATGCTAATTTTTTTTGCACAGACAGACAGACAGACAAACAAAGCCAGTTGTAGGAGTGGTTTACACCACTCAAAAATTGTGAAAATAGCAGCTATTTTCAGGGGCGCAACCCAGCACTCTTTAGCTAGTGGAGGTGCCGTGTCACGACATGAATTTCTAAGCAAATTTGTTCAACGCAAAATGCTGCTTTCAAGTTCAGGAGACTTCAGAAAAAAAGCAATTCTCCTGAATGCTAAGCTAAGCAAAGCAAAGCAAAGTTCTTTGTTTACCCAGGGAAGTGGACTAAGCTCGAGATGCTTGTTTACAGCCACACCCTGCTCATAGAACATTTCATGGTAGGGGTTCAATGCCTTGCTCAAGGGCACTTCAGCGGTGGTAATTTTAACGTGCCGGTCCGGGGATTGGAACTGGCGACCTTCCGGTATCAAGACCGCTCCGCAAACCGTTCGGCCACCGCTGCCTTCCGGTATATGGCATGGAAAGGTGGAGCAATTGCATTTCTTCCACCGTAGTAAATGCTGCATTCGTGGTCTGGAAAGGGCAGGGGCTGAAGCCCCCTTTGATGTCTATGTGTGCACGTCAATGATGTCACAACAACCTCCAGTCAAAGGGAACATTCTAGTTTATTTAAAACGTTTGATTTTGTAGAGCAGTGGTTCCGGCGAGCACCGGTGGTCCTTGAGGGGGTTCCAGCTTAGAGTATAAATATAAGGGTTCCAGGTGGTCCCCAGAGCACCGGTGGTCCTTGAGGGGGTTCCAGCTTACAGTATAAATATAAGGGTTCCAGGTGGTCCCCAGCTAAATGATGGAGAGTTGGTAACCAAATGGATCCTTATAGATCTTTAACTCTCTTAAAGTATAAAATGAATCCAAATTGGTTTAATTTTACACTAATGATTGTTAAACATCTGCATTGCTTTAAGTTCATTTACAAGAAGTCTACACAAGTAGAGAATGTAGAAGAATTGTTATTTTGATCAACGTTTGCCTGTAACCTCTCCTGTACAATACATACATGTATTCTTTAATTTTGGGTCTGCAAGGCTAAATCTCATCAGGTGGTCCGTGGCGCAAATGCAGAATAAACTAGAAAAAGTGCCCCTCGGGGCACAGGTTGTGGCCTCCTGGTGGCGCTATAATAGGCCAATGTGAAAAGGGTGCCATGGCAATTGGATGACTTGAGGCATTTTGTTCCAAAAATGTGTTTTGGAAAAATCCACCTGTTGGTGGCGCTATAACAGGCCAATGTGAAAAGGGTGGGATATATTCCTCAGCCTAGTAGGGAAGTCTGTGAAAGATTTCACATAAATTACACGCTGCGTTCATGATTTGAGGCTTTTTGTTCAAAATGGGCCAATCCTGCAAACTTTAAAAGTTAGGATGGAATATGAAATAAATATCAGACAGATCCGTCTTGAACACATGACTATAGAGATAGTGTGTAACAATTTCCGGGATTTTTGGACAGAATCTGGAGGAGTAATATCAAAAAATCCTGGTGGCGCTATAACAGGCCGTTCTGGAAAACACACACACACACACACACACACACACACACACACACACACACACACACACACACACACACACACACACACACACACACACACACACACACACACACACACACACACACACACACACACACACACACACACACACACACACACACACACACACTCTAAATACAACTAGTGTGGGATGAACACGCTCTTTGGCAATGAGTGAAAATACCATCTATTTTATGAATCAGAAGATTCAGGGGGAAAACATACAGGTTATGGAGGGATTGGTAATGTTCAGGACTCAGGTTGGCTCTGACATGCACCACACTGATATGGTTTTGAGAAGCTGAATGGGCGGGAACCTCTTTTGGTGTTTTAAGCCGTATGTTATACTTTAGCTAATGAAAAATAGAGAGACATGGCCAAAGCATTTCCGGGGGTCCCCAGCCAAAAAGGTGTGATTTCATGAAACAAAGAAACTCAAACTTTATTAAGAGAGTGCGGATATTCCCCGTTTTCCAATGATCTTCAAGAATCTGCACCCATCAGCTACAGAGACTCAACTTTGACTCCCTGAGTAGAGCGCGCCTTCACCTAGAACGGGGTTTTGTTGCCCCTAAAAACCTCACCTTGTCCCTTTGATCTTCGGAGCTCTCTAGCTCCTCCTGTAGTTTAGTGATGGTGTTACACAGGTCTTGCCTCTGCTCCGCCGCCTCCCTGCGATCCTGCTGTAAAATATCCATCAGCGCCTGACAAAAAAAAATAGAACAGAAACGCATGTAAAATAGCTCGAACCAGTGCTGGTTATTTAGTTAGGACCCACTACAGTGGTGTTCGATACGAACTTAACCGGGATGTAGAAACCTCTACTTCAATGCTCTACGGTTGCTTAGCCATTAGCCAGTTATTCTATCCCATCTAGAAGACTCGTGCCAAAGGTAATAGAGGCTATCCAAGGTATATGGGTGGTAAAGCCAGATACCTTGGTTCGTATGTGTTGACATGTTGGAGATACCGCGTGCGTTGTTTGGTATCTCAGCTTTAGAAGCCATGGGAGCCGCCTTTTATGCTGTGCAAGTCTAGTGTTACGATGATGTCACCACTGTGTATATCCATCTTTGGAGTTTCTACATTAATCTGATGTCAGCGCTGGATATCGCTGTTGTCTCCATATATGGGACTATGGGTTATCCCATATATGGAACTCTAAGTGAAAGCCTTCGCAACAGTTATCCTCCTCCCAGTGTTGTTTTTGGCAGCACATTTTGATTTTAGTTTTAGTCCTATAGGGCAGTATTATGCGTGTCTTAAGTACCAGGTCTTATTACTTAACTTAAGACCTGGAGGCGTGATCAATGCCATTTGGCTATTCTGAGTGGCCAAACAGCATTGACCACGCCTCCAGGTCTTAAGTTAAGTCATAAGACCTGGTACTTAAGACACGCATAATACTGCCCATAGTCTCTTGAATAGTTTTCATTTCGTTTTAGTCACATTTTGGTCACCTGGAATGTTTTAGTGTTATATTAGTCTAGTTTTAGTCGACTAAATATCATAAGATTTTAGTCGACTAAATCTACAGTTGATTTAGTCGAGCAAAATGTGTTTAGGCGGGCCTTGATGCCGTCGTAATGACTTATTTTTTTCACTTGCTGAAAATAGCCAGATCGGCTATTTTCAGCATGCAACCAAGTGTAAAATGACTTATACTGGATCTCTTGTCCACTAGTCCATTCCTAACAATTGAGTCTAGTTTTTATTTGTTGACGAAATCGTCAGTATATTTAGTCTTAGTTTCAGTCATTTAGAGTAGCCAACCATTTCTTGTCCCCTTTTTCCTGCCCAATTTAGTCATTATTATCCCATTCTAGACGGCTCGTAGCTTGTAGTTCTGCAATTTTTTAGACTGAATAGGCATGCTAAGTAAATGATGTTTCAACATCGTTGTTTCTATTATATTATGAAAATCATGAAAAATTAACTGAATTAACAGTGTGACAGACAGTGTTGTGTGTTTAAATTCTCACCTGAGCTCCAGTATTCCCAGCCTTGTGTATGTCAATACGGTGCAGCGGCTTTTCTGGTAATGGAGGTGGAGCTGCATTAACACTGTTGGAAATCACACTCTTCCTTTTCAGTGACAGAGTGTTGGCTGCAGCGCTGGGACTCGGTTTCTCTGCCTCCATCAGCCTGGCCTTCAGCTCTTCTATCTGTGTTTGGAATGGCATGCTGTTGTTTAGTGTTCCATTGTTTTGGAGGTATACTGTATATGGTATTTTGAGCAGACACATATATGGTACTATGTATCTTATTATATCAGGGGTCGGCAAGTACATTTGGCCCCAGGACTTTTGGGCCAGAACATAATCGATGGTTAATTTAAGAACTGGACCTTTGACTGACTATCTTATACAAATGCTGTTGCTATAAAAGTAAATCAAATCAAACTTTATCTACATAGGACATTGAGCACAACAGATCACAGATGCTGACAAAAAGTGCGGGTTGAGACAAACAGTAACAGAGCATCAACAGCGCCTATCGGCAAATATGTACATCATTAAAAAACACATGAGACCATCAAGAGCAATTAAAAGCCGAAGAGAACAGGTGGGCTGTCAGTAAGGATCTGAAAACTGGGTAGATCGGATGGGGAGAGGCAGGTTAATTGTGCCAGAGCGTGGGAGCGCTGACAGCAAAGGTGTGGTCACCCCTCGTCCTTTTGTTAGTTTTAAGGATAGTTAATAGCGACTGATCGGCAGACCTCAGAGCCCTGGCTGGGGTGTACAGCGGGGCTAGCCCCTTAAAATCAATTGTAAAATTGACAGCAAGCCAGTGAAGTGAGGCCAGCAGGACAGGACTGTGTGCTCACGTCGTTGAAGGCAAGCCGCTGCATTTTGGACCAACTGCACGCGCCCGAGAGAAGACTGCTCTAAACCGGTGTACACAGGGAATTACAGTAGAGAAGACTGCTCTAAACCGGTGTACACATGGAATTACAGTAGAGAAGACTGCTCTAACCCGGTGTACACAGGGAATTACAGTAGAGAAGACTGCTCTAACCCGGTGTACACAGGGAATTACAGTAGAGAAGACTGCTCTAACCCGGTGTACACAGGGAATTACAGTAGAGAAGACTGCTCTAAACCGGTGTACACATGGAATTACAGTAGAGAAGACTGCTCTAAACCGGTGTACACATGGAATTACAGTAGAGAAGACTGCTCTAAACCGGTGTACACATGGAATTACAGTAGAGAAGACTGCTCTAAACCGGTGTACACAGGGAATTACAGTAGAGAAGACTGCTCTAAACCGGTGTACACAGGGAATTACAGTAGAGAAGACTGCTCTAACCCGGTGTACACAGGGAATTACAGTAGAGAAGACTGCTCTAACCTGGTGTACACATGGAATTACAGTAGAGAAGACTGCTCTAAACCGGTGTACACATGGAATTACAGTAGAGAAGACTGCTCTAAACCGGTGTACACATGGAATTACAGTAGAGAAGACTGCTCTAAACCGGTGTACACAGGGAATTACACTAGAGAAGACTGCTTTAAACCGGTGTACACAGAGAAGACTGCTCTAAACCGGTGTACACAGGGAATTACAGTAATCTAATCTTTAGGAAATAACGGCACGAATGGCTCTTTCTAGTTGTTGTCGGGGGAGATAGGCCTTAACCTTGGCAAGAAGTAGGAGTTGGAACAAACTAGCTTTGATGACGGACCGGAGCTGACTTGTGTGGTATAACGGCATACTGATGTAACTGTGTGTGTAATCAAATGTTACAGGTGCGGATAGAAATGCGTGTGGTAATCATTTTGTGCTGGCCTCATCCTTGAATGTTGTAGCCTACAAAGGGGCTATTTAGTTCATTAAACAGTTCAAAAATAATATCTGGAGACAGACTTTTGAATGGAGAGAAACTGCATGAAACAGCTGACCTGTTATTGACTCTGAACATGGATAAAGGAATTCTTCAGGTGGGGGTAGATTTTCTATTATTTGGACATTATGATGATGCGATGCAAGAGTGTGGTCTAGTCTAGCCAACACCAACTCGGTAAATGGTAAATGGTGCATTTATATAGCGCCTTTATCCAAGGCGCTTTACATAGATGTGCATTACATTCACCCATTCACACACACATTCATACACCGATGGCAGCGGAAACCATGCAAGGCACCAACCAGCACATCAGGAGCAATTAGGGGTTCAGTGTCTTGCTCAAGGACACTTCGACACTAACTCTGGGGGAGCCCGGGTTCGAACTGGCGACCTTACGGTTACCATCCGGAAACTCTACCCCTGAGCCACCGCCACCCCTCGAGACCTACACACTCTCCGTCTCTATCTAACATCAGGTTCTTCAGTTCTACAGTGTTGTTTATAGCTAAAATTAGCTGTCGCGCCGCAGTGCGTCTTTCTTACAGGCGTCAAACTTTTTAAAATTCAAGGAATATGCAAATGTAGGTCACAGACCCCCATAACCGAGTGTACAAATTTGTACATTCTTGTCTGTCTGTACCTACAAGAGTTTCCATGTGTGCACTCTTGTAGTACAGACCAAACTATCAGTAATTTAGCTGGTGACCCCCTTGAAACCCTTCAAGGATCCCCAGTCCCCACTTTTAGTACGCTATTAGCCTACAGTATACAGTATATCACATATTGTAAACTATTTACTGAATAATTTGCCCGGGCCAGATATCACCGCTGGTGGGACAGTTCTGGCCTAAGGGCCTGTTGCCTAACACTGTCCTATACACTATTACAAACATTTACACATTTCCATTCAAAGGACCACAATGTAAATAAGCTCTCAAGCCTGTTTGTCCTTTTGACAGTTATGTACAAATAGACGTATAATCGTAATTTATATGTATATTGTCTATATTATATTAATATTGACTTTATTTGTAAGAGGATACAGCAGCGTATGTACTCCCTACGCCGACTTAGATCGTTTGGTGCTAGCAGTCAGATCTTGTCTCTTTTCTATACGTCTGTTGTTCAAACTGTGATGTTGTACTGTAGCACGGCCTGGTTTAACAGCCTATCAATGATATATAAGAACAAACTGTATAGCCAAATTATGATCTGCGCTAAAATTGTTGGTAGGCCAGTCGAGGTCGTGTTACGTTCCTTTAAAGAGGCCCAGACCAAGAGCATGCTTAGACTGGCGAAGAGTATCTCTTCTGACCCCTTACATGTTTTAAATGATGAATATCAACTGTTGCCCTCCATGAGGCGGTTTAGAGTCCCTACATTTAAGATAAACAGACTAAAGAACTTGTTTGTACATCAGTCTGTCTTGCTTCTAAACCAAAATCGTTAAACCAGTGGATGTGTTCTCGTTCCTGATTGTTTTCTGTGATTTTTGTCCTGTAATGTCTACCATTTTGTAATGTATGTCTATGTCTTGTCTGTTTCTTGAACGGTGACGTCATGGACGCAAAACAAATTTCAGTGCAAGCTGACAATAAAGTTGTATCGTATCGTTGTGTATTTTTGTATCTAATCTTTTGTCCATCTATCAATACACAACTCTATTGCATTACAATTAATGCAATTCTATATTCAATTTAAATTTCAGGAGACGCAACCATGTGTGAAGCATACCTCTTAAGTTTTGTTATACAGTACATGTTGGGACAGATTTCTAAAGCAGAAAAAATAGCTGCATGCTAACTGATGTAATTTCATTTAAAAGTGCCTCCCTCCAGCTATATGGTGCCATGAGTTTGTCATCTCTTGAATCATAGATTCGTAGCCCTCTTTCTTCCCACCCCTCTAATAATAATAACATTTGTCTCTACACAGAGCACTTCAAGAAACATGAATCTAATCACCAGTCTGAACTTTTTTAACCGTGCGCAGAGAGTTTACTATGTAATCCTTCCGAGCAATGCCAATAGCCTATACATCACATACATTTAAACATATTCACACCTACAGTAATAGCTATCCCGTGCAACCACAGACTTCTTCTGTTGGCCTCTGAATTATAGCTTATAGCTTATAGCTATACCGGTAGCTAAGCTTCACCCCAAACTGCACACTTTCTGTTTAGAAGTGCCTTTCCGTTAACTGAAAGGCACTTCTAAACAGAAAGTGTGCAGTTTTTGCACACTTTCTGTTGCGATCTTTGAAAAATCGTGGAAATGTGGTGCAAATCTTTGAATCTATATTCTTTCAGAGCGAACGCTTTTAACTCAAAGCTTCTGGGGAGGTCCCTGGAACGACATATTTTCAGATGGGGTTCTGCAGCCAAATACAGATAATCCCAGGGGTCCTTGACATGAAAAAGGTTGAGCACCACTGATATAGAAACATAGGTTTTTCAGAAAACTGTCAGGATTTAGAAGACATTTTTTGAATTTGGTCTCAGGTCTTAAATGTTAAAGACAGCACAACTCCTTCTCCTTCTCACCTGTCTCAGTAGCTCTCTCTCACGTGCAGCAGACTTTCCCTGGTCCTCCAGGGCCCTGGAATATTTCACAGCCTGCTCCAGGTGTCTATCCTTCATCCTGCCCAGCTCTCGACTGCCAGAGTCCCAGTCCTGACGTAGCCTGTGATCAGATTGCGCACGATTCAACACAGACACACTATTGAAGATTCTGATCAATTCATTTTGGGCAATTTGATTGGATTGACTTTTGTTATCCATCAATTTAGGGAAATCGGTTGTCCAAAAACTAACATTTGGCCAAGATTGGCACAGCACACGTCACAATCACAACGAAGGGGGAAAAGGAACGAAAACAAATATCACCACCGAACGGGTCCAAGTGCAGAATAAGATGAATATGCAAAGCTGGTGAATGGGAAGATGAAGAGAATAAAGATTTCAGAAGATAAAGATGATGAAGAAAATGTTATCATTTGGTTGTTCATAGTGAGATTTGAACTCACTCATCTCACCATCTTTACATGTACACTTTGTACAGTATATATCAGTGGTTCTCAAAGTGGGGTCCAGGGACCCCCAGGGGTCCTTGAGGGAGTTCCAGGGGGTCCCCAGCTAAATGATAGTTTGTAACCAAATTGGACCCTAAACTAAATGGACCCTTGTGGGACCCAAATGGACCCGTCAGGGTTCCATCAGTTAAATTAACGTTGATTTTACAATATAAATTGGGGGTCCCAGAGATAGAAATGCCATTAAATGGGGGGGGGGGGGGGGGGGGCGTCCTTGAAATTAAAATGGTTGAGAATCACTGCTAGAGCCGTCTCATGGGGGTCCCTGGCATCTTTTCAAATGGGGGTCTGTGGGGCTAATTAGCATCAATTTGGGGCTCCTTGGAACACACTAGGTTTCAGGTCATTGGGGCCGGGGCGTATAGTATACCTCTCCAGCTAGGTTCCAGGTCATTGGGGCGTATAGTATAGTATACCTCTCCAGCTAGGTTCCAGGTCATTGGGGCGTATAGTATAGTATAGTATACCTCTCCAGCTAGGTTCCAGGTCATTGGGGGCGTATAGTATAGTATACCTCTCCAGCTAGGTTCCAGGTCATTGGGGCGTATAGTATAGTATAGTATACCTCTCCAGCTAGGTTCCAGGTCATTGGGGCATATAGTATAGTATACCTCTCCAGCTAGGTTCCAGGTCATTGGGGCGTATAGTATAGTATAGTATACCTCTCCAGTCTCCAGCTAGGTTCCAGGTCATTGGGGCGTATAGTATAGTATACCTCTCCAGCTAGGTTTCAGGTCATTGGGGCGTATAGTATACCTCTCCAGCTAGGTTCCAGGTCATTGGGGCGTATAGTATAGTATACCTCTCCAGCTAGGTTACAGGTCATTGGGGCGTATAGTATAGTATAGTATACCTCTCCAGCTAGGTTCCAGGTCATTGGGGCGTATAGTATAGTATACCTCTCCAGCTAGGTTCCAGGTCATTGGGGCGTATAGTATAGTATACCTCTCCAGTCTCCAGCTAGGTTCCAGGTCATTGGGGCGTATAGTATAGTATACCTCTCCAGCTAGGTTCCAGGTCATTGGGGCGTATAGTATACCTCTCCAGCTAGGTTCCAGGTCATTGGGGCGTATAGTATAGTATACCTCTCCAGCTATAGGTTCCAGGTCATTGGGGCGTATAGTATAGTATACCTCTCCAGCTAGGTTCCAGGTCATTGGGGCATATAGTATACCTCTCCAGCTATAGGTTCCAGGTCATTGGGGCGTATAGTATAGTATACCTCTCCAGTCTCCAGCTAGGTTCCAGGTCATTGGGGCGTATAGTATAGTATACCTCTCCAGCTAGGTTCCAGGTCATTGGGGCGTATAGTATACCTCTCCAGCTAGGTTCCAGGTCATTGGGGCGTATAGTATAGTATACCTCTCCAGCTATAGGTTCCAGGTCATTGGGGCGTATAGTATAGTATACCTCTCCAGCTAGGTTCCAGGTCATTGGGGCATATAGTATACCTCTCCAGCTATAGGTTCCAGGTCATTGGGGCGTATAGTATAGTATACCTCTCCAGCTAGGTTCCAGGTCATTGGGGCGTATAGTATAGTATACCTCTCCAGCTAGGTTTCAGGTCATTGGGGCATATAGTATACCTCTCCAGCTAGGTTCCAGGTCATTGGGGCGTATAGTATAGTATAGTATACCTCTCCAGCTAGGTTCCAGGTCATTGGGGCGTATAGTATACTATACCTCTCCAGCTAGGTTCCAGGTCATTGGGGCGTATAGTATAGTATACTGTACCTCTCCAGCTGCAGGCGGTCGTGGCGAAACTCCTGGGCTTTCCGTTCGGCGCGGCTGCGCTCGTCCTCGGCCACCCGACAGCGCTGCGACAGGCGCCGCTCGCACACACGGCTGTTCCTCAGCTGCTCTCTCAGCTTCCGCACTTCCAGGAGCAGGAACTGAGTCAGACCCTCGGGACCCTCCTCGTCTGGGGAGCAAGGTCATTTAAAATGAGGTCAATCAGTTGAAGGAGAATTCCATGCTAGAAGGCTTTCTTACCTTTATTTGTAGTTGTTACGTCCCCACCAAAGAGGTCCAGGTGTTATTTTGTGCAAAAGCACATTATTGGCTATTTCCCCTACCATAAGCCCTCAATGAATTGCATTGAATTGCATTGAATTGAATGGGGCTATGGGGTGTTGTGCTAATTCGCTTATTTCCATCGCTCAAAAATCTTTTTTTTTGAGTGGTGTAAACCACTCCTACAACTGGCTTTGTTAGTTTACGTGTCTGTTCGTACCAAAAAATGAGCATGGTTGCTATGGTCACCCAGTTCACCCGGGTGTGATTTCAGCTTTGTTAGTTTACGTGTCTGTTCGTACCAAAAAATTAGCATGGTTGCTATGGTCACCCAGTTCACACGGGTGTGATTTCATTACATCAGACATTACGTCAGACCACAGCTGATCAGTCTATATAAGACCTTACACCACTCAGTTCACACGGGTGTGATTTTTTAAATATATCCTCTCTTCATAATGTAAATAGTATCCCAAGCGGCACACTTTACTACTTATTTCGATGGAAGTAAGTGAATTAGCACAAAAACCCAACCCCCATCGAAGGCTTATATTAGGGGAAATAGCCAATAGCCACGTTTGCACAAAATAACACCTGGACCTCTTTGTTGGGGACGTAACAACTACAAATAAAGGTAAGAAAGCCTTCTAGTATGGAATTCTCCTTTAAGGTTATTTTATTAAAGATACTTAACATGATTCCTATCGTTTCAATTATGAGGAGGACACACACACACACACACACGCACACACACACGCACACGCACACGCACACACACACGGAGGCCCAAGCCTACCCAGTATGAGGGAGCAACGTTGTGTGGGTTTTTTCCCAGTCAGGTGAGTGTACTGCTCTGGGTGGTAGAACTCCAATGACTCCATGAAGGCCTGTAGACCTCGCTGCCCCTGCCCCCGCAGAATGTCAAGCAAACGCCCTGCATGGGCAACATCAGAAACCAATCCAATATGAGTGTGAAAGACCCAATCGTCTATCTTTAATTGGTAACTACTAGCTACAGGTAAAGTATAAAACAGACACTGACGTTTGTGTTTTTTAGCAGCGTGTTGAAACAAAATGCACATTTCATGTCAGTTATTCTGTATGATATCACAGTGACTTTCAGAACTGACACCTTGGCAATGAAGCAATAAAGCAACAATGATAGTTATGGCTTTAAGCCAGATGTTTGCTTTCATCCACATGTCCTGCATCATCTCTGTGCCTCCCCTCCCAGCCCCACACACATCTGTCTCTTCTTTTACTCCCATCTGTCTCTTCTCTTGATCGTACACTCCCCTTGACTTTGTCAGCTCAGCAATGTCTTTCATCTCTCTCTCTCTCTCTCTCTCTCTACCCACCTGTTTTTCTCTGACAACTCACTCTAAAGACTTCATGTCTCTTCTGTGTTTCTTTTCAATGTCATTGAACAATATAGTTTTTGCTTATATAGTTATATAGTTTGGTCTTTAAGATACTGGTGAATATATATACATTATTTATCTAGGTTCCTATTAATAAATACTGTTTCTCTCATCTACTACTACTACCACCTGCTTCTCTCTCTTTATCCAATATTGTCCAGATCTCTCTCTCTCCCTCCCTCTCACCGGCCTTGCTGATTCGCAGAGGGTACTGCGTGGAGTTGAGGACCTCATCTTCATCCTGCTCGTCGATGACCTTGCACTGCCGCAGGTATGGAGTGAGTTTGGCCGGGTTGAGGATGCGGGTCAGCTTATGTCGAACGCCCTCCACGCGGTCCCACAGCTCTTCACAGCGCTCCTCGGACCAGGGCGAGGAGGGCCGGGCCTCCTCCTGAGCTGGGTCATCATCCCCCATCCAGGCTTTGATGCCTGCAAGAGAGAGACGCAATTGCAGCCTTCATGCGCACAGTGCAAGCCTAAAGACTAGGGATGTCCCGGTACACTTTTTTCGTTTCCGATCCGATCCCGATACCACAATTTCTGCATTAGCCGATACCGATACCGAATACCGATACCAGTGTTGTGATCTCGTGTTGTGTTTATAGCTATCTAGCTATATATATATATATATATCTCGTGTTGTGTTTATAGCTATCTAGCTATATATATATATATATATATATATATATATATATATATATATCGTGTTGTGTTTATAGCAGACTCCTCACTCATTAAAGTGCACTTGCAGTTTGGGCAACTCCAAAGCAAACTCCACATGCCCCAACATATTATTTACTTATTATTTACTGTTAAGCAAACTCCACATGCCCCAACATATTATTTACTTGCCATAGAGTGAACCCCTTACCCCTGTTTCGGTCGGATCGGTGGTTAGACTGGCATATTCGCCGATACCGATACTTTTCCGATACAGATACTGTATCAGAACATCTCTCGTAAAGACTAAAGGCACTTTGGCAGGTGCAGGTGTCACTCACAGAAAATAGCCGGTGTAGATGCTCACAATGTCACGCTGTGACACGAGTTGTGGAACGTAACTCGTTTTGAACATCACACGTTGCAGTTTTTCAGTTCAAAATTAGAGTTATTTTTGGCACAAGTATGACAAAGTAGGATACATTTTGCTTAAGGGTCATTTGTAGACGTGGACCATGCCCAGTACAGATCAACATCATTTTCCCTGAGGAGCATTCTGTTGGTTTCTGTTTTTGTCCAGCATCAGGCTAATCTATCTCATTGAAATCAGGCATTGCAGACATGCTGGAGTAGGAAGAAAGACATGTGAAACTTTAAAGTGGTTCCATCAGTGGTGCTATAATTTGGAAACAAATACTCCATTCATAAATGTCTATAAAGTCAGAGAGAGAAGGATGAGGCTGGCAGGGCACTGCGTCAGGCACCCAGAACTTGAGGCAAGTAAATTGACCCTATGGGAGCCAACCCAGGGCAAAGCCAGGAGGGGAAAGAAGCGTACCACCTATGTAGACGTGCTGCGGCGCGACAGCTTGGCTGACAACACTGCAGAACTCAAGAACCTGATGTTGGATAGGAATTTGTGGAGGGCAGCGATCCAGGAATCCCGAGTTGGTGTTGGCTAGACCTCACTCTCGCAGCAACTAACTAACTAAATGTCTATAGTAAGTAAGTGCTTTCAAATGCAATAATGAATTGGAGAATTCTTGAATTCTCAAGGGTGATGATAACTGACCTGACTGACACAAAAAAGAAACACGCAGCCTACATACAGGCACAAAGAATGACCTGGGCTGCCTGGTCCATTACATTACAGTGAGAAGAGGAAAAGGAGGTTTTAACTGAAAGTCTCCCAAGGAATGCTGAGAGGAAATCACTGTCAGAGAGCAGTCTGAGGGATTAGAATTCCATTTGAGTCACCGACGGATCTCTTTGAGAGTTCAGATTAGTTGCGTTTTATTTAATAACTTCACATAAATCACATATGTGAACAAAAACACATGGCTGCAGACAAATGATTCACGCGGTGTTTTGCATCAGTGTGGAGCAAAGGTTTGCGCTGTTACGAGGATCATAAACTACAGCGGGGAGGACTCGAGGACTCACGGCTGGACGGGGCTTACTGTGTGACTCAGAACGCCGGAATGAAAACACTGGCGTGACTCATCTGCAGCTCCCCCAACTGAAAACACACCAGGGGTAACAGACACTCCACCAACTGAAAACACACCAGGGGTAGCAGACACTCCCCCAACTGAAAACACACCAGGGGTAGCAGACACTCCCCCAACTGAAAACACACCAGGGGTAGCAGACAAAGACATTCTCAACCCCATTTACTTCCCATTGCACTGAGGCATAGATACTGTGAATGTATCGGAGTAAATGTAAAATATGTGATAGCATTGCACCAGTGGTAGCTGAGCTGTGCTGCCTTATTTATTTATTTATTTGACAGGGACAATGCTCATTAATCAACATTTCTATGTCCATACAAAAACACTGTACAATACAGGAACAGATCAACATGGTACAGGGGACAGAACAACTGCAAAGTGAAGTGAAAAATGACACCGGTGATGAATACTAATCACCGGTGCCTTGCACCATATCACTACCAGAAAAACAGCCAACAGCCTATAATATGAAAATAATATTACTTACTAAACTGCCTGGTTTGGAATACTGGGGATAGTGAATGTGTTTGGCACAAGGGGAAAGTGGTAAAGTGAATGGGTTAGCGATTTTGCCAGCCATAGAGGTGCTCAGCATACAGTAAACAATCGCTGGTGAAAAGCTGCTGCAAATATATGTAATGGTAAAATGAATGCCGTTATTTTCTTACCTACATTATATTTGATCTATATTGAATTTTAGGATGCAATGCTATCACATTTTTTTTTTAGCACTAGGGGTGCATGTTGTAAACCTCTCCAAAAATCTCCACGAGTGATTCCCCCCCCTATACAGGCCCACATTTGGGGTCCTGGCTGCCTGCCTTGCCTGGCTTACAGTACATGAGCTGGAACCTGCTGGATAATCCATTCTTACTGTACTTACTCTGTCAAGAATGAATGAATGAATAAATAAATGAGTTAGCGATTTTGTCATAGAGGTGCTTTGCATGTAAAAAAAAAAAAAAAAAACATGCTGGTGAAAAAAGATAGGCCTACACAACATTTTCAGAGAACCGTTACGATTTAGAAGAAATGTGTAGAACGCTTTACTTATACCCACTTTTGCACGTCATAATACATTTCCTTAGAACCTAATCATGGTATTACATCTTTAGGTCATTTACAGAGGAAACCTTTATGTAACATCTTGAAAACAGAAGTATATCTTGTGCAATGTATAGTCGCTATGTTGTCACTGCCAGTAATAGAGAACATTAGTCTGAGCTAGCTACTGTATGCCCACTGTTTTTCCAATTAAGGGCGGGAACCCCTTTTGGTGTTTTAACTAAGCATTATGTTATACTTTAGCTATTGAAAAATAGCAGATCTACAAGCTTGTAGATCTGCTATTTTTGAAAAACCGTGAAAATGTGGCACAAATCTTTGAATATATATTCTTTCAGAAGACTTTTTTTTTATTTCGACGTCAGGCCTAAATGGGTAAAAAAAAAGAGAGAGAATCATCAGTTTAAAGTTGAATGGTTCTGTACAAGTATCTAGGGTAAATTTGCTAAATGTGTGTTTTGGCATGGGGTTAGGAATGGATTGATAGCACACAGAAAGCTACCACCGCTGCAATTCTAGCACTATAGGGGTGCTACCTTCCCAAAAATCACTATGAGAATTTTTCCCCCTAGCCTAGATGGAAGATTAGCTTACATGAGCTGGGGGGAATCTGTATAAATGGTAAATGGTGCATTTATATAGCGCCTTTATCCAAGGCGCTTTACATAGATTGTGCATTACATTCACCCATTCACACACACATTCATACACCGATTGCGGCGGAAGCCATGCAAGGTACCAACCAGCACATCGGGAGCAATTTTGGGCTTCAGTGTCTTGCCCAAGGACACTTTGACATGTAGACAGGAGGAGCCAGGATTCGAACCATGGTCGTCCATGGATCATTGGACGACCTGCTCTACCTCTTGAGCCACAGTCGCCCCGACTGTATGATAATCATTTGTCCAATTTACAGTATAGGTCAAAACAATATTATGAATGAATGACTTAGGGATTCTGCAAGCCATAGAGGTGGTTTGCATGTAAACAAAGCACCTGCTGCAAAGGTGATATCTGTGGTCAAATTTAAGTTATCTTATGCGTTACTTATAAGTAATGCAGAGGATAACTTTTTACCATACCACCGTCCACAGCGACGACATGTTGATGTTATGTTTCATTTCATTTCACGGTAGGATATATAACCTCATTCATGTAAGGCTGCTAGATTGCTAGATTTTTGCCTGTGAGCAATGGGAATAATATGGACACTATAGTGAGTGCTTTTCTATGATTCTCCATGATTATCAAGTTATCAATAAATAATCGCTAAGAAAATAATAAATAGTTCCAGATGTAAAGTTTACTAGGCTATGTCAACTTATTTGGCTCCATGAGAGCTTTTGTTAATAAAGTCGTCATAATTAGCAAATATTTGTTTCAAAGTTAAACATTTGCCAGTTTAACTGCCACCACCTAGAGTCAAATGTATTTTCCCACAGTCCATTTGCCAACAACGAGACCTAAAGAAGTGCCACCACACAGATCTGTACAGTAGGTTAACAGACAAGTTCTAACAAGCCAATGGATGCTTTGGAGTCTGTCATCACCTCCCCAAGGAAATGTTGTCCTTAAGCGTACCCTAGGCTGCGACCATGCGATTTACAGTTCTAATTGTAGCCTGCTTGGCTACCCTGTACAAAATAGGCCTAAATACAGTAAAAAATAGAAATAGCCGTGATCACACGTTTCTGAAATGTAACCTACAAGATGGCTTGAGTCTTTGGTTGATAAAAATGCTTCTTTCACAGATTGTTTGGACTAGCATATTTGTTTATCGGTCATCATAGAATGTGATACATTTCATTAGGAAGTGTAGGCCTACACATGATTTGAACATGCATTATATGTAATTATCAAATAAACGTATTGTTTTAAACTTATTGTTTATGCCATAATGATTTCATTTCACCCACCTTTTTACTTCTGTAAACCTGTGATTCTGATTCTGAATGACAGTTTTGTAGCAATTCACTATTCAATAATTTCCAAAACATAGCATCCTTTATCTTTTTCACATTTTGGAAGAACATGTGTCAATTTTAGGTCTTATTTAGGCTATGATGCATGCAATAGCTAGCTAAGTGAATTACAGTAAAGTGAATCTGTGTTTACCTAAATGAGGTGTGTCAAGAAAAACGGTGCCAAAGTCTCACAATCTAAAAGCTACAACGTAAAGAATGAGTCAATAAATCATTGCAAACTGGCAAACTTACCGCTCATTTTCTCCCCAATAAGATGCTGAATTTATGTTGACGACAGACAAGTAAAATCGGATCCTCAACAACAACCTACATTATTTTGTAGTAGGCTATAGTCTATAAAGTAAAGGTAGAATATTAACGTAGAGACAATCCCACTTTTCTCTGGTTGTAAACTCTGGTTCTGCGCCCTATAGCCTACCTGTCTGACTGAAGAGCACTTCTTCACAGATCACACACACACTCACACACCTTCTCCCCTCTCTCTGTCATCACAACCCTCCAATCGCCGCTGAGCAATAAACGATGCAGATGTCATGTCGCCGCACCGGCAGTAAACAGTTGGACTGCCTCTCTGAACTTTCAGCCTGAACAGCCTCATTCCCAGAAGCTGAACTTTACTAGCTACAGACTACAGTGCAAACGGCAAAAGGCTTCATTAGCCTACAATTTCATGGCAGCAGCAACGCCAAGCTGTTCAACAAAACACTACGGTACTGTGTACTACATTTTGTAAGACAGAACATTCATGAAAAGGTCCGTTTGCGATTCCTATGATTGTTATGTAGCTAGACTTGATGATGAAAGTTGTACAGTAGTAGGGTACACCATTTGGTCACTAGATGGCGCAGTCTATCCGTCATTTTATTTTTGTTTTGCTTTGCGCAGCAGCGCAGCAATAATTATGAATCACATGACTTCTCTCACTCTCACAATGTGAGTGTGAGTCACTGTTGTTCAAGTTCATCTAAAATCTGACTCACATGGGTCTCCTCTCCACCAAATGATTGAAAAATAGTCAGGCCTACACCCACGCTATAAGGATAGGCCTGCCTATCACTGTAGGCTATGATTCACTGCTGATATTGGGTTGTGAGGTGGAAACCTTTCTTGTTTCCTGTAGGCCTATCCTACTACAAAACAATGACACATGGGCCTTCTAGTTTCACCCAATTATGTTTTCAACGCTTTTGTATGCCTATATGCCTGCTCATGCATGGACTGACATGGACCAGGCCAATGGGGCCAGACAGGGGCCAATTGTCTCTACAGTCTACCAGTGAGTGAGCGGTATATTTGCATAATGTAAATAATATGATATATTTAATGTATGTTTAAATATAGGTTAACACTCAAATATGTGGTCCCCTCATCCTATTGTACAGGTCATATAGCCATCAGACTAACATCTGAACATAGCCTAGACTCTAGGCTATATTCTGCATATACTTGCAGATAGATAGATAGTATGTTCATATATTTAAAATAAAACCATAGCACCACCATGCCTTTTCATGCCGCGCACCCCCTAGAAGGCGCTCGACACGCACCACAGTTTGGGAACCCCTGGACTAGAGCATATATAGGCTATAGTAGGATATAGGCTTATATTTATTTTATTTTATGTATTATTTTGTGTGTTGTGTTTTAAATAAAATAAATCTAATGTAAATAGTAAATACCTACAATGTACCTACAATACATACATACAATGTACCTACAATACAATACATACCTATACATACATACCTACAATACAATACCTACAATGTACCTACAACTCCTGTATCATAAAAGGTGATTTCTTGACTCACACATCTTACAAGTAGAGTATTGTAAATGGTGCATTTATATAGCGCCTTTATCCAAGGCGCTTTACATAGATTGTGCATTACATTCACCCATTCACACACACACATTCACTCACCGATGGCGGCGGAAACCATGCAAGGCACCAACCTGCACATCAGGAGCAATTAGGGGTTCAGAGTCTTGCTCAAGGACACTTCGACACTAACTCTGGGGGAGCCCGGGTTCGAACCATAGACTGTAAAAAAAAAAATAGGTTCGAACTAGCAACTAGCAACCTTGCCACTCTACCCCTGAGCAAAGTGTTGTGTTTGCAAAGAAAATATAAGTGTGAGAAAATGTAATTATTACTGAAAATCATTTTGGTGCATATTGCATAAGAGGTTGACAGAAACTCTTACTATATTTTTGTATTTTGTCTCTCATTGTAATCATTTTTATTTAGCTAATGAGTGTCACAAATGAAAGTCTATATTAACAGTAACAGTAATAGACAGTAGTATCTAGACCAGGGGTGCCCAAAAGGTAGATCGCGATCTACCAGTAGATCACAAAGGCTGTGCAGGTAGATCACATGGTAACAAGACAACTCACCCCTTTTCCGTTTTCCTCCCGGAATTTTCCCCAGTGAGGGGTGGGAGAGGCTGGACAGCTGGAATTTGAATTTCTCTAACTATAAACTTTCACGACAGCAGACAGCCTAAGTACAAATATATTTATGAAAAGCTACTACAGTGAACTCTGTTCACAGAAGTTGTTGTAGGCTATGTGGGGATTATCTGATGAGGTACCATTTGAGAGGGAAAAACCTTACATATACTAAATAATACTAAATTGTTTATAGGGTCAATATAAGTAAAATATAGCCTTTCCACAGGAGTATCTTTTTATATTTTTCCAAAAAGAATACAAACAGCCAATAGCATATTACAAAGTTATCCCCCTCACTGGGGAAAATTCCGGGAGGAAAAACGGGCAAGCACCGGGGTGAGTTGTCCAGTATTCGATCACATGACATGCCCTAAAGAGTATTTAATTTAAATATATTGAAGAAAAAAAAACGATAAAAAAAAAAAAGACATTCTCCCCCTCTATTTCCCATTCCAAGTGCAGCAATGGTATAATAATTGATTTGGTGGGTAGATCTTGCCAAGCTGGTCATTTTGAAAGTAGCTCTCAAGTCAAAAAGTGTGGGCACCCCTGATCTAGACTCTATACTAATGTCTATTATTGTTACACCACAACATATTCTAATCACAATAATAATAACACAATTAAGCTGTTGTGTTGCATAGTTTTATAGGTCTACATGAATAATAGAATATATATGTTGCACACAATTGCTTTTTCAGCTCTAAGCCCCTTTTTGACCATAACAATGTATTTAAGGGAACATACAAAAACATGGGAGGGGGGGGGGGGGGCAGCAAAGCACTAAATGATTAGAATGTCAGTAAAACGCTTCCAAAAACACACAAGGATCAACATAAGACCCACAGCATGGCACTAATGCCTTCATAGCAGGGGCAAAACAAATATACTGTAGACTCTCTCTCCACTTTTCAACATATATTGGTCCTCACTAATGTTCATGATAAAATACCACCATTGTTCTCTACTCAGCCTGTGTGTCATATAAGGGATGTGGGCAGTTCAGAAACCCGTCCACCAGTGACATCATTGTTAGGCAGAAGTTTTTTTTTAAACAAGATTTAAAAAAAAAAAAAAGGGGGAAAAAAGAGAGATATCCCTGTATAACTTCCGGAAGCTCCGGGTATGATGATGATGTCACGCACATACCCTCTATTTGAGCTTTACAATTATTAATTCAGACAATGACTAATTCAATAGATGCATCACCAGTCACTGATTTCACCCATTCTGCACCTGACCAGTGGATGGACACCACACAGACATAATCCTCTTGACCCCTGGGAGCTACACCATAAAAAAACACACAAAAAACTGTATATTCAACTAGTCTAGAGTATTAAGACATTCCTGGTAAAACTAAATGAAAACTATTCAAAGACTACGACTAAAACTAAAATAAAAAATTGCTGCCAAAAACAACACTGACTTCAAGGAAGTGTCTAATTGACTTTTTGGAGAAATGTCACAATGAGGTGGGGGCCGGGTGTCTGTGTTCAAAGAAAAATGTCACAATGAAGTCTTCAGTTTTAGAGAATCATGATGAAGGAAGCTGCATGGCAGCTTGTTTGTGGTAATTATTGCGAACGCAGTGATTGCAAACGCAGTGAGTTGCGAACACAGTGAGCATTTACTATGAGACCCAGCAGATCATGTCTGTCTGTGTGTGTCTGTGTGTCACGCTGTAACACCACCCACCCGCCACCAGAGGGCGCAGCTGTATCACACACAAACACACGCACACACACACCCACGCAAAAAAAAAAAAAATGTAAAAATAATTAAAGAAAAAATTAAGAGGAAAAAAAAGCTCTGTGTGTGTGTGTGTGTGTATGTGTATGTGTGTCAGACTGCCACAACAGCTGCGTTCGCTTCCCGCGTTCACGCGTCTTACTTGTTATGCTCATCCCCATCTCTGGTGCTGAGCCAAACTATTTGAGTCACGCACTGCGAGGATGATGACAAGACGACGAAGGGGGGAGTGTGTGTGTCTCAGTCACTGTGCACTGCAGACAGTGGGAGACAGGAAATATGGGGTGCCACTTGCCAGACAAAGAAATGGGTCTTTCTCGTGGCACGCGGAAAGGAAATGTAATGCTATAGCCTCAGTCTCCGGGCCTCCCCTAAATAAACAAACCATAGCTACTGCAATAGGGTCTCAGCACTACTGGTGGGGTTGGTAGTGGTGGTGTGTGTGTGTGTGTGTGTGTGTGTGTGTGTGTGTGTGTGTGTGTGTGTGTGTGTGTGTGTGTGTGTGTGTGTGTGATGTTACGGTAGATGTATGTGCAAAGAGTGATATGTTGTTTTCTTATGGATAAACAAATATGATGCTTATTCTGACTCTTATTTGAAAGAGACGCTTTTGGTGAGAGAAGTGATATTCTCAACATGACTGCAGTTTGGCTAATGCTTGTTTGTGGGTAAACGACCCAATGAAATAAATGGCATTGGATGTCTCTAAAAATGGCTTGCAAACACTATTATTATATTGTGCTCTGATCTTATCCAATCTAATCCATCCACTTTTTAAAAACCTATATTCTTACAATAAGACATTTTAATCTCTTAACAAAGATCGGTGTTAATATGTTATGCATTGTTCTGTGTTCTTTTTACGATGCTTTTATTGCTAATTTTCACCCGCCTTTCTTGTGTATTTTATTTGCATTGGTGTTTTATTGAATTGTGTTGTATTCGTTTGTGTTTACAGTTTTTTTTCTTTTTCTTTATCCATTGCATTTCTTCGTAAAGCACTTTGTAAACTCTTCTGTTCTATTGTCCTGGATACAGCCACCCACAGTCCACACACGTTGTATTTCTCTCATACTGAGGCAGTCGGTCCAATCTGTCCTCGTATGGACCGACGGTTCAGGGCTGGGGGGGAACCATGTTGTGGATCAGCGTTCTTGTTGTCTCTGAGGTGACGGACGGGACGGGGGGGGGGACACAGAGACGGGGTGGGGGGGGGACACAGAGACGCTATTGAGAGCAACTCCAGAGCCCACAGTGTGTCTGTGCTGGAATGTGTGCAGCTAAGCTGCGAAGAAACAGAACTCAAAGATGTCACAGAACGAACAGGACACACATGTTACAGTAAATACAGCAGGAACTCACTGTGTGGGATTGACCATTTTCAGATTCACTGAGAGCACACACACACACACACACACACACACACACACACACACACACACACACACACACACACACACACACACACACACACACACACACACACACACACACACACACACACACACACACACACACACACACACACAATAGTGGCATTCAGCAACAATAGCAGCAAAATTGAACATCAGGATGCATTCAAATACAAATTTGTTCAGTTCAGTTCCTCTGCAAATAGAATGTGTAATAAAATGAATAAAGTAAAAACTCTAGTAGAACATCTCTGTATTCCATGTCTGTGTTTGTTGTAGTCTGGCGAGGCCCAGTACACAGCAACCGCAACCGTGGCCCATTACTCCAGCAGCTGACCCCCTGCAGCTCTATCTCTGACCCAAGCCTGGAGGCTACACTGGCCCAGCAGAATCAACCCTTTGTGTCCACAAAGAATGTGTCTTTTCTTGCTTTTTTGGGAAACAGAGGCAGAGAACGAGGGAAGGAAGGGTGGGAGGGGGCCATGAGTGAGTGAGACAGATTTAAATCTTGATGCTTCCTTTGTTGGTGCAAGTACAGACAAATACTTTCTCTATTGATCAGGGGGGAATAAAGCGTACCGATTTAATAGCCGTTGTAACATGGTGGCGTGCACAGGGCACTAAGGATGGTGGTGCTCAAAGCCCCCCCCCCCAAAAAAGGGCACATGCACGAGCAGCACAAAGCATGCACACGCGCCATGCGCCATCAGCACACGCAACATGTTAGCAGTTTGAAGCCTTTGTTTTGCCTTCATTTACCTGCTGCGGGCCCAGCCAAAACATCAGAGCTACAGCGTGAGGATTATCTCTCTATATACCGCAGCACCAGCATGAGATCATTAACCATGCAGAGTCCACTGTAACAAAATATTCAGCAAAACGTAAAGGTTTCATGACATTACTTTTTTTGATATGTTGGGTGAGGTCGAATCCTTCCAAAAGATTTATACATTCTTTGGCTTTTGCATCTGCCTCATTATAAATGTGTATAAAGTCCCCATTTAAGATTATATTGCGATATTTGGTGTTAATGAGGGCTAGCAGCTGTGGGAATTCTGAGACAAATATATGTATGTTTTGGGGGGGAGGCTATAGATTGTTAAAATCAGTGCTGGTATTTCTGCTCTAATATTGAATCGCACCGGTTCAGCCTCTATCCTTTTAATACTCTATTATGGTGAAACCAAGGAACCAAAAATCAGGGAAGGTGAGACAAGGCAGGAAACTACAAAAGAGGACAGGAAACACAAAAGCATCACTTCAAAATAAGATTAAAGAACACCATAGCATTACTTCAAAATAAGTTTCAAGAACACACACAACACACGGAAGGCAGATCCTGACAGTATACACACTTAAACTGTAGTCAAAAAAATACATTTTCACCCTAGGAAAAGAAAATCTATAAAAAACACCATCAGAGCGGTGCGTTTTGTATAGATCTACTGAGCATTCTGAGGCCTTCCGCAGACCACAGAATGCTATACAGAGATGGAGAGATCTGGGCATGGAGCTGCTGTGGGCAGCACAACCATTCTCATCCACAGCGATGTGTTTTCCATGAGTCCGCCACAGAATGTATTCTGAGACGTATTGGTCTGCAAAGCCCAATTTATACTTCATCGTACGGCTCGCTCGATAGCTCGTTGAGAAACTGTGTTGACAGACTGTTGCATTTTTGAGTGGTGCTAGCCAGTAGCCACTCCAAGTACCAGCAAAGTCTGTCCTTATGTTTGTCTCTAAATGCCACCACTGACCTAATGTGTCACTGACCGTGTTATAAAAAAAAGTTAAATATACTACTATACACTTCCTGGTTACAGAATCTAGCAAAGGCATCATAATTTACAGCTTAAACAGGAGGAAGTGGGGCACGGTAGACAGCGCAGCGTGTGAGTGTGGCGAAGTGGGGCACGGTAGACAGCGCAGCATGCGAGTGTGGCACGGTAGACAGCGCAGCATGTGAGTGTGGCAAAGTGGGGCACGGTAGACGGCGAAGTGGGGCACGGTAGACAGCGCAGTGGGGCACGGTAGACAGCGCAGCGGGGCACGGTAGACAGCGCAGCGGGGCACGGTAGACAGCGCAGCGGGGCACGGTAGACAGCGCAGCGGGGCACGGTAGACAGCGCAGCGGGGCACGGTAGACAGCGCAGCGGGGCACGGTAGACAGCGCAGCACGGTAGACAGCGCAGCGGGGCACGGTAGACAGCGCAGCGGGGCACGGTAGACAGCGCAGTGGGGCACGGTAGACAGCGCAGTGGGGCACGGTAGACAGCGCAGTGGGGCACGGTAGACAGCGCAGTGGGGCACGGTAGACAGCGCAGTGGGGCACGGTAGACAGCGCAGTGGGGCACGGTAGACAGCGCAGCGTGTGAGTGTGGCGACCGACTGCCGACCACATAATCACCACCTGTCCCCTAGCTGTATAGAGCAGTGGTTCCCAAACCTTTTCATGTCAAGGACCCCCAAATTGACACGAATCAGCCCGTGGACCCCCGTTTGAAAATATATGCCAGGGACCCCCATAAGAGAAGACTTGTACGGCTCTAGCAGTGATTCTCAACCTGTTTTAATTTCAAGGACCCCCAGTTTGACATTGCATGTATGCGTGCATACATGCATGCATGCATGCATACATACATGCATATTAGTCTACAGACCCCCATTTAATGGCATTTCTATCTCTGAGACCCCAATTTATATTGTAAAATCAATGTTAATTTAACTCTGAGAGTGTACAAATTTGAGAGTTACAGACCCATAAGGGTCCATTTGGTTCCAAACTATAATTTAGCATGGGGACCACCTCAAACTAAAACTCCCCTGGGGGTCCCCGGACCCCACTTTGGGAACCACTGGTATAGACCAACTTCGGAGGACAGACTCTTCCAAGTGGAATCAGAGATGAGGGCGTGGCTGCACCACACCGAGTTGGATATATCTGATGACAATAGAGGGTATGCGCGTGACAACTGACATCATCATCATACCCGGAAGTAATGCGGGAACGCCTACTGAGTGGCAAAAAACTACTTTCTGGCCTTGACAGCCCATACCCACATCCAAACAGAAAAGTCCAATATGATTGCATTAAACGACTTTAAACAATGTTAAACTCACATTTCCACTCACTTTACCACTCAATTTGCCATTCACCTTATGCATGCGCATACCCACTATACAGGAAAGAAGGTTGAAAATGTTGATATACATTAGATTAGTTAATGCATCTAGTAAGATGATATCTTTCTATTTCTTTCTAATATATCCAGAGAGAGAGAGAGAGAGTAGGGTTACAGATCTACACCACTCGTTGTATGAAAAAAGCCCACAACATCATCAAAGACACCAGCCATCCCGCAAATACCCTGTTCAAACAACTCCCTTCCAAAAAAACTCTACCAGAGCATCAAATCTCGCACCACCCGTCTCAGTAACAGTTTCTTCCCCCAGGCAGTCAGGCTGCTGAACAGCTGACCTTGAACTGTATTGCACTGTATTGTCACTTCACTTGCACTTTTTTCTGTGTTTTTGTCTTTTTCTTTGCACTATAGATGTTTGTCTATGTCCTGTGTATGTAAGACTGAGAATGCTCTGAGCAAAATAATTTTCATTGTATTTATACTCTGTATCTATACAAATGACAAATAAACCTGAACCACTGAACCACTGAACCACTATAGACGAATAACAGTTTAAGTCCAAATTTTATTCTGACCCCTCCACGAAAAGGCCTCGTTGTCCTGACCCCTTATCCATCATTTATACATTATGGATAATTAGTGTGGACTTAAACTGTTATTTGTCTATAAAGTATACTCAGTTAATGATTCTTAAAACTATTGTAATTCATTTATTGGTTACATGCTGCCACAAAATTGTCTTTAAATGGGCATGAATAAAAACAGTAACAGGGATTTTCAACTATAGAAGTATCCATGCAGATGTATTTATTGTCTTGCACGTACAAACTCGTAGAAGCCAACAAATTGTCAAGCATTTAGGTGAAGTCTACGTACAGTATATGGCACTGAATTGGTTTTTCACTGGAACAGCACCCCCTGAGGGCACTTTAACATGTTTACTCCACTGGAACAGCACCCCCTGAGGGCACTTTAACATGTTTACTCCACTGGAACAGCACCCCCTGAGGGCACTTTAACATGTTTACTCCCCCTGAGGGCACTTTAACATGTTTACTCCACTGGAACAGCACCCCCTGAGGGCACTTTAACATGTTTACTCCACTGGAACAGCACCCCCTGAGGGCACTTTAACATGTTTACTCCACTGGAACAGCACCCCCTGAGGGCACTTTAACATGTTTACTCCACTGGAACAGCACCCCCTGAGGGCACTTTAACATGTTTACTCCAATGGAACAGCACCCCCTGAGGGCACTTTAACATGTTTACTCCACTGGAACAGCACCCCCTGAGGGCACTTTAACATGTTTACTCCACTGGAACAGCACCCCCTGAGGGCACTTTAACATGTTTACTCCACTGGAACAGCACCCCCTGAGGGCACTTTAACATGTTTACTCCACTGGAACAGCACCCCCTGAGGGCACTTTAACATGTTTACTCCACTGGAACAGCACCCCCTGAGGGCACTTTAACATGTTTACTCCCCCTGAGGGCACTTTAACATGTTTACTCCCCCTGAGGGCACTTTAACATGTTTACTCCAATGGAACAGCACCCCCTGAGGGCACTTTAACATGTTTACTCCACTGGAACAGCACCCCCTGAGGGCACTTTAACATGTTTACTCCCCCTGAGGGCACTTTAACATGTTTACTCCAATGGAACAGCACCCCCTGAGGGCACTTTAACATGTTTACTCCACTGGAACAGCACCCCCTGAGGGCACTTTAACATGTTTACTCCACTGGAACAGCACCCCCTGAGGGCACTTTAACATGTTTACTCCACTGGAACAGCACCCCCTGAGGGCACTTTAACATGTTTACTCCCCCTGAGGGCACTTTAACATGTTTACTCCAATGGAACAGCACCCCCTGAGGGCACTTTAACATGTTTACTCCAATGGAACAGCACCCCCTGAGGGCACTTTAACATGTTTACTCCAATGGAACAGCACCCCCTGAGGGCACTTTAACATGTTTACTCCACTGGAACAGCACCCCCTGAGGGCACTTTAACATGTTTACTCCACTGGAACAGCACCCCCTGAGGGCACTTTAACATGTTTACTCCACTGGAACAGCACCCCCTGAGGGCACTTTAACATGTTTACTCCACTGGAACAGCACCCCCTGAGGGCACTTTAACATGTTTACTCCCCCTGAGGGCACTTTAACATGTTTACTCCCCCTGAGGGCACTTTAACATGTTTACTCCACTGGAACAGCACCCCCTGAGGGCACTTTAACATGTTTACTCCACTGGAACAGCACCCCCTGAGGGCACTTTAACATGTTTACTCCCCCTGAGGGCACTTTAACATGTTTACTCCCCTGGAACAGCACCCCCTGAGGGCACTTTAACATGTTTACTCCACTGGAACAGCACCCCCTGAGGGCACTTTAACATGTTTACTCCACTGGAACAGCACCCCCTGAGGGCACTTTAACATGTTTACTTCACTGGAACAGCACCCCCTGAGGGCACTTTAACATGTTTACTCCAATGGAACAGCACCCCCTGAGGGCACTTTAACATGTTTACTCCCCCTGAGGGCACTTTAACATGTTTACTCCCCCTGAGGGCACTTTAACATGTTTACTCCCCTGGAACAGCACCCCCTGAGGGCACTTTAACATGTTTACTCCAATGGAACAGCACCCCCTGAGGGCACTTTAACATGTTTACTCCAATGGAAGGGTAAATGGTAAATGGTGCATTTATATAGCGCCTTTATCCAAGGCGCTTTACATAGATTGTGCATTACATTCACCCATTCACACACACATTCATACACCGATTGCGGCGGAAACCATGCAAGGTACCAACCAGCACATCGGGAGCAATTTGGGGTTCAGTGTCTTGCCCAGGGACACTTCGACATGTAGACAGGAGGAGCCGGGATTCGAACCACCGACCCATGGATCATTGGACGACCTGCTCTACCTCTTGAGCCACAGTCGCCCCCTGTGAAGACACCCTATGGACGACATTTTGGACGTTATCTTATCAACGATAAAACAACAATAATATTTTCTAGAGTAAACTCTACATAGTCATTAATTGTGGTGCATGCACTTAGTGCATGCTCTAAAGTAAACCACAACATCTGATTAGTTAACTTTGGTCAAAAGATACCAGATGAACAATCTAATTTGGACTCAACAGTTGTTTTTTAAAATGTTAAAAATGTATTGGATTGGAAAGGAGAGACAGTTCCATAACAAATAATGCACATATCCAAGGCATCCGCCTGAGCCTACTGCACTGTGTGACTCATACTAGTATACACATAGACAAACATAACATTGTGGTGCCAGTGTCAGCCTCTGCCCGAGCCTGCTTCTCTCACTTTCCGTCACAGTTCGTGAGGTTTGAGCTGACATGTGAATTATAGGGTGTAGTGTAAGTGCGTCTAAATCTGAGCTCTACCACACTTCTACAGCACAAACTGCATACATAGACAGCCTTACCAACCGCTGTGAACCAATTTCAGATAAACAGACAGTTAAACAGAATTGTCTTCTGCTAACCACATACTAAGCGTCGTGTTAAATGAAATAGGTTTTGATTGTTTTGATGGAACTGGAGTGAAAGCTTACGAGCAGAGATGGAAGGTGGCAAGCTATAACCACACAGAAAAACGTATTTTTCGTTGCATGTCCTGTTCATGTTCATTTGGTTACGTTGCTATGCTCCTGTATATGCAGTGTGGTTCTCTGTGTATGGCAGCAGGGGTAAGCAGCCTTTGTCCTTAGGCACGGGTGCCAACATTGGCACAGGGAAGGGTGATCACTGGCACACTGGGAAGTGTGAGAGAGAGGTTATTTATTTTGTATGTAATATGCAATTCAATTCAATTCAAATTAACTTTATTGGCATGAGAAAACATTGCCAAAGCAAGTGTCAAAAATATAATAAAAATCACACCCGTGTGAACCGAGTGGTGTAAGGTCTTATATAGACTGATCAGCTGTGGTCTGACGTAATGTCTGACGTAATGAAAAACACCCGTGTGAACTGGGTGACCATAGCAACCATGCTCATTTTTTGGTACAAACAGACACGTAAACTAACAAAGCCAGTTGAAATCACACCCGTGTGAACTGGGTGACCATAGCAACCATGCTCATTTTTGAGTGGTGTAAACCACTCCTACAACTGGCTTTTGTGTGCAGAAAAAAATGAGCATGGTTGCTATGTTCAAAATAATTTCTGACGTAATTAAATCACACCCGGGTGAACTGGATGACCGTAGCAACCATGCTCATTTTTTCTGCACAAAAAAGGCCAGTTGTGAAATCACATCCGGGTGTGATTTCATTACGTCAGATCAGAGCTGATCAGGCTATATAATACCTTACCTTATATAATAATAATGATTTCATTACGTCAGACATTACGTCAGACCACAGCTGATCATGCTATATAAAACCTTACACCACTCAGTTCACACGGGTGTGATTTTTTTGGTACGGACAGACACGTAAACCAACAAAGCCAGTTGTTGTAGGAGTGGTTTACACCACTTAAAAACGACTAAAATATAAAAATACTAGTAAGACGCCCTGAGGGCGAGATGGAGAAGTGACCGCGTGCACGCATCCGCCCGGGTGACAGCAGACTGCTGGGCGAGCGCTGGCGCTTTGGCATGGGGGGGGGGGGGGGGGGTCAGATCAACATATGGAATGAATTCTGTACTGGTCATATATGGAGTGTCTTGAGTGTACAGTGTTTGATGAGGTCAGATCAACATATGGAATGTCACTCAGAACAGGTCAGCTCCATATATGGAGATCTAAGGGTGGCAGCGGGGGAAGATTCTTGAGTGTGGGTTTGATGAGGGCATAGATTTTCGGGCCTATTGAGAACTCTAGTTTTCGCCGGCTGCCGGGCATGGCTGCACTAATAATTTTAGGGCGGGCCCGTCTAGAGTTTGAATGTACAGGTATCAGTCAAAAGGGAGATATGGGGGCGGATCAAACATATGGAATGTCAGAACAGGCCAGCTCCATATAGTTGCTGGCCGGCTCTATATATGCAGATCTAGGTGATGAGGTCAGTGTCGTGATCTTCATAATATGGAGTGTGGACCATAAATGGTGGCGTAACGTGTCACAAGGCATAACGGACTGATGACCATATATGGAGGCGTGACATGTCACGAGGCGTGAGGGACTGACGGCCATATATGGTGGTGTGACGTCACGAGGCGTGAGGGACTGACGGCCATATATGGTGGTGTGACATCATGAGGCGTGAGGGACTGACGGCCATATATGGTGGTGTGACGTCACGAGGCGTGAGGGACTGACGGCCATATATGGTGGTGTGACGTCATGAGGGACTGACGGCCATATATGGTGGTGTGACGTCATGAGGCGTGAGGGACTGACGGCCATATATGGTGGCATGACGGATGGAACAATATAAAAAGTTAAATTAAAGCGACACTATGTAACTTGTTAATGAATGAAATGTAATGTTGTCCCATTTGTTGTAAGTTGAGTACGGTATGTTAAAATACAATTTAAATGGTGCATTTATATAGCGCCTTTATCCAAGGCGCTTTACAGAGATTGTGCATTACATTCACCCATTCACACACACATTCATACACCGATTGCTGCGGAAGCCATGCAAGGTACCAACCAGCACATCGGGAGCAATTTGGGGTTCAGTGTCTTGCCCAAGGACACTTCGACATGTAGACAGGAGGAGCCGGGATTCGAACCACCGACCCATGGATCATTGGACGACCTGCTCTACCTCTTGAGCCACAGTCGCCCCCGACTGTGGGATGGTTGTATATGTCTGCTATTGAGACATTTAGATGTGGGTCTTGTAGACCTGCCATTCTCATACGAGTCTAGCTGCTATAGACTCTAGCACATACAACTCCACCTCTACGTTCGTGTGCCTATGAATTGGTCTTTTTGTACGGTGCACATATTTGAGCTCCTATTATTGGAGATGACGTCCAGGGGTCATGGCCCTATTTGCCACAGGTCAACAGTCAAAGGGCCTTTTTTTCCATGGAATGCCTATCGCATTCCCTTCTCTTTAGGCATTTCCTATTTAACTGGCATCAACTAATCAAACACATCCAGGAAAACATGTCTTATGGGAATGGTTACATTAGAGTAGGAAGAGTTTGAGGCCTGGGCCGTGGCTCAGCGGTCCAGGCACCTTGGCTGGTATAGTCCAGTCTGGCGGTGTGCCGCAGGTTCGACTCCCGATCCCAACGGCCTTTACTGCATTCCTCTCCCCATTTCCTGTCAGCCCCTCCATAAAATAAAAAAAGGCGAAAGCCACAAAAAAGTAGGAAGAGGTTGAGATATGGAAATAGACATTCCGATCTGTGCAATTTTATACCGGTATCTGGGTATTGCAGTAGTCACTATTTCAAGCTATCCATAATATTGTGGCTACAGTGCTACAATGGAAAATACATACAGTATTTCAAATTAAACATGCTTGAGTTAATATAAATAAACAAGGAAAGACGTATCTGTTTTCGTTAGAGAGTAGAAGGGGTTTGGAGTCAACCGTTTCTGTCAGAAATTCAAGAACTTTGTGAATTATAATGATTAACTTACTAAATACTGCAGCCACATACCTGTATAGTTGTAGCCTACATTAAAGAACACATGGACAATTGGACATTTCGTGGCATTTGGCATCTGGACTATTTCTCCGTTCTGTCTGATGACTTTGTGCCTGCATGCATGTTTTAACCATGAATGAGTGCATGTCTGGGACATTGTATGAAAGAATGGCTTGTTTTATACAATGTACCCCCCCCCCCCCCCCCCCCCAGACATGGTCCATCTCCTAGGGACAGACACACTGGGAACAAGGGAACAAGCCTAACAGAGTCTCGACTCAAAATAAACTGAAAGTCTCTGCTATATATGGTAATGACATACTCATTTCACTGCAGTTTCACAGATCCAGAATATCACAGACCGAAAATGACATTTCCTGGCTCTGCTTGGAGCTTAATTGTCACACGAGATCTGCAACGTTAACGTGCGCAGGTCTGGAGTGCAAATCAGCTGCAGTGGCAATGCTGTGGGTAGGACTCAAGGCACATATTCAACGTCTGCCACCATGCCACACAACACTTCAGCTCAGATTGACCATAAACCATGCATGTTAGTATGGCGGTGTGGCTCTGCTCATGTGATATCAGATAATCTGCGTACCGAGACACAGGTCTGATATCACATTTGATATCTCCGATTATCTGTGCATCGAGACACAGCTCTGATATCAACGACCCCCCCAGAGCAGAGCCAAAGATACAATAATCCATGAACAACAATACACAGTAATAATACGTCAACGCATCGTCGCGTTTTGGCATTTCTAGCGATGAAAAACGCGCATCGTCGCGTTTTGGCATTTCTAGCGATGAAAAACGCGCATCGTCGCGTTTTGGCATTTCTAGCGATGAAAAACTTGCATCGTCGCGTTTTGGCACGATGAAAAACGCGTATCGTCGCGTTTTGGCATTTCTAGCGATGAAAATCGCGCATCGTCGCGTTTTGGCATTTCTTGCAATGAAAAACGCGCATCGTCGCGTTTTGGCATTTCTAGCGATGAAAAACGCGCATCGTCGCGTTTTGGCATTTCTAGCGATGAAAAACGCGCATCGTCGCGTTTTGGCATTTCTAGCGATGAAAAACGCGCATCGTCGCGTTTTGGCATTTCTAGCGATGAAAAACGCGCATCGTCGCGTTTTGGCATTTCTAGCGATGAAAAACGCGCATCGTCGCGTTTTGGCATTTCTAGCGATGAAAAACGCGTATCGTCGCGTTTTGGCATTTCTAGCGATGAAAAACGTGCATAGTCGCGTTTTGGCATTTCTTGCAATGAAAAACGCGCATCGTCGCGTTTTGGCATTTATAGCGATGAAAAACGCGCATCGTCGCGTTTTGGCATTTCCAGCGATGAAAAACGCGCATCGTCGCGTTTTGGCATATCCAGCGATGAAAAACGTGCATCGTCGCGTTTTGGCATTTCCAGCGATGAAAAACTTGCATCGTCGCGTTTTGGCACGATGAAAAACGCGCATCGTCGCGTTTTGGCATTTCTAGCGATGAAAAACGCGCATCGTCGCGTTTTGGCATTTCTTGCAATGAAAAACGCGCATCGTCGCGTTTTGCCATTTCTAGCGATGAAAAACGCACATCGTCGCGTTTTGCCATTTCTAGCGATGAAAAACGCGCATCGTCGCGTTTTGCCATTTCTAGCGATGAAAAACGCGCATCGTCGCGTTTTGACATTTCTAGCGATGAAAAACGCGCATCGTCGCGTTTTGGCATTTCTAGCGATGAAAAACGTGCATCGTCGCGTTTTGCCATTTCTAGCGATGAAAAACGTGCATCGTCACGTTTTGCCATTTCTAGCGATGAAAAAGGCGCATCGTCGCGTTTTGCCATTTCTAGCGATGAAAAAGGCGCATCGTCGTGTGATGAAAAACGCGCATCGTCGCGTTTTGCCATTTCTAGCGATGAAAAACGCGCATCGTCGCGTTTTGGCATTTCTAGCGATGAAAAACGCGCATCGTCGCGTTTTGCCATTTCTAGCGGTGAAAAACGCGCATCGTCGCGTTTTGGCATTTCTAGCGATGAAAAACGCGCATCGTCGCGTTTTGGCATTTCTAGCGATGAAAAACGCGCATCGTCGCGTTTTGGCAGACCACTGGCTCTGAGCACTGAATGACATTGGAACGGGTTGGACAATGTTTGGGGATACGTAAAACACCAAGAAGAAGGAGAGTAAGTCAGTTATGTTCGGGCAGGCAACATGCCGACAGCCCAGTGAGAGAGCTGCTGTTCTGTTCCGTGTTCCTTTGTCCTAAGTTTAGCTTTAAGTATTTTGAGTTCTTTATGTTGGATTTTTGCTGTCGTACATCATTTCACTATGAATATCTGCATTGGAGTTTGGAGAAATAAAACCCCCAAAAAAGCATCGCTGACTGTTTTTGGAGCCTTGGCCCTCGAGCAACTTTACAGGAACTATATAACCTTCTGCCTTCCGTGCCTCAATGAACTATCACTTACACTTGATTATATTAGTATTGAAATGCAGAAAAATGCAGTGAACTACTGCTTCTGTGCATCAGTGGGACTATAGTAACACAATATAATATTCTGACCTGGTCCCTCAAAATATATTACTGTAGGCCTACAGCATGTACACGTAGACAGTTTGTGTCTCTGACAGGCTGGGAAGTCTGGTTCCCTCGAGCCTATGGAGCACACATTTCTACTCATAATGTCGCTCAACGAAAATACCTTGTTTCCAGTGTTGTTTTTGTCGACTAAAACTAAGATGAAAAATGTTCGTCGACTACCTTTTTTCACTGACGAAAACTAAATGAAAACTAGGCAATGATGACTAAAACTATGACTAAATCTAAGACTAAATGTATTGACAATTTCGTCAACAGATAAAAACTAAAATGCTAGGAAGGGACTAGTGGACAAGAGATCCAGTAGAGGTCATTTTACACTTGGTTGCATACTGAAAATAGCTGATCTACAAGCTCTGCTATTTTCAGCAAGTGTAAAATCAGTCATTACGACAGCATCAAGGCCCTCCAAAATACATTTTAGTCGACTAAATCAACTGTAGATTTAGTCGACTAAAACTAGACTAACACTAAAACATTCCAGGTGACTAAAATGTGACTAAAACTAAATGAAAACTATTCAAGGGACTATGACTTAAACGAAAAATCTAAATCTGCTGCCAAAAACAACACCGATTGTTTCCATCCGAAAATTGGAAATGTCCTGCCGAGACGCCCCCCACCAGCCCTCCAGCCCACTGGAGGTCTGAATAAATAAGCAGTTGTCCTAACCTCTGTCTCCTTTCTTCTGTTCTTCTCTCCTCTTTTAACATTTAATTTATGGTTGTATGAAGACCGAATGTCCTTTGGATTGATATATCCACCTCAAGGTCGACTGGTGGACAAAGGACCTCTTTAAGGTCAGACTAAAGAGGTCCTTTGTCCACCAGTCGACCTTGAGGCTTAATCAGGAGTTGTAGTAGCCACAGGGTAAACTAAGCAGTGGATATTGCTCTTGTCTTCATGTATGTAAATTGTCTTGTTCTTTGTGTTATGTCAAATGTGTGTATATGTGTTCTGCATACTTGGCTGCTGTGTCGCAAGACACATTTCAGTGTGAACTCACAATAAAGTACTATATATATATATATATATATATATATATATATATCTCAGGATAACTTGAAGGCTTGACCATTCTGGATCATATACATCAGTCAGGTCATCTTCAGCGAAACCCACACAGAGGGGGGTACGTGGTGGGTGGTCTATATTTAGACCTACAGTAGCTGTAAAACACAGTGGTCAACAACACATCATCCGTAAGATCCCACTGTGTGAGTCATGTAAAGCGCGTGCGTGCGTGTGTGTGTGTGTGTGTGTGTGCGCGCGCCCCGTTTCCCTGTTTTGCCTATAGAAGACGCTGAGGTCAGACATAATGGTCCATTGTCTCGCGGCCAAAACCCGGTCTTCCTGGCGGGTCAGAATTCACGGAAACAGGGGCGCAGCCCAAACAAAAACACGGGGGTTATAGCTTCTAGTGTACCCCTTAACCTTAACCCCTCAATATACATCATCCACTTACACACACGTATTATATACACAATGACCCCCCCCCCCCCACACACACACACACACACACACACACACTGCTCTACACTGGATCACATCTGGCTTTTATAAACTCACTCTGACTCCAGCCTGACACCAGATTCTCTACTGGGCCTTCATGCACTGTGCCACTGACACGCCACCATGACACCACGTGGCACGCCCGCCTCCGAAGGCAATACTTTACGTAAATATTTACTCTAAAATAGAGAGGAATAATCCACTGAAATGATGGAAATGTAAATGTTTAACTGACCTTTTCTGCATAGAAATTAAATTCAATTTATGACAGTAATAGTAGCAGTGGCACTCTACAAGTGTTACAGAACACTTAAACAATTAAAAAGAAAAACATCATTACGCCCAGGGAGAGCAGTAAGATTTTATGTCCCTTGCCCCACGTTTCTCTTGGCATTATGTTGAACAGCACAAATATTTCTAATATTTTTGCTTGGCCATTTTGGTGATGGTGGACTATGCAACATGATTCAAATGGTTATTTTCAAACTATAGCAGAGATACTATACCGTAATGAATCGTGACTGTAGGATGTGGTACGTGGGTTTGTGGCTGATGTGTTTTCTGACCTAACCATAAAGATTGATGCTCTGGGGAACATTATTTGGCCCTCAATATTCAGAATCAGAATCGGATCTTCCTTGCAACGACTGACGTAACATTTGACATGATGTGATGACATGGATGTGATGACATGAATCACATGACTCTGGTAATATATTTTTACATTTGAATTACTTGCGCAAGCAGAGCGCACAAGTACTGCGGTCGGCTGGGTATGTATGTCGGTGTTGTCCCACCGGCCAATATGTATGTATGTATTGTGGCGACTGATACACAACTCAGGAGCAGAGAGTCAGGTTTGCCCATTCACTAGGGCGTTTATTGGATATAAATCGGGAAACAGAAATCAGATATCAGAAATTAACTTGTCTCTTTTTCTTTGTAGGGGAATGCAGTCAAAGGTAAGTTTCAACACATAGTTCATTTCCAGATTAATAGGAGGATCTTCGTCGCTGGACGTCACAGGTAGGTTTTGGATTACTTTCCCCGAGGTTCGGGTAAGTATTCCTGCAAGGGATTCCACAGGTGAGTATACAGGGTTTACACAGATAGTTTCAGGCCTATTGTAGCTCTTAATCTCAGTTCCTCTTCTCCCACAGGGGGGTATCAACAGGTCTAGCCAGACAGATGGATAACAGTCAATATGTGCCCTCAAAAGGGGGTTTCAGAGGGATAAGTATTTCTACTCAGCCTGTACTTGAGTAGATGTACTCCTTCCGTATACGCTGTGTACTGGGGTCGTATTTCTACTCCTTTTCCATACTCCTGTACTCTGGTTGCTGCCCTTCCATTTCCATAGGCCGATGGTCACTTGTTTCTAGTCGGTTTCATGCACGCGCCTTTCGGCCACGGAGCGCGTGCCCGGTATATTGCCTGCGAGTGAGATACAGAGAATACACTCGTCAGTCTACGGATTTCATCATATATCATAGAATGGTATTTGAAATAGTGGTGTCTTAGCTTACCGCCCAATGCTGCTGCCCTCAGCCTCGCCTCGTCTCTGGAGAGTGGATCTGTTAGAGAGACAGAGAGCTCGCCCCTTTATACTGCCTTGCTCAGGTGCGCTAATGAATGCAGGTGCTCCTAGTTGTCTGAGTTGATGATGAGGGATGTACCTGCTGTCAATCACCCGACCTAAAGGGCGGCGGCTTGTTGGTGCTCTCTGTCTCCCTCTCTCTCCAGAGCGGCGCTTGCATATTGGGTGATAACTAACCACTGAGACACCACAGTATGTATGTATGTATGTATGTATGTATGTATGTATGTTGGTGTTGTCCACCGGCCAATAAGGGACCACCATTCTTGATGTCGTACGTAAGTAAGGTACGTTTGGTGATCAGCTGGGTATGTATGCAATATGCATGTATGTATGTTTGTCGGGGTAAGAATGGTGGCCCCTTATTGGTCAATAATGGGTCTAAAGGATTTAGAACAGCAGTTGTTTTAAAAAGGGACTAAAGACGTTCCTTTTTAGCCTGCAGGCATTTGCCTAGTGGGACTTTTAAGCTGCCCTGTGTGCTTATTTTAACCTTTTAGCTGCTTAGGTGTCCACAGACAGAATGTTTATTGTTTTTATTCTTATTTTAAAATATTTCATTTGTTTCAAATGTAAAGTGCGTTATAAATAAAATGTATTATTATTATTATTATTGTTGACACTAGTTAGTTGCAGTACTTGCGTGCTCTGCTTGCGCACAAGTAGGCTATGTTTGGCCTACAGTTGGAGGCCATCGATATTGTCCTTTTCTTTTTGCTGAGGTTTGCGTGATCTGCGCAAAAGGACAGTTAACCCATTTTGGGCGGGAACCCCTTTTGGTGTTTTAAACATTATGTTGTAATTTAGCTATTGAAAAATATCAGATCTACAAGCTCATAGCGCGCCACCGAGTGGCGCGCTACGAGCTTGTAGGTCTGCTATTTTTGAAAAATCGTGAAAATATTTATTTCAGAAAACTGGAGGATTTAGAAGGATTTAAAAAAAAATTGAGGTCAGGCCTAAATGGGTCAAATGATAAGGGACAATATCGGTGGCACCCAACTGTACTTGTGTGCAAGGCGCAAGTTGGCAGCTCGACAGAGTGAATTTCTAAATGTCAGGCAACTGAAGAACTATACAGTATTTGGCATACCTGGTGCTACTTATGTAGACGATGTAGTCATTGTGGTGAACCGACATGATTTGACAGCAGAGTTAAACTTTTCTTGGCAGATTGTTCGATTTGTGTGAAAGTCATTTCCTGAGGAGAAAAGCTTTTTCTGTCTCGGAGACTTTCTCATCCTGTTTTACTAGCACTCCTTCCTCTCTCTCTCTCTCTCTCCAACCTCCTTTCTCCCTCTAGCTCTCTTCCTCCACTCTGGAAAAACCCTTTGGGCTCTCCTTTTTTTTATCCATTGATCCCGTTTTATTAAGCTCAGATTCATTCTCTCACCCCATTTCTATACCTCTCTCGCTTTGCATGTGACCCTCTCCCTTTACTTATTGATCTCTGTTCCTCAGCCCTGGTATCTTTCCATAGAATGTGTTTGCTAAATACAGTGAAATAAGAACCGTGTTGTGGATCAAGATAAAATGGGATCTGATCATCTCATATAATTCCATAAAGACAATGCACCATTGTTTCCAGGTGAAAATCCGTTATTTGGCGAGGGACAGTCATATGACGATGTATATATATATATAATTATAGACCTAAGGCTATTTTGTTTGTGATTTCATTGATGCAAGTCTCTCTCTCTCTCTCTCTCTCTCTCTCTCTCTCTCTCTCTGTCATGGTCACTTTCTAAAAGTGTCTGATGCCTTGCAGCTGTTGGCAACAAGAGCTGGTTCTCTTCACAGAGAAGATAATAATAATAATGAATTGCATTTTTATAGCGCTTTTCCAAGTGCTCAAAGCGCTTTACAATGGTTCATTCATTCATACATTGGGAGGTGAAGCGGCGAACAGTCGACGCCAGCGTCCTCACTTCCCACATTCACACACCAATGGTGGCAAGCTTACACCGACCGACCGAACCCTACATTGGAGGCAATGTAGGGTTCAGTGTCTTGCCCAAGGACACTTCGACATGTGAACAGGAGGAGCCGGGATTCAAACCGCCGACCCAGGGATCATTGGACGACCTGCTCTACCTCATTAGACACTATTCCGCCCCACCTGCCTTCTTTTTCTTCCTCTATACTTCCACTATACTGCAACCTCTTGTTACTTACGTAAGTCTCTCCTCTTGTGCTCCTCTTCCTCACCCTTTAGCCATATTGCCCTTCATCTCCAGTCCGACATTCAAACCCCATTTTCTCCTTCACAGAAAATGTACTTCACTTCTCGAGAGGGCTGACTTCACCATACCAAGTCAACCATCATCTTCTCTTCATCCCGAGGAATCTCCCTGCTATTATTTTTTTTTCTCCCTTTTTTTCGCAGCTGCTGCCAGTGCTGGGCTGCTGGCCCTTCCTGCGCTATAAGTGAAACCACAGACGCACCCTCAAACCCCTAAAACCCACGGGAAGGCCAGATGAAAACATTGCCATGGGAACACGAAGTTATGGTCGTTCTGCAGTTCACAGGGATTTGGGAGGGTTTCTGGTCTGAGATCTCATGAAAACATATTGGAGTCTCAAGATAAACATATTTGAAGTGTTTTATGTTAATTCTCTTCTTGTTTTCCTTTTTTGGTGAATGTTAAACGTTCTCTATAGTAATGCTGTACTAGAAAAACACTAGTTCACAGTCAAGCAAAGAACAGGAGCGGCCGTGAAATACTTCTACTACTTCTACACTTCATCATCAACAATGAAAACACGCAGATATTACAAATCTTTACTTCTAGATACATATACAGTTGATCATTTCAGATCTGAACCTATAGTCTGACGCCATATGCTTTTTGCTTAAAACCTTTCTATCCTTTCTAGCCTGCAAGTTGGGTGTAAAACCTAATCCAAAATTTCAACTCGCTCAACTATCTGAAATAGCTTGAAAATTATTGGCGGGCGACGCACGCACGCACGCACGCACACTTTAAGAGCTGGACTGAGAATATATGATCTCTTAAATACTCTCTTGAGGCTCATCAACCTCAGTCTCCATATCTCATTTTATTGGGCATGGCAGCTTGGACCGAACTAAATAATGTGTGTGTGTGTGTGTGTGTGTGTGCGTGCGTGCGTGCGTGTGTGTGTGTGTGTGTGTGCCATGCAGTGCCACAATTACCATCTTAATTTTTCTTCCATCTCAGTATTTGAAATGTCCAGATGAAACCATTCCTGATGAAGACCCGGAGGAGTCGAAACGTTGATTCCTGATCCCTTAATAAAATTGATGGGAGCTTAAAGAATGGTGTGCGGACTTCCTACCTTCTTCCAGATGAAACCATGCCCTTCTGCGCAGAAAGACTGCGAAAATGAGCCTCTGTTTTACTTGCATGCTCAAAGCAAATCAATGCAACTAAAGAGCGTGGAATCAGACTGACAGGCAAGGATTTCAGATGACAAAATTGTGCAACATTGTGGGCTATCGTTTGACAAAGGCCGAGGAGAATAAATATTCTGTTATGAGATGCTGTGAAGACTCACACACTCACACTGTAAATATATGCAAATCCAACAATAACAACCACATTATAAAAACACTTAACACTCCTCTGAAACAGGTTGACGACTACAAGTATTTGGGTTCATATATATCTTCTTCCCAAAAGGACTTTCAAACTAGGAAGGGCCTGGTCAGCCTGCAATGACATGCATAAGATCTGGTCATCCCAGCTTAGTAAGATGTTAAAAGTAAAAATATTTAGGACGACCGTTGAGCCGATTCTACTCTATGGCTCCGAGACATGGACACTTTCAAAGAAACTAGATAAACGGTTGGATGGCACTTACACCCGCCTTCTAATGAGAGCGCAAAATCTGTCTTGGAAGAGCCACCCATCGACTAATCTAATATACGGCAACCTTCCCTGTGTTTCTTCACTAGTCGGATCCAGAAGAACACAGTTTGCCGGCCACTGCTACAGAGCTGACAATGAGGTTATATCTTCCCTTCTTCTCTGGAGTCCTGCCTCAAAGCAGACCAGAGGTAGAAAACTGTCGTTCCCTGATGTCATCGCTAGGGACACAGGCATCAGTAAGCATGCAGGGACTGGGGATGGCAATGAAGGACCGGGAAGTCTGGCGTGATATTGTGAAATCCACGATCTCGACCGCGGTTGAAAAATGATGACGACAGTATGTCAAAAACAGCATGAGAACAGCAGCCCTTCTCACCAGAGGCTCCAAATCTCAGAGCAGAGAGTGTGAGAAAGCTGACATGATGCATGAGTTCCAGTGTGTAGGAGGTTCGTGCTTCTCCCAAAGCACACAAATGGAACGGATAAGATGCATATAAACACACATCACATACTTCACTTACAGTACACACAAATACACACAAACACCCACAAACACAGACAAGACACAAGTCTGGGAACACTCACAACTGCTTATTATTGCAGGCCTTTGTTTCAGCCTTGCAGCCCACAGAGGCACACATGGGAACAGTACACAGCTCTGAATATCTGTTTTCACTGATGACCTCATGCCGACATAAGGTTGCACTTCTCTCATGTTGATCAGTCTTTTTTTTTTTTTTACATTTAACAGTAATTATATTCAGCTTACCTATAACGCAGTTGCCCGAACGGCCAAGGCGCCAAGAACAGTCAGAAATTGTAGTTTAAGGGTTTTTATTCTCCCTAAACTCCTCCACCAACCACCAGACAGTTTTCTTCAGTGCAAAGACAACAATTCAGATATCAAAAGTTCAAAACTAAATACTGGCCAAAAATATATAAAATAAATACTTAGGCAAACAGAACTGAACAAAAGCAAACAGGATGAGAACTCTCTTCAGGCTAAAACTTGATCACACAAGGCCCTGTAGCTCTCCCTCAGGACTGTTACCTGTGTTAAAGCCCACAACCAACTGACTAGTATGTCCCTGCAGCCTCCCTTAAATAGGAGTGGATCCTACCACAGGACACAGAATCAATTAACAACATTTCTTATACATAAATACTTATTAAATACTTCCAGAAATAATCTATTGTATAAAAGTAACCTAAACATACGGTACTAAAGATGTGTTACAATTAAACAAATATAAATGAAGCATGAAAACTCAATGACAATTACTCAAAGCATAAGAAGAAACACCCCTCTCCTGCACAGCACTTGGCCTATTCCTAATCAAGGGAATTTCCACCAGCAGTGCAGGAGAGACAACAAATCAGTGATTACAATTTTAATACACAAGGTTAAAACATTAGTCCTTTCATATTATAGAAAGCAGTTTCATGTGTGTGTGTGTGTGTGTGTGTGTGTGTGTGTGTGTGTGTGTGTGTGTGTGTGTGTGTGTGTGTGTGTGTGTGTGTGTGTGTGTGCGTGTGTGAGTGCGTGTGTGCATGCATGCGTGCGCGTGCGTGTGAGACTATCCTCCTTGCAGGGTTGTCAACAACCCTCTTAGATTTCCTCTCAATAGAAACAACATTGGTATTAAGTCCACATAATGAAACAGTCTAAGACAGTGGGTTTTCCACCCGTTTCATTTCAAGGCCCATTATTTATTTCGTCTTTTGAGCCACGGACCACGTACTATTTGATGAGCTTTAGCCTCTCAGACCCAAAGGGAAGGAACATTTTGTTGTCGTTGGATAAGATTTTGTCTACAATTCCATGCTTTTGGCAAACGTTTATCAAACTAACAATTCTTCTACATTCTTGTGTAGACTTCTTGTAAAGTAATGCAGATGTTTAACAATAATGTAACTCTTGAGAGCGTAAAATGAAACCAAATGGACCGTACGGGTCCATTTGGTTTCATTTTATGCTCTCAAGAGTTAAAGATCAATAAGGGTCCATTTGGTTATACCAACTCATACGTCAGTCAGCTGGGGACCACCTGGAACCCTCTCAAGGACCTCTGGGTGGTCCCCGGACCACTGGTTGAGAACCACTGGTCTAGGGTGATTATGATTCTAAAGCCCAATTTATACTTTGACGAAAAAGTATCAACAAACTCACAACGCTCAGAATCTCGAGATTAGGTTGAAGTTTATAGGATTCCCACGAGGATTCACTTCAGGCTCCCTAATACATTTGGATCACCCAAAACATTCTCAAAACATAATCTTGGCTCTGTGATGCTTTTGGGGAAGTAAGTATGACTGACATATACAGTATGACATCATATACAGTATGACATCATATACAGTATGACATCAGATATAAAGGTATACACCTGCAAGAAGTGAGTGAAACTTGAGTGAGTGTTTAAGTGAGAGAGACATATTTATCACTCAGGCCAATAAAGGTGTATTTGTTATACTGTAGCTAAACCTTTCTATAATTATAATTGCACTATGCAGACATCACTCCATTCATGTGTAATCATCTCTCTCTCTCTCTCTCTCTCTCTCTCTCTCTCTCTCTCTCTCTCTCTCTCTCTCTCTCTCTCTCTCTCTCTCACACACACACATGCACACACACATACTTATATGCATGCTTGCTACACAGTTACGCACGCACGCACGCACGCACGCACGCACGCGCACACACACACGCACACACACACACACAGACACACTTTGATTGTCATTGATGGCTGCTGCCATGTGGATGTGGTTGACACTTCCCTATGACCCCCCCCCCCCCCCCCCCCCCACCCCCCACGCCTCTATCTGGCGAACTGACTGGCTTGAAAAATAGGCAACAGCCAGGGGCCATCACGGGTCAGGGAGTCTGACCATCAGTAACCACATTGGAATTTGGAAACTTTTTCTTTTTTTACTGTTGCGCTGCTAGCTTGGTGGATTGTTAAGGGGTCATTATGGGGTGTACCATGTTTGACTGCTGGGCTAGTGGCTACTCTGTCACTGCCAAGACAACCCAACTCCCTGACCACCTGGCCCTGACCATCTCAGCACTGACACACAGCCTATATAGGCCTATATAGCCTATTGTTGGTTTTGCTGTTATTAATTCGTTTATTTATATTTGTTTACATCTAGGCTATATATAAAACTGTGAATTAAAAATGTCAGGGTGGCGGGTGCCATACATCCCATGCCATGATTCAACATTGCGGGCTCCATCCTCCGTCGCTCACGTTTTAATAAGCGCCCACTGCACCCCTCCTCCTCCTCCTCCTCCTCCTCTGAAGCAGAGTGGCTGTCTGTGAGACAGCAGCTCTGCAGTGCTCAGTGGCGCTGCATCCCTGCGCTGCTGCGGTGATGTGTGGACTTTATAGTGAAGTGTGTAAAAAAGCAGCAGCCTGCAAAAGCCGAGAAAGCCCATGATACAAGAGATTGTGGGGCTTGAGTTGTTTTCCTGCATTTTCACGACGGAGATCGATTTTAAATCTGTTTTAAGGTAAGGTTAATGTGCATTTTCTATAGGCTAGTTTGCATGAAGTCAAGTTGAGTCATTAGACCAATCAGCCAATTAGGCTAAAGTTGCCTACTTTTATATGCATGTGACTTGATGATAGGCTATAGCCTGCAAGCCCCAGACACGACTAACGACTTTATAGATTTGATTTTAGTTTAGTCGCGTTGAGTTGAGCGACCAGAGCGCCTAGTTTATAGGCTATAGCCTATAGGAGCATACATGTGGAAAAGAAAGGATTTGGACATTTCGGGTTGAAGGCGCGTGGAGCAAAGTGCCAGCGCTATCTATCCCAACCCTCGATTGGAAGCCGGCCACTTTCATGGGTCTCTGGGCATTTCCGAAATATGGTCAAAATATATAGGCTAAGCCTTATTTTAGTATTATTATTTTAGGGTTTAAGTATTAGTCCCACGGAAATGGATTGCAATTAAGTTTATTAAAGATAGCCTATATCTATTCGTTCTGTATAGTAGGCATATAACCCATGTGTGCGTGCGTGCATAATTATATGAGATGTGCTCTCAGTTAATTGCATGATTGCATCCATGATTTGTTTGAACTTGTATATATTAGACCACATCATGGTAGGCCTACATTGAATGATGAATAGTTTAGCATCAGAATCTGATTTTCTTTTCTTTTAACTGATCAAAAAGGTATCGGCAGAAGCTTATAGCTTATTAATAAAAACAAAAACAAAAAGCTTATTAAAAAATAGTAAAAAATGTATTGTTTTTGTTTACAAAATTAAGAACATACATAATAAGCAAACAAACAAACAAACAAAAACAGAAAACAGTAACAAAAACAAATGAATAATGTACATTATTCACAATTAGAGGTCAGTCCAGTTGATTCCCTCATGATGCATGTGTTGTGCATTGCTTATAGGTTATTATAGGCCTGGTCTGTACCAGGGGTGGACTGCAGGCCACAGGACCTACCATAGGTTATTATAGGCCTGGTCTGTACCAGGGGTGGACTGCAGGCCACAGGACGTACCATAGGTTATTATAGGCCTGGTCTGTACCAGGGGTGGACTGCAGGCCACAGGACCTACCATAGGTTATTATAGGCCTGGTCTGTACCAGGGGTGGACTGCAGGCCACAGGACGTACCATAGGTTATTATAGGCCTGGTCTGTACCAGGGGTGGACTGCAGGCCACAGGACGTACCATAGGTTATTATAGGCCTGGTCTGTACCAGGGGTGGACTGCAGGCCACAGGACGTACCATAGGTTATTACAGGCCTGGTCTGTACCAGGGGTGGACTGCAGGCCACAGGACGTACCATAGGTTATTACAGGCCTGGTCTGTACCAGGGGTGGACTGCAGGCCACAGGACGTACCATAGGTTATTATAGGCCTGGTCTGTACCAGGGGTGGACTGCAGGCCACAGGACGTACCATAGGTTATTATAGGCCTGGTCTGTACCAGGGGTGGACTGCAGGCCACAGGACGTACCATAGGTTATTATAGGCCTGGTCTGTACCAGGGGTGGACTGCAGGCCACAGGACGTACCATAGGTTATTATAGGCCTGGTCTGTACCAGGGGTGGACTGCAGGCCACAGGACGTACCATAGGTTATTATAGGCCTGGTCTGTACCAGGGGTGGACTGCAGGCCACAGGACGTACCATAGGTTATTATAGGCCTGGTCTGTACCAGGGGTGGACTGCAGGCCACAGGACGTACCATAGGTTATTATAGGCCTGGTCTGTACCAGGGGTGGACTGCAGGCCACAGGACGTACCATAGGTTATTATAGGCCTGGTCTGTACCAGGGGTGGACTGCAGGCCACAGGACGTACCATAGGTTATTATAGGCCTGGTCTGTACCAGGGGTGGACTGCAGGCCACAGGACGTACCATAGGTTATTATAGGCCTGGTCTGTACCAGGGGTGGACTGCAGGCCACAGGACGTACCATAGGTTATTATAGGCCTGGTCTGTACCAGGGGTGGACTGCAGGCCACAGGACGTACCATAGGTTATTATAGGCCTGGTCTGTACCAGGGGTGGACTGCAGGCCACAGGACGTACCATAGGTTATTATAGGCCTGGTCTGTACCAGGGGTGGACTGCAGGCCACAGGACGTACCATAGGTTATTATAGGCCTGGTCTGTACCAGGGGTGGACTGCAGGCCACAGGACGTACCATAGGTTATTATAGGCCTGGTCTGTACCAGGGGTGGACTGCAGGCCACAGGACGTAGGCTACCAGCTCATATGGTGGGCTGACCCTCGGCGGTCTGGGCCAAATGTTAAATTAGTTGTCTGTTGGTTGTGTATATTATTTATGTCATGGGTTCCCAAAGTGGGGTCTGGGGACCCCTAGGGGTACTTGAGGGGGTTCCAGGGGGTACCTAGCTCAATTAGAGATATATAAGGAACCAAATGGACCCGTGTGAAATTGCGAGATGGAATTGGTGCGACCTGACCTGTTACCGTCTGTATAACATTAGTCCAGTGTCCTTAATGGATTGTGCATTATTGGAAATTGGAACACCTTTTATAGTCTTCTGAACTCCTTCACTATAGTTGCTGAATGTTATGGGAATAATATTAAATCACATCCATTGTGTCTGAGATGAAGACTGAAGACTGACTCCAGTGCAGCCAAGGACTAGGGATCCAGTGAACTTGTGTCTGAGATGAAGACAGAAGACTGAGTCCAGTGCAGCCAGGGATCCAGTGAACTAGATGAAGACAGAAGACTGACTACAGTGCAGCCAGGGATCCAGTGAACTTGATGGGAGCATTTCAATTATTTGGTTACTGTGGTTACATGACACCAATGAACAACAGCTGCATTGTTCCTTTAGTGGCATTTGCCTCATGCACACTCATTCAGGAAGGCAGAAAGAGTACAGTTAAAAGACTTATGTTATTATAATTAATAACCATCCATTATGATATAATGATGGCAGTAATTCTAATATATAATATACATTTGTATTGTGTTGCTCATAGACGCACAGCTAGTGCATGTCAACTGTGAACTGTAATCTGTAAACGATTCAAATGTAAATGCTTGGGAAATAAACAAAATTGTACATAAGCATAATCCCTCACATGCATGTTTTGCATTGGCATGCAGTCTTTAACCCATTTTGACCTGAAATCAGATTCTATAAATGTCTTCTAAATCCTGACAGTTTTCTGAAAAAGCTATGTTTCTATGTCAGTCGTTCTTCGATTTTTCAAAAATAGCAGACCTACAAGCTCGTAGCGCGCCACTCGGTGAGCTATTTTTAAATAGCTAAATGGGTTAAGTTGAATAGACATGTTTTGTCAGACGTGCATTGAAGAAATAATTAGCCTTAAATGATGCATTAACCACTTAAACCCTACACATTTTGTTGACTGGTGGGGGGCTATGGGTCCCCAAATCTCTTCACCAAAAAATAACAGATCTACAAGATGTAGAAATGGTATTTTCGCCTGTATTATGACATGCCCAGAACAGGGACACTGGGGTTCAAGTGTCAATCAAGGCTATGTAATGAGTAACTGTGTCTGAATATGCCTCACAGAGCTCTGTCAGTCATGGCAGACCTGCGGTCACAGCCTTGTCTTTTGTTACATCTCTGACAAAGGAGCTTTATACAACACACATTTTTACATTAATGATTTATTCATTAGCCATGTCTTTCTATTTATGTTTACTATAGGTAGAAGCCTGCATGGAGAGCTATAACACACTCATTGTTCATTGGGGCTATTGAATGGAAAGGACATTTGTTTGTATTCCACTGTTGCTCAGCCTCATCATTGGTCCCTTGTTATGTTGACATAAGTCCAGAACAAAAAAAGAAAATAATTTATAAAAGTGGCAAACAAGGGGCAGGGAGGGGAGGTTGAAGGGGTGAAAAGTCTTTGGGAACAAACTCAAAAGATTAATTTGATTGTTCAAACTGCGGCTGTGTTGCAATGTTGCTTTTGAAACGTATATGCCTTTTTTTTTTGAAAGAATGAACCAGTGCAATGACTGACGTGAAAGTCAGTGAATTATTATCTTCTTATCTACTGTTGTTTGCTCTTGTGTGGGTTCACTTGTTGACTTGAAAGCATATTAAGAGGAGGATAGGGGTTAGGGAGTGAAAAGCAAATGCCTCTACAATAGAGCGGCGCAGTCCCGTCCCCTTTCACGACGACGCCAGGCCCAAGGAAGCTTTGAGAAGGAAGAGAAGTGGTCACGTGACTGGGCTTCGCCATGACACTTTCATGGGAGCCAAACTCACACCGGAAGTGCAATGAATACATGGCAGTGAATGGAGCCGGCTGGACCAGCTCATAACAAACATTATTTATGAACAATTGAGACCTTTTGTAAAGTAATCACTTATGGAAAATAACAGAAGACAGAAGACAGAAGACATAAACATTATTGTCTGCTGTGTTGCTATTCGATGTGTCTTCGATCTAAAGAGCACAAAGTACCTTTCTGAACGCACCAAGTATCGCGAGACTTCCCACCGTTTCCTGTCTGGCAGCCAAATATCGCGATACTTCGGAGCCAGAAACGATACCTGCTGCTGTTTAGATCCTCAGATAAAATGATATACTGTGCACTCTGTGCACATCGAAAAGTAAGTGATTAGAAAACAACCTGTGATATGTCTTCTTTTATATTCCTGAACCGATTATATGACAAAGGTCTCAATTGTTGATAAATAATGTTTGTTCACTAGGAAAGACCAAGCATCAGACATAAGAACCTTTTAGATGGTTTATTGATATGGTCGTTTATGGGCACGTCGCATGTGAAGCATGGAACGTGCAACATAAACAGCCATGGCATGGAAGACATGGGGAAGCCAGCATGGTCATCTAAGGTCATCGCCACACGTGACGCAAGCGTGCGGCGTGCGGCTTAGATGGCCATTAGATGGCCATTAACGGTGCCGGTCTAAGGTTGCCACCTCACGCAAGTGTGAAGTGTGCGGCTTAGGTGGTCAGGGCACGCATGACATGTGGGGCGCCGGCGTGACCATCCAGAGGCATCACTACGCAACACGAACGTGTAGCATGCGGCTTGGATTGTCAGGTCGGGGGGGGAGGATGCCATTAGAGGTGCCGGCACGAACATCTAAGGTCATCGCTGCACGCGAGCGTGTAGCTTGCGGCTTACATGGTCGGGGGCACGAATGTCACCGGGGGTGCGGGCTTGGTCATCTAAGGTCATCACCACACGCAAGCGTGCTTAGATGGTCAGAGCACGGGACGTGGGCGGCAGTGGGATTAGGGGGTTTGAGGGGGCGTGGACCCAGATACTTTGGTTTAGGGGTCGAGGCGAGAGCCTGTGCGATGGTGTAGAAACCCCCTCTGGAACCTGCAGAGAAGATAGGAGTAGAAGAGAAAAGGGAGGGAGGGTTACTGGAAACTAGCACGCTGCTATTTTTTAAACTTGCGTTTAAGAGGTAGGAGTGGCCAGGCTGGTTAGAGGTGGGTGAGTGGCCAGGCTGGTTGGAGGTGGGTGAGTGGCCAGGCTGGTTGGAGGTGGGTGAGTGGCCAGGCTGGTTGGAGGTGGGTGAGTGGCCAGGCTGGTTGGAGGTGGGTGAGTGGTCGGCATGGGTGGCAAGGGTGGAGTTGACAGTGGTGGCCAGGCTGGTTGGAGGTGGGTGAGTGGTCGGCATGGGTGGCCAGGCTGGTTGGAGGTGGGTGAGTGGCCAGGCTGGTTGGAGGTGGGTGAGTGGTCGGCATGGGTGGCGAGGGTGGAGTTGACAGTGGCAGGTGGGTTGTGCTTGGTTGTCTTCTGCTTGGCCAAACCTCCCAATCCTCAGTTGTTCCAACTCCATTTATGAGCTGGTCCAGCCGGCTCCATTCACTACCACGTATTCATTGCACTTCCGGTGTGAGTTTGGCTCCCATGAAAGTGTCCATGAAAGTGTCATGGCGCAGCCCAGTCACGTGACCACTACTCTTCCTTCTCGGAGCTTCCTTGGCCAGGCCCAGGAAATGATTCCCAATGCATTTTTCCTATAGACATTTTAAAAAGTATTTATTTAAAGGTGGTTACGCCGCGGACAAAGCCAACTTGAGTCGTGACAAATCATGACAATAAACACAATATTTTGGACCAAACAAATAATTACAAAGAAGAAAAACAACAGAAAAAGTGTTGCAACCTGCCGTTTTTTTCTTCTTTCTAATTCTTTGTTCGGCCCAAACATTTTTGTTTGTTGTCATGATTTGTCACAACTTGACGGCTTAAAAGGTCTTTAAATAAATACTTTTTGAAAAGTCTATGAGGAAAATGAACGGGGAATCATTTCCTGGGCCCTGGTAGGGGGCGGGACTGCGACACTCTATAAAATGCAAAAAAGGGCATGTATAGAGGGCAGAAAACATGCACGCACGCACGCACGCACGCACGCACGCACGCACGCACGCACGCACGCACGCACACACACACACACACACACACACATGCAAGGACTGACATAACATTATATATGGTGCCTTTCAAGAAGTGCTATAGCCACGTTGCAGCAGTAGACTACTTCCTTGTATTTCGGAGACATGCGTAGGGTTGGTGTGACCTGCAGTAGGCCTACTGTGTGCTGCATGCATGGGGCAGACCTTCGACCTGAAGTAGGCCTACTGTGTGCTGCATGCATGGGGCCGACCTTCGACCTGCAGTAGGCCTACTGTGTGCTACATGCATGGGGCCGACCTTCGACCTGCAGTAGGCCTACTGTGTGCTCCATGCATGGGGCAGACCTTCCTTCAAGTGGCTCTCTGGTCCAGTGGGAACAGTTACAACAGTAGCGCCAGAAGGAGTGCATGCATGTAACGTGTCCATGGCTCTGTGCATGTGCGTGTGTGTGTGTGTGTGTGTGTGTGTGTGTGTGTGTGTGTGTGTGTGTGTGTGTGTGTGTGTGTGTGTGTGTGTGTGTGCAAGCTGCTGTGACAGAACGGTCCCTCAACCGCTCCATTGCTGCAATTTAGTGGTTCTGTGGTACCAGATGTTTGACTAAAACATTAAACCTACTTACTGGAAACAGGCAGAAAGATGCACACAAGGAACGTATGTGGGTGTGAGTGTGTGTGTGAGTGTGAGTGTGTGTGTGTGTGTGTGTGTGTGCGTGCGTGCGTGCGTGCGTGTGTGCGTGCGTGCGTGCGTGCGTGTGTGCGTGCGTGTATGTGACACTATAAGAGACACATTGGCCCTATTTTCGTCAAACTTCTTTGCCTTTTTTACTATTTTGAAAAACATTTTTGAATAGTTCAATGAGCCGATCTACAAGCTCACAATGTGTCGATGTAGATCGACTACTTTTTTTTTTCTTCACAATTTTAAAATGTTTTTCAAATTAGTACAAAAGGCAAAGAAGTTTAGGGATAAGGGGTAAGGCACTGACGAGACAGACAGACAGACAGACAGACAGACAGACAGACAGACAGACAGACAGACAGACAGACAGACATTGCTAGTGTAGAGTCTAAGACACAGACACATTTAACAAAGTTAACAATCGTGCAAATCTGTTTCCCATCAAGAGTCAGATTCTTTTAATAGATGGCATTAATGGATGGCATCCGGCTGACTTTCTCCTATCGCACATTGTTCCTATTACAGTTTCCGACCTCCATGCGTGTGTGTGTGTGTGTGTGTGTGTGTGTGTGTGTGTGTGTGTGTGTGTGTGTGTGTGTGTGTGTGTGTGTGTGTGTGTGTGTGTGTGTGTGTGTGTGTGTGTGTGTGTGTGTGTGTGTGTGTGTGCGTGTGTGTGTCTCCGTCTCTGCAATCAGTCGGGTTGGCTCACGCTATGCTACAGCCTCGCGGCCAAAACCCTGTTTACGGATGTGTGCAGGTACAATTTAAGGATAAATGCTATGTTTATGCTATGTTTATGGAGCTGCGCACTTCTGTGTGAGTCCCTAATGAGGACATATACTTAATGAGGAGCCTGAAGTGGATTCCTGCACTGCTATTTAGCTTTATTTGTTCATAAAGGCATCTGAGTTCAGCTGAATGAAGTGTGCGTTCACCGGGGGAGAAAGACTTTGTTTAGTTTAGTCAGTCAGTCAGTCAGTCAGTCAGTCAGTCAGTCAGTCACTTACTTACTTACTTTAAGTAAGTTACTTACTTACTAGGCATTTAGCAGACGCTCTTAATCCAGAGCGTTTTACAGAAACATGGCAATACATCAAATACATAGAAATAATCATCAAGCATCATAAGCAAGCTAAGAACCTAACATCCGTCTAACAGTAGAATATCTGTGCAATGAAACTATACACTATATAGAGTGCTATGTCTACAGTACCTAATATGCTATCTAAATTACATAAGTTTAGCCGTTGCATGCGCCTGTAAGGTCGTCGAGAATAGTGCAAGTGCTACGGGCTACGGCGAGTGCTGCGAGCTAAGATGGAGTCTGAAGAGGTGAATTTTCACACTACGGCAGAAGACTGGGAGTGAGTCTGCAGTTCATTCCATAGTGTAGTTTTGGAGCCACTTACTTACTTAGTTACTACAAACACACACACACACACGCACGCACGCACACACGCACGCACGCACGCACGCACACGCACACATTAAGTCATTTTTGCTTTTATTGGACAGCACTGTGAGGAGCTGTGAGGAAGAATGGACTGGGATTATGTGTGACAAACACCCCTTGCCTGACTTCAAGGAACCCACATCTCTCAAATACGCAGCAGCACTGTATTGTGTTCACTGGCTGAGCCTCCAGGATGCTCTAATCATTTATCTTGGAACAGCTCAGCTCTGATTAAGGTCTAGGTAAGGCAGTCTAACCGCCAGATCAATGCCCAGTAGTATCTCCACAGTTTGTAGCAGTCATTCTGATTCTGATGACATAGTTGTGACTCTAATCTCTAATCCTGCCGTGGCTGGAGCCTGGATGGGTAGAGAGTCAGACTCAGGATCAGGTCACGTGCTTTAAATGCAGTATAGCTAGGTGCTCCTGCACCCCTCAGCAGACACTGCAGCAGACAGGAAGAATAGTTCCAGGAAAACAGATAAGCATTACCTCAGGAAGTATAGTGAGAAACTGAGAACTCAAAACATTATGGATTTATCGTGTTGTTATGCTGAGAGAGAGCTATGGCTGTTCTGTTAACACAGAGACCACCTGCTTTACACAATTATGCACTCATCAAACAGGACTTACGTTCTTTTATATGGATGGATCTTCTTTTAGGGCAAATCCATCCATCCATCCATCTTCAACCGCTTATCCGTAGTCGGGCCGTGGGGGCAACAGCTCCACCAAAGAGCTCCAGACTTCCCTCTCCAGAGCAACATTAGTAACCCCTCCATCTTATCCTTGGTCTGCCCTGGGGTCTCCTTCCAGTGGGACGTGCCTCAAGGAGGCATCCTAACCAGATTCCCGAACCACCTAAGCTAGGGTAGATCATAACATGCAAATACTGCCACCTATGTGATTAAGATTACTAAAATGCCTGACTTGGAAATGGTAATCTTTGGTAACTGTTGTGCTTAAACAGATATTATTTATACGAAGCAGAGAAATGAACACAGTTCAAATTAACATTAAATAAAGTTATTATAAGAACAATAAGGAGATAATAAGTCAAATTCAATAAACAAGAAAATAAACTTACAGTTGCTTGTATTTTATTGAATGACTAACGGCCAAACCACACCAAAGGGTCAGGTTGGGACAAAACAGTTTTTAAGGTAGACCACACCAATGCAACCCATTGCAACTCAATGAGTTGCATTGTTGTGGTTTATTCGTTTAAAACTTTTTGTCCCAACCCGACCCTTTGGTGTGGTTTGGGCTTTATAGTCAGGTAATTTTGTTTATTATGACGCATTTCATTCAATAAGTATGAAGTATGAGTTCATAAGTAAACTCAATGCTTCACAAAAACATACAGTATATACAGAGTTTACAGACACATACAAAATTAAACAACTAGAATGTTTTCTAACCTGCCGAGTGCCAATTAGCCTCGGCGACCTCAGGTGTTTTGTTAAAAACACACAAACATAGGTTAACACGAGTCACATAGGTGTCACACGGACACGGACATTGCTGTTCCTTGGAGTGGTTGCACCACTCAAAAACAAAAAAACAAAAAGCCTGGGCGAAGGAGCCAGGAAATGTGACATAGACATGAGTGGGAGTGAACCTTGTATTTCGCTAACCAATAACAGTGCAGAGGGTGTCGCTCCAAATTTGGAGTTCTCCACTGTGTTCTATCGAGGAGGGGAGGAGGAGGGGGCGGGCGCAAAGATGATCACACTAGCTGCATGGGGCAGGCTAGTGTACCTGCCGATTGACATGCAGTCTTGACATGCAAAACAGAGGAAAAAACTGACCACCGTCAGCAGCATCAGTCCGAAACATATTGCAGAACTGATTGGCTGCCTTGCATGTGTAGCCTATGGAGTGTTCTATAAAAGCCTCGTTGTATAAATGAATGGAGGAGACCAGGCATGCCCTTATTTCTGTATCATTTTATTAAAGACAAAAGCTTAGTTACCAAATTCATGTTCAGTCCACTCCAGCAGTGCTAGTCATCCTGCCGAGCTGAACCTCACACCAGCGGTGCTGTCCCGCAGTGCCCGATCTTGATCTCATGCCTCTCTGCCTCTGTCTCCGTCTCTCTTGCTCTCGCTCCCCCTGTCTCTGTGTCTCTAGCTCTCGCTCCCCCTGTCTCTGTGTCTCTAGCTCTCGCTCCCCCTGTCTCTGTGTCTCTAGCTCTCGCTCCCCCTGTCTCTGTGTCTCTAGCTCTCGCTCCCCCTGTCTCTGTGTCTCTAGCTCTCGCTCCCCCTGTCTCTGTGTCTCTAGCTCTCGCTCCCCCTGTCTCTGTGTCTCTAGCTCTAGCTCTCCCTGTCTCTGGGAGACCAAGTTTATGGAGTTTCGTAGCCTATGCGTACGCCTGTGTATGTATTGTACAAAACAGTGTGCGTGGTGTGTGAGCACGTGCACGCAGATTCTAAACATCATACTGAACAGGTGACCATTTCTAATTTCTATAGGATGTCAACACAGTGTCCCATTGATCACTATGGCCCTGCACGTGGTGTCTCCACAGACACAAGTCACAAGTCCAGAGTACCATGCAGTCATCACTATGCACAGTATACTGCATATAATACTGCAACAGTATAAACATTAAACAATATGGAATATTACATGATGTGGTTCCAATACACAACACATGATTGTAAACCTCTCCCTCCCTCTTCTCTTCCTCTCTCTCTCTCTCCACAGTTCATTTAGCTGGCCTGAAGTGAAGTGAATGAGAACACAGAAGCGCCCCCTACCTGGATGTCAGCAGAGCTGCAGTAAGTGGATTGAAGAAGGCAAGAGGGATGAGGAGTAGGCCTAGCTAGCCTTAAAGAGAAGCAACTGAAGACAGAAGAGATTAAGGAGCTAATCCAGCACACGTCCAATCCAGGAGGAGCCCTGCTTTTTCTCCAAGGCAATGCAGACAAAAACGGTCACTCAGATTACAGCACTTCACTTCATTGCCTCAAAGTAAAGCAAAGTAATGTAAAGAAGCCCCACTCTTCCGCTGTGTGTGTGTGTGTGTGTTTTCATTACCTCCCAAAGGAACTGGCATCCTGGTGACTCTTGGACTACTGAACTGAACTGTAGTGGTGGACTATACAATAGTATTGGCGGTGCGGTACCACACATGGATAAATCTCATTAGCAGAAGACGCCTGCAGACCAGCCCTCCCCCTCTGCACACTTGCTGACCGTTGGGGGGCTGAGGGAGAGAGGCTCAGCCCAGACCGTTGGGGGGCTGAGGGAGAGAGGCCCAGCCCAGACCGTTGGGGGGCTGAGGGAGAGAGGCCCAGCCCAGACCGTTGGGGGGCTGAGGGAGAGAGGCTCAGCCCAGACCGTTGGGGGGCTGAGGGAGAGAGGCCCAGCCCAGACCGTTGGGGGGCTGAGGGAGAGAGGCCCAGCCCAGACCGTTGGGGGGCTGAGGGAGAGAGGCCCAGCCCAGACCGTTGGGGGGCTGAGGGAGAGAGGCCCAGCCCAGACCGTTGGGGGGGCTGAGGGAGAGAGGCCCAGCCCAGACCACGCTTACTTTACACTGACTCACTGCCAGTAAGTGACAGATTGAACATATGGTACTGTATTATATTATACAGGTACTATCTATACTGTGTTGTTCTGTGTGTGCATCCTGAATTACAGCATCACGTATGACCCATTAAGAACTGTTAACTACTGTTAATATTGACAGATTAACAGTAGTTTGACAGGAAAGGGGGAAAGAGATCGGGGGGTAGACCCGCAGCAAAGGTCATCGGGATCGGGACTCGAACCCGCGATGCTATTGTTTGAATAGCCAAAGTATAAAATAATGACACAGATGCTTTCCCTGTTTGAATGGTTAAGACTTTCGATGCAGTTAACAGAAGAATCAGGGCAGGTAAAAACAGAAACATTAGATAAGCCTCGTAAACATTCATTGGTAAATGAAAGTGAGGCATTATGCTCATATTACTGTGTTTTAGTACTGTACGGTGTACTGTATAAGGATCAGAACTAAGTGACAGTTTTGATTAACCCCCCCACAAAACAAAGAACAAAAATTGCAGTACTAATGAAAGTGTAAGGTCATCTACCCTGTAACTACAGTAGTGGTGAGTGGAGAAAACACAAATTAGATTTGCTTTACAAAATGTACTTATATTTTATTATAACCTTCAAAAGGTGCTTTGAGTTGGCAGGTTATAAAAGCTGGCATACTATAGTCCAGTCTAATGTTATGTTGCCATACGTGAATACATCACACCTACAATATAGACTATGCCAATTAGAATGCCAGAAATCCTAGTTTCAGGGAAGTTAAAAAAAGAAGAAGATAGAAACATTTATTTTGGGTTTTTACAAGGCTCTCATAAAAAAGCTCCACTGTAGTGATTAGTGTCTAGACGGGTGGGCTGGCAGTAAACGGTGTGTAAACAGGCTCATATAGCTGGGCTGCTGGTGTAACCCAAGGGGCCAGTGAGGCGCTCCAACGTTGAAGCTCTGGGCCCTAGTGGTAAGAGGAAGGACTGCAGGCGGACCCGTGCACGGACACGTAGGACCATCACTCCCTACGTCACCCATACGTCACCCCGGACCTCAAATTTGAGGTCCGGAGGAGGTACTTCCGGCAGTCTTCATCGAAATGAATAGCTTGGGGGCGGGGCTAGTGCTCCAGTTCGGTCTCTATCCTTTATATACTCTATGGTGTAACCAGGTAGTACATTATTGTACTTCACAAACCCAGGTTAACGACTTGTTTGTCATTCTCTTTAACCCATTTAGGCCTGAAAAAAACGTTCGCTCTAAAAGAATATATATTCAAAGATTTGTGCCGCATTTTTTACGATTTTTAAAAAATAGCAGATCTACAAGCTCGTAGCGCGGCACTCGGTGCCGCACTATGAGCTTGTAGATCTGCTATTTTTCAATAGCTAAAGTGTAACAAAATGCTTTAAAACACCAAAAGGGGTTCCCGCCCAAAATAGGCCAATTGCGTTGGTGGAAATGTAAAAATCACTTTTTAAAGGTCATTTGAATGCATTCCTGCTTTACAGCATAAACAGAGACAGGAAAGAGCAGGTTGAGAGCAAGTATATAATGTGCCAAATTTAAACCCATGAAATCACGTTTTGGCCTAGTCACACTAACTGCTTGAGCCACCACCAGCTCAAATAACATTTAAGGGAAGTCAAATTATACTGTGATATAAACTGGTAAGAAAGAGGAGATGCATGTGTACGGTTGTAGGCTACGTATACATAATTCTGTGTTGACTGATTCAAATTGAGACGTGGTCAGGTGTGGGCTGGTCAATGGAGAGGAAATGATATCTGAATGGTTTTAGTGTCACAAATGAAAGACTAACAATTAAAACAATTGAGCTGTCATCCACTTCCAAAAAGACATATAATCAAAAAGTTTTGTGTGTGTGTGCACTGTGCACTCACGTGTGTGCGTGCGTGTGTGCGTGTGTACACATGCTTGTGTGTTGTTTGGGGCGGTTTACAAAGGGTTGAGCACAATTGAGTTCCTACGCTCTGGGATCACATCTCATCTCAATACATTTAAAGCCACAACTTCATGTATTTTGGTACTGGGCTGGCGTTCACAAACCAAAACGTCAAAAATACACCCAGTCAATCCCGAGCTCTCCTCCACCCACATGAGTTGTGGTGACCAGAGGAAGCCTTGAGATATGACCTTGTAATTTATCCGCTTTTTAAATTCACATGGTTGAAAAGCTGCTGCTGTGAAGGAGACGAGAGGTTTCTCTCTGACGTTTCAGCTTTTCTTTTTTTTGTCAAATAGGTTTTTATTGAGAACAGATTATAAATTGTTGTAGATTAAACATTGTGATATGAATTACATTTTTCTTTTATAGAAAACAAAAAATGAAAGAAAAAAGAGAAAGAAAACCCTCAACCCTCCCACCCATGCTCAGTGACACCGCATACTATAGAATAAAATAGTAATTTGAAAAATGGAAAACATCTGAAAGAAAATGTCGTACAGTCAACCACATCAGTGGTATCCTGTCTATGAATTGTTTCTACTCAAGTAATGGACAAGGGGCAGCCAAACCTTATCAAATTGTTTCTCCCTGTTTCTCAGGAAATACCTTATTCTCTCAAGATGAAGGGTACTAGTCATTTCATTTAGCCAATGCTTAAATGCAGGAGCCTCCTCCTTTTTCCAGTGCGTCAAAATTAGTTTTTTTGCTGTAATCAGACCATATGAGAAGAGTTGTTTCTGTGCTCTCGTCAACCTAGGCATGAAGTCTTCAGCTTTTCTAAGAGACGTATTGTTGGTGGGGAAAGGGGCGCAAACAAAGAAAGACAGAGAAAGGAGAACTAAAAGCGATAGAAAAAGAGCGACTTGACTGACTACAAACATGGGTAGAATCACTGCCCTGCAGAGAAAGGATTATAAACATTGTCTCAACAGATTTGTATAGAATATTTGTATATTCTGTCTTTGGGCCGATTCATCCTCCTATTTTAGAGCCGAATAAAAGTCGGTTCGGCTCTGTAGAGCCTACAATGTGACGTCATTTGAGGTTCGGGGGGGGGGGCGGGTACTGTCCTAAAGTCGGCTCTTCGGTGCTACTGAAAATTTCTGACGAGCCGAAATCATTTCGGCACTACAGCGCCGAAACAGCGGTAAAATAGGAGTATGAATCGGCCCTTTGCTATCCAGCCTCTCAAAGTTCTAATTTTCTTCTCTCTTCACAGTGGATCTTGTACTGGAACTCAAACTTGGACTAGTGAACTGGAATTCCGACATCCTGAATTGAAACAAGAGGGATATCACGGCTTCTAGTTTCTGTTTGTTTTGTTTGTTTTGCCACCATGAGTCTGGGAAAGATGCCAGGGATAAAGGGCCTCGTGTCCGGCTCTCAGGGAAAGCGGCGGTTCAAGAGCGACCTCTCTGTGGACATGATCAGCCCACCCATGGGTGACTTCCGGCACACCATGCACGTCGGCCGCGGCGGGGAGGTGTTTGGTGACACCTCGTTCCTTAGCAACCATGGGGGCAAAGGCGGGGAGCCAGGAAGCCCAGACTCGGCAAACAGCTCCAAGACCACTGGGTTTTTCACACGCAACTTTCGGACTGTACGCAAAACCCCAGAACCGCGACCGAGGAGGAGGGGCTCCCGTGACCTGTCGCCCCCGCCGCCGCCCATCTCGCCCATTATCAAGAATGCCATCTCCCTGCCTCAGCTCAACATAGACTCTCCCAACGGCTGCTCACAGAGGGCGCTGTTTCCCAGTTCTGTCAGCTCCACCGATGACTCCTTCTACACGTATGGTGAGAAAACAGATGATGACAGAGAGCATAATATCTCTGTGATTACCCATCACTATTATTTCATAAAAGAAAATCTTAAGAAAGTATTGTGTCCCAACAGTTGACCTTCAGGGAAAAATACACCCAAGCCCCCAACCCAAACCCCATGCTTAAACATAAAGCTAACACTAATAGCGTGTTATACTAATTCATGTTGAGAAAGCTTGCAGCAACTTTAAGGCCAAGCCTAAAAACAAAACAAACACACTTAATGGCTTATTGCTGTAGCTGTGACCATGCATATTAGCCATGCTGTTTGTCTGTATGTCAAAAATGTGCAAACCAAGAGCCGGTCACGTGTGCTAAATGATAAATGTGCTTATTTCTCATAACACACCCTTAAAAGAGGTTCTTATTTTCTATCAATTACACACTCCATGAAGCCTTGAATTCATGGAGAGGGAGGTCATATCATTTTTTTTTCTCCTTGGAAATAAAAACGTCTGGGTTTCCGAGGCTATATCATGAGCGAATAATTCGATGACGGTATAGGAGACTTATTTGACGGGCGACTGTGGCTCAAGAGGTAGAGCAGGTCGTCCAATGATCCATGGGTCGGCTGTTCGAATCCCGGCTCCTCCTGTCTACATGTCGAAGTGTCCTTGGGCAAGACACTGAACCCCAAATTGCTCCTGATGTGCTGGTTGGTGCCTTGCATGGCTTGCATCTATGTAAAGCGCCTTGGATAAAGGCGCTATATAAATGCACCATTTACCATTTACCATTTGAGAGAGTAGGAAACTCCACCGGTCATGGAATCAGGAATGCGACAAAAAAACAAAACAAAAAGTCTCCATGAATTGAAGTCTTCAATGAACTATATACTTTAAGGTTGACACTCATTACTCATTATAGCCCCTCTTATAAAGACCCAATCTGGGGATATGGGATTTTAGCAACAGCCATGGATAGTGTGCATTGTGTGCAGTGGCGTGCACAGACATTTAGAGGGGCAGGTGCTCAAGGGCACTTTGTGCAGCGCGTGGAACCGGCCGGTTGCCTTAACCCCATTTTGACCTGAGATCAGATTCTAAAAATGTCTTTTACATCCTGACAGTTTTCTGAAAAAGCTATGTTTCTATGTCAGTCGTAAGTCATTTAAAAAAAATAGCAGACCTACAAGCTCGTAGCGTGCCACTCGGTGGCGCGCTATGAGCTTGTAGATCTGCTATTTTTCAATGGCTAAAGCATAACATAATGCTAACACCAAAAGGGGTTCCCGCCCAAAATGGGTTAATAGTGTGAGATTGATAGATTTTGGGGCATAAATAATATGTGACCAGATTTGACTGAGAGCCTGCCATCGCGCAAATTACAGCTTTTCACCAGAGGAGAAAAATCTTTTTTTATTTTTTTTTAAATGAGTTTATAGCACAGGCAGACTCTTCACATACTAGAGCATGTCTGAAATAAATGTCAGAGCTGAAATCGACATGTAAATATGAAATAAATGCTTAAACATGTAGCTAGGTGTAATGTTTGACCACAGAAGTGAACCTTTCAAGCCTGTTTTCTCAACTCGCTGTTTTCTGCAAGACATTACTCTATAAGCCATATCTCCAAAACTGGTGGGTCAAACTGAACAACCAATATGTCAATTTGAAGCTATGATTCCCTGCTTTCATATGACGTGAAAAAACGAAAATTCAAAAAAATCCAATGGCAGTCCCTCAGTCAAATTTAGTCACATATATTAGAAGCTTTTTTGTATCAAGAATTGATCAATGTCACCATGGTCCACATACTGTAGGCCTACACTGTACAAAACAAAATATTTTTATTTTTTTATGGGCACATTCCAGAGGTCAAGGGCAGGTGGTGCTCTAGCGCCCCCTAGTGTCTATCTGTGCACGCCACTGCATGTGTGGACTAAAACAGCACAAATATGCCAGGTTGTTATTCTTTCTTTCGCACACCTCAACAAAAACAAGTTTCAGCATGAGGGTGATGTTGGTACGTGGCACTAATATGGTGCTGAAATTCAGCATGAAAGTCAAATGAACTACAGCAAACTGTGACATAAATATTCCCTTTGTACAAAGAGGGAGCTTCTACCTACCCTTTCTCCTCTCTATGTTCAATATGATACTGTACAGGCACACACATTCATGTGCATGTACCATACCGCACATTATGCGAACAAATATGCTCTCTCTCTCTCTCTCTCTCTCTCTCTCTCACACACACACACACACACACACACACTTGATTGATTGATTGAAATATTTATTAACAGTTTGCAGAATTACAGTACATTTCAAGCACAAACTCAATACTGTTAACTGTGAGTGGACGACCCAATTAAGCATTACACTTGTTTACAAGAGGGTCCACCTTGTTCAATTCATCAAAACATTTAGAGACGTACAAATAGACACTTCTATATATAGTCAAAGAACAGAACAGGAATTCATCATAAGGGAGGTAAAAAGGGAAAAGAAAAAAATACAGTGAGGAGAAAAGGGGGTGGGCGGTTTCTCTCTCTCTCTCTCTCTCTCTCTCTCTCTCTCTCTCTCTCTCACACACACACACCACCACCACCACACCACACCACAAACATTCGCACGCAGAGAGGGAGTGTGACCTCCCTTCGACATCTTCCCTCCGAGGCAACCAACAAACAGAGTAACGTAGCTATAGGCAACACCTGTTCACAATTAGGTCTATAAACAAGAACATGCACACCTGGCAGAGGAAGATACTTAGAGGGCATTTCCTGTCATCTACGTGCTTGCTTGACTGCATTGTATAAACACACCATTCATTATAGGTCGCTAACCAATCAGTGCTTACGGGACAGAAGCGTGTGTGTGTGTGTGTGTGTGTGTGTGTGTGTGTGTGTGTGTGTGTGTGTGTGTGTGTGTGTGTGTGTGTGTGTGCGTGCGTGCGTGCGTGCGTGCGTGCATGTGTGTGTGTACAGTATGTGGAGCATATCGTAGAGTTTCATTACGGCATGTGGGTCATCTGGAATTCCCCCTTCCTTCCGTCTCTGAATTCATTACCCAACTCAGAAAGAATTCCCCCAAAGTGAGAGCAGTGGGGTGAGGGCACAGCAGTGGGTTGGGGGGTGACACCGTGACACACAGTGGTGGACCGTGCACAAAGTACATTTACTTCAGCACTGTACTTAAATAAAATATTTGAGATATGTACTTTGCTTGAGCATTTGTTTTTTTTGGGATAGTACTTAGTGAAAATAGCAGAACTACAAGCTCACAACGCGTCGTATATTCTCACTATTTTATTACATGTATTTGAATTGTCTGGAAACATGTCTAAATGTCAATAGCCTATACAGCAAACAGCAATACATTGAAATTGAAAAGAACGTGTACTTTTCTGTAGTAGGCCTACAATAGTTTTGAATAAAGTATTTTTTTTAAAGCAAACTAGTCCAGTACTTTAACTCAAGTATGAAGTTGACAGAACAACTTGCACACTAAGTCATGTAGTTGAGTAATATTTGTCCAGGACTCAATGATGGAGTTGAGTACCGGTACTTTGTCCACCACTGGTGTCTAGTGACAGAGTGAGCAGTGAGTTGAGGGAGTTGATTGAAACTCTTTGTCGGAAACCTCTTCTTCATGAGCAGTTATAACACGTGAATAGTTTGTCAGTTGATGACACAAGAATCTAAATCTACCACCAAAGAAAAGTGGCTTATTTTACCCACTGTTTCATTCATTTCATTGTTAAATTAACATTTGTTTCTTGCCGACCCTAGGCTCTGAAGCCAATTGGCCCTCTAATATATTAAATTGTTGCTCTACAAGTCTACATTATTGTCTCTAACCAGTTCTCACTTGGAATTTGTATGCCCAACGAGCTCTTGTTTGTTCTTCCTTTTAGCCAAGACCATTTCTTTTCCCCTTTTACGGTTTTCTTTTATTTCTCTGTTAATCCATTCTGGGCTTTAGCTATTGAAAAATATTGAAAAATAGCATATCTACAAGCTCATAGTGCGCCACCGAGTGGCGCGCTACGAGCTTGTAGGTCTGCTATTTTTGAAAAATCGAAGAACGACTGACATAGAAACATAGCTTTTTCAGAAAACTGTCAGGATGTAGAAGACATTTTTAGAATCTGATCTCAGGGCAAAATGGGTTAATGTTCCCCTCTTTTTTTTTTTTTATAACTCCTCCTTTCAAAACCACCATGGGACTGTCCAGAAGTCATAAAAGCTCAGCCTGTCCCCACAGGGAGCATTCAGAGCCACCATGGGACTGTCCAGAAGTCATAAAAGCTCAGCCTGTCCCCACAGGGAGCATTCAGAGCCAGTGAAGTCATGGCACTCTGGAATGTGAGTGGGTTAGAATGGTGGCATGGATGGAAAACACCACCGGGCTGTTACTGCCACCTTGTGGTGGAACCGTTAAACTGCAGTAGGCTACTGCTGTGTAGGCCAGTGCGTGGTTCTCAAACTTTTTCATGCCAAGGACCCCCAAATTGACACTCATAAGCCAGCGGACCCCCATTAGAAATGATATGCCAAGGACCCCCATAAGGGAACATTTTCACGGCTCTAGTGATTCTCAACCGTTTTCATTTCAAGGACCCCCAGTTTGACATGCATTAGGCCAGGGGTTCTCAACCCGTGGGTCGCGACCCCTCGGGGGGTCGCCAAATTATTTTAGGGGGTCCCCAAATTATTTAAAAAAAAAAGAAAAAAAAAAGATTTTTTAAATTTTATTTTCACGATTTTTCAAAAATAGCAGACCTACAAGCTCCTAGCGCGCCACTCGGTGGCGCGCTATGAGCTTGTAGATCTGCTATTTTTCAATAGCTAAATTATAACATAATGCTTAAAACACCAAAAGGGGTTCCCGCCCAAAATGGGTTAAGGTTATTGTAGCAGTCAATTTATATTGGGGGTCGGGAGGGGGCGGGGCGGGGGTCCAGAGACATTGTCAAAGCATTTCCGGGGGTCCCCGGCCAAAAAGGTTGAGAACCCCTGCTATAGCCCACCAGCTAAACATTTTCCCAACAAACTCCACAGAGAATGCGTAGACAAGTAATAAGCTTTACTGGTCAAATTTGTGAAACTGTACAACAAAATAGAAACATTTCCAAATTACTGTTACAATACAGACAGCATGCGAGAAATAAAATACGACAAACAAACAACAAACAAATCACTCATCACTTTGTCTTTGTTTGGGCCTGACGCCATGACGACACATTGAGGTTAGACAACACAACACCCGCCCCGTCCTCCCTTGAATATCTAGGATGTTGTTTACCACTGATCCATATGTCATGTCTTTATTTTTTGTTGTGCCTTTAGTGACACACAGCAAACGTTGCCGGGATCGGGATGTCTTTGACCAATGTCTCTTTCCCTCTTTGACTGTGTGCAGGTCTGCAGTCTGGTTTTGTAACTCTTCCCAGACTCTCCCGCCTCGACAGACAGTTTCAGGACGGAGACGCCCCCCGTGGTTCCTGTCTGGACAACGGGGACATTACGCTGACGCGCGCCGACTCCTTCTCCTCGTTCACGGTGGACCTCGGCCCCTCCCTCATGAGCGAGTTGCTGAGCCTAATCAACGACCACAGCTGCCTTCAGATGTTCAATCATCACAGCCAGGCCGAGGGAGAGATGGAGGAGTTGGGCGACGACGAGGAGAGGACCTCCATCACTGAGACGGTTGAGGACAGCCCTGGAATGAGTTCACCCGACACCGCTGGGGGAAGCGTGTCATTAAGAGGGAGCATACATAACAGAGAGCGCTCTTGTAGCTCGCAAGACGAAGACAGGGCGTCCATGAAGACACCAGATGCCTCCATGGGGTCACCTCCAGTAGTGGAACCAGTGATGGAGGCGGAAAGGTTTCAGAGGGCAGCGGACATGCTGTCACGGCACTATGGGTGCGGGACCTTCACACAGGGGAGGAGTCAGGCCAAGGACACCATTGCACCTGCTTTCACTCGCAGCCAAAAAACAACTTATACCTTCTCTGAGGAGGAAGAGATCAAAGTCTAGAGACAATGAAGGCGAAAGGCAAACTAACCGTGATAAGCACAGTAAAACCATAAGAACCATTCACTGTATAGGGTTCTTGGTCCCTCGAGTTAGAGATGTCTTATTTTTATTAACACAATTTTACAGGTAAAAACTAACAAAAAGCTCTTTCAGACTTCATCAAACTTACATTTGAAACTTACCAACATTGTATTATTTGTCCAAGACATGTCATTAACAATGACTCACACACTATGCCATTAACACAGATTGAAACATGATGTTCCCACAGTCAGCTGAGGTGGTTCGGGCATCTGGTTAGGATGCCTCTCTAGGGAGGTCCTCGACGCACGTCCCACTGGGAGGAGAACCCGGGGCAGACCAAGGCGCAGTTGGAGGAAACACATCGACTCACTGGCCTTGGAACGTCTCGGAATCCCCCAGGAGGAAGTCACTAATGTTGCTCTGGAGAGGGAAGTCTGGAGCACTCTGGTGGAGCTGTTGCCCCCACGACCCGACTACGGATAAGCGGTTAAAGATGGATGGATGGATGTTCCCACAGTGTTTATTGCAGGATGAGAACACTGAAAATCGTTCTTCGTTCTTCGATTTTTCACTATGAGCTTGTAGATCTGCTATTTTTCAATAGCTAAAGCATAACATAATGCTAACACCAAAAGGGGTTCCCGCCCAAAATGGGTTAAAGTTATGAAAGGTTTCTCTAGATCGAACTTGAAGAACATCTTTGCAGAATTGTATTGCTTGTTGTAATGGCTTAACCTGACTCCGCCAGATGGGGCAGCAGAGAGTAGTGTACTCTCTGCTGCCCCATCTGGCGGAGTCAGGTTAGTAATGGCTACCCTCTAATTAGAGGAAATTGTCTCATGTGAGTAATGAAGGTATATTTACAAAAACTATGAAGACAACCAGGTTGAATATTTTTGGTTTATTTGTTTTTCAGAAGAATGATTTGATTTCTATCATGTATACATGTAAGTTTAACATATTTGCAAAACAGTGCACATGACTGTTTATAAAATATCTTGGAATATTACTAAAATATGTATTTTAGTCTACTTTATGTCTAAAACATACAGTAGTACTGGTATAATAAAATGGTGGTTTTGATAATGATGCTTATTATGTCATACTTCATTGTTGCAAATGTATAACTTCTCTAGGCTGTGGAAAACACAATGCTAAAGTTACAGTATACCGGTTCGAATATCAGTGTTTTCACACTGTCACGACTCACCACAGTCATAATTAATATTTAGTGTCAATAATATCTATAAATTATTGTCTCCACCAGGCCGAAGGCATGGTGAGAGAGTATGTTTTGCACTCCGTCCGTGTGTGTGTCCGTCCGTCCGTGTGTGTGTCCGTCCGTGTGTCCTTCCGTCCGTCCGTTACCAGCTAATCTCCGGCACCGTTAACCCGGTCGATGCCAAACTTTGCACACACACTCCCTAGATGCCAACGATGAACCTCTGCCCCGCATTTTCCAGAACGGCCTGTTATAGCGCCACCATGAGGCAGCTTTTCACATTTGTTACCTAAAACTGCACCGATCTGCGTGAAACGTTGCATGCACACTCCCTAGAGGCCAAGGACAAACCTTTGACCTGCATTTTCCGCATCTGCCTTTTATAGCGCCACCAGGAGGCCGACTTTTGGAAAACACATTTTTGGATATTACTCCTCCAGATTCTGTCCAAAAATCTCACAAATCGTTACACAGTATCTCTATGGTCATGTGCTCAAGTCGGATCTGTCCGATATTTCATATTCCACCCTAATTGGCTATAATTGCCTTTCACAGTTTGCAAGATTGCCCCGTTTTGAACAAAAGCCTCAAATCATGAACACAGCATGCAATTTACGTGAAATCTTTCACACATTTTCTTACTAGGCTGAGGAATATATCACACCCTTTTCACATTGGCCTGTTATAGCGCCACCAACAGGTTGATTTTTGCAAAACAGGTTGATTGGAACAAAATGCCTCAAATCATCCAATTGCCATACAAGGCAAACATGTTTATATTACTACTAAACATTTTGCCAAACATCTCACACAGTCCTATCCTCCTGGTGGAGACCTGTGCCCAGAAGGGCACTTTTTCTAGTTGTTTCTTCTTCTCTGTAAATGTGAAGCACATGTGAAGGGTTTAACAAATGTAGTTTATTTGAATGCAACTTTCCAATATCAAAAAAAGGAAAGTAATATATTTAGATTGGTAAATAAATAATCTCACTTTGTCAATCATTATAATAATACAAATCACAGTTGATTCATGTTGACACTTCAGTTGATCAGTGGGCTTTAACATGGTTCACAGTAGTTATTTATCCAAGCAGATTTTCTCGTTTTAATATTTTTATTGTTTTTCTTTTCCACGTACAGTTACATACTTTACAAACCTTTACAAAAGACATACTTTACCAAACTGACAGGCAGACAAAACAAAGAAACATTGGGACAGGGGACAGGGCGGTCCTCCAGTTCATCTACGCCATCATCCACACCATATCGTAAGAATCAAAACAAAAGAAAAGCAAGCAAAAAGGAAAGCAAACCAAGACAGCCACAGTATTGCACATGCCTCGAGCCCTTTCACATGTAGACATACAGGTTTTTTTTCCCATTTTTCCTATCCTAGGTCTATCCAATCAATGGGGCATTGGGACTTTAGAAGGATCCAAGAAATGTCAGTAGATTTTAAAAGATTTGAGTCTGAAGTCTCCACTAATGCTGACGTAGCTCATGACGTCCCTGGTGTCACGGTTGCAGAAGTGAACTTCCTCTCCACCAGGAAGCTCCACTGTAAACATCTCTCCAGTCAGCTTCACGACAATCTAGAAGAAAGACAAATGATGTGATGCAAACTTTGTAGTCCAAGAACTATGAAAAGATACATACAGCATTTGGAAAGATAGGCCTTTATATAACCACTTTATTTTGTGAAAACACTATTTTTCCATCACCATTTACCATACCATACCATCTTTATTTATATAGCACATTTAAATAACAACAAAGTTGTACCAAAGTGCTTTACAATAAAATAATAAAAAACTTAATTTAAAAAACAAACACAGTGTCACTTTCAACATCAGAAACAGCTCATACTATGCTTGGAAATGCCAAAGAATAAAGATACGTCTTGAGGCGTGATTTAACCCATTCTGGGTGGGAACCCCTTTTGGTGTTTTAAACATTATGTTATAATTTAGCTATTGAAAAATAGCAGATCTACAAGCTCATAGCGCGCCACCGAGTGGCGCGCTACGAGCTTGTAGGTCTGCTATTTTTGAAAAATCGTAAGTGAATGTTTTTAACTCGGGTCTAAATGGGTTAAACACCTGAAGGGTGGGGGCTTGTCTTTAAATGTGCAGCTCATTCCAGAGCTTTGGGAGCTGCCACTGCAAAAGCCCGGTTCCCTCCGAGCTTCAGCCTGGTTTTTATTTACTGTGTATCCATAACGTTTGCCTCACCTTCACTTCAGAGCCCCTCTGTAGAGGGTTGTGTTGCCTCTCCTCACTACCCCAGCAACCTTCCATCTTTGAGTTAAAATAGCAGACCTACAAGCTCGTAGCGCGCCACTCGGTGGCGCGCTATGAGCTTGTAGATCTGCTATTTTTCAATAGCTAAAGCATAACATAATGCTAACACCAAAAGGGGTTCCCGCCCAAAATGGGTTAAAGTTATGAAAGGTTTCTCTAGATTGAACTTGAAGAGCATCTTTGCAGAATTGTATTGCTTGTTGTAATGGCTCACCTTCACTTCAGAGCCCCTCTGTAGAGGGTTGTGTTGCCTCTCCTCACTACCCCAGCAACCTTCCAGCTTTGAGTTACACACAATGGATTCGTCCTCGTCATCGTTGAAACGAGGGTTAAAGTGCAGCGCCAGGTCATTTGCATCCCTGCCCAGGTCAATGCGGAACCTGAATATATTGTGTCAATTAAGAAAGTGTCAAGTCGTGCACGTTTTTGGAATGAGGAATTAGGTTGTGTTGTAGAAAAACAGAGGTGATGGATCGCACACAATGCCAAGAGTAATATTTCAATTATTTGTATTTTCTGTCATAGTACGAAACAGATGTTTCGGCTATCCAGCCTTCATCAATCAGTGTGAGGAGTTCCAAGTGTATTTTTTCCTTTTAAGGAGTGGTGACAGTCAATAGGTCAACATCAACCAATAATTAGATACATCTATACACTAGGATGGTACAGTAATAATACTTAATTGTTTCGAGTTTTTATTAACTCACAAATAGTCTTGTAATTTATACAATAATTGCATCGTATGCAGTCATAGCACATCATAGTACATATTTATAGCATAGTATAGTATATATGTATAGTGTCATTATATAGATATGTTCTAGTTACGTTCTTAGCTTACGCATGTTTCATGATAAATGCATTTTATATATGTGATGTATTCCCATGCGTTTGTCCTTTCCTAATGTAAATCGCTCTGGATTAAGAGCGTCTGCTAAATGCCTAAATTGTAAATTGTAAATTGTACATGGCTCATGATTTACATATTACCATTGCTGCTTCAAACCGCAATCCTTTTTGAAGAGTAACATTTTCTCACTTAAAAGTCCTGAGAGTGAATCATTTCTCAATGTGTACAGTGGGCTATTTGAATGGTACATAGGTTTACCTGTTAGCATCATGTAAAATCAGTCCCTTCACTTTCAGCTGATCTCCAGGTTTCAGGGCCACATTCTTCAATTTAAATACCTGAAAAACATTATTATTGCAGTTTTAAGGTTCCGAGTACAATAATGTAAAACAAATGTTTAAAAAAACCTCAAGGCAGTCAAACATACCATGCTCATTTTGATTCTTGGGGAGGCTTGAGAATAATCCTGGAACAGAGATAGAAAATGGTCTTTCGTCCACAAACACAATCCTCTCTCTCCAACAGCAGTGATCTGAGTGATCTGTCAGTGGCTGGTAGAACAGTAGGCTTTTTATACTAAATCCAATGAGATGAGATAAAAGCATGGCATGGGAGTGTTCGAGAGTTCATTGACTGAATCATGACTAAATAATCATAGATCATGATAAAATAATCAATTGAAAGGTAACAAAGCACTTTCAACCACTTGATTCACTCAGCATAGCAGTTCCCTTCACAATGGAAACATTGACAGAATGTGGTGGTGGTCTGCATTTCTATAGTGATGACGATGAACTGTTGCCTTGATCAATGAGTAAAGTACGCACTAGCAATGAGTTGACCATTGATCAATGAGGATGACCATTGCTAGTGCAATGTTATCATTAGTCACCTGAATGCCCTTTGAGCTCTGCTACAATAACGGTTCCAAAAAAGCACGAGAAAGTGATTTAGACTTAAATGACATTCTTTAAATTCAGCCGATTGCATAGAACTATAATAGATTGTAGTACATTTTAAAGACTTCCGTCATGGTAACACCTTGAATCTAATGCAAGGTTAAAAACAAACATACAGTATTAAGTATATATACTGTAGGCCTATGCAATATTGTCAACAGTATATATACTGTTGACAATATTGCATAGGCCTACATGACAAATTAAAATTAATTTACACATTGACGTAATGTGTAGGGGTGATTAAACAAAAGGAAAATAGGTACTGGGATGAACAAGTAGGTTCTAAGACGAGTTTTGGAAGACAATTAGCGAGTATTATTTGCGAGTTGAAATGAATAATGTTGATACTAAAGAAAGTAAATACTGAACTTCTATCAAAAAGTCAGTTGTTTTTTATTTGATCCGACAGAATTTATTTTTTACTTAGAAAATTGATAGTTATTCATTGTTACTTTGCTTTAAATGTTACAACTTTTTTCTATGAATTAGTATTTACATCATAGAAGGAATAAACCATCCATTTGTGTTTTGCCTAATCCAGCTGTTGGCATTGAATTTAGAAACATTATATTGTGAGCTTAGTGTGTGTGTGTGCTTTTGATTGATTGAATACTTTATTACGAAATGTAAACAGCAACATAGTCAAACACGTCTAAAAGGATAGCACCAAAAGTCCTCCTTGCGGTCTTGTTTCCCGTCTTGCATGTTGTATATTGTATGAAGAAAATACATGTATATGATAAACAGTTGTTGCCTTGAATGTCTCTCCATCATGATGTATACTTTACTTTTGTGTCTCCTTGTCCTGTATTGTTTTTAACTGCTGTACTGTCTTTGGAAACTGACACCCCCCCCACACACAGGATCAATAACGGGTTTATTTTCTAGCTGGTTTACTTGAACAACCATTGAACCATTCCAACATTTAGGACGGTGCAACAGGACTCACAGTTTCCCCAAGTGTGATTGTTAGTCAACGAAGGTTACACATGCAAAATGACACACAGCACACACAAACAACAATACTTTTACAAGATAATTTTGTATTTAATTTAATATTTAATAAAGAGCATTTTCACATTCACACACACACTTTCAAGTCAATGTAGCATTGTAGCCTAATAGTTTGCGACTATTAGTAATAATCCAACACAAAGAAAAAAGAAAAAAGGACATTAATAAAATACATTTTGTCTCCTCAATTTACATTCTGGTCTACTGCTTTGCTTTCAGGAATGATCCTGTTCATGCTTTATTCCTCATTGTAAAATAGGTCTTTAAATAGCCTCCAGTATGAAGCTGCTGGGCACACATTTAAACAAAACTAAATAATCACCCTCCCCTGGGGAAGAAAAAGAATATATATTTTGATAGGTAGTGTTAAGGTTCAGATGGTGAAAAAGTACGAGTCTACTTAAACCAATATAATCTAGGAACTCATGTGTAAACAAAACTAGACACACACATATGTCCCTTTTAATGAATACATTCCAGTGGAAGAGAAAGAACATCAGTTTTCCCTACATAACAACAAGGTAACGTGGTGCACTGCTACAAGTCAACAATAACAGATACTTCTGGGCATGCTACTCTTCACATTTTCACCTAAACGACTGTTTTTGTGAAAATATTAAGAGTTAGCTCAAAATAAAATGTTTTTAGCTTTTTTTTCCCTTTGTATTACCGTAACTTAAACTCCATTTAACCTCACAAGGGACTTTAAACCTAAACAGAGTTCCTTCCCACACATACAGGTACCTGATATGATGACGCTGCACCCAAGTGGCAAGCTGGAATCATTATCTTGTCTAATTCAAATATTTCAACATTAAGAGGAAAATGTACCACTTAAACCCTATAGCAGGGGTCCTCAATAGGCGGGCCGCGGTCCACGACCGGACCGCGGACCACCTCTCTGTGGACCCTGCCTCAACACAATACCTCTCATTTGCTGTGAATTTTTGGAGGGGAATATTTGTGAAACATTTTATTTCCATACTCCCCAGGATTGGTTGGTTGGGAGGGGATTGCCTTGGTGCGACTGTACTAAAAATACAGAGCCCCGCTCTCCGTTGGCCGCTGCGTGGCCCGCGCTGCGTGGCATGGGACCGGACCTTAGTTTTTTTCAAAAATGATTAGTGGACCTTCAGCATTTCTAGTTGAGGACCCCTGCTCTATAGGCTACTTAGTCAATGAAAGGGACATTTCACAGCTGAAAGAAACTGCAGTCACTCAATGTTAATAGCATTTAAATTATACAGTAGTAGACAACAGTAGCACAATTTGAAATTTGCACCCATATGGCCAGAAAAATAATGAAGTCTGTGTGTTTGACTAGCCATCCTTGGGCACTTCCCCTCCTTGTGGAGAGGGGGAGGTGTGACTTGTAGTCCAGGAAGGAAGTGAGACCACATTTTCAGGACACATTTTGGTCATGAACATGGCGCCATGACAAAAATATCTAAAAACACACATTACACACATAAAAACCCCAGGAAAGTGTTTCTTGTGTCCTAAATATAATTAAAATAAGATCTGGAAATATGGAGTGTTGTGAGGTCAGAACAGGCCAGCTCCATATATGGACACTGGACAGGGGCCCGGTCCAGAGCCCGGCCAGGGCAGAGGCCATTTGTGGAACGTTCCGGACAACCGTGGGTCCGACCGACTCGACACCGGACACTGCACTCCCTGTGAAGGGGTGTGAAACGCGTGTGTCGAATTTGAAGTCGGCGGGGCGAACAGTTCTCGAGTTACGTGCATTACAGACGTACAGTACACACGTACAGTACAGTATACAGAGACGTGGTGCATTTATAGATAGATATTTAACGCTATATAAAAGTCCCTCAAAGCAGACCGATATGTCGATTCCGACAAAAGATTTGTATTCTATTCAACCAACAATATAATGGTTTGTCCACAGTTTTACTGATATATAAAACGCTTAAATGCAGCCCAAAAATAAGAAAACCTTTTAACTGGGGGAATGTAACATCACTTCATCAGTGTGGCTCAGAATGAAAATCATCTTCATTTGGTCAAAAACAGCTCGAATCCAATCACACATACCTATTGTATCCAATGGGTTTTTTCCTCACAATAAGTCAACCACCCACGAACAGCTAAATTCTGCACACTGCTTTTACCAGGTATCACATTTATCGGTACTAGGATAAGTTTCCATCCTACATTTTACCTTTGTTTTTAGTTGTATTGCACTCATCAAGAATATTATTTCGGAGGTGTCACAATACTTATTTTCATGATGTTATTATATTTCATAGAAGAATGTTAACGTTTCTTTATTTTAATTATCATCAATTGTCATCTTAATGTCCCTTTTTAGGTCAGCTAAGGACAAATAACGATTGTTTTCTGCCAGGATTGTGACAAAGACTCAGGAATAATGTGATGCACACCAAGCAATAGAACTATGAAGGTATCGCGGTGGTGAACGATATAGTAAATAGTGCTTGCTGTGGATGACCCTTAAGATTCTAAATGTCAACGTATCGCCAATCCATAGTGTTTTATACAATGCAAAACAGTCCAGACTCCAGAGCTCAGACTTGATTCAAAATAGACTGAAAAAGGCACTACACATTCACTCATCTAGTTACTCTGAAGCAGGGGTGCCCACACTTTTTGACTTGAGAGCTACTTTCAAAATGACCAGCTCGGCAAGATCTACCCACCAAATCAATTATCATACCATTGCTGAAAATAGTTTAAATATGTACCTGAGGGGGCTTCGGAATAGTAGAGTTTGTGTTACATTCTGTACAGTATAAGACAAATGCACTTGGAATGGGAAATAGAGGGGGAGAAATGTATTTTTTTTTTATTTTTTTAATCGTTTCTTTTCTTCACTCTTCACTCTTTAGCTTTTTTCTCTACCTTTTGGGCACCCCTGCATGATTCAGAACCCACTCACACCCTTCATATTAGAATATGATAAATGTCTTGCACTATGGCTCTCATTAATCAGTCACCCGATGTCTGAAGCACAGCTATGCCCCAAAACTGACCACTTTCCCATGAAACAAAAACTAACAGAGATTGATAAAGCTATTGTTATGAATGGTTATTAAAATATAAATTAAGTAGAAAGTTTAAATGCTGTGTAACGTCCAAATATGTAATTTATGACTTAATTTCAGTATTTGTATTATATGGGTCTATTGTACTGTAGTGTACATCACTGAGATGTATTTATTTGAGAGACACATCCCAGTGCAAACAGGATTCAGTGATATAGCAGGGCTTTCCCAGGCGGAAACCTCCAGTGTGTTGACATAGTTAACCATTCCATCTGCCACACAATGTACAACTCACAAGAGAAGAGGGGGTTTCAGCAGTTAGACGACCAACACGGCCCTCATATCAGTCACTCATCATCAATGAGCTTCTCGCAGTTCTCGGCACCGTTTTCGGCTTGTCTGACTGCACCGCTCCCTCCTTCCTCTCCTCCACTGCCCTCTTCCTCCTCCTCCTCCTCCTCCTCCTCCTCGTAGGCGTAGGCGTGGGCCTGGCCGCCGTAGTTCATCATGGTGCGGGAGAGGTCCACCTCGATGGGGAAGACGTCCGCCTCCTTCAGAACGGCGTAGCACTCGTCGTAGTAGCGCGACATGCCCGACACGAAACGCTGTAGCTGGAACACAATGTCCTGGACTGGAGGAGGAGAGGGAAGAAAAGGGGGAGATGTGAGTGTGCGTCTGTGTGTGTGTGTGTGTGTGTGTGTGTGTGTGTGTGTAACAGTCAGAAGATGTGATGAAGTGACAGGCTGACTCAGTTGAAAAACTACTGTCTAAAAGGCTGCCCCCTTCGCCTGGCCCTGAATAACCCATTTAGGCCTGACGTCGAAATAAAAAGAAAAGTTCGCTCTGAAAGAATATATATTCAAAGATTTGTGCCGCATTTTCACGATTTTTCAAAAATAGCAGACCTACAAGCTCGTAGCGCGCCACTCGGTGGCGCGCTATGAGCTTGTAGATCTGCTATTTTTCAATAGCTAAAGTATTACATAATGCTTAGTTAAAACACCAAAAGGGGTTCCCGCCCAGAATGGGATAAAGTGCAGTTACAAATGATCTTGTTCAGACTTATAATATAGTCGATGCAGATAAATTAGTATGACTTCAGCTGCGAGACGAACTAACACCACTTGCTATTTATGAAATTAATTATACATTATAAAGGAATTATTATCCTCGGATATAATAATATCTGTACTGTGATGCACATGCAAAATGAAAATAAAAAAACAAAGCCGTTTGTTTTCTCCTCAAATCACCAACAAGATACATCCATTCTTGTTAAAACAATATATATTGTTACACCGCTATGGTTTTTTTCCCTGCATTTATTAACTCTAACGGAATAGAATTGTTTTAAGGTGATTTATTCTAGTCTTATGTCGGTAGTCTTGACAAGATCACTCCCCTGTGGTGAAAACTAGAGCTGCAGGAAGGGAACCAAAACAATTGAATATATTCTTTTCAATTCAAACATAATTAACTCATTTGATATTTATCGTTGACTTTGTCTTGCTTTATAAATTCTTTGAATCCCTAGGTTGTGTTACCCGTGCCAATAGAGCGTCACAGTCCCGCCCCCTACCAGGGCCCAGGAAATGATTCCCCGTTCATTTTCCTCAGACATTTCAAAAAGTATTTATTTAAAGACCTTTTAAGCGTTGTACAAAGCCAACTCGAGTTGTGAGAAATCATAACAAACACAATTTTTCGGGCCGAACAAATAATTGGAAAGAAGAAGAAAACGGCAGGTTACAACACTTTTTTTTCTTGTTTTTCTTCTTCTTTGTAATTATTTGTTTGGTCCAAAATATTGTGTTTATTGTCATGATTTGTCACGACTCGAGTTGGCTTTGTACGATGCGTAAAAGGTCTTTAAATAAATACTTTTTGAAATGTCTATGGGAAAAAATGCATTGGGAATTATTTCCTGGGCCTGGCGTTGTCATGAAAGGAGGCGGGCCTGGGCCTGGCGTTGTCATGAAAGGAGGCGGGCCTGGGCCTGGCGTTGTCATGAAAGGAGGCGGGCCTGGGCCTGGCGTTGTCATGAAAGGAGGCGGGCCTGGGCCTGGCGTTGTCATGAAAGGAGGCGGGACTGCGACGCTCTACAGGGCGAGGGAATTAAAAAGAAAGTGATATAAAGTGAGGAGAGATGAAATGAACAGACCATGTTTCTGATCCAGAAGTTCTATCTTCTCCAGCACGTCCTTCCTCATCTTGGCAAAGCGTGCCCGAGCTTCCTGTCTACACCGCAGAACCAGACGGTACTCGTAGTTGCCAGTACTGACACGATACATGGGCTCTCCCATGGCCTGAGGGAACAAACAGAATCATGACCAGGACACGATACATGGGCTCTCCCATGACCTGAGGGAACAAACTGAATCATGACCAGGACACGATACATGGGCTCTCCCATGGCCTGAGGGAACAAACAGAATCATGACCAGGACACGATACATGGGCTCTCCCATGGCCTGAGGGAACAAACAGAATCATGACCAGGACACGATACATGGGCTCTCCCATGGCCTGAGGGAACAAACAGAATCATGACCAGGACACAATACATGGGCTATCCCATGGCCTGAGGGAACAAACAGAATCATGACCAGGACACGATACATGGGCTCTCCCATGGCCTGAGGGAACAACCAGAATCATGACCAGGACACGATACATGGGCTCTCCCATGGCCTGAGGGAACAAACAGAATCATGACCAGGACACGATACATGGGCTCTCCCATGGCCTGAGGGAACAAACAGAATCATGACCAGGACACGATACATGGGCTCTCCCATGGCCTGAGGGAACAAACAGAATCATGACCAGGGCTTAAGTATTGATGAGGATACTTACAATATGGAGGCGTTTGATGTCGGCCTGATTAAGTTGAAACCGAGTAATATACCCTCTGGATGTTATCTTGAATGGGAATAAAAACGGAAGATTTCTGTAATCAGTAGCAGCTGTGCAGCCTGTGCTGGACGGATGCGGAGATATGGGGAATTAAACTGGTGAGCTTCATTTTTATTGGCTTTTATCGATGTTGGCCTCGACACGTCATCACGCAGCACGTTTTCGTTTTCAGGAAGTAATAAAACATATTTTTGTATGGACTTTTGATATAAAAACACACAAAAATGAGAATTTTCACATTTTATTGGCATCCATTGTTAGGTATGCCCATATGATGACCATGGATATGGTCTAAAAGTGTGAAAAAGGGTTAGAAAAGGGCCAGACCGCACCAAAGCAACTATTCGCAACTCCCATTGGGCATAATGGTTGCAAGTACTTGCATGTTGCAAGGAGTTGCAATGGTGTGGGCCGGGCTTTATGTTGGACATGATCCCGTTTCTGTTTGGACACGCTTAGGCGGTAGAACAGGAAAGTTAAACTCTGACGGTCTCAGTCACGGCTACTCACAATGCAACTGTACTCCTCATCATCCATCTCCTTCACCTTCAGGCAGTATGACTGAAAAACACAAGGGAACGAGTACTGTAATCGGCCAAAGCAATATTTAACTTGTGTAACAGTAAACCTATACAACACGTTGCCGTCATTTCATAATGAAAAAAACGTTAACCATTTCAGATGTATTAAAAATATGAATTTTGTGCACGGTGACGTGTCCTCACTAGATATTCAAACTTGACATCCAGGTACTTGCGGATGGTGAGCTTGGTGTCTGGTATGGCCTTGTGAAGGTACGTGTTCAGGTCATGAAGCATCTGTTCAACAGAATAGCACACAATATAAATAATAAGTGTGACAGAACATAGTTTTCACTGCCATTTGATTTTACAGATAAAAGTGGGAGAGGAACAGCAACAGGTGAAGTTATTCTATTGGTTGGCTATCTATTGGCGCGACTGTGGCTCAGGAGGTAGAGCAGGTCGTCCAATGATCCATGGGTCGGCGGTTCGAATCCCGGCTCCTCCTGTCTACATGTCGAAGTGTCCTTGGGCAAGACACTGAACCCCAAATTGCTCCCGATGTGCTGGTTGGTACCTTGCATGGCTTCCGCCGCAATCGGTGTATGAATGAATGGGTGAATGTAATGCACAATCTATGTAAAGCGCCTTGGATAAAGGCGCTATATAAATGCACCATTTACTATTTACTATTATGCATTGTGTGCTATCTAACCAACTACAAAAGGTGCCACACACAACCTTCACAACCTTCACGCTGCATTGAAGAGATCTGATCTCAGATGGATTATGTACTGTATAGCAAAATAGGACCAAATTTACAAAGCAAATATATTATATTTCCTCGAGGACGTCGAATATTTCAGTCCAAACAGATCAAAACCTAAATCATTTCACATACTGTATTTTATAAACAGAGTGCTTAAGTAAACATTAAGTATTAAATGTTCTACACTCACAGGCTTGATGGTCTTCAGGAGCTGAATGCCATATTTCTCGATGTTGCGGTGTGCCTCAGCAAACTTCACAAAAGCTTCACTGGCCTGAGCCTGGGGTTCCCGTACGCCGATAACCGAGAACACATCCCCAAACGCTGAAATAATTAGAATGATGGTGAAACATCAACCAAACAAGTGTGATTTTCCAGAGGCATGAAAGTGTCCAATTCATTTTGGACACTCTTAAGTATGCCGATGTTGGTCGGGCAGTCCAATACTTATCTCGAAAACTTAACTTGCTGGACTGCTAAGGTAATTTGCTGTAAACCTTGGTGGTTGGTGGATGAATCTTAAGTGATTTAGAACCCTTGGCCCTAATGTTCACTTAATATATATGATATCTTTCAAGTTTTGTGCTTGATACCGTATCAACATGGCATATTCTATCCTCAATATTATAAGAATTGCATTTACGGTGGACTAAAATGTAAATTAGTTATAATTGGGACATGTGACAAATTATTATCATTGAACTAATCTATACTAGGGTAGAAAAAGATGGGGTGACATCATCATGCAACACACCTCTGTGAGTTTGGGAGAGCTCAAAAAAGGCTCTGAGCAGTCTCTTGGTGTGCTCCATCAGCCCTTTAAAGAAAGCAAAGAGAAAGAAAAAATATAAGTTATATCTTATTTGTGCAGTTACAGCATTGCGTACCATATAGGTCCAAGGTCAATTGGTCAATTCAAATACAGTCTAGTTATTCTGATTCCGTTATTCCAATAGTATCCAAACAGATGTTACTCCGTTTCTGGATGGTAACTATAGCCACATGGTATGAGGCGTCGAATACATATTTCCCTAGTTCCATTGTGATTGACCCCTGTGATTTTACCCAAAATCAAATGTTTAGTTAAACCTTTGTTATGTATCTTTGTCTTTGTTTTGTTCTTCCTATTTAAAAACTTTTTTTTTTTTCATAATATAGGCCATATCTAAGTCCGGCTTAGATTTCTTAGATTTCTCACAATCAATGGCCAGAACCTTGTCGTTTTTTTTTTCTTTAATGAAATCTATGTCTGACAACATTCTCTGATTAGTGTAATTTGAGTTATGTTCATAAAGGGTAGGCGCAATAAGCTTCGGCTTCTGCCTTCACCTTTTCGGTACCACTAGTTATTAGTGGATATTAATGTATATATGTCTGTATGTAATCCTTTTTCCTGTACGGACCGAAATAAAATCTATCTATCTATCTATCTATCTATCTATCTAACCAGGGCAGTAAATTAAGAGCAACAGCTAAATGCAGGTTTAACGTTGGAGTCTATCAGGTACTACAGGGCGGCAGTGGCTCTCAGGAGGTAGAGCGGCCGTGGTCCATGGTGAATTTTTGCAGCCACTGTGGCTGGTGGGAAAAGGACAAAGTTCACTTTCTGCCATGATCCTAATGAGCACCGACAAAAAATGTAAAGTACTGCAAGGCAACCATGAGCAGTTTAAGACCTTTGTAAAGCTCTGCTGTCTTCTCCAGCTCCTCCAGTCTCTTAACCAATCCATCTGCAAAGAAAGGTACAGATTAACAATAAGATATGCAAGTGTTTTAAAAACTTTAGATCTTAAAGGAGCATTCAGTGATTTGGGTGATTTGGAAAAAACCCCGGTCCACCCCGGTAACAAGATGTGCACGTATACACGCTCTACAGTGGGGGAAGTACAACAGACCAACAGCACGTGCACCAAGGCCCGCCCCACTCAATCATGATTGGAGGAAGGCCCCTCTCATCCTGATTGGATGAAGGCTTTGCCACCCAAAGCCCAAACCGAAACTAGGTTTTTTTTACTCCAGTGGCTCACTGGGGACAGGGAGGAACTCCTTATATGGTCAGCACACTTTATAGTAGGGAGGATTATCCAAAAAATAAGAAAAAATAAGTGATATTTGAATTAAGTGAAATCACTGTTATATCCTTTACTACACAATCTAAATTGATGTATGAACTCCAATTAGTTATCTATATATTTATCTATATATGTCGTACACACAGTATATAAATCCCAAAAAGGCCACTCTCTAACCATTGCACAGAATGGCTCTGCTGAGTCCAAGAGCATCTGCGGTGCCTGAGCTCATGTTCTCCACTAGGCGGTGCTTTACTTTCTTCAGCACTGAAACAAACAAGGAAAGAACACATTCATGGTGTTTTAACTGGCTCTTAATAATGAAAGTGCTTATTATATTGACAATGGGTGGACACTGCACTAAAGTTAATATCTCTCTCTCTCTCTCTCTCTAGGTCAGGGGTGGGCAACTTTGAGGATGGAGAGGGCCACTATATTTCCACAATCACTCCCTAGGGCCATATATTACTGTCGTAGCAAAAATAGCTGATCTACAAGCTCAAAACGTTGCAGTGCGACGCGTTTTGAGCTTGTAGATCGGCTATTTTTGCTATATTCAAATTGGAATCCTAAAAATGTACATTTTTATGTCATTTCAAATGCCTTTAATTATACTTGTGTTGAGCAATGAGCTACTAATTTAGACTGAAGTAATTAAAGCGGGTCATGTTTGCATGTTGTGGAATTGTAAACAGCTGAAACCAATATTATATCAGTATTCTGACATTAACCGGAGGGCCACATTTAGTGAAGGTGGGGGCCGCATGTGGCCCCCGGGCCGCCAGTTGCCCACCCCTGCTCTAGGTCATCCTCGATCGAGCCATCCAGCTGTATTTTGCAGGAGGATTATTAAATAATTGTTCAGTGCAAATAATATGTAAAGCTAAACAATTGTTGGTATTACTCCCCATCTATTCCTTATTGGAGCAGTTACCTATATCCAGAGACTTCCCCTGTTTGGGGTCTGCCTGAAGTTTGTTGTAGTGGATTGTTGCTTCTCCCTGTAGAACCATATACAATAAAACCTAATTATCATAGTAACAGAATACAGATACAAGTGTATATGAACAAATTAACCCATTTTGACCTGAGATCAGATTCTAAAAATGCCTTCTACATCCTGACAGTTTTCTGAAAAAGCTATGTTTCTATGTCAGTGGTTCTTCGATTTTTCAAAAATAGCAGACCTACAAGCTCGTAGCGCACCACTCGGTGGCGCGCTATGAGCTTGTAGATCTGCTATTTTTCAATAGCTAAAGCATAACATAATGCTAACACCAAAAGGGGGTTCCCGCCCAAAATGGGTTAACACAATAAAATGTTATAAACCTATATAATCATTATTATAGTTACATCATCAAAGTGGAGATCACTGTATTTAAAAAAGAAAAACACGGGTAATTTGTAGTAATTTGCACACCTTGCAACTAATAGTGGGAGTAAATTCCACACGCAGTCTTTGCAATGGTTGGACAACAATGACACAATCTAATCCTTTAATTCCTAAACTGGACCCTCATTCTAATCCACTGTAGGGGGAGTCACGGAACTTCCTGTGGGCTCACAATAGAGTCCAAAAACAACACAGCCACCGCATTGGTGCCAGTATGTCACATGATGCTACCATCTATTGTCCCCATTTCTGTAGTGGGGAAGGGGGCTTGTTATGTGAGCAATGTCCCTCTTCTGCACAGTCTGATGGTGGGACTCACACCACAAATTAAGTGAGGTCGGTGACATACATTACAGGACGTACCTTCCATATACTGAAGTAATCTGTAAGTACTGTAACTTGTTTTTGTTTTTTCATTGACAATGTACTGTACAGCAGCCAACATTACATAACACATGACATACTGTACATATACACTACAGCAGTGACCCCCAGGGGTCCTTGAGGGAGTTCCAGGGGGTCCCCAGCTAAATAATAGCTTGGAACCAAACGGACCCTTATGCGTCTGTAACTCTGAGTGTGCATAACGGGTCCATTTGGCATATCTTTGCAAGGGGTCCGTGGGCTAATTAGTGTCAATTTGGGGGTCCTTGACATGACAAAGTTTGGGAACCACTCAACCACTGCACTACAGTACATGAAATAATCACTCAAAAAGGGTAGAAAATGAAATATTTCATCCATTGGCACATGGCTTCCAAAAAACAAACATTTCACATTGATTCAGCTAATTTGGTTTGTAGAATAGAAAATAATCTCCAGGCAACAGTTGCTTACCAAGCAAGATTTACGTGTTAGATTGAGTGGACAAACTGAACCTGCCACAAAAATGTATGCATCACCATTTGGCTGGTGGCTGGTGTTACCAACCCATAGGGCATTAAGCAACTAGTAAATCCACTAGTCGACCTTGTTGGTACTAGTTGACTAGTTGATAAGAGATTTGGTAGGCCTCAAGATCAGGTAGATTATAGTTATAGTCACCATGTACACAGTTTTTCAATGTACAAATATTTATTCCCCCCCAAAAAAAAAGATATACCTACATAATAGGTAGTTAAACAACTAGTCGACTAGTAAACTAGGCAACTAGTCAACTAGTAAAAATGACTAGAAGTGAATGCCCTACCAACCCATCTCAGTTAACAGCTGGAGACCAGATTCTCCAACCAACTCAACACTTGGCTACACAATGGCTTTAATTGGGGGCTCAGAGTCACTAAGGCGAGCACACTAATGTTATTGTAATTGTTATAGGTTACATATGTAAAAGTTGATATGTTTTCAAAGGAGAGATATTTAGCAATAGCCTGGTAAAATGTGTTAACCCATTCTGGGCGGGAACCCCTTTTGGTGTTTTAACTAAGCATTATGTTATACTTTAGCTATTGAAAAATAGCAGAACTACAAGCTCATAGCGCGCCACCGAGTGGCGCGCTACGAGCTTGTAGGTCTGCTATTTTTGAAAAATCTTGAAAATGTGGCAAGAATCTTTGAATATTATATTCTTTCAGAAGACTTTTTATTTATTTTGACATCAGGCCTAAATGTGTTAATGACAGCCATATATTTCTCCATCCTCCATTACGGTATACCTGTACAGCTTGAATCATCTTGGCCACCTCCACCTTAGTCTTTCCCTTCACAGGCTTGCCATTCACCCCTGTAATTTCATCGCCGGCCGCCAGTGACCCCTCCAGGGCTGCAGGGGTATTGTCAAAGACCTGCGGGGCAATAGAAATAAGCATATCCCATAAGACTGCAAATGATAAGATTTTTCGCTTCACCAAATCACACCTGGATTTACCGCCAGGAGACTATGGTGCCAAATATGGGTGCAGTTGTTTTGTGTCCTAGTTCAATATGTCTAGTAAAGCTGGTACATTATTTGTAATAGAGGGTATGCGCATGCATAAAGTGAATGGCAAATCGAGTGGCAAAGCGACAGACAAAGTGAGTTTAACATTGTTTAATGCAATCAGATAGGACTTATGCAGTGTTGTTTTCGTCGACTAAAACTAAGACGAAAAATGTTCGTCCTTTTTTCCACTGATGAAAACTAAATGGAAACTAAATGACAACTAAGCTATGATGACTAAAACTAAGACTAAATATACTGACAATTTCTAGTGGACAAGAGACCCAGTATAAGTCATTTTACAATTAGTTGCATGCTGAAAATAGACGAAAATATTATGATCTTTAGTCGACTAAAACTAGACTAACACTAAAACATTCCGGGTGACTAAAATGTGACTAAAACTAAATAAAAATTATTCAAGGGACTATGACTAAAACTAAATTCTAAATGTGCTGCCAAAAACAACACTTTCGTGTCATGAAATCAGTCTACATGTACCTACCTGTACAATGTAGAGACAGGGGCAGTACTGTGCCCCACCCCCAATGCTGATCCCTATCAGGTTCTGAGCATCCTTCTTCAGAGTGACAGTTCCAGGTACTGTCGGTATCCCCCTTCAGAGGAGACACCATTAAATCATCCCCATTCTAAAAATGTCTTCTACATCCCGACAGTTTTCTGAAAAAGCTATGTTTCTATGTCAGTCGTTCTTCGATTTTTCAAAAATAGCAGACGGTTACAAGCTTGTAGCGCGCCACTCGGTGGCGCGCTATGAGCTTGTAGATCTGCTATTTTTCAATAGCTAAAGCATAACATAATGCGAACACCAAAAGGGGTTCCCGCCCAGAATGGGTTAAACCCATTTTTATATTTACACTTTGTGGTACAACCGTATCTTCAAGTGAAAAACATGACAGTGACGACTGATGAAAACTGATACTTGAGGCTAACTGTATGATGATGAGGCATACAAATAAAAAATAATAGGCTTCACACTCAATGCAATTAATTTCACTCTATGTCCCAAAGAATACCAGACGAGTCGCCCCTTTACCAACTCGCCCCCGGGTGTACAGCCGGCGGAACTGCGCGGCCTGGTATACCTAAAGTAACCCAAGTAAATTATGCTTAAACGGTTAAACCTAACCTTATTCCTAACCTTAACCTCAGTAAAACTATACCTAAACTTAACCCCAGTACACTATGCCTAACCCTAAACTTATTTCCAACCTTATTCTCAGTTAAACAAAATAAAGAATACAAGAACCGCGGCACCGAGCGGTCGGCGTGAGGTCGGCGGGAATAATGGTGGGGCGAGATGGGCGACCGTACCCGATACCAGATGGTTTAGGGGCGACCGTACCCGATACCGTCCCAAATATACAACAAATAATGGTGTGGCGAGATGGTTTAGGGGCGACCGTACCAGATACTGTCCCAAATATACAACAAATACAGTGCATTGAAAATGTTACTGTGGCAATGATTCTTATAGCTTAGTGCAAAGTCATTCAAAACAAACAGAGAAACACCCCTAATACACTGACACCACGGCGCGTAAACAGCGCCTCAAACTGTGACTCCGCCCACAAACGGGGGAAGTTGTGATTTGCGCTCATTCACTGCAATGCAATTTGCGGCATTTTCAAAACAATATTGAGCAGAGTAGCGATTATCAAACGTATTTGCAATGCCATACGTTGAAAGATCTGTTGCCCGTGGACAAGGCACGCTACCTCCGCAAGTTAGATAGCATCGGCATAGATGTTTGTCCGTATGTGATTAAGGATTGGACCAACTTGCATTGGCAGCCATAGAAAATTCTTACCCCAAGCTAAAACCGGATGTGACGTATTTGGGCGTTCCTGTCTAGCGTGGTGTCAGTGTATAGCTTAGTGCTAAGTAATTCAAAACAAACAAAGAAACACCCCCTAATAGAACATAAAACTTTCAAAGTGACAACATTCTAACTTACAACTTGTCTTCTTCCAACTCATAGTCCATGTCTGTGAACATATCAGGCCAGCGTCACCCCGTCCTCGTGGAACCTGATATTGACATGGGTTCAAATTACAATCAAAGTCCTGAACAATGACATTATATAGAAAGGGGGAGATATAATATAATAATACTACTTTTAAGGGTGTGCATCTCCAAGAGATTAAAAAAAGAAATGTATGACATTATTGGGTTCCACCAATAATGTCAGCTTTCAAGCACACCTCTTTGTATTGAGTTGTGCTTGAAATGTACTGTAATTCTGCAAACTGTTAATAAATCATCAAACAATTAAAACATAACTTCCATGTGTAGTGTACCCTCTCGGGAGTTAAATGTAACTGAGTGTACACTACAAATGGAAATTATTACCAGATGTCCCCCTTTTTGTGGGACAGTCCCTCATTTCCAAGACTTTTTAGCTGTCCCAAAAACTGAGACCCTGTCCCACATTGTAACTGGCAGGCACACATGCCCTAGTAGTTGGCTTTCGGTTGTAAAGCTCTCTCTCATTCTCTCTTTCCCTGCAAGATGTGTTTTTAAGCCTGTTAAAATAATGAGAAATATCCCCTAGGCTACAGCTAAGTCGGTCTATACCACCCATGACCACAATTTTCATTTTATAACAAAATGTGAGACATCAGAGGGGTTTAATAACAATATGACATCAAGGAATTGAAGTAATAAGTTGCTAACCCTGTCCTGTCCCACACAAAGCGATACTTCTGTCCCTCAAATGAACAAATTTCCGCTCTCAAAGGGCACCTAAGGATGGCTGCAATTCGAAACTGGCCCCCGTAAAATCTGAATCCCCCACCACCGCCCTTCCCCCTTTTTTTCCCTCACTGTATGTTTCTTTTCCCTTTTTACCTCCATTATGATGAATTCCTGTTCTGTTCTTTGTCTATATAGAAGTGTCTTTTTGTACGTCTCTAAATGTTTTGATGAATTGAACATGGTGGACCCTCTTGTAAACAAGTGTAATGCTTAATTGGGTCGTCCACTCACAGTTAACAGCCTTTGTATTGAGTGTGTGCTTGAAATGTACTGTAATTCTGCAAAGTGTTAATAAATATTTCAATCAATCAATCAAAACAGTTTGGATCTGGTCACCCTATGTAACTCCCGAGAGCAGCAGAGACAGTGGATTTAGCTGACTTGATAGCATTGTTTCTGGACAGCCAGTGAGTTACAGAGTGTTAGATAGGAGGCTGGCTGCTGCAGAATTAAAGGACCACCAAACAGCTGGTAACAGACAGCAACAGTACTGACGTTAGCCAGTTTGAATAATTAACAAGTTTAACTTAATAATTAATAGATAGAAAGCATGTGTATGGAACTGATGTAGCTAAATGAAAATACGTTAGTTGTAGCTCTGTCGCTGTGTGGTATTAACAGAAGACCCTCCAAACGGTGACGTTGTACACGGCTAGCCTGCTAGCTAATTAGCCGAGACAGTAGCAGCAGCAGGTGTATTTGGAGATGAATAATACATACAAATAGGAATACGAAGACGTGGGTCTTACCTTTGAAAGAAGGGGAAACAGTTACTCTCGTACAAATGTCCCTTGACATGCATAAGAACGCTTGTTTTGATCAGAAATGTTCCTTTTTTATTTAGCAAATGTTTCATTTGTGGATTGTCTTCCTCTGTCTAACACATCCATCCAGGACACATCTGTTTACTTTCCGTCGTCACTTCCGGTAACTCAGCGGAAGTTGGAGAGAGAGGCATACAATGATGCAAATTAAAAGCTTAAAGGACCACTTCACCACTTTTCAACTTATCTTCATATGATTGCTCCTCACAAATGTTCATGATAAAATCATCATCATCATCATCATTTTTCGACCACGGTCGAGATCATGGATTTCATAACATCACGCCAGACTTTCCCGGTCCTTCATTGCCATCCCCAGTTCCTGCTTACTGATGCCTGTGTCCCTAGCGATGACATCAGGGACAGTTTTCTGATAAAATAAATGAAATGATAAATAAATAAATGATACTGTCTCATATAGGAGGGCTGTGGGCAGTTCAGAAACCCGCCCACATCATCGTTAGGCAGATTTAACAAATAATAATAATAAGATTTAAAAAATAAATATTTAGATTTTTATTATCTTAAAGCCTGCAGTTTATATAAACTTTGATTCCCCATCGATGATGTAATTGGTGGACAGGTTTGCCCACAGCCCTCCCATGAGACAGATCAAGTTGGGGAAAAAATGGTGGCATTTTATCAAGAACATTAATTAATGACGATATAGAACGCCCTCTCGTTTAATATTGCTTAATTATATGAAGGCAGGGGCAGCGGTGGCCGAACGGTTTGCGGAGCGGTCTTGATACCGGAAGGTCACCAGTTCGAATCCCCGGACCGGCACGTTCAAATTACCACCGCTGAAGTGCCCTTGAGCAAGGCATTGAACCCCTACCATGAAATGTTCTATGAGCAGGGTGTGGCTGTAAACAAGCATCTCAAGCTTAGTCCACTTCCCTGGGTAAACAAAGAACTTTGCTTTGCTTTGCTTTGCTTTGGTGAAAAGTGGTGAAGTGGTCCTTTAATTGTTCAAGCATTCATCAAATTTTAATCCAACTTTGGCAGAAGCATTGAAAAGGCTGTAAATAATATTAACATCTCACACTGTTTACACAGATTACTCATTGGTCAAGGCAGAACATCCATCAATGTTTACATTGTGAGGGAAACTGCTGCGAGTGAATGGTGCTTTGTTACCTTTTAAATAGATTACATGATGAACAGTCACGTCACGTGGCCTATACTCAGGGCCAAACTAGCCATTGGGCCGGTGAGGCCTGGGCCCTTGGCCCTCAGGGGTCCTTCGGGGAAACAGGACCGCGTGGTTTTGGGTTTGAGGCCCTGACAAGGGGCCCTGGGGCCCTTCATTGGCTGTTGATTGTATTAAATTTAGGTAAAAAATATGATTACAAAAATGCATGTGCGCTATGGGGGGGGCCCAAAAAAAAGATTGGCCCAGGGGCCTCATCGTTGGGGGTTAATCCGTCCCTGGGCATTCTTCTTTTCTCAAAGGTCTACTAAAGTAGCCGATACCGGCCTCTGGTCACTCTGACCACCGTTTTGAGGTTTTTAAGTTTGCGTTTGTTAACAATTATCATTTTTTTTGGTTTCAGGATTATTCTCAACTATCCCAAGAAGTAACATGAGCATGGTATGTTTGACTGCCTTGACTTTTAATCTGTGTTACTTAATGGAATATTGACAGAAGACAGTATGTGAGGATGATTGTGTGCTATTATTGTGCACACAATAATAAGTAGAAATGTGTGCTAGTTGTAAATGCTACTGCAACTGAACTTCCCTATACATATAATGGTGATGATGATGATCAGTGTTGTTTAATTTGGCAGCAAATTTCTATTTTAGTTTTCGCCATAGTCTCTTGAAACATTTTCATTTAGTTTTATAGTCACATTTTAGTCACCTGGAATGTTTTAGTGTTTAGTCTAGTTTTTGTCGACTAAATCTACAATTGATTTAGTCGACTAAAATGTATTTTGGCGGGCCTTGATGCCGTCGTAATGGCTGATTTTACACTTGCTGAAAATAGCCGATCTACATGCTCACAACGCATCGCAGCGCGACGCGTTGTGAGTTTGTAGATCGGCTATTTTCAGCAAGAATACAATGAATAAAATGACTTATACTGGACTTATACTAGATATTTTGTCCACTAGTCCCTTCCTAACATTTTAGTCTAGTTTTTATTTGTTGACAAAATTGACAGTATATTATATATATCATAGTTTTAGTCACCATGACCATAGCTTCGTTTTCATTTAGTTTCCATTTAGTTTTCGTCAGTGAAAAAACATTTTCGACGAACAATTTTTCGTCATAGTTTTAGTCGACGAAAACAACACTGATGATGATCCAAATTAACAATTGAAGACATTACAATTATTAGGCTACTGAAGAAACTTTGAACTGCAGTTTAATTTGTGTATTTCAGGAACTTGAACTGAAGAATGTGGCCCTGAGAGCTGGAGATCAGCTGAAACTGAAGGGCCAGATTTTACATGATGCTGACAGGTAAACCTACTGCTTCATGCAAATACATTTAACGATTCACGCTCAGGGCCGGGAATATACGGTATTGTTGATGTCTCTTCGAAGAGTTGTGGTTTGAAGCAGCAGTGGTTACCTGTAAATCATGAGCAATGTTGAATTTCACAGGTAGCCTACTTTATTTTAAAAAAATCTGCACAGTATAATTACACTGTACAGACCTATGCTGTAGTGTAGGCCTAGGCCTATATATATATATATTAACTGGTGGAATATGATATGTGCACCTACTCCTCATTCCAATCACTAATACCACTACAAATACTTTTTAGTCTATTATTATTGTATATATTTGTCTCCACCAGGCCGAAGGCATGGGGAGAGAGTATGTTTTGCACTCCGTCCGTCCGTCCGTGTGTCCGTCCGTGTGTCCGTCCGTGTGTCCGTCTGTGAACAGCTAATCTCCGGCACTGTTAACCCGGTCGATGCCACATTTTGCACACACACTCCCTGGATGTCAACGATGAACCTCTGCCCCAAAATTTCCAGAACGGCCTGTTATAGCGCCACCAGGAGGCCGCTTTGTGCAAAACAAGTTTTTGGACAGTACACCTACAGATTTTGTCCAAACATCACGCAAATTGTTACACAGTCTCTCTAGAGCCATTCAACCAAACGGGTCTTTCAGATTTCTCAGACTCCATCCTGATTGGCTAAGATTGGCTTCTAAAGTTCGCAGGAGTGTTCAGTGTCAAACAAAATGCTGCAAATCATGAACACATTGTGTGATTTCCGTGAAATTGCGCACGCACATTCCCACTAGGCCGAGGAAGAAATGCCACGTGAACATTTTCAACTCAGCCTCATGGTGGCGCTATAACTGGCCGAAAAGTGTTTTTACCTCCAACTGCACGGATTTGTGGATAACTTTGTATGCCAACTCCCTAGAGGCCAAGGAAAAACCTTTGCCTGGATTTTTTCACATCTGCTCTTTATAGCGCCACCAGAGGCCGACATATGTAAAACACATTTTCTAATATTACTCCTTCAGATGTTATCCAAATTTCACGCAAATCGGTACACATGCTCTCCATAGTCATGTAATCCACCTTCATTGCCTACGATTGGCTTCTAAACTTTTCAGGAGTAGCCCGCTTGGTACCCGTTTTGTACAAATCGCCACAACTACTCAACGCAGCGTCCGATTTCGGTGAAACTGTGCATGCATATTCCCACTAGGCTGAGGAAAAAATGCCACTTGACAGTTTTCAAATCAGCCTCATGGTGGCGCTACAACAGGCCAAGCTGTGTCACACACACACACACACACACACACACACACACACACACACACACACACACACACACACACACACACACACACACACACACACACACACACACACACACACACACACACACACACACACACACACACACACACACACACACACAGAGAACGGCCCGAGGCCCAGATTAGGCTTTCGAGCCTCACACCTGTTGATCTCCTGTGATAAACTAGGGCTGGACAAAGATTAACGCTGTGGCCCTGTGGGTAGATTAACAGAGGGATTTAATTGTTTAAATGGAACCTCAGTGTAAACATTCTTATCATGGTCAGCTGTTGACCCAGCCCATCAGCATACAACTGGCTGCAGGGTTCTTTGACCATTTTGCCAGGCTCGGTCACATTTGTCCCTGTATATGCGCATGCTTAAAGTGAATGGCACATCGAGTGGCAAAGCAACAGGCAAAGTGAGTTTAACATTGTTTAATGTTGTTTAATGCAATCAGATGGGACTTTTCGGTTTGGATGCATATGGGCTGTCAAGGCCAGAAAGTAGTTTGCCACTCAGTAGGCATTCCTGCATAACTTCCGGGTTTGATGATGATGTCACGTGCATACCCTCTATTGCAATGCGTTAACTTGTGAGGTTTATTGTCTCCACCAGGCCGAAGGCATGGGGAGAGAGTATGTTTTGCACTCCGTCCGTGTGTGTGTGTGTCCGTCCTTCCGTCCGTCTGTTACCAGCTAATCTCTGGCACCGTTAACCCGGTCGATGCCAAACTTTGCACACACACTCCCTGGATGCCAACGATGAACCTCTGCCCCACATTTTCCAGAACGGCCTGTTATAGCGCCACCATGAGGCAGCTTTTCACATTTTTTACCTAAAACTGCACCGATCTGCGTGAAACGTTGCATGCACACTCCCTAGAGGCCAAGGACAAACCTTTGACCTGCATTTTCCGCATCTGCCTTTTATAGCGCCACCAGGAGGCCGACTTTTGTAAAACACATTTTTTGATATTACTCCTTCAGATTCTGTCTAAAAATCTCACAAATCGTTACACAGTATCTCTATAGTCATGTGCTCAAGTCGGATCTGTCCGATATTCCATATTCCATCCTAATTGGCTATAATTGGCTTTCACAGTTTGCAAGATTGCCCCGTTTTGAACAAAAGCCTCAAATCATGAACGCAGCGTGCAATTTACGTGAAATCTTTCACACATTTTCTTACTAGGCTGAGGAATACATCCCACCCTTTTCACATTGGCCTGTTATAGCGCCACCAACAGGTTGATTTTTGCAAAACACATTTTTGGAACAAAATGCCTCAAATCATCCAATTGCCATCAAAGGCGTATGAAGAAATGGCACCCTTTTCACATTGGCCTATTATAGCGCCACCAGGAGGCCACAACCTGACCTGGCTTGGTGGAGACCTGTGCCCCGAGGGGCACTTTTTCTAGTTTTATATTATTCTTTTATATTATTCTCGACCCAGGTTCCAGATTGACCTGGGCTGTGAGGCAGATGAACTGGCGCTGCACTTTAACCCTCGTTTCCATGACGATGAAGATGGTTCTGTGCTCGTGTGCAACTCAAAGACGGATGGATGCTGGGGTGATGAGGAGAGGGAAACACACAACCCTTTACAGAGGGGTTCTGAAGTGAAGGTGAGACAATATTGACATATGTTGGATGTATGGGGCAAACTATTAGAAAATACTGCAGGAGTTTTAACACAACATGAAGTAGTGATGTCTTTCTAAATGGGTGTTTAATTCAACCTATTGGCATTGATAATGACGTACATTTGCGCATCATGTGTATTATATTCTGCTATGTGTGTAGATTTTTGTCTTACACAAACATGAAATTCCCATTGACAATGAATGGAGAATTTACGTCATGTGTCTGAGCAAGTCGTCTATTTTCGTCCTACACAAACATTAAATTCCCATTGACAATGAAAGGAGAATTTACGTCATGAAAGGCACTATAGGGTTGCAGCCAGGAACACTGGGAATTGTAATATCACTTGTAATTGTAAAATGGTAAATGGTGCATTTATATAGCGCCTTTATCCAAGGCGCTTTACATAGATTGTGCATTACATTCACACATGCACATTCATACACCGATGGCGGCGGAAACCATGCAAGGCACCAACCAGCACATCAGGAGCAATTAGGGGTTCAGTGTCTTGCTCAAGGACACTTCGACACTAACTCTGGGGGAGCCAGAACCATCCAGCCACTCTATCCCTGAGCCACATAATGCACATAATGCTGCCCGAGAAACTAGTGTTCTTAATCACTGTTGTTTTATTTCCTATATTTTCTATAGTTTTGGACCTACTTGGAAACGGTTCCCCACACTTTTGTAGTTGAATTTCAGTCGTGCCACAAAGGTCTACTGTAAAGATACTGGGGAATAATGTCTGACGTTGAACAATAAAATGACTATCAACATTTCTTTTCCCTCTAGATTGTTGTGAAGCTGACTGGAGACATGTTTGAAGTGGAGCTTCCGGATGGAGAGGAAGTTCAGTTCCCCAACCGTGAAGGCATGGACATCATCAGCTACGTCAGAGTTAGAGGAGACTTCAGACTCACCTCTTTTAAGATCTGCTAGGAAGAGAGCTCTAGATTGAATTCTGCCGTTTCAACTATTGCTGTTCACCCGATCAATTGTTGAAATTATCTTAAGATAACATGGACTAAAACATTGTCAAGTATTGTTGTATTAATGTATTCATTATTCATTCATTTATTCATAGTTCATAATTCATGATTACTGTCAGTACTGTATATTGCTACACAGATTCTTGTTCAGATGGATATTATCCATCAATGTGCTGTATGTATTTAAAAAGTCTGAACATGAAATTGGCTATAAATGGTTGATCTTAATAAAAATGTATTGGAAACAAATATTAAATATTTGCAAACTACTTACTTGTTACAAACTATAATGAATCTGTTTGTAAAAGAGATTCAGGGGGCATAAAAGAAAACAGGTGGGAACTGAAAGTAAAATGTATTATTGTATACTGCTGGTGTCAACAATGCTATGATACAGGACTAAAGAACAAATTGGTCGTAGGCCTACTGTATGGCCACTAGTTGTTTTTTTGATTGATTGAAATATTTATTAACAGTTTGCAGAATTACAGTACATTTCAAGCACAAACTCAATACAAAGGCTGTTAACTGTGAGTGGACGACCCAATTAAGCATTACACTTGTTTACAAGAGGGTCCACCATGTTCAATTCATCAAAACATTTAGAGACGTACAAATAGACACTTCTATATAGACAAAGAACAGAACAGGAATTCATCATAATGGAGGTAAAAAGGGATTCAGATTTTACGGGGGCCAGTTTCGAATTGCAGCCTTCCGTAGGTGCCCTTTGAGAGCGGTTTTGAAGGAGTCAAGGGATTCGCATGTCTAGTAATCTTGGCTGTGTGATTACTAGGCACTCTCTACCCTAAAATGTACTTGGGTGGGTGGGTACTTATATGCTATAATGTTTCTTAGCTTTTCTCATTCATAAAGCTATATATACAGTGTACATGAATGTGTCATTAAAGATTAAAGTGCAAGACAGACCATCACTTCTATACTTTGCCAGTTAAGTAGGCCTAGTGAAGAGTCTTTTAAAATGGCCTGATTTTCTGATATTCATACAAATGCCCTTAATAAAACCCTTTGTGCATTTATATTGAATTATTAGCACTAAATGCATTTTAGATTACTTCCTCAACAATCAATTGTCCAAGTTTTCATTGATCCATGTTTGTGCAATTTCACATCAGAGAGCATTGAGACAGGCCTAATGTCTATTTTATTTCCTGTTCACAGCTTTTTTAATTTTGAGGATTTTTCCCGCACGCGCGCACACGCACACGCGCACACACACACGCACACGCACACGCACACACACACACACACACACACACACACACACACACACACACACACACACACACACACACACACACACACACACACACACCACAATACAAAAACAAAACTGTTTCAATTGAACACATTTAAATTCAATGTCAACAGTCGGATCAGGCAAAAAAAGTATAAAAAGTAATAATAAAAAAGTGGTAAACATTTAAAGCAAAGTAACAAGGAATTAATACAATAATACCAATTTACTATAAGAAATACTGTGAGATTAATTAAAAAAAAAGTGTAGACGTTCAGTATTTTAGGTAAGTATTTTTCCACAGTATTATACAGTGAGTCTACAACATATCACAATATATATTAACAAAATAACCAACATTGTTCATTTCAACTCAAATAAAATAATTCAAAGGAGTAGTAGCACTAATTTTCTTCTAAATCTCATTTTAGAACCTATACTTAGTTCATCCCTGACCTATTTCCCATTACGTCTGTGTAAATAAATTTGTCATGTACTCAATATTGTCAACAACATTGTATTTGTTTGTTTTTAATCTTATTAGATTCAAGGTGTTACCATGACTGAAGGCTATTATACATGCACAGCACAGCAGACATTTTGGAAAGAACTTGGGCTCCATAGTCCCCCATAGTCCCCGCGGAGGGGTCCCTGTTATATTTATTGTAGCACAGTAGTTCTCAAACTGTTTTCATTTCAAGGACCCCCTTAAACTCTGAAAGCGTACAAATGGAACCAAATTGACGTGTACCAACTCAAGGACACTTTGAGACCCACTGGTGTAGCAGAGTGTTTCCAGTGGGCCAACGTGCAGCAGCAGCACCCTGTCTCTGTGAAGGAAGTAGGAAGAGGCCCCAGTTATGCTGTGCATAATCGACTGAAAGAATGTCATTTTAAAGGACAACTTTAGTTTTTTTCAACCAAGGTTCATGTTTTAGGACGTTATTAGAGAAAGTAAAAGATGAGTTGGTTTTTTTCATTTGCTGCTTTCTTTCGTTTTAGCATTCGAGCATGGGGCTAAATATGTATTTTTTTACAAAATATTATGGCGATTTCTTTTTTTATTATTTACTATAGTCCTAATAAACCCCAGGAAATTACATCTGGCCACAAAAGAATCACAGGATCTACTGAATGTGAAGGTAGCCTACTGGGGGGAAGCCACACTGTGTGTCATAGGCTCAATGTCAGTTTGACACATTCAGGAGATCTCGTGATCTTTTGTGGCCAGATGAAATTTCCTGGAGTTTATTAGGACTATAGTAAATAATTAAAAAAGAAATCGCTATAAAATGTTGTAGAAAAATACATATTTAGCCCCATGCTCGAATGCCCCCGCCCCCTGTCAAAAACAGCTAAAATCCCTAAAACGAAAGAAAGCAGCAAATGAAAAAAAGATAACACTCATCATTTAGTTTCTCTAATAACATCCTAAAACATGAACCTTGGTTGAAAAAAACTAAAGTTATCCTTTAAGTCATAGTCCCCTTTTCATGATTTTTCGAACGGTTGTAGCAGTTCAAAGGGCATTCAGGTGAGGTGACTATGCTAACATTGCACACCGGCATTGTTCATATACAGTAGTTTACTTTACTCATTGATCAAGGCAGCAATCTTAATCTTCATCACTACAGAAATGCAGACCACCACCAAATTATATCAATGTTAACATTGTGAAGGAAACTGCAATGGTGAGTGAATCAAGTGGTTGATTGTGGCTTGTTACATTTCAATAGATAATGTTTTATCTTGATGTACTGTATGATTATTTAGTCCTGATTGAGTCAATGAACACTCACATGGCCTAGCTGCATGCTTCTTTCCTGTCTCATTGGATTTAGATAAAAAGCCTACTGTTCTACCAGCCACTGACAGATCCCTCAGATCACTGCTGTTGTGTTGGAGAGAGAGGATTGTGTTTGTGGACGAAAGACCATATTTTCTATCTCTGTTCCAGGATTATTCTCAAGCCTCCCCAAGAATCAAAATGAGCATGGTATGTTTGACTGCCTTGAGGGTTTTTATTTGTTTTACATTGATGTACTCTGTCACATAGAGAGACTGATTTCAATCGATTGTAAAAACGTATTATTTATGGTAAAAACATAGTATTCCCTGTAAGTAAGTGTGTGTGTGTGTGTGTGGTGTGGTGCCCCTTAGATAGCACATTATGTAGACTTAGATAGTATTTTAAACAGACTTATAGCTTGTTATGTAGACAGCTCTAGAATTGCACTTTATGTAGTCATAGCACTTTATAGTACACATGTATAATATATTATATAGTATAGTATGTATAGTTTACCTAGATACTCCACTGTTACGTTCTTAGTTTACACATGATTCATGATAACTACTTTTTATATATGTGATGTATGCCATGCTTTTTGTTATTGCTTAATGTAAATCGATCTGGATTAAGAGCGTCTGCTAAATGCCTAAATTGTGGTGTGGTGTGGTGTGGTGTGGTGTGGTGTGGTGTGGTGTGGTGTGGTGTGCGCGTGCGTGCGTGTTTGCATGCATGTAAAGGCTACTGCATTGATCACAGTGTCATGGTGTCTGTCAGATATTATATTAATTACTGAAGAAACTTTACACTGCAATGTCCTACTGTATGTGTTTTTCAGGAACTTGAATTGAAGAATGTGGTCCTGAACACTGGAGATCAGCTGAAAGTGACGGGACAGATTTTACCTGGTGCTGACAGGTAAGCCTATATGCAAATAAAATACATTGAGAAATGATTTACCTAGAAAAGGTTACTCTTCTAAAAAGGATTGTGGTTTGAAGCAGCAATGGTAATATGAGCCACGTGTAAATTCAGAAGTCTATTTGTGAGTTATTAAAAACTCAAAACAATGAAGTACATTATACTGTTGATGTATATATCATTGATTCATGTTCAACACAACCTATTCCTCTTTTCAAATAACTTAATAATAATAATAATAAATGACACCTTTAATTCAGTTTCAGCATTAACCTGGGCTTTGATGCAGAGGACCTGGCGCTGCACTTTAACCCTCGTTTCCACGACGACGAGGACAAATCCATGCTCGTGTGCAACTCAATGATGGAAGGTTGCTGGGGTAGTGAGGAGACGCAACACAACCCTTTACAGAGGGGCTCTGAAGTGAAGGTGAGACAATATATTATGGTTACACAGAATGGTGATGGAAGATAATGTTTTCACAATTAAAGTGGTTATATTAGGCCTATCCTTCTAGATTTTTGTTTGTTTAAATATGGATTTTTGTACTTTTTATGTTTTGTATGCGTCTATGGAGTTAACATTACTCTAATAGACCCCCAGGTGTAATGGAATATTCAAATATGTCTTCCCTGTGTAATTTTGGTTTCTTCCTGTAAGCAGAAAGCCTGTAAGTCAAAAGGCTCAATTGAAAGTATACACAATGTTTGTGACATCATAATCCTTAATTCAAATCATGGATACTGAGCTCAATTTGTTGTACTCCATACTGTATGTATCTTAACAATTAGCATCAACATGTTTGTCTTTCTTCTAGATTGTCATGAAGATGACTGGAGACGCGTTTATAGTGGAGCTTCCTGGTGGAGAGGAAGTTCAGTTCTGCAACCGTGACATCAGGGACGTTATGAGCTACGTCAGCATCAAAGGAGACTTCAGACTCAAATCTTTCAAAATCTGCTAGGATAGATAACTACTTCGAACCATGTTTAAAGCCCACTGTGTGATTTCTGTATTATAATAATGATTGATAAAGTGAAATTATAGTTTATTTACCAATGTGGTATCTAATGCATGCAGATCTGATCTAAATGTATTACTTTTTTTTACAGTTACAGCTAATGCTTTTATTTTGAAGGTTATGGGCATTCTGGGGACACAACAGAGTCAGTCAGTCAGTCAGTCAGTCAGTGAGCACCAGGAGGGCATATGTTTTTTTACCAGCAGGTCAGGGAGAGCCTTAGCAAACATGATGCCAACTTTTTGCTGTATGTCTCGACTGGAAAGCTGAATAAAACCCCAACAAAAATGTTGCTGCCTGTCTGGACAATGGCCTCATTCCCTTACCCTGTGTAAGATTCGCTGCCTGGTGCCCTTAGTGGCTATTTTGTTTTTATTGTTCTTGGTGTAAATTAGCCACTACAAGCATCATTATCAAAACCACCATTTTATTATACCAGCACTACTGTATGTTTTAGACATACTTACACTAAAATTCACATTTTTGTAATATTGGAGGATGTTTCATAAACAATCATAATGCGCTATTATTGCAAACATATACAGATACTGTAGTTATCATCACACATGGAAATCATTCTTCTTAAAAACTAATCACAGTCTGAGAATGAGTTAAATACCTATTTTTTAACTTTTTGTTATACCTGCATTACTCACATGAAACAATTGCCTGCTTAAAGAGGGTAGTAGGGTACCCATTACAAAAGGCAAGACACTTCTGCAAAGATGCTCTTCAAGTTCATCACTGAATAGATACCTTTGATAACTTTAATGTATGCCAAGATTACTAAATGTGAGAGTGAGGAGAACAATATAAAAGCACATCACTGTTCATTGTTTTCAGTGTTCTCATTTCTCATTCTGCAAGGATGCAGTCCATAATTTGTTTTATTACGTTTACGGTACGTTTATTTGGGAGGGGCAGAGCATATATAAATGAACACCATGCACACATACAATGCCATGTAAATACACTGGATTTAGCAAGTTTCCATCCGTAGTCCCCATACAGAAAACAAGCAACGATACAAAAATAACACATAAATATCAACATTTTAGCTTATTCTAAAATGTCCATGTTTAATAGAGCACTAAGACTTGTTAACAACAAAAAACTGCTACGAATGGTTTCGTCCACAAAGTAGACATTTTTTGTATTGACTTAATTGTGCCTTCCTTTGAAATGTAGGCCTATACCCATTCTACATACTTTGAAATACAATTTTCAATTCATCAGAACATTTTGATTGATTGATTGATTGAAATATTTATTAACAGTTTGCAGAATTACAGTACATTTCAAGCACAAACTCAATAAAAAGACTGTTAACTGTGAGTGGACGACCCAATTAAGCATTACACTTGTTTACAAGAGGGTCCACCATGTTCAATTCATCAAAACATTTAGAGACGTACAGATAGACACTTCTATATAGACAAAGAACAGAACAGGAATTCATCATAATGGAGGTAAAAAGGGAAAATATATACAGTGAGGGGAAAAAGGGGATTCAGAATTTACGATTTAAAATGTAATATATATATAATGTAATAGAAGAAAAAAAGGAAATCATATAGGCCTACATTTAAAGAAAGAAAACAAAAGGGAAAATGTGTACAGTGTGGAGAAATCAGACCCGTCTGAAGTGAGTGGTGCTACTGTACTGTACTGTACTGTAAGCCCTCCTCCCTGTCCTGTGTGTGTCTGTGTGTTAGGCTGTGCAACAGTGACACAAACGCTATAAGACTATTTTCGTGCAGGGAGCTATTTTTTTTTTTACAGTCTATGGCAGGGAGGGACACAGGGACCCAGGGCCAGGGACAGACCCAGGGACACAGTCACACACATAGCTGTCTACCACTCCAAATAGGGGGACTGCAGAAGTGCTCTTTGAGAGCGATTTTGAATGAAGGAGTCTAGGCCCGGGATTCACATTTCTTAATGGCTGTTGGTAGGGCGTTCCACATTTTAGTGGCGTAGCATAGGTCAGGAGCGAAATTAATGTTCCCCTTGTTTGAGCCGAATCTAGGTTGCACGCGGTTTGTTGGACGCCTTCTGGTGTTGTCATTCATTGTGGACTTTGTTCGTTGACATATGATTAAGCTAGTACCGGTATTTTGACAGGTAGGCTACATTATTATCTGTGATCCTGTTACACACGTGACACGAATTAAGCCTCCTCATAAAGATTGTAGGGCCAATATGCCTTTCTTGTTACACCAGAGATATATACGGGTTCAACGTGCTCACATTTTGGGACTTGGGCGTCTTGTTGTTTACTCACATGTTGTCGATGGTGATTGATGTTGACTGCAACAGGGTTGACATTATGGAGGAGTTTGTGTTGTGTGAGTGTTTCAAAATAAAAACGGGGAAAACAAAACAAGAACGGGCTCCAGACATAAACTAAACAAAGGGTCTCAAAGCAGGCGCAGGGTTCAATAAACAAATAATAAAGTACTTTTCTTTCTTTCTTTAAACTGCGCTCAGCGCAGCGATTTCAACAGCTCGCAGCTCGCAGTGCTCGCACATCTCTACTGGCTACTTTCCACTACTTTGTGGCAGCGGTGGCCGAACGGATAGCGGCGCGGTCTAGATACCGGAAGGTTCCCAGTTCGAACCAGCCGTCCGACACGTTAAAATTACCACCGCTGAAATGCCCTTGAACAAGGCATCAACCACTACGATGAAATGTGTTCTATGAGCAGGGCCTGGCTGGAAACAAGTTCTTGAGCTTAGCCCAGATACCCTGGGTAAATATAGATTTCATTTCATTTCATTTCATTTCCACCCACAGCTGTGGGCCTGTGGCTTAATTAAAGGGAACCATGGTGCCATTTTCTAAGGCAACCAGTGGGGGCGCCATTTAGTCACAAATATGTTAAATCAAACTAGATGGCTCCTACAAAGATCATGGTCCGTCCTTACTCTATGGAGGAAACCCAGCAAACTTGGAATGCACCGCGCCGGGCTTCGAACCCGAGACCCCTAGAACCATTGAAGGAGAGTTGCGCCATTGAGTGGTCATGTAAACAGCGCTCGAGCGCTGTTTACATGCAGCCCGAGTGTTTGAAATACATTGTTTTCAACGAGGGCGTCTCAAATATCAGCAATTTTAGTCTGAATGTGTGCAACATGGCAACTGTTTTAAAGTATTGCGCAGTGACAACTGAAGTCTCTGTAATGTTTATGTTTTAGGAATTTAAGATCATTCAATTAAGCTGGGCTGTGGCGCTGCCGAGACATTGGCTTGTACGTTGTCCATATGAGGAAACAATGCAAACCACTGCGCTACTATGACAGTCAAATATCAATCCATGGCCATTGCGGACCACGTGCCCCAGTGGCGTAATGGATAACGCACTGGCCTCCTAAGCCAGGGATTGTGGGTTCGAGTCCCATCTGGGGTGGTACGTTTTTTTCTTTCTTTCCATATTTACACATTACCTGATTTGTTTACATTTTGCCTGACGTCAGAGTAACTCGTGACGCTGATTTTGTTCATTAGGGGAGACTAGCCAGCCGATTCGTACTGCATTGTATCCACCAGGAAACCTTCCTCAATGTTTTAGGGACGTGTCTTTCAGCTCTTCGTTCGGGTCACGTTGTTCAACGCAACAGTGAACAGTATTGCTCCTTTGTACGCCACGATCGAGCATTTAATTTATTTGTTTTCCCACTACAAGCAAAATATGTTTTTAAATAAGAGGTTGAATATCTTTGTTGTATTAAATATGGCGGTGGTCTTCGCCAGTGCTCACACTGACAGTAAGTAAACCCCATTAATACATCATTACAGTCCAGATTTGAAGTTGCTAGCGTAATCCGTAACGTATTCAGCTATACTAGCTAATAATACCAGCTAACTTTACCAGTGTTGTCGAACCATGCCGAATGATTTCCCAATCAATGGTGTAGTTTTTTTGTTTGCCTTGCACTGCGACCAGACCTGCAACATTAGAACAACATATCAGGCTAGTACTACATGCAAACTTGTAACTTATGTCACGTCATCTGCACACTGCCACTCACTTTCCAGTGACTCGTGAAGGGGTGAGGGCACTGGGGGACAGGTGTGGCACCAAAACATTGTGGCCATTTGGGAAAACTGGGCACCTCAAATGGGCAACAAGTGGGCAGTTTGGTAAATCTGGGCACCAAAACAGATTGATCACCGTGAATAGCCTATAGTGGGACCCAAAATATAGAGGGCACCAGGAGGAATAGTTACTTTGTAGCCTATAATATGCTTTGCTAAGTCGTTTACATGATAATTATGCTTATTTTATTGCAGTAGACAGACTTTGTAAAACTGTGTAAAAATGCGGTCTAAAATGCTGGCTATTGAGTACTGACTGAGTCCACATGGCTACAACAAGATTTATTTTGCTGACCATTCAAGACTACATCTTTTTACAGCAATTTGCCTAAACAAAGAAGCATTTATGTTTGATCAATGTTTTTTGAGTCACTGAAAATGAGTAGGGAACCGCATTTGGACACATTCACAGGCAATTCATTCTATGATTATTGGTAAATGACCCAGTTTAGCAGTAGTTTGAGGTGTATAGTGGTCTATGAACAGTAAACACATACTGTACACATTTTGATGACTCCTTTTGTTGTAACAAAACAGGGAGGCTAGCTGTTACTATGCACATGTTTACTTGTTTAGTTAAGTACTATTTATATCACATTGAGGATAAAGAGTCCTACAACTTGTTAATCAGCATGCCCAATCAATCACACAACAAAGTCCACCTCAAGTACCCAGTCTCTTCCCCAAAAAGTGTCAAGTTCCGAAAAAGGGAAAAAAATTGAACCCAGATTTCTCATGTTCCCAATCTTCTGGTTACCCCACCCCAGTGCCAGTGACCTAATTCCTGTGGTGATAAATGCCCCAAATCATGCCCATTTGTTAGCCTATTATGGCTGTACATCTATACCGTAGTGGACCAGCCTATACCGTGTGTCTGTGTATGTTCATTATGGTTCTTGATCATTTTCAGAAATGACATCGGCCACAGTGTATTGGGATCCCACTCACAAGACTGTCCTACTGAAAGAGGGGGTTATGGAGACAGAGGGGGATGCATACGGATACCTCAATGACACCCTCTTCAGCTCTGGCTGGAGCGTTTTAGAGATCCGTGCAGGATATGGGGAGACACCCGAGCCAGATGAAGTCACTTTCTTCCTAGCTGGGTACCTTGAAGGCTTCCTCACTGCCCAGTAGGTATCCTGAATATTATACGGTTGTACTCAATGAAGCATTACATGTAAATCCTGCAGTAGATAAACCACTACTAGTATACAGTGTTGTTTTTGGCAGCACATTTGAGTTTTAGTCATAGTCTCTTGAATAGTTTTCATTTAGTTTTAGTCACATTTTAGTCACCTGGAATGTTTTAGTGTTAGTCTAGTTTTAGTCGACTAAATATCATAAGATTTTAGTCGACTAAATCTACAGTTGATTTAGTCGAACAAAATGTTTTTTGGCAGGCCTTGATGCCGCCGTAATGACTGTTGTTACACTTGCTGAAAATAGCAGATCTACTATTTTCAACATGCAACCAAGTGTAAAATGACTTATACTGGATCTCTTGTCCACTAGTCTAGTTTTTATTTGTTGACAAAATCGTCAGTATATTTAGTCTTAGTTTTAGTCATCATAGCTTCGTTTTCATGTAGTTTCCATTTCGTTTTCGTCAGTGGAAAAAGGTAGTCGACGAACATTTTTTGTCTTAGTTTTAGTCGACAAACAACACTGATAGTATACAATCTACAGTAAGCTATGCTTTGCTCTTCTGGTGTGCATTACCAAATTAAGATTTGTCACTCCAACAGGCAGATGATCGACCACTATGCCAATATGTACCCGCAGCTGATCAGCAGCCCAGAGGTCTTAAGCGCGGTTCAGAGCTTCATGAAGTGAGTTTGTATCACCCCGCCGGCCCGCCCCTGATAAACATTTCACTGTTTCTTCTGGTTTCATATAAAAGTCTAAACATTTCACTGTTTCTTCTAGTTTCATATAATTTATTATTTGGTAAGACTCTAGCTTGTCAGCTCATATGAGACCATGATGCCAAACAGTGAAGCTCACTCACTGGAGTAGATAGTTTGGCCTGACAATAAGCATATTGTCTAATAAGAGTGACTGCATTATCAGGGATGCTTCTTGGATGCATTCTCATGGGCTGACTAGAGGAGGGGTTCTCAACCCGTGGGTCGCGACCCCTCGGGGGGTCGCCAAAATATTTTAGGGGGTCCCCAAATTATTAAAAAAAAAAAATAGCAGACCTACAAGCTCGTAGCGCGCCACTCGGTGGCGCGCTATGAGCTTGTAGATCTGCTATTTTTCAATAGCTAAATTATAACAATGCTTAAAACACCAAAAGGGGTTCCCGCCCAAAATGGTTTAAGGTTATTGTAGCAGTCAATTTATATTGGGGGTCGGGAGGGGGCGGGGCGGGGGTCCCGAGACGTTGCCAAAGCATTTCCGGGGGTCCCCGGCCAAAAACGTTGAGAACCCCTGGACTAGAGGAGGGGGACCTTTGTTAATTGTACAGGGGAAATTCAGTTTCAGCTTTACTCAGCTGATACCTACAGTATAGTACTCAGATGGTCATGATGAGTTCAGTGTGTTGTTGCTCAGCAACACCGGCGGTGACCCACACCCACAGGCTTAACATTACATTGTTTTATTCCTCGTGAGTTTCAACATTTCAATCACATATTCTGAGCATAATAAACTCCACTTGTGTAGCATTTGGATGTGCAAATCATGGAAGTATACTGGAAAAGAGGAAGAGAAAAAAAAATCACCAAAGACACTTCACATTTTATTTATGTTTTGCTTTCAGGAAACAGGACATGTGGACGAGGGAACAGGTGAAACTGAATAAGAGTTCTGATCCTCTGTGGCGGCACACTGGCTTCATAGTGGCTCAGATGGACGGGCTCCAGGCTGGAGTTGCACACTGGGCCAAGAAACAAGGGAAGAAGGTCGGTCCAATTCTTTTAAAACCCATTTAGGCCTGAGGACGATTCTATAAAATGTCTTCAAATTCCTGACAGTTTTATGAAAAACCTCATGTTCTCAAACATTTTCATGTCAAGGACCCCCAAAACTATATGTAATTGGCCGCCAGCCCCAATTTGAAAATATGTTGTTAAAGGGACCCCCCCCCCAGAAGCAAAGATTTGAGTTAAAAACGTTTGCTGGGTAGAGAATATATATTAAAAGATTTGAGTTAAAAACGTTCGCTGGGTAGAGAATATATATTCAAAGATTTGCGACACATTTTCAAAAATAGCAGATCTACAAGCTCATAGCGCGGCACTCGCTATGAGCTTGTAGATCTGCTATTTTTCAATAGCTAAAGTATGACATAATGCTTAAAACACCAAAATGGGTTCCCGTCCAGAATGGGTTAAAGCAAAGATGGTTTATGTATGAAGATGGGCCAACTTCATTGGAGTAAATAGTAAATGGTAGTAAATGGTGCATTTATATAGCGCCTTTATCCAAGGCGCTTTACATAGATTGTGCATTACATTCACCCATTCATACACCGATTGGAAATCTTTGAATATATATTCTTTCAGAGCGAACGTTTTTTTTTATTTCGACGTCAGGCCTAAATGGGATAATAAAACAATAAAATCTAAAAATGTTCTCTTTCTGCTTCCAATCTCATGACCAATAGGGTCAAGAGAAAATGTGTCCACTCTCTCCTGCTCTGTCCAGTAGAAATCTTCCACGTGCTAACTAACTAACTAACTAACTAACTAACAGCTTTCTATCTGGTTTCCTTCCCCACAGCCCCTGTCCATGTTCTCCGTCCAGGTCCTCAATGCAGTGGGAGACCTCCTAGATCTGATCCCAGCTCTGGTTCCCGGCTCCAACCCTCCTCTCAGAGACTTCAAACTACCAGGGATGGGACACTGCTCTGCACTGATAAAGGTCAGCTTTCCTCTCAAAGTGTCTCTTCTCCACAATGTTGTAATGTATGTACCTATTTACCTCAGAAAATAAAACGTCATGAACCCTAGTATTCTATTCCTTGGGCAAACATTTGGCAAGCAAATCTACAAGCTCACAATGCGTTGCAGCTTGCAACGCATCGGCTGTTTTTGGCGAAGAGATTTGTGTCGAGGAGAAGAAAGCGGACGAAGTATAGAGCTCTGGGGGACCCCGATCAACTAAGTATATACCCTATTGGTCTGAATATTGGTGCAACTCCGCGTTCCCTGGGGGGGGGGGGAAGGAACGCACCCAGGGTGCCGGCCCGGTTCCGGCGAGCCGCCCTGCATCCGAAACCGTTGAGAAATGACAGAGTTACCGTGTGGCGGTCCCTCTACTGTACTGTACTGTACTGTCACTGTACTGTATTGACACCCGAAAGCATCATATATACAGTTAATACGTGCGTGTGTGTTTGTGTGTGTAGGTGTTTTCGTGCTCATACCCACCCACCCACCCAGCCAGCCACCCACACACATAGCTCCGTAAGGGAGTCAAAAAAAGACTGGGTCGTATTACGTATAATCAGGGACTAGACTATTTGACATTCAATGTTCTTTTTCCACAAATGAGTCTTGAAAAATGAGGGTCGTCTTATAATCAGAGTCGTCTTATATTCGGGACAATACGGTAGGTTTAAGTGTGTGTTTAATGACTGAATAAAGTCTTCACATGCAGAGCTCTAACCCTTTTTCAATGTGGGTCTTCAATAGAGGGTATGCGCGGGACATCATAATCATACCCAGAAGTTATGCAAGAACGCCTACTGAGTGGCAAAAAAACTACTTTCTGGCCTTGACAGCTCATAGCCTACAGCCCTACATCCAAACAGAAAAGCCTATCTGATTGCATTAAACAACGTTTTGCCACTCGACTTGCCACTCACTTTATGCATGCATACCCTCTATATAGCACAGCATGTGCCTTTTGCAACATTAAATAATGAATGTTTGCTGACATGTAATATGTAACATTGACGCTTTAGTGATCCTTTGGCCTTTGAACCCTGACCCTAGTTGTTGGATTCAGTGAGGAGTACCGTGTGATATGTCTTCAAGATAATAATTTCAATGCGCACATTGACGCAGATTCCAATAACCACTAGTGTTGACATGACAATGCGAGACTCCATTTGGAACCTTTATGATTAACGCTTCCCTGTCAACCTCCCTTTGCACCAGATGTTGCCAGGCTTCGAGAACCTACTGTTTGCCCATTCCAGCTGGTACACCTATGCGGCCACCATGCGCATCTACAAACACTGGGATTTCCATGTCACTGAGCCCCACACGGCCACCGGGAAGCTCTCGTTCAGCAGCTACCCTGGTAGGTCAAAGACCTCCTTCAGCAACATGACCTTTTTGGGAGTATACACTGTATGGCAGTGTTGTTTTTTTTGTCGACTAACTTTTTTCACTGACGGAAACTAAATGGAAACTAAATGAAAACTAAGCTATTATGACTAAAACTAAGACTAATATATTGACAATTTCGTCAACAAATAAAAACTAGAATAAAATGTTAGGAAGGGACTATAGAGATCCAGATCCAGTATAAGTCATTTTACACTTGGTTGCATGCTGAAAATAGCAGATCTAGAAGCTCACAACGCGCCGCGCTGCGACGCGTTGTGCGCTTGTAGATCTGCTATTTTCAGCGAGTGTAAAATCAGTCATTCCGACAGCATCAAGGCCCGACAAAATACATTTTAGTCGACTAAATCAGCCGTATTTTCTTTTTTAAGCAAGGAAGGAGGCTGTTACAGGTAGAAGAGACTTTTCTTTAAAAATAACACTTAACAAGTTGTTTGTGCTATTTTGTTAAGTGTTGACAGGGTAGTATTCTACTTTTGGAATGTATTTTACTGGTGAACATTGAATAAAGAGAGTGGTTTATCGACTGTCTGAACTTTTATGTACCCATTGTTGTCTCTCTCTCTCTCTCTCTGTCACTCCCCCACCCCTTCCTCTCTTGCCCTCTCCAACCCCCTCCTATAGGTTTCCTGGAATCTCTGGATGACTTCTATCTGTTGGGAAGTGGTCTGATGATGACCCAGACCACCAACAGTGTCTTCAACTCGTCCCTCTACACCCTCATCGTCCCCCAGAGCCTTCTGTCCTGGCAGAGAGTGAGACTGGCTCACAGCCTGGCGAATACTGGGGAGGAGTGGGCCAGGACCTTCTCCAGGCACAACTCCGGTGAGCAGATAGAGCAGAGGTTGTGAATGCAGTTGAGACGAAACCAGGGCTCATCATCGCCATGTTGGCGTGTGGTGGACGACTTTTGTCAACGTTGCATTTTTTTGCCACAGACATACAAAATGAGCAGACAAAGATATTACCAGAAACACATGAATAGATAGCCCTGAATGACCATGACAGGTCTGTAACTCTGAGAGTGTTCAAAATGGACACGTAACACTCTCAGAGTTAACCCCTTTTGTGCGGGAACCCCTTTTGGTGTTTTAAACATTATGTTATAATTTAGCTATTGAAAAATAGCAGATCTACAAGCTCATAGCGCGCCACCGAGTGGCGCGCTACGAGCTTGTAGATCTGCTATTTTTGAAAAATCGAAGAACGACTGACATAGAAACATAGCTTTTTCAGTCATTTTCAAACAGACATTTTTAGAATCTCAAATAAAACATTTGAGAACCACTAGTACTAGACTACTAGTTGGACTCCTAATATGTCATAGTAAATAATTGTCATACATATTCTGAAGAAAACCTGGAGACAGTAAGTTAGTGGGTGTTATGATCAAAATAAGCTTTATAAGGTTTGTAAAACAAAATAAAAGAAATTGCCACGCACAAGACAAAGTCTTTGCCACGGACACATTTGTCCGTGTACGAACATGTTGATAACTGGATCATTTACGATTTACCCTTCGCTAAGCCCCACACACTCAATTCTCCTCACCCATTGAGATGTATGTTAAATGATTTCTCTATATAAAGAATCGATCATTTCGTCTTCTAAATCTATAGTCAACAAGGCCTATGTACTGGAAAAATGTGCATGACATTATTTCAATAAACTAGAAATAAGAGGAAATGTTAGAGGAAGAAACTGTATCCAAATCAATCAACTTTAACGTCCGACAGAAGTTTTCAAGTTGTTTTCATGTATTGCACGCCAGACTACGGTGATTAGTATTATTGCCATCACCTGGGCGGGTGAGTCGTGGAACGTTAAGCTAGAAAGTGACATCACTTCTATACTGATCACATGATTGACAGATTACCATGTTTGGTACCTGGGTTACATCAGCAAGCATGCATTCAATTGCGAGTTTTATTTATATGTGCGCGTTCGGAAATAGCGCACTGCGCAATGCAAACTAATAGGTGAGTGCGCTCCGGTGCGGTATTTCCGAACGCGCCCTAGATATCAGGGAACAGTCCTGCTTAATTAGTAGTGATATCATAGAAAGGGCTATCGGGGGGCACGGTGGCACACAGCTGTCGCCTCACAGCTAGAAGGTCCTGGGTTCGATTCCCGCTGGGGGCGCTGGGGGCGTGTTCTCTCCTCCGCGTCATCAGTGCCCATACCCGAGGTGGGGTTGGCGAAAGGGCATGTTCTCCCCGTGTCCCCTAGTGTAGGTACCCTCACAAAAAACATGCAGTAATCCTGGTCTCTAAACTGCCTCCTCCTGGCCAGACGGGGCGCCTGATGGAGGCGTGCGACGCGTTTTGAGCTTGTAGATCAGCTATTTTTGCTTCTAGGTACATTACAACAATCAGTACATGTATGATATGTGATCTTTGTGTTCTAGGTTCATACAACAATCAGTACATGTATGATATGTGATCTTTGTGTTCTAGGTACATTACAACAATCAGTACATGTATGATATGTGATCTTTGTGTTCTAGGTACATTACAACAATCGGTACATGTATGATATGTGATCTTTGTGTTCTAGGTACATTACAACAATCAGTACATGTATGATATGTGACCTTTGTGTTCTAGGTAGATACAACAATCAGTACATGTATGATATGTGACTTCTAGGTACATTACAACAATCAGTACATGTATGATATGTGACCTTTGTGTTCTAGGTACATTACAACAATCAGTACATGTATGATATGTGATCTTTGTGTTCTAGGTACATTACAACAATCAGTACATGTATGATATGTGATCTTTGTGTTCTAGGTAGATACAACAATCAGTACATGTATGATATGTGACTTCTAGGTACATTACAACAATCAGTACATGTATGATATGTGACCTTTGTGTTCTAGGTACATTACAACAATCAGTACATGTATGATATGTGATCTTTGTGTTCTAGGTACATTACAACAATCAGTACATGTATGATATGTGATCTTTGTGTTCTAGGTTCATACAACAATCAGTACATGTATGATATGTGATCTTTGTGTTCTAGGTAGATACAACAATCAGTACATGTATGATATGTGACTTCTAGGTACATTACAACAATCAGTACATGTATGATATGTGACCTTTGTGTTCTAGGTACATTACAACAATCAGTACATGTATGATATGTGATCTTTGTGTTCTAGGTACATTACAACAATCAGTACATGTATGATATGTGACCTTTGTGTTCTAGGTACATTACAACAATCAGTACATGTATGATATGTGACCTTTGTGTTCTAGGTACATTACAACAATCAGTACATGTATGATATGTGATCTTTGTGTTCTAGGTACATTACAACAATCAGTACATGTATGATATGTGATCTTTGTGTTCTAGGTAGATACAACAATCAGTACATGTATGATATGTGACCTTTGTGTTCTAGGTACCTACAACAATCAGTACATGTATGATATGTGATCTTTGTGTTCTAGGTAGATACAACAATCAGTACATGTATGATATGTGATCTTTGTGTTCTAGGTACATTACAACAATCAGTACATGTATGATATGTGATCTTTGTGTTCTAGGTACATTACAACAATCAGTACATGTATGATATGTGATCTTTGTGTTCTAGGTACATTACAACAATCAGTACATGTATGATATGTGACCTTTGTGTTCTAGGTACCTACAACAATCAGTACATGTATGATATGTGATCTTTGTGTTCTAGGTACATTACAACAATCAGTACATGTATGATATGTGACCTTTGTGTTCTACATACAACAATCAGTACATGTATGATATGTGATCTTTGTGTTCTAGGTACCTACAACAATCAGTACATGTATGATATGTGATCTTTGTGTTCTAGGTACCTACAACAATCAGTACATGGTGGTGGACCGCAGCAAGGTGAAGCTGGGCCATAGCATCGACGATGGTGCCCTGACAGTGGTGGAGCAGATCCCTGGACTGGTGGAGTTCTCTGACCAGACACAGACGCTACGCAGAGGTAGAGTTAGACACAGATCTAACTTTACTGGACATTTTTTTTAGATTTTATGTTTTTACACAAGTAATGCCATGTTTAGCTTTATTAATCATGTTGTGGAGTCATGCATCCATATTAGTAAATAGTAACTCACAACTAATAACTTGAAAATGACTGAAGACATGGATGGTTACTGTGATTAGGGTAAGCTTATATTTCATAACACAAACACCATGTAGTGAAAACTCCTGTAACTGTAAGCAAAAAAAACCCCAAAAAAATCTTAAAGAAAAAAAAAAAAAACACCCCTAATAGTAATACATCAAATACATAGAAATAGTCATCAAGAATCATAAGCAAGCTAAGAACCTAACAGTAGAATATCTATACATTGAAACTATGAGTATACACTATAGAGTGCTATGTCTACACAATATGCTATCTAAATTTCATAAGTTTAGCCTTTGCATATGCCTGTAAGGTTGTTGAGGCTGGATGGAGTCTGAAGAGGAGAGTTTTCAGACTACGGCGGAAGATTGGAAAGATTGGGAGTGAGTCCGCAGTTCTGATTGCAATGGGAAGTTCATGCCATAGTTTTGGAGCCAGAAGGAAGAAGAGTCTGGGATGTGTGGAGCGTTGTCCCGGCTGTTGTAATGCAATTACAGTAAATTGATATCAAAACAAACCAGTGGTAATAATTGGGGGTCAGAGAGTTTTCCCTACGGGATCAATTAAGCCAATTAACCCCTTTTGGTGTTCAACATTATGTTATACTTTAGATATTGAAAAATAGCAGATCTACAAGCTCATAGCGTGGCACCGAGTGCCGCGCTATGAGCTTGTAGATCTGCTATTTTATAAAAATCTTGAAAATGTGGCGCGAATCTTTGAATGTATATGCTTTCAGAGCGAACGTTTTTAACTCAAATCTTTGCTTCTGATCAGGGGTTCCTGGAACAACATATTTTCAGATGGGGTCGGTGGCCAATTAGGCAATTGCATATCATTTTTGGGGGTCCTTGGAGTGAACTATTGAGCACCACTGATATAGAAACATGGGTATTTCAGAAAACTGTCAGGATTTAGAAGACTTTATTTTTTTTAAATTCGACGTCGGGCCTAAATGGATTAAGGTTTTATCTTATCTTATCTCTCCCCTCATTCTCTCTTGCTCTTCACCTCTTGTCTTCCAGGCTACTGGCCATCCTACAACGTCCCTTTTCACCACAAGATCTACATGCTGAGTGGCTATGGAGAGATGTGGAAGAAGTTTGGTGACGACTTCTCTTACGACCTCTGCCCCAGAGCCAAGATCTTCCGCCGTGACCAGGCCGCGGTCAAGGACCTGGACTCCCTCAAGTACATCTTGAGATTCAATGGTGTGTGTGTAGTGCTCCTTTGTCGCAGTGTAGTTTTTGGCAGCAAATTTTGATTTTCAATAGTTTTCGTTTAGTTTCAGTCACATTTTGGTCACCCGGAATGTTTTAGTGTTAAGTCTAGTTTTCGTCGACTAAAATATCATAAGATTTTAGTCGACTAAATCTTCAGTTGATTCAGTCGACTAAAACGTATTTTTGGTGGGTCTTGATGCCGTCGTAATGACGACGTGTTGTGAGAATCTGATCTCAGGTCAAAGTGGGTTAATTGTTTTGTCTAGTACTCTCCTTCTGAAAGTCGTCTTCTCCACTTGACCAATGGCGTTTAATTGTTTTTTTTTTACCAGATTACAAAAAGGATCCATACTCCAAAGGTGATCCCTGTAAGTCCATCTGCTGCCGCAACGACCTGAGGGCCACGAAACCTTCTCCAGGAGGCTGCTATGACACTAAGGTATGGTTGCTATTACACTTTGGTTTTTAGTCGTAGTCTCTTGAATAGTTTTCATTTAGTTTTTAGTCACATTGTAGTCACCCGGAATGTTTTAGTGTTTAGTCTAGTTTTAGTCGACTAAATGTCATAAGGTTTTAGTCGACTAAATCTACAGGTGATTTAGTCGACTAAATTGTGTTTTGGCGGGCCTTGATGCTGTCGTAATGGCTGATTTTACACTTGCTGAAAATAGCCGATCTACAAGCTCACAACGCGTCACGCTGCGGGCTTGTAGATCGTCTATTTTCAGCATGCAACTAATTGTAAAATGACTTGAACTGAATCTCTTGTCCACTAGTCGCTTCCTAACAGGTTTATTTGTTGACGAAATTGTCAGTATATTTTGTCTTAGTTTGAGTCATCATAGCTTAGGTTTCATTTAGTTTCCATTTAGTTTTCATCAGTGGAAAAAGGTAGTCAATGAACAGTTTTAGTCGACAAAATCAACACTGTCTAGCTGTACTGTATGTTATCTGTCTTCCATGGTGCTTTCCCGTCTTCTATGGTTGAAACCACAGATGAAAAATGAGTCTACGGGTGACCCAGAGTAATCTACTCGTAAAAGAGTGGCGTCACGCTTTGATCTCGCCGCAAAGCGGGGCGCTATGGGCTATACTAGTTCCAAACATTGGAACTATCCCATTGAGATAGAATGAGCACTTCCACATTCCATTGTTACAATGGGAGTCAACGCTAGTGTCGCCACTCTCTTACTAGATTACTCTGGGGTGACATAACCTCGCGTCACCAGGCTTTTCCACCTCGGAGGAAAGCCTGGTCTGTGTTACAAAAGTGCCGCATGATCCGGTCGGGAGCGGATGATAACGTTAACGTCATCTTGTAGTCATTGGAAGTTCCAGATTGATGGTTCCGTCCTGATGACTACAAAACAATGACTACAACATGACGTAACGATATCATCCGCTCCCGACCGGTTCATATACCCGGAAAGGAATGCTGCCCAGGCTACGGGTGACCCAATAGCTGAGCGGTTAGGGTGCATGATGACACATGAGGCACTAACACAGGGGTGGGCAACTTTGAAGATGGAGAGGGCCACTATATTTCCACACTCACTCCCTAGGGCCATATATTACTGTCGTAGCAAAAATAGCCGATCTACAAGCACAAAACGCGTCGCAGAATTTAAATCTTGAATTATTTTTTCCTATTTTTGAATTGGAATCCTGAAAATTAACATTTTTATGTAATTTCAAATGCCTTTAATTATACTTGTGTTGAGCAATGAGCTACAAATTTAGTAAGTATAGGGTCATGTTTGCATGTTGTGGAATTGTAACAGCTGAAACCAACATATCAGTATTCTGACATTAACCTGAGGGCCACATTAAGTGAAGGTGGGGGCCGCATGTGGCCCCCGGGCCGCCAGTTGCCCACCACTGCACTAACAGATTGATTCCTGGCCAGCCAGACCATTTTCTGCATTTCACTCCCCTATTTTTTCCGTGTTGTCCAGGTAACAGATTACTCCATGGCTGAGCGGTTCCATGCCGAGGCGTTAAACGGCCCCACAACACAAGGCAATCTCCCTCCATTTGTTTGGGACAAGTTCAACAGCACTGCCCACCAGGGCCTCCCACCATACTACAACTTCACCTTCGTCAGCATGCAGCCCCGCCTCTTCAAGCCCTGAGGTGCGTGCGTGCGTGCGTGCGTGCGTGCGTGCGTGCGTGCGTGCGTGCGTGCGTGCGTGCAAATGAGAGCGATACTTTTTAAATCATTGCACTATGAGTGTGACTGGAGAACAAAGTGCAATCTGTTCTTTTTCCCTGTCCGGTTGCTAAAACGCAAAAGCAAAATGAAAGACTTTTTAATGTTTGCTTGAATGTTTGCTGCCGATGGTACACAACATTGCGTGCTGGAAGACTGCTGTACCATTGGTGATGAATTATAGCCTCAGGTTGTTAAGAAAGAATATTTTTAAATCACTATAGAGATGTATTTATTATTCTTTAGTGACTCTTTGATAGTCTTTATACTATGCAATCATTTGTGCCTTGGAGTCAGACAATGAATCCTCTCCCAGAAGCAAGTTGCCGTTTCCAACCCTGCCTGTCGGGTATTATTTCCCTGGTTTGCCAGTGTAACTAGTCCTTAAATAGACAGTAGAATGTCAGGTTATAATTGGGACATGCTCTGAATGTGACAAATTATTATCATTGAACTTATCTATATTAAATAGACAGTAGAATGTCAGGTTGGATGCCAATGATAGCGTTTAGGAAAGGACCACATAATCATAATGTATGCCTGTGAATATGAGTGTTTTTTTGCTTAATGACAATCATGTCAACGTCACACTCAGGGCTGTTGATAAAATCTATTGTAAATGTATTATCTTTGTGTGAGCAAATCAATGAACTTGAAGTTTGTACTTTTTTATGTAGTATCGGTTTTCACGCAATGCTGCACTTTATAAAACGTAATTTCCTATGCACATTGTTTATAAAAAAATAAAGTTTAACTCTACCGTGACCTCCCTTGCCTCTTATGTCTTATTTTGCTTACATGACTAACTCCTTACTATGAAATGTACAAGAGCCACTATGTTTGTCACTTGTGACACAATATATTTGTCAGATTGGATTATTTTACAATAGTTCAGCTGTGCAACACACACTCTGTCTCGACACGGAGCCATTTTAATTATAGCCTGACGTGATGGAAACTAAACTAGTCTCATTTGTATTTCTTCAACTATGAGAAGAAGAACCAATTAACTCACATGTGTGGTTTTCGAGTGACAGTATCTGTGCAAATAATTTGTATGATATAATATAATCTCATTTTAATATCTTAATTTAATATGAATAATGTTATGATACTAATAATACTAATAAAGCAATACAAACGGGCATATTTAAATGTTATTAGTTAGTTATGCCAAAAGAGAGGCAGTATAATGTTTAGAATTCTACCCTTCAATGCCCCACCTGTGTCTACAGTTATATCTTCGTCTCCATCGCTCTCTCTGTTTCTGTCTCTGTCTCTCTCTTGACCCAGGGGACACATTTTGTAATTCACCCTTTCCTATGAATTAGAGGAAGTGAAACGTCTGTTAGGCTTCACAAGTCATATACCCCCCATCCTTGTGTGTCTGTCTGTCTCTCTCTCTCTCTCTCTCTCTCTCTCTCTCTCTCTCTCTCTCTCTCTCTCTCTCTCTCTCTCTCTCTCTCTCTCTCTCTCTCTCTCTCTCTCTCTCTCTCTCTCTCTCTCTCTCTCTCTCTCTCTCTCTCTCTCTCTCTCTCTCTCTCTCTCTCCTCTTGTATTTCAATTTTCTCATAGTATCCGTTGCTTTCACTACATGTATTTTTGTGCAGCAGTGTTACCCTGCAGCAGTTTTCTTTTGTTGCACAGAGCAAAACTGGCCTTGCCTTCACCATGGCAAGGAAGGATTGTCCTCCTGGCTTCAAGTGGGACAACCTTTGCAACGACTGTATCCAGGTACAAGTCCAGCTACAGCCACCGTCGGATACCAGACCCCAACCCAGATCTCCTCCGATAAAACCAACAACAGGTGAGTGAAGGTAATGCCTAATTTGTACTTTGTTGCACTGTAATTTTAAACTAATTGGTTGTTGTCGGCCAGCAGGACTGTCATACAACGAAACATAAAATAGGTATGTTTTGATTTTCTTTGGTTGATAAAATGAGTCACACCTAACTGTTATATTGTTAAGAACATGTTGTTTTGACAGATAATACTGTCTGTAGATTCATTGTCTACCTAGAGTCCATACGCTGCTTATTCCAATCTCGCACTAGCTAAGAGCGTCTACTAAATGCCTGTTGTAATTAAAACAACAGATATGGTAAAAGATATGAGCTGCGTCTCCTCGGTTGCAAAAAACTTTTCCTGAGCAATAAAACTAATTTTATTTTCTTATTTTATTCTTACTCATACATGTGTATACATGCATAAACTAGGGCTTTCACTTCTAGTGATTTTTACTACTTGACTAGTTGCCTAGTTTACTAGTCGACTAGTTGTTTAACTACCTATTTTGTAAAAAAAAAAAAAAGAAACTTGTAAAAAAGGTTTTTTTAATAATATTTGTACATTTAAAAACTGTGTACATTTGTGACTATAATATAGCATTCTAGCTGATCTTGAGGTCTACAAAAACGGGGGGAAAAAAGAATCTTATCAACTAGTCAACTAGTACCAACAAGGTCTACTAGTCGACTAGTTGAATAGTCGACTAGTTGCTTAAAGCACTAGCATACACATCTTAAATCTTCCAATCTTTTCCACCCAGAATCACCCCTTCCGGTTGTCGTGCCATTGAGAAGCACTGACACTGCGATCCAGGCTGACTCCCTGCTGGCCCTGAGTCCTGCTCTGTGGGTCTCTGTAGCGGCGACCGTAGCCGGGTCCAGCCTGGCTCTGGCCTTGTGGTTCTTCATTTACAGACGACATGCCAGGCATCGTCACACAGGTAATGACCTATTATATAAACAACATGCCAGGCATCGTCACACAGGTAATGACCTCCTATATAAACCACATGCCAGGCATCGTCACACAGGTAATGACCTCCTATATAAACCACATGCCAGGCATCGTCACACAGGTAATGCACCTCCATAAACAACATGCCAGGCATCGTCACACAGGTAATGCACCTCCATAAACAACATGCCAGGCATCGTCACACAGGTAATGACCTCCTATATAAACAACATGCCAGGCATCGTCACACAGGTAATGACCTCCTATATAAACAACATGCCAGGCATCGTCACACAGGTAATGACCTCCTATATAAACAACATGCCAGGCATCGTCACACAGGTAATGACCTCCTATATAAACAAAATGCCAGGCATCGTCACACAGGTAATGACCTCCTATATAAACAACATGCCAGGCATCGTCACACAGGTAATGACCTCCTATATAAACAACATGCCAGGCATCGTCACACAGGTAATGACCTCCTATATAAACAAAATGCCAGGCATCGTCACACAGGTAATGCACCTCCATAAACAACATGCCAGGCATCGTCACACAGGTAATGACCTCCTATATAAACAAAATGCCAGGCATCGTCACACAGGTAATGACCTCCTATATAAACAACATGCCAGGCATCGTCACACAGGTAATGACCTCCTATATAAACAACATGCCAGGCATCGTCACACAGGTAATGACCTCCTATATAAACAACATGCCAGGCATCGTCACACAGGTAATGACCTCCTATATAAACAACATGCCAGGCGTCGTCACACAGGTAATGACCTCCTATATAAACAAAATGCCAGGCATCGTCACACAGGTAATGACCTCCTATATAAACAACATGCCAGGCATCGTCACACAGGTAATGACCTCCTATATAAACAACATGCCAGGCATCGTCACACAGGTAATGACCTCCTATATAAACCACATGCCAGGCATCGTCACACAGGTAATGACCTCCTATATAAACAACATGCCAGGCATCGTCACACAGGTAATGACCTCCTATATAAACCACATGCCAGGCATCGTCACACAGGTAATGACCTCCTATATAAACAACATGCCAGGCATCGTCACACAGGTAATGACCTCCTATATAAACAACATGCCAGGCATCATCACACAGGTAATGACCTCCTACTGTATATAAACAACATGCCAGGCATCATCACACAGGTAATGACCTCCTACTGTATATAAACAACATGCCAGGCATCGTCACACAGGTAATGACCTCCTACTGTATATAAACAACATGCCAGGCATCGTCACACAGGTAATGATCTCCTACTGTATATAAACAACATGCCAGGCATCGTCACACAGGTAATGACCTCCTACTGTATATAAACAACATGCCAGGCATCGTCACACAGGTAATGACCTCCTACTGTATATAAACAACATGCCAGGCATCGTCACACAGGTAATGACCTCCTACTGTATATAAACAACATGCCAGGCATCGTCACACAGGTAATGACCTCCTATATAATACACTGTTGTTGGCTGATGTACAGTATGCTATTATACAAATCATTTGGCGCACACACACACACACACACACACACACACACACACACACACACACACACACACACACACACACACACACACACACACACACACACACACACACACACACACACACACACACACACACACACACACACACACACACACACACACACACACACACACACACACCCCCCTTGACAGCAGTCCAGGTTTGTAATATTTGGTATTTTCTCAAAGATGACTGTATACCTCAAACACCTGGCATGTTGTTTATACAACAACTCTCGCTACGTGTGTACACAGACGTCAGATTGATGTGGAGGACAGGGTCAGGCTGTCTGGAACATAATGCATATCAGATACAGAATACTGTGTGGGGTCAAAAGTCAAAGTCGTACGATTTGTCACACACGTTACCGCAGTGAAATTTGTTCTCCACATTTGACCCATCCACGGTCTATGCGGACCCATCTCTTGGAGTCTTTGGTATGACCCCCGGGCCAGGGATCGAACCCCCGACCTCCCAGTTTCAGGGCAGACAGTCTAACCACAAGGCCACTGTCTGGGGTGTTGTGTGTTGTGGCAACCCAGGGGAGAATAGGCAAGATTCACAATAAAATAAGAGGCTCAGAGTCAGAATCAACATAAAGTGTCTTTTATTAACTTGTTAGGGAAAGGGGGAAACGGGGCAAAACATCAACTCAAGGTTCCTCCTGTCTGGGGCTTGGGCTTTTAGTCCTGTGGGCAGAGCAGAGAGAGAGCTAGTGACTATACTGTATTCAGGGGGTGGAGTGTAGGCTCTCCCTTGTGGAGTTCAGTCGGCCTAGGAGGGAGGGAGAGAGAACGAGACCAGGTGAGCCACAATACACGCACAGCACATCCAAGTGGGTCCAAAGGTTTGAGTTAAATCTTACTCACTTGTGAGATATCCATCATACCAGCCTCCTCATGAACAGAGTGATTCCTGCTTCCTCACTCCTTAGTCCAAACTGACTCCCCAGGCAGCTTGGGCGTCCTATTTAAAAGCTTCTGTTGATTGCCTTACTGGCTGCAGGTGCGTCCATGTCCAGGCTCCCATTGGCTGCAATACCTGTACAGGGTAATATACTCCCTCTATTACCTCCCCCAGCCTCCTTATGTGGGGAATAGGCCTGGCTGTTTCCCCTGGTTTGCCACAGTGTGTGTGTTGGCATCCCCTGCCACCTCATGTCATAATCACATTCATTGAATATTCCTGGACTGGGCCATCACCATGTAACCTGTGCGTCGTGCACCACAGTGGAACTTGACGTGTGTTAGAGTTTTTTGTTTTGTTTAGCCTATTCTAAATTTGTAACACACTGTATAGTATAGTATAGTATAGTATAGCAAGAAGGAAGTGGTGGGGCAGCAGGCAGGCAGTTGGGGTGAAGCGTGATATTCGTCACCCTAGAAAATCCACAGTTTCTGTTCTCTTCTCGTGCGGGGTCTCGTGGGACAGCCCCCCCACTCCCTCACCAGCTATTCTAGGTTGAACAGACATCCGTTAGTTGCAGAGGACAAATAAGTGCATCACACCACACAAGTTTTAAAACACACTCACTCACTGTTTCACTCATAATCACATGCTTAAATGAATGCATGCACATGCTTTCACTGTGCTACCGCTACCACTGTATGTGTGTATGCAACTTCACTGTGGAGACAAGAGGCTTGTATGGAAAGACAATGCTCTGAATGCCATTACTCACTGAGGCAGCTTCATTGCTTTACCCTCCGTTTATCCATAATGATACACAGGAATGTTTAACTTGAAGTTAGAGGCATTTGTCCATTTAGCTTTAGAAATAGGATCTTATTCTTAACATTAACATGCAGACTGAATATATATATATACACACGTGGTGCATCTAAAAAAATATTTGTTTTAATCTAGATAATTATGGCATAAAGGTCATGAAATCATAAAATGTAATATCATGGAAAAGGTCATTTATAGTTAGCATTTTCTAGATTCATTGCTCATTAAACTATTTCAAACCTTTTTTGTGTTAACCTGGATGATTATGGTATCACAAAATATTAGAATATTACATAAAACCACTAAAAAATATATATAATACAGAAATGTAGACCATCTGAAAAGTATGTTAATTTATCCTACTCGATATTTTGTCCGGGCTTGGGGAGTGAGTGACAGCAGGTGAGAGGCGTAGATCGGGAAGAGGCCACAGGGGGAGGGGTTGCTGTCTATACAGCATGGGTTCCCAAAGTGGGGTCCGGGGACCCCTAGGGGTACTTGAGGGGGTTCCAGGGGGTACCTAGCTCAATTAGAGATATAAGGAACCAAATGGACCCTTATGGGTCTGTAACTCAGAGAGTGTACAAATGGAACCAAATGGACCCGTTAGGGTCCATTTGGTTCCATTTGTTCACTCTCTGAGTTAAATTAACAGTGGTTTTACAATATAAATTGGGGTACCAGAGATAGAAATGCCATTAAATCGGGGGTCCGTAGTATAATGCGTGTGAAACTGGGGGTCCATGAAATTAATGTTTCGGAATCACTGCTAGAGCCGTAAACTGGCATATGTTTTCAAATGGGGGGTCCGTGGCCTAATAAATGTTGATTTGGGGGTCCTTGACACGAAAGAGTTTGGGAACGACTGCTATACAGGATGACTCTTTTCAACACGGCTGTGGCTCAGGAGGTAGAGCTGGTCGTCCAATGATCCCTGGGTCGGCGGTTCGAATCCCGGCTCCTCCTGTCCACATGTCGAAGTGTCCTTGGGCAAGACACTGAACCCCACATTGCCTCCAATGAGTCGGTTGGTGTGAGCTTGCCACCAGTGGTGTGTGAATGTGGGAAGTGAGGACGCTGGCGTCGACTGTTCGCCGCTTCACCTCCCAATGTATGAATGAGCGCTTTGAGCACTTGGAAAAGCGCTATAAAAATGCAATTCATTATTATTATTATTACACATGGCATGCTGTCTTTTCTCTATACTGCAGATGACGCAGAGCCTGCAGCACTCCACTCTCCCGCCAACGCTGGGCCTAGTGTCAAAATCCAACCGCCGTCTTTAGAGAGAAACGCTTGCGCAGGTGTGTTCCACCAAGCAACAACGGAGACGCCGCCGCCGCCTCCACTCTGTCCTCACGTGAACGGTGGGGTCCAAAAAGGCGTGATTGAGGAGCACGACTGGGGCCGGTACGCGACCTCTGGGGGACCCCCGCAGCAGCATGGAGGGGCAGAGGGGGCCTCTGGGGGACCCCCACAGCAGCATGGAGGGACAGTGGGGGCCTCTGGGGGCCTGGTGGAGTGCAGCACGTTCCGAGAGCACAGGATTCCACTTCCTGCCACAGAGCTGGGGTACACTGCTCTGGTGACAGCCAAAAGCCCGTAGAGGTGTGTGTGTGTGTGTGTGTGTGTGTGTGTGTGTGTGTGTGTGTGTGTGTGTGTGTGTGTGTGTGTGTGTGTGTGTGTGTGTGTGTGTGTGTGCGAGTGCGCGTGCGTGTGCGTGTGTGTGTGTGTGTGTGTGCGCGTGTGTGCAGCGGTGGCCGAACGGTTTGCGCAGCGGTCTTGTTATCGGAAGGTCGCCAGTTCGAATCCCCGGACCGGCACGTTAAAATTACCACCGCTGAAGTGCCCTTGAGCAAGGCATTGAACCCCTACCATGAAATGTTCTATGAGCAGGGTCTGGCTGTAAACAAGCATCTCGAGCTTAGTCCATTCACCCTGGGTAAACAAAGAACTTTGCTTTGTGTTTATGGCCATTACAGATGTGTGACAATCATGTGGTTCAATGTGTATCTTTGGTTCAGTGTGTGTATGTTCGTGTATGAGTGTGTTTACATGAGTATGAGCATGTATATGTTTGAATTTGTCATCAGGCTAGATTGATTTTTCAATCATTTGCATCTTGACTGGCACTGTGTGCCACTACTTCATAACCCATTCTTGGATATACTATTTTGTGTTTTTATCCAGACATCTATTGTTAGTTTCCATGATATTTTATGCGGTAGATTGTAATCCAATCATGTTATTCTTTTTAAGAATTTTCCTTTTGTGGCTTTTCTGCCTTTATTGATAGTTTAAACTAAGTGAAGATTGACAGGAAAGAGGGAGAGAGAGACATGCAGCAAAGGTCGTCATGAACGGGACTCGAACACGTGACGTGCTGTCAGGCCAGAGCCTAAATGTGGCATGATGCGCCTGGACCGCTAGGCCAGCTGGTACTCCTCCAATCATGTTATTAATCCATTGTTCCATCTGTTGACATGGAATTTTGTTCATGTATGTGTAAGGGAGTGATGTATGTTTGCCAGTAGATGGCGTAGTTTTACTGTATTAGATATGCTGTGTTTTGCAGAATTATCCCTCCTTACCTTAGAGTATATCTCCTTACCTTTTATAATATCTATGCTCCTTACCTTTTGGAACACAAAAGGAAACTCAGCCTATGGTGGCTGCAGAGGGACAAAAGGCAAGACACAGCAGCATACCTAATACAGTAAAACTACGCCATCTACTGGCATACATACATCACTCCCTTACATATGTGTATTTAATCTGTTTTTACCAGCTTCAGAGATTGGCTTGCAAAATCAGAATGTATTATTAATGTTAATCTGTAAGTCATGACAAAGGTAATAAAGAAGATGACACGGTTGGTAACTTTGGAGCATAAATATGTACCTCACACATTTTATTAAACTTTCTTTTTTTTTCTTTCTTTTTTTTCATTTACGTATATGTATACTGTATCTGTGAAACCTTTAAAAAATATATCAGTCTATATACTGCAAGTGTAAATATGCACCTCACATCAATTGACTCAACACAAAATGAAAACAATCACAAGAACACACAAATGACTTTACAAGACTAGGCTTATTCTTCATAGGAAAGAGAAATATTCTCCAGTCTGATATATATATATATATACTGTATTATGGCATTTGCTTTGATGTACTGTAGGTTTACTCAGTCTTACAGTAGAACTATCTATTTACATGGTAAATAATTTGGCTACATTCTTTAAAGGTATATTCAGTGATTTCACTTAATTCAAATATCACTTATTTTTTCTTATTTTTTGGATAATCCTCCCTACTATAAAGTGTGCTGACCATATAAGGAGTTCCTCCCTGTCCCCAGTGAGTCCCTGGGGTCAAAAAACCCTAGTTTCGGTTTGGGCTTTGGGTGGCAAAGCCTTCATCCAATCATGATCGAGTGGGGCGGGCCTTGGTGCACGTGCTGTTGGTCTGTTGTGCTTCCCCCACTGTAGAGCGTGCATGTGCACATCTTGTTGACCAGGTTTTTTTCCAAATCACTGAATGCGCCTTTAAATTAACAGGCAGTCTGCAGAACCTATATGTCTAAAGGTGAAGACATAAAAAAGAGAGCCCCCTATAAGGCACGTTGACAAGAGGAATATGTCGCATCATAGCAGATCTACAAGCTCTCAACGCATCGCGCTGCGACGCGTTGAGAGCTTGTAGATCAGCTATTTTCCGGGGCGCAACCCTGCACTCTGTCTTTATCTACTGGAGATGCGATGTGTACGACTTGGATGGATTTCGAAAAACAAATTAGTTCAATGCAAAATGCTGCGTTCAAGTTCAGGAGACTTCGGAGAAACGGCTATTATCCTGAATGCTGCCTTCCGGCATGGCACGGAAAGGAGAGTGCGGGCAGTACTTTCACCCTAGTAAATGCTGCATTCGTGGTCTGGAGAGGGCAGTTGTTTTACAGACGGGTAAAAGGGCAGGGGCTGAAAGAAGCCCCCGTTGATGTCTATGTGTGCACGTCCCTGCATGGTGATCACAGGTAGGTACTGGGGGTTTCACTGTTAACAACTAAGTGTAGGTACTCTGGCAGGCCGTCCCCCGGCAGGCTGCTGTTGGTCTCCCGCCTTCGCACTTTGGTGGACAGGGTGTTTCTCTTGTCGAAGCCCTCGCTCCCCGCACCCCGCTTCTCCAGACTGGACACGATCATCTCCGCCAGGTCCATCTGCAGCCGCTGGAAGTTCTCCCTATATGGAGATTATTTAAAACCTGTTTAGACCCTGAGGTCGATTCTACAAAATGTCTTCTTCTAAATCCTGACAGTTTTCTGAAAAACCCATGTTTCTTTGTCAGTGGTTCTCAGACTATTTCATGTCAAGGACCCCCAAAAAATATATGTAATGAATTGGCCACCGACCCCCATCTGAAAATATGTTGTTTCAGGGACCCCCCCAGAAGCAAATATATGAGTTAAAAACGTTCACTCTGAAAGAATATATATTAAAAGATTTGCGCCACATTTTCACGCTGTTTCAAAAATAGCAGACCTACAAGCTTGTAGCGCGGCACTCGGTACCATGCTACGAGCTTGTAGATCTGCTAAAAATCTATAGCTAAAATATAACATAATGCTTAAAAAACACCAAAAGGGTTTCCCGCCCAGAATGGGTTAAAAGAGATGGGGGTTTCTATTTGCACTGTTCTCGTCTTGTGAATTTGTACTGTATATCCAGAGCAATAGAGCACCGAAGTCCTGACGTCACTTTCAGTAGAGGGCACCAACACACAGGTTTATAGGTTTTTTATTTGTATTGAAATCTCCATAGGGCGATTTTATGTCTCTTCATATAAGAACTGTGTTTGAAAAATAAACCAATCACCCCGGCCTTTTCACTCATATGGATATGAAGCATCGACTGAAGGTTGAAATGTACAAATATACCCAAAGAGTAACAAAATAAGCGTTAGAAACGAGCCAAACAACCCAGAGACTACATTTCCGGGTAGGCTGCTTCTGCCCGCAGCCCGTCGCACAACAGAAACTGAACGTTAATTACGTTTATTTTTATTTTATTGATATATAATGTATCGTGGTTAGTACGAGTCGAGTCACCACCAGCTGAGCTTACGTCAACGAGGAATCTCAGGAACGCAATATGTTGACAGCTGGGCGTGACATATATGCTCAGCGACATTGCATTCATATGTAGTTTCAAGGCTTTTGCGGTCACATTAATTCCATTTTCTCTAGAAACTGGCTGTATCAAATATGAATGGACATCATTAACGACGCACAGCCACTCCCCTGACAGAAACGCCGGGGTGGTCGGTTTATTTTTCAAACACAGTTCTTATATGAAGCGACATAAAATCGCCCTATGGAGATTTCAATACAAATAAAAAACCTATAAACCTGTGTGTTGGTGCCCTCTACTGAAAGTGACGTCAGACTTCGGTGCTCTATTTGAAATGAATCTACCAGTAGAATATATCAACCAGGAGTAAAAAAAACTCACAGCCCCCCAGACAGTACTTCAGATATAAAGGCTCACGACTGGACATGCTATTTTCGGGACGCGACACTGGGAAGTATAAATTAGGCATTAGTGATGGACTTACGCTGTTGGCGGGCTTGGCAGGTAGTATCCCCTTCCTTTCACCCCTGTTAGCCAGTATGTCATCTCTTTGCCTTTACCCTGTAGGTCAGATGATAGAGAACAACCACACTCAGGGACCTCTAGTACGTTATGCTTGGAATTAATGAATGAGATCATAGTATGTGTTTCTAAACCATTTGGGGGCCAGTGACCCCTTTCCAATTTCCAGCTACCTTCCTGCATGTCACAGAGCTGAGGGACACTGCTCACCTAATTAAAATGTAAGCTTTCTTTTTTTGTCGCGCTTATGTAATTTATTATTTATAATAATATTTTTATATTTATATATTTATAATGTATTTATTATATTATTATGTAGTAAATAGCTTACTAGTAAAACATTCTATGTTTAACAATTCTATAGAGCGTCCTGCCCCCTACGAGAACCCAGGAAATAATTCCACGTTGTTTGCTCTGAAAGAATATATATTCAAAGATTTTCACCACATTTTCAAAAATAGCAGACCTACAAGCTCGTAGCGCGGCACTCGTCTTTAATCCAAAATGGATTAAAGACCATTTATTTACGCGGCAGGGTGACCAGATCCAAACTGTTCATTTGAGGGACAGAAGTATCACTTGTGTGGGACAAGTGGGACGGGACGGAGTTAGCAACATACTACTTAAATGCTTTGATGTCATATTCCACCATAGGCCTATTGTCTTATCATTTTGTTATTAAACGCCTCTGGTGTAATTTTGTTTAAAAATGATAATTTTGGTCATGGGTGGTATGGCCGACTTGGTACTGTAGCCTAGATAAACAACAGCACAACAAACGATAGACAAAACTCCTGTTATGTTTAATTCTTTGTACCAATGTTGTTACTCAAAGGCAAAGGAAGACTGTGCTGTTGCAGGTAGCACATATAGGTCAGTGAGTTAGGTCATTGGCTACATGATCTGGCCGTTGGGGGTTCAAACCCCACTCAAGTCTTTACTTTCAAGACTGATTTCTAGAAGAACAACTTTGACTGAGAAAGGAGAGAGGCCGCACAGCTCGTAGTCACGATGCCATCAAAATCTTTATTTTTCCAACGTTTCGCAAGGGAATGGAATTCTGAAATCCAATCCCTGAAGAAGGCAACTTGTTGCCGAAACGTTGGAAAAATAAAGATTTTGATGGCATCGTGACTTTGATTTCTCAGTCAAAGTTATCTCCTGCGGTCAGCACCTCCCCACTACTGGTGTGCGCTCCTACCTTCCTGTTTGTAGAAGAACAACTTTAAAACAAAAAGAAGCAGCATGAATTGACTGGTACCAATGGTGCAGTGGGCTAACAGGACACCACAGGATACCTTGACGGTTCAAACAACGTGTTGGGTTTGTAAATAAAGTTAAACCATCGATGTGTGAGCATTAGTAGTGTGATTATTTGATGCGCCATTGACCACCATTATGAATTTGAAAGTACTATATTTCTAAAACTATGAAACATTTCAAAGATTCCTTTTCAGGCAAACACGTCCACCGTAAGATGAACCTAAATAGGTTGGAATGGGGTTTCTAGGTGTAAGTATGTAGGACTAGTAGCATGCCAAAGTTTGTGCTATTGTCATTGAGAATGCATTGGGCGTTTAAGTTAAATAACTCAGAAACTACAAAACATTTCAAAGTAAAAAGTTCCAGCATGTGTTCCCACAGTAAGCTGAATTATAAAAAGTGTGAATGGAGTTTATAGGTGAAAGTGACTTTTTGACGTGCCATAGAGCTGCCATTGAGCCCCATTATAAATGTATCAAATTTGAAAGCACTATATTTCTAAAACTATGAAACAATTCAAAAATTCCTTTTCAGGCAAACATGTCCACCGTAAGATTAACCTAAGTAGGCTAGAATGGGGTTGCTAGGTGTAAGTATGTAGGACTAGTAGCATGCCAAAGTTTGTGCTATTGCCATTGAGAATGCATTGGGCGTTTAAGTTAAATAACTCAGAAACTACAAAACATTTCAAAGTAAAAAGTTCCAGCATGTGTCTCCACAGTAAGCTGAATAATAAAAAGTGTGAATGGAGTTTCTAGGTGAAAGTGCTTTTTTGACGTGCCAATGTCTGCCATTGAGCCCCATTGTAAATGTCTCAAATTTGAAAGCACTATATTTCTAAAACTATGAAACATTTCAAAGATTCCTTTTCAGGATAACATGTCCACCGTAAGATGAACCTAAGTAGGCTAGAATGGGGCTGCTAGGTGTAAGTATGTAGGACTAGTAGCATGCCAAAGTTTGTGCTATTGCCATAGAGATCATAATTTTTGACCATGGGCTATAGCCCATATCGGACAGAATACTATAGCACGCCATTTATCTACATTTTTGAGGATTTGAAAAAAAGACGAAAAGCACTCGAGACAATGGACTATAGCCCATGGTCACACTTTTTCGTCACACTTTCTTGTCACACTTTTTCGTCACAGGTTTTTAAAAAATTATGAAAATCATGAACAAACAACATACTAAAGTTCATGGTTTCAGAAGACATACTATAGTATGTCGTTTTTCATGATTTTGAAGGATTTTTAAAAAAAATGATGAAAATCATGAAAAAACGACATACTATAGTTCATGGTTTCAGAAGACATACTATTGTATGTCGTTTTTCATGATTTTGAAGGATTTAAACAAATGATGAAAATCATGAAAAAACGACATACCATAGAGAATGCATTGGGGCGTTTAAGTTAAATAACTCAGAAACTACAAAACATTTCAAAGTAAAAAGTTACAGCATGTGTCTCCACAGTAAGCTGAATAATACAAAGTGTGAATGGAGTTTCTAGGTGAAAGTGCTTTTTTGACGTGCCAATGTCTGCCATTGAGCCCCATTGTACATTTCTCAAATTTGAAAGCACTATATTTCTAAAACTATGAAACATTTCAAAGATTCCTTTTCAGGCAAACATGTCCACCGTAAGATTAACCTAAGTAGGCTAGAATGGGGTTGCTAGGTGTAAGTATGTAGGACTAGTAGCATGCCAAAGTTTGTGCTATTGCCATAGAGAATGCATTGGGCGTTTAAGTTAAATAACTCAGAAACTACAAAACATTTCAAAGTAAAAAGTTCCAGCATGTGTGCCCACAGTAAGCTGAATTATAAAAAGTGTGAATGGAGTTTCTAGGTGAAAGTGACTTTTTGACGTCCCATAGAGCTGCCATTGAGCCCCATTATAAATGTATCAAATTTGAAAGCACTATATTTCTAAAACTATGAAACATTTCAAAGATTCCTTTTCAGGCAAACATGTCCACCGTAAGATGAACCTAAATAGGTTGGAATGGGGTTTCTAGGTGTAAGGATGTAGGACTAATAGCATGCCAAAGTTTGTGCTATTGCCATTGAGAATGCATTGGGCGTTTAAGTTAAATAACTCAGAAACTACAAAACATTTCAAAGTAAAAAGTTCCAGCATGTGTGCCAACAGTAAGCTGAATTATAAAAAGTGTGAATGGAGTTTCTAGGTGAAAGTGACTTTTTTACGTGCCATAGAGTGATTCATAAACATTCGAACGTCTAGAATAGGGGATATTTCTCATGTTATTTTAACAATACATCTTGCAGGAAAAGAGACAACAAGAACGCTTTACAACAGAAAGCCAATTAATTGGGAGACTAACTATTAGGGAACATTGATGCCTGCCAGTCACAATGTGGGACAAGATCTCAATTTGAACATTGATGCCTGCCAGTCACAATGTGGGACAAGATCTCAATTTGAACATTGATGCCTGCCAGTCACAATGTGGGACAGGGTCTCAAATTGTGGGACGCCTGAAAAGTCTTGGAAATGAGGGACTGTCCCACACAAAGCGGGACATCTGGTCACCCTTACGCCGCGGACAAAGCCACCTTGGATCGTGTTTTGTGCAGATCAAATAATTAGGAAGAACACTTTTTGTTCTGTTTTTCTTCTTATTACACGTTAAAGGTACACCAGCTTACCTTGAGGTAAGTCTCTCCTCTCTTTACACCAGCTTACCTTGAGGTAAGTCTCTCCTCTCTTTACACCAGCTTACCTTGAGGTAAGTCTCTCCTCTCTTTACACCAGCTTACCTTGAAGTAAGTCTCTCCTCTCTTTACACCAGCTTACCTTGAGGTAAGTCTCTCCTCTCTTTACACCAGCTTACCTTGAGGTAAGTCTCTCCTCTCTTTACACCAGCTTACCTTGAGGTAAGTCTCTCCTCTCTTTACACCAGCTTACCTTGAGGTAAGTCTCTCCTCTCTTTACACCAGCTTACCTTGAGGTAAGTCTCTCCTCTCTTTACACCAGCTTACCTTGAGGTAAGTCTCTCCTCTCTTTACACCAGCTTACCTTGAGGTAAGTCTCTCCTCTCTTTACACCAGCTTACCTTGAGGTAAGTCTCTCCTCTCTTTACACCAGCTTACCTTGAGGTAAGTCTCTCCTCTCTTTACACCAGCTTACCTTGAGGTAAGTCTCTCCTCTCTCTACACCAGCTTACCTTGAGGTAAGTCTCTCCTCTCTTTACACCAGCTTACCTAGAGGTAAGTCTCTCCTCTCTCTACACCAGCTTACCTTGAGGTAAGTCTCTCCTCTCTTTACACCAGCTTACCTTGAGGTAAGTCTCTCCCCTCTTTACACCAGCTTACCTTGAGGTAAGTCTCTCCTCTCTTTACACCAGCTTACCTTGAGGTAAGTCTCTCCTCTCTTTACACCAGCTTACCTTGAGGTAAGTCTCTCCTCTCTTTACACCAGCTTACCTTGAGGTAAGTCTCTCCTCTCTTTACACCAGCTTACCTTGAGGTAAGTCTCTCCTCTCTTTACACCAGCTTACCTTGAGGTAAGTCTCTCCTCTCTTTACACCAGCTTACCTTGAGGTAAGTCTCTCCTCTCTTTACACCAGCTTACCTTGAGGTAAGTCTCTCCTCTCTTTACACCAGCTTACCTTGAGGTAAGTCTCTCCTCTCTTTACACCAGCTTACCTTGAGGTAAGTCTCTCCCCTCTTTACACCAGCTTACCTTGAGGTAAGTCTCTCCTCTCTTTACACCAGCTTACCTTGAGGTAAGTCTCTCCTCTCTTTACACCAGCTTACCTTGAGGTAAGTCTCTCCTCTCTTTACACCAGCTTACCTTGAGGTAAGTCTCTCCTCTCTTTACACCAGCTTACCTTGAGGTAAGTCTCTCCTCTCTTTACACCAGCTTACCTTGAGGTAAGTCTCTCCTCTCTTTACACCAGCTTACCTTGAGGTAAGTCTCTCCTCTCTTTACACCAGCTTACCTTGAGGTAAGTCTCTCCTCTCTTTACACCAGCTTACCTTGAGGTAAGTCTCTCTCCTCTCTTTACACCAGCTTACCTTGAGGTAAGTCTCTCCTCTCGTTTCATATTCAAACTTGCAGTCTGTCCTCTGGAGGATGTCGATAGTGGACCGGCTGACATGTATCCTCAGGGCTAGAGGGAAGACATGGGCTAGATTAATCATAGACGGTCCCATGGGTATATTACAGAGCGTGCGTGCGTGCGTGCGTGCGTGCGTGCGTGCGTGCGTGCGTGCGTGCGTGCGTGTGTCACGGTGCGTGCGCGTGTATGTGATGTGTCTTACGTAGGCCTGTGGACTCCATGCGTGTATGTGATGTGTCTTACGTAGGCCTGTGGACTCCATGCGTGTATGTGATGTGTCTTACGTAGGCCTGTGGACTCCATGCGTGTATGTGATGTGTCTTACGTAGGCCTGTGGACTCCATGCGTGTATGTGATGTGTCTTACGTAGGCCTGTGGACTCCATGCGTGTATGTGATGTGTCTTACGTAGGCCTGTGGACTCCATGCGTGTGTGTGATGTGTCTTACGTAGGCCTGTGGACTCCATGCGTGTGTGTGATGTGTCTTACGTAGGCCTGTGGACTCCATGCGTGTGTGTGATGTGTCTTACGTAGGCCTGTGGACTCCATGCGTGTATGTGATGTGTCTTACGTAGGCCTGTGGACTCCATGCGTGTATGTGATGTGTCTTACGTAGGCCTGTGGACTCCATGCGTGTGTGTGATGTGTCTTACGTAGGCCTGTGGACTCCATGCGTGTGTGTGATGTGTCTTACGTAGGCCTGTGGACTCCATGCGTGTGTGTGATGTGTCTTACGTAGGCCTGTGGACTACATGCGTGTGTGTGATGTGTCTTACGTAGGCCTGTGGACTCCATGCGTGTGTGTGATGTGTCTTACGTAGGCCTGTGGACTCCATGCGTGTGTGTGTGATGTGTCTTACGTAGGCCTGTGGACTCCATGCGTGTGTGTGATGTGTCTTACGTAGGCCTGTGGACTCCATGCGTGTATGTGATGTGTCTTACGTAGGCCTGTGGACTCCATGCGTGTATGTGATGTGTCTTACGTAGGCCTGTGGACTCCATGTGTGTATGTGATGTGTCTTACGTAGGCCTGTGGACTCCATGCGTGTATGTGATGTGTCTTACGTAGGCCTGTGGACTCCATGCGCGTATGTGATGTGTCTTACGTAGGCCTGTGGACTCCATGCGTGTATGTGATGTGTCTTACGTAGGCCTGTGGACTCCATGCGTGTATGTGATGTGTCTTACGTAGGCCTGTGGACTCCATGCGTGTGTGTGATGTGTCTTACGTAGGCCTGTGGACTCCATGCGTGCGTGTGATGTGTCTTACGTAGGCCTGTGGACTCCATGCGTGTGTGTGATGTGTCTTACGTAGGCCTGTGGACTCCATGCGTGTATGTGATGTGTCTTACGTAGGCCTGTGGACTCCATGCATGTGTGTGATGTGTCTTACGTAGGCCTGTGGACTCCATGCGTGTGTGTGATGTGTCTTACGTAGGCCTGTGGACTCCATGCGTGTGTGTGATGTGTCTTACGTAGGCCTGTGGACTCCATGCGTGTATGTGGTGTGTCTTACGTAGGCCTGTGGACTCCATGCGTGTGTGTGATGTGTCTTACGTAGGCCTGTGGACTCCATGCGTGTGTGTGATGTGTCTTACGTAGGCCTGTGGACTCCATGCGTGTATGTGCTGTGTCTTACGTAGGCCTGTGGACTCCATGCGCGTATGTGATGTGTCTTACGTAGGCCTGTGGACTCCATGCGTGTATGTGATGTGTCTTACGTAGGCCTGTGGACTCCATGCGCGTATGTGATGTGTCTTACGTAGGCCTGTGGACTCCATGCGTGTATGTGATGTGTCTTACGTAGGCCTGTGGACTCCATGCGCGTATGTGATGTGTCTTACGTAGGCCTGTGGACTCCATGCGTGTATGTGATGTGTCTTACGTAGGCCTGTGGACTCCATGCGCGTATGTGGTGTGTCTTACGTAGGCCTGTGGACTCCATGCGCGTATGTGATGTGTCTTACGTAGGCCTGTGGACTCCATGCGTGTATGTGATGTGTCTTACGTAGGCCTGTGGACTCCATGCGTGTATGTGATGTGTCTTACGTAGGCCTGTGGACTCCATGCGTGTATGTGATGTGTCTTACGTAGGCCTGTGGACTCCATGCGTGTATGTGATGTGTCTTACGTAGGCCTGTGGACTCCATGCGTGTATGTGATGTGTCTTACGTAGGCCTGTGGACTCCATGCGTGTATGTGATGTGTCTTACGTAGGCCTGTGGACTCCATGCGTGTATGTGATGTGTCTTACGTAGGCCTGTGGACTCCATGCGTGTATGTGATGTGTCTTACGTAGGCCTGTGGACTCCATGCGTGTATGTGATGTGTCTTACGTAGGCCTGTGGACTCCATGCGTGTATGTGATGTGTCTTACGTAGGCCTGTGGACTCCATGCGTGTATGTGATGTGTCTTACGTAGGCCTGTGGACTCCATGCGTGTATGTGATGTGTCTTACGTAGGCCTGTGGACTCCATGCGTGTGTGTGATGTGTCTTACGTAGGCCTGTGGACTCCATGCGTGTATGTGATGTGTCTTACGTAGGCCTGTGGACTCCATGCGTGTGTGTGATGTGTCTTACGTAGGCCTGTGGACTCCATGCGTGTATGTGATGTGTCTTACGTAGGCCTGTGGACTCCATGCGCGAGGCCGTATTGACTGTGTCGCCAAACAGACAATAACGAGGCATCTTGTTTCCTACCACACCTGCAGCACACGGACCTAAAATAGCAGAACATTTACATAGAAACAGTCAAAGTCAAAGTCGTACGATTTGTCACACGCAGTGAAATTTGTTCTCCGCATTTGACCCATCTCTTGGAGCGGTGAGCCGCAGCCAAGGAGCGGTGAGCTGCAGCCGTGCCGCGCTCGGGAATCATTTGATTAGTAGATTTGACCCCCCTAATCCAACCCTTTGATGCTGAGTGTCAAGCAGGGAGGCATTGGGTCTCATTTTTAGAGTCTTTGGTATGACCCGGCCGGGGATCGAACCCCAACCTCCCAGTTTCAGGGCGGACACTCTAACCACAAGGCCACCGGTATGTATTTATTTTGTGAATGAAATGACAAAAGACAGACTGACCTAGAGAACTGTCCTTGTGCTACTCTAGTACATCAGAATTTAGCTGACACAAGTGACAACATGACTTATACATAAGGTTCCCAAAGTGATAAAACCTGTACAACATTAAGAGACAATGTGGACGGGCAACAGCAACACTGCCCAGTGATCTATAACAGTAAATGTATTGAAAGATGCATTATTATTGCTTGTACTAATTGTGGCAATCTTGTCATCACTACACATACGTACTGACTGTACATCTCACTTGAGCAGAAGGTGTGGTCTCTTACTAGTGAACTCCCAATTAACAAGCAAGCTGGTATAGTTTTAACCATTTTAGCCCTATTTTGTACTTTGTGACGTGACAGTGAAAATAGTTGATCTACAAAGCTCAAAAGGTATCGCGATACGGCGCGTTGTGAGCTTTGTAAATCCGCCATTGTTCCTATTTTTGAACATTTTCGCCTATAATAATGACACGCTAAGATGGCAAATCCTACACTGATTTAGTTTTCTTAGACCAGTGGTTTTCAACCAGTGGTCCGGGGACCACCAGTAGGACTAGAGGGGGTTCCAGGTGGTCCCCATGCAGCTAAATGATGGAGAGGTGCTAACCAAAGGGACCCTTAAGGATCTTTAACTCTTGAGAGTGTAAAATGAAACCAACGCTCTCAAGAGTTACATTATTGTTACAAGAAGTCTACACAATTCAACGTTTGCCTGTTATCTCTCCTAATGGTACCAACGTCAATACAGAATGGAATTGTGGACAAAATCTTGTCCAACGACGACACGATATTCGTTAGTTTTCTGATCTGAGAGGCTAAATGTCATCAAATGCTGGTCCGTGGCTCAAACACCCAATAAATAATGTGCCTTGATATGAAAAGGGTTGAAAACCACTGTCTTAGGCCTCACTCAGACCTTTACTGCATTGCTGTATGCTTGTTGGATGAATGTTGTGTAGTGTCATGGCCGCCCCAATGCATTTCCAATGGGAGTCACATGGTTTGACACAACATTTGTGTTGTATGAGGGGGAGGGGCGCAGTCGAAACACAGCCGAAAGCCATACAACAGCTTGTAGTCCAAAATGTTGGTACTACAAACCATGTGACTTCCATTGGAAATGCATTGGGGCGGCCATGACACTACACAACATTCATCCAACACAAGCATAGAGCAATGCAGTAAAGGTCTGAGTGAGGCCTAAGGGTGCACTCACACGGTTAATGCAATTCTCTGTGCTCGTTGGATCAATGCTGTGTTGTGTCATGGCCGCCCAATGCATTTCCAATGGAGGTCACATGGTTTGACACAACATTGTGTTGTATGAGGGGGAGGGGCGCATTCGACTGCGCATTCGACTGCGCCCCTCCCCCTCATACAACACAATGTTGTGTCAAACCATGTGACCTCCATTGGAAATGCATTGGGCGGCCATGACACAACACAGCATTGATCCAACGAGCACAGAGAATTGCATTAACCGTGTGAGTGCACCCTAAGACAAAGAGTTTAATTTGGGCCTCATGGTACCTGAGTGCACACCGATACGGATCCACAGAGGGATGCCAGGCAGGTGCTGGAGCTGGAAGCTTCCTACAAATTCCAGGATGTCCAGAGCCATCTTAGCAATATCCACTGCATGCCTGTTCCCATTACGATTGGGAAGCCCTGATGCCACCATGTATGCGTCACCTATTGTCTCCACCTGACAGAGAGAGAGAGAGAGAGAGAGAGAGAGAGAACAGATATCAAGAGGGATTCATGTTTATGAATCAAGTCTTTCTTTCACGAAATGCATCTGGATTTGATCTTCAGAGTATTCTGTTTTTAACAGCACATTCAGTAGCCTAGTTGTATCGTCTAATGGGTAGGTGCATCTTTACCAGTAGTCAAAATATCTCCCAAAAAGATTACCCTAGAAGTCAAGAATTAGATGGTACTAACTACAGTATAAGCTAATCGTAAAGTAATAGTAGAATGGTCCAACTTCTTGCTGAACCATAATCCCTGGCATGAGGTGGCGCTTCCCATGGATCTGATTAGTTGGCACACAGAACTCAATAACGCCCCATTCCTGCAGGAGAGGCAACCGAACGAAAGAAGCCAGTGATTCACGTGATGTGAGGCCTGTTGTTCTCTATACCTTACCTTATACACGTCGTGGTCGTCCAGGATGCTGTCAAAGTTCTTGTAGATGTCATTGAGCATGTCCACCACCTCCATGGGCGTGCTGTAGTGACAGAGGGTGGTGAAGCCCACGATGTCGCTGAAGTAGACGGTCACCTCCTCAAACAGCTCTGGCTCCACTCGACCCGTCTCCTTCAGTGACCTCACCACGGGACTAGAAGGAGGGGGGGAGGGGGGTGCAGGGTAACATGGGAGTGAGAAGGGTCGAAAAAGAGAAAGTCACAAAGGGACAGTTTTGTTTGCCGCACAACAGTACAGTACATGCTGTCAGCACCAGTGGTGGAAAGTAACTAAGTACTTTTACTTAAGTACTGTACTTAAGCACAATTTTGAGGTACTTGTACTTTACTTGATTAGTTCCAATTTCCAGTACTTTTACTTCTACTCCACTACATCTCAGAGCCAAAATTTGTACTTTTACTCCACTACAATTATTTGAAAACTTTAGTTACTAGTTACTTTGGCGATTTTAATATAGATTAGAAAACATACATTAACCACTTCAACCATATACATTTCGGCCATTTGAAAATAGCCGATCTACAAGCTCACAATGCGTCGCAACGCGACGCATTGTGAGCTTGTAGATCTGCTATTTTCAATAGACTTTGTACACATTCTGAACTTGTGAAAGGGGACATTCTGCAATATGAGTACTTTTACTTTTAGTACTTTAAGTACATTTTGATGCCGATACTTTTGTACTTTTACTCAAGTACATTTTCAATTCCGTACTTTTACTTGTAACAAAGTACTTCTAAATTGCTGTATTGGTACTTTTACTTAAGTACTTAACAATGGAGTACTTTTTCCACCACTGGTCAGCACCACAAAATATGGAGAAAACGTAAAGATACTAAAAGGGACGTTTCACTTTGACAAAAGGACAGGTGTTTTCGATGAATCTAATTGGTTAAAATTGAGTTTGAACTGAAGTTACAATGGGTTTGCATAGGAAGGGTGGCAGGGCAGCTAAAATGAATATCATCAGATTACATCTAAATACTGATTCGAGCACCTTAAAAACAGTCTGGGGTGTTCACATAGGCCTGAGTAGAAGATGAAATGATCAAAGGTTTTTTTTGGAAAGTGAAATATCCCTTTTGCTGTTTGATTGAAATGTATAATGATATGAGGCCAGGACAGCTGTCTGTGAACCGTCGGGTACAACATTAACCCATTTTGGGCGAGAACCCCTTTTGGTGTTTTAAACATTGTTATAATTTAGCTATTGAAAAATAGCAGACCTACAAGCTCGTAGCGCGCCACCGAGTGGCGCGCTACGAGCTTGTAGGTCTGCTATTTTTGAAAAATCGTGAAAATGTGTCGCAAATTTGGAATATATTTTTTTTTCAGAGCGAACGTTTTTAACTCAAATCTTTGCTTCTGATGTGTCCCTGGAACAACATATTTTCAGATGGGGGTCGGAGGCCAATTACATATAATTTTTGGGGTCCTTGACATGAAATATTGAGCACCACTGAAACACTTCAGAAAACTGGAGGATTTAGACGAGACATTTTTTTTATTTCGACGTCGGGCCTAAATGAGTTAAATATGAATAGATTTTAAATGTTTTCAAAACTAGGACGATGCCCGCTGGGAACGTTGCCTGTTGGGAATGCATGCCCCTCTGGTTATGCAATATATCCGTTGTAACTGTTGTCAGAGAACTTATTGCAGTACCCATTATCATAGTCGGAGTTCAATAGTCAATATGACATTATATATTACGTCAGTATTCGTACTTTCTTTCTTTCTTTCTGAAATTTGGGCTACGTCATTCTCAGTGGTGGAAAGTAACTAAGTACTTTTACTTAAGTACTGTACTTAAGCACAATTTTGAGGTACTTGTACTTTACTTGTTACAATTTCCAGTACTTTTAGTTCTACTCCACTACATCTCAGAGCCAAAATTTGTACTTTTTACTTTAGTTACTAGTTACTTTGGCGATTTTAATTTAGATTAGAAAACATACATTAACCACTTCAACCATATACATTTCGGCCATTTGAAAGTACTAAAAGTAAAAGTACTCATATTGCAGAATGTCCCCTTTCACAAGTTCAGAATGTGTACAAAGTCTATTGAAAATAGCAGATCTACAAGCTCACAATGCGTTGACTTTAAGTACATTTTGATGCCGATACTTTTGTACTTTTACGCAAGTACATTTTCAATTCCGTACTTTTACTTGTAACAAAGTACTTCTAAATTGCTGTATGGGTACTTTTACTTAAGTAAAACAATGGAGTACTTTTTCCACCACTGGTCGTTCTCCTTTGAACCCACCCAGGTAACAGCATAAAGGTCATTCTCCTTTGAACCCACCCAGGTAACAGCATAAAGGTCATTCTCCTTTGAACCCACCCAGGTAACAGCATATAGTTGAGTTGGTCAGCTCTGTCTCGCTCTACTTTGTACAGCGAGGTTCTCTCCTCCACCAGGTGCTCCAGGTTCCTGGAGTACATCTGCAGCCGGCGGATCAGGTTGTCCATGTACGTCTCGCTGGCCTGGTTGTGCAGGTTGCTGAGATAAGGAGAAACACACACACCCCCAAAAAAACATTAGGATTAACACAGGACAATTTAACCCATTTAGACCTGATGTCGATTCTAAAACGCTGTCAGGCCAGAGCCTATATTATATGTGGCATGTGCCTGGACCGCTAGGCCAGCAGGCCAAGAATTGTTTACAGTATACTGTACGTACCTGAATATTTTTCCCAGAATGCCCTCTGTCTTTTTAAAATCCGGCCTCCGTTCTGGGTCCTCATCCCAGCAGGTCTTAATCAACATGAACAGCTGTATACATTTAAACATGCGCATGCGCACGCGCACGCACACGCACACGCACACACACCCGCACACACACACACACACACACACACACACACACACACAATTTCAATAACTTGTGTTAGGGTTATAGTGACATTAACCCTGTAAAACGGTCCATTTGCAGATTTTGCACACAATCAGAGTTTAGATGATTGCTCCGTCAAAGCAAAGCTACTATATTTACCCAGGGTATCTGGGCTAAGCTCAAGAACTTGTTTACAGCCAGGCCCTGCTCATAGAACATTTCATGGTAGTGGTTCAATGCCTTGCTCAAGGGCACTTCAGCGGTGGTAATTTTAACGTGTCGGACCGCTGATTCGAACTGGCGACCTTCCGGTATCAAGACCGCTCCGCAATCCGTTCGGCCACCGCTGCCACTAAATATAATATAGATGAGGATTGCCTTTTACCTCTATCTCTGTCTGCGATACAGTCTCAAGGTACTTTTACCTCTATCTCTGTCTCCGATACAGTCTCAAGGTTATTTTACCTCTATCTCTGTCTCCGATACAGTCTCAAGGTTATTTTACCTCTATCTCTGTCTCCGATACAGTCTCAAGGTTATTTTACCTCCTGTCTCCGATACAGTCTCAAGGTTCTTTTACCTCTATCTCTGTCTCCGATACAGTCTCAAGGTTATTTTACCTCCTGTCTCCGATACCGTCTCAAGGTTCTTTTACCTCTATCTCTGTCTTCGATACAGTCTCAAGGTTCTTTTACCTCTATCTCTGTCTCCGATACAGTCTCAAGGTTCTTTTACCTCTATCTCTGTCTCCGATACAGTCTCAAGGTTCTTTTACCTCTATCTCTGTCTCCGATACAGTCTCAAGGTTCTTTCACCTCTATCTCTGTCTCCGATACAGTCTCAAGGTTCTTTTACCTCTATCTCTGTCTCCGATACAGTCTCAAGGTTCTTTTACCTCTATCTCTGTCTCCGATACGGTCTCAAGGTTCTTTTACCTCTATCTCTGTCTCCGATACAGTCTCAAGGTTCTTTTACCTCTATCTCTGTCTCCGATACAGTCTCAAGGTTCTTTTACCTCTATCTCTGTCTCCGATACGGTCTCAAGGTTCTTTTACCTCTATCTCTGTCTCCGATACAGTCTCAAGGTTCTTTTACCTCTATCTCTGTCTCCGATACAGTCTCGAGGTTCAGGTCTGGCCTGAAGACAGTCAGGCCACTTGGATTCTCCACTCTGTGCATCTTCTCTGAGGCAGAGGATTCAAAAAAAGGCAATGTACATAGATATTGTAAACATATTTCCGGCCAGCAGGAGGTGCTTTTGTGTAACATTAGTCTCTAGGCAACAAAGTCTTATGAAGTTATGATAGGCTCAGATGCCTGAAGAAGGTCTGGACCAAAACTCTGCCTAATAAAAGTGTTCATGTTGCAAGTTCAGACGGTGTGCGGGTCTTTGTGTAACATTAGTCTGCCTGCCACCTCTAGTCTAAACTACCTCCCCCTGGCCAGCCGGGGCGCCTGATGGAGGGGAGAGGAACTGGTCGGAATAACATGTTCCTTCCACGCGCTACGTCCAGCCGGGGAAACTCCCCCCTGTCAGGTGAAAAGAAGCAGCTTGGACACCTCATGCATAGAAGGAAGCATGAGGTCAGTCCGCTGCCCCCCCCCCCCCCCCCCCCCCCCAGGCAGAGGAAGTGTAGCGCCCAGGATTACATTAGATAATTGACACTGGGTGAAAAATGGGTTGAAAAATTGAGGGATAAAAATGTATTTAAAAAAACAAAACTGTCTGTTGTACATATCTTACATATATTTTACATCATCATTTTATGGGCAACAGTGCAATGACAAAATTGGAGGAAATAAATTTACATGTTGATTTCAGCTCTGACACTTATTTCAGACATGCTCTAGTACTGTATGTGAAGAGTCTGCCTGTGCTATTAACCCATTTTGTGCGGGAACCCCTTTTGGTGTTTTATGCATTATAATACTTTAGCTATTGAAAAATAGCAGATCTACAACCTCATAGCGCGGCACCGAGTGCCGCGCTACGAGCTTGTAGGTTTGCTATTTTTGAAAAATCATGAAAATGTGACACACATCTTTGAATGTATATGCTTTCAGAGTGAACGTTTTTAACTCAAATCTTTGCTTCTGAGGGGTTCCTGGAACAACATATTTTCAGATGGGGGTCTGGTCCATTTTTTTTTAAGTTAGGTGGTTTCTTCCCGACAGCAGAGATAATGATATTATTAATTATTAATTATCTTGGATGTCAGCCAGGCCTACCTGTATGTTCCGAGCACATCTGAGTATAGAACGGGCCCCGCCTCAACACGATCTCATGAGCAATGATGGCGTAGCTGTAGACATCGCCTTTCTGAGACACCCCCTGCATACGCAGATGCTCCGGTGCTGTCCACAAGTCTAGGACAGGACAGGACAGGACAGGACAGGACAGGACAGGACAGGACAGGACAGGACAGGACAGGACAGGACAGGACAGGACAGGACAGGACAGGACAGGACAGGACAGGACAGGACAGGACTAACATGTCAATAATCATTAACATCGGTCATCGCCATGTTGGCTTGTGGTGGACATTTTGGTCAAAATTTCATTTTTGCCACAGACATACAAAATGAGTGGACAATAAAATGACCAGAAACACAACAAATGACCATAACAGCTATAGGTCTGTAACTCTGAGTGTTCAAATGGAACCAAAAGGACCCCTGTACACTCTAAGAGTTGTGGGCGACTGTGGCTCAAGAGGTAGAGCAGGTTGTCCTATGATCCATGGGTCGGCGGTTCGAATCCCGGCTCCTCCTGTCTACATGTTGAAGTGTCCTTGGGCAAGACACTGAACCCCAAATTGCTCCCGATGTGCTGGTTGGTACCTTGCATGGCTTCCGCCGCAATCGGTGTATGAATGGGTGTGTGAATGTGTGAATGTAATGCACAATCTATGTACTGTAAAGCGCCTTGGATAAAGGCGCTATATAAATGCACCATTTATGGGTGGTACTATGGTAAATAATATTCTGAAGAAAACCTGGAGACTTGACATTCAGTAATTTGGTCTTATGATCAAAATAAGAACATTATTATGGTGTGTAAAAAAATTAATTTTGTCACGGGCAAGACCAAGAGTAATAGACTATACTACAGATAATTGGATCATTGCAAATTTGTGGCACAATTTGTCTCTGGCTCGGCGGCCACATATACATATAATTTCTGGGGTCCTTGACATGAAATAGTTTGAGAACCACTGACATAGAAACATAGGGTTTTCAGAAAACTGTCCTGATTTATTTTATTTTGAAGACATTTTTTAGAATCTGGTCTCAGGTGTAACCTCACCCTTGCTAGGACCGAGGATAGTGTTTATAATCTGGTCTCAGGTGTATAACCTCACCCTTGCTAGGACCGAGGATAGTGTTCCAGCCAAAGTCCGTGATCTTCACGACCATGCGGCTGTCCAGCACACAGTTGGTGGATTTTAGGCGACCGTGGGCCTGGATGTTACTGGAGTGGAGATATGACATGCCCTGTAAAGAAACGGTCATGAAATAAGGACAACAATACTGATCTATAGCTGCAAGGCAAAGATAAGTACACAGTAACTAATTGCGTGCAATTTTGAACATTGGCGCACTCAGAGTTAAATGAATACTGAGGACTTTACAGTGTGTATTGGGGTCCCATTGATTTAAAGGAGCATTCAGTGATTTGAGTGATTTGGAAAAAAAACCCGGTCCGCCCCGGTAACAAGATGTGCACATGCACACGCTCTACAGTGGGGGGAAGTGCAACAGGCCAACAGCACGCACACCAAGGCCCGCCTCTGCTCGATCATGATTGGCGGAAGGCCCCTCTCATCCTGATTGGATGAAGACTTGGCCACCTATGCCAAAAACGAAACCTACGGTTTTTTGACCCCAGAGGCTCACTGGGGACAGGGAGGAACTCCTTATATGGTCAGCACACTCTATAGTTGGGAGGATTATCAAAAAAAATTAAGTGAAATCACTGAATATACCTTTAAAAGATGTGTATCAAAAGGGGGTCCGCGGTAACCTGACTCCGCCAGATGGGGCAGCAGAGAGTACACTGGGTTCCCCCCTCCTGCTCCCATCTGGGAACTCTCAGGCCGCTGATTGGCCAGGCTGTTTTGTGGCCGGGCATCAAGTCTGCCTGAGAGTTCCCAGATGGGAGCAGGAGGGGGGAACCCAGTGTACTCTCTGCTGCCCCATCTGGCGGAGTCAGGTTAGGTCCGCGGCCGAATGCATATCAAACTGCATGGGAGGGGGGCCTTTGAGATTGAGAAAAGGCGGTGTACAGTGTACTGTCTATTAGCAACATTTACAGTAAATAGAAGTACCTTTGCTATATCATACATGACTGATATCTTGAACTCCATGTCCATGAAAGCTTCATCGGGGTAGGAGATTTTATCGCTGAGAACATGCTGTGAATGAAAATGAGATAAATACACAATACAAGTGAACCTTTGGTCACTTTCAACAACACATACTGTATTCTTGACAAGTGTAAATGGGGCCTAAATGCTGGCTGTGCATTTACATGTCATTGCCTTGTAAAATTAAGACTTACAGTAGGTTACAAATAAATGTAAAGAAAACTAGGCTACTGTTTGCCTGTGTTTGGTGGTGGTGGTGGGGGGGGGGGGGTGTCACTTAACCTCAATATTGAATCAAGCTAGGATTATTGGGACTCAAATACAGGAGCATGCATCCACCTTTTTCTAGTGGAAATGTTGTCTTTGTTTTTTGCATTGGGGGCGGCTAACACTTAAAAAATGTGGTTTAACAGATTAAATATAGCACGGCACCGAGTGCCGCGCTACGAGCTTGTAGATCTGCTATTTTTGAAAAATCGTGAAAATGTGGCGCAAGTCTTTGAATATATATTCTTTCAGAGCAAACCTTTTTAACTCATATCTTTGCTTCTGGAGAAAATGGCCCAGGACCGGGGTGGCTGGAGAGCTCTTGTTCGTGGCCTATGCCCAAAGTTGGGCTATAGGCGTAAGTAAGTAAAACGTTTGCTTCTGGGGGTCTCTGGGAGTCTGGAACAACATATTTTCAGATTGGGGGTCGGCGGCCAATTACATATATTTTTGGGGATCCTTGACATGAAAATGTTTGAGAACCACTGACATAGAAACAGGGTTTTTCATAAAACTGTCGGGATTTAGAAGGCATTTGTAGAATCGTCTACTGTCTGTCCATTGAAATGGGGGCATTAGACATGGGCTTCTACCTATAACCCCTTTGACATACGGCAATAAATCCTCCCCTCCACCCCCAACATAGTAGAGTTCCATACTAAATAATCTTACATTGTGTAAGTATATGCACATAAAGCACAATGACAGGACTGCTATTGTGAAAAGTCAGACAATAATGAGTGATCACTTACCCGAAGGGAGCCTCTCTCGCAGAGCTCAAACACTCCGTACACGCCGTATTCATATTTCACAGTGCCGTAGAACTTGGTCAGGTTGTAGTAGTCAATGCGCATCAGCTGAAATAATAGCAGGAATGTTGGAGAACGGATGAGGGGGGGCAAGTTCTCATAAACAGGGACGTGCACACATAGACATATCAAAGGGGGCTTCGATCAGCCCCTGCCCTTTCATACCCCGTCTGTAAAACAACTGCCCTTTCCAGACCACGAATGCAGCATTTAGGTTATTTTACTATGGTGAAAGAAATGAAAATGCTACTCCTTTCCATGCCATGCCGGAAGGCATGCATTCAGGAGAATTGCTTTTTCCCCCCCTAAAGTCTCCTGAACGTGAACACAGTATTTTGCGTTGAACAGATTTGTTTAGAAATCCATGTCGTTACACCGCATCTCCACTAGAGTGCTGGGTTGCGCCCCGGAAATAGCTGCTCTACAAGCTCTGCGACGCGTTGTGAGCTTGTAGATCTGCTATTTTCGCAATTTTTGTTCAAAAGTGCCCTCTTACGGGATCAGTCCTCATAAACATCATCCCTCCCTGATGTACTTTATTTTGGAAAATAAGTAAAACATAGCAGATCTACAAGTTAATAGCTCGTTAATCGCCTATTTTTTGCAATTTTCACACCACATACAGTACTGTAGTTGTACAACAAGTATACAGTAGATACTGCAGTGTAGGCTCATTCATTTATCTCTGAGATTATAAATAATATTTATATATTGTAATGTTCATAATATTATAAATCTAACAATTCGGGGGTTTTTTTTTTACCTCTGAGAGATATAGCTATTACGTAGGAAACATGCCCAGCTGCCCTCTCAATTTTATATTAAACATACAGAAAACCAGAGGAGAATTTATATAAGGACAATGTGTGTTATTATCCAGTGATGAAAACTCTCCAGGTGCACTCGCTTTACCCCCAATCTGTAGGACCAAGTCCTCACTCGCTTTACCCCCAATCTGTAGGACCAAGTCCTCACTCGCTTTACCCCCAATCTGTAGGACCAAGTCCTCACTCGCTTTACCCCCAATCTGTAGGACCAAGTCCTCACTCGCTTTACCCCCACTCTGTAGGACCAAGTCCTCACTCGCTTTACCCCCAATCTGTAGGACCAAGTCCTCACTCGCTTTACCCCCAATCTGTAGGACCAAGTCCTCACTCGCTTTACCCCCAATCTGTAGGACCAAGTCCTCACTCGCTTTACCCCCAATCTGTAGGACCAAGTCCTATAAATCTCATTTGACAGGGAGATAACAGATTCCTAAACCTGCCAACAAAACACAAACTCTAACAACTAGCTAAACCCTGAGCAGTTAAAAAGTTACGATAAGCAAACTGGTGGCTACACATTAGGCAATGATAGTATGTCTCAATGGAGTTGTTCTAACAGACTTGCGTAACGTTTGACAGAGTGGTAATCTGAATAAGGGCTGGGAGGGTATACTAATAAGGGGTGATTTGCTCATTGGTTTGCTTGTTACGAAATGTTTCTATGTTTTTATTTGATGGAATGTAGGAATGTAGGTAAGATGAGAGGGAGGCTTCAAAATGTCCACCATTGTGCCCATGAATCGCTGCTACTTTTAATTGCCTTATTTTATGGATTTTTTTCCAAAACCATGCAGTTTACAGTACTATGCACATATCATGTCATTATATCTGCTGCAATTTTACTGCACCATCCCACTGCTGTGTTTACTATGCACCTTATTTTTCTTTTTAAATAATTTTTATCCCACGATTTTGCAACCCAGTTTTTTCACCCAGTGCCAATTATCTAATGTAATCCTGGGCGCTACACTTCCTCTGCCAACCTGGGGGGGCAGCGGACTGACCTCATGCCTACTTCAATGCATGAGGAGTCCAAGCTGCTTCTTTTCACCTGACGTAGCGCGTGGAAGGAACACGTTATTCCGACCAGTTCCTTTCCCCTCCATCAGGCGCCCCGGCTGGCCAGGGGGAGGTAGTTTTAGAGACCAGGATTACTGCATGTTTTTGCGGTATTGGAATTTGGCTTAGGGGACACGGGGAGAACATGCAAACTCCACACAGAAAGGCCTTTTCGCCAACCCCACCTCGGGTATGGGCACTGATGCCGCGGAGGAGAGGACACGCCACCAGCGCCCACAGCGTCCCGAGCTGGAATCGAACCCAGGACCTTCTAGCTGTGAGGCGACAGCACTACCGACTGTGCCACCGTGCCCCCTACCATGCACCTTATGTATATATCATGCACCTTATAAATTATTTCACACCCGTGTTGATTTCGTCGACTAAAACTTTGACGAAAAATGCTTGCCGACCACCTTTTTTCACTGACGGAAACTAAATGGAAACTAAATTAAAACTAAGCTATGATGACTAAAGCTATAAATGTCAATACTAAATGTATTGACATTGTATAAATGTCAATACATTAACGAATAAAAACTAGACTAAAATGTTAGGAAGGAACTAGTGAACAAGAGATCCAGTACAAGTAATTCTACACTTTTGCTTGCATGCTGAAAATAGCGGATCTACAAGCTCACAGCGCGTCGCAGCTTGTAGATCAGCTATTTGTGTAAAATGAGCCATTACGACAGCATTTTAGTAAATATCATACGATTTTAGTAGACTAAATCTACAGTTGATTTAGTCGACTAAAACTAGACTAACACTAAAACATTCCAGGCGACTAAAATGTGACTAAAACTAAGTGAAAACTATTCAAAAGACTATGACTAAAACTAAAATCAAGATTTGCTGCCAAAAGCTGCAACACTGTTTCACACTGCTAGTGATACTAGTGCACAGTATGTTGATATCTAATGTGTGTCTTGTTTGTTTCGGAGATTCTAATAATTTTTATCCCACGATTTTGTAACCCATTTTTCACCCCTGTGTCAATTATCTAATGTGATCCTGGGCTCTACACACCCTCCGCCAACCTAGTCCCCATATATGGGGGACATGGGGAGAGCAACGGACTTGAACTCATGCTTCCTTCATGCCTGAGTGTCCAAGTTGCTCCTTTACACCTGACAGGGGGGAGTTTCCCTGGTTGGACGTAGCGCGTGGAAGGAACACGTTATTCCAACCAGTTCCTTTCCCCTCCATCAGGCGCCCCGGCTGGCCAGGGGGAGGCAGTTTAGAGACCAGGATTACTGCATGTTTTTTGTGAGGGTACCTACCCTAGGGGACACGGGGAGAACATGCAAACTCCACACAGAAAGGCCCTTTCGCCATTCCCGCCTTCGGGTATGGGCACTGATGACGCGGAGGAGGAAACACGCCGCCAGCACCCACAGTGTCCCGAGCGGGAATCGAACCCAGGAACTTCTAGCTGTGAGGCAACAGCACTACAGACTGTGCCACCGTGCCCCCCTTGTTTCTGAGATTCTATATGACAAAACATTTCACTTCTTTACACGCGACTGTAAACCTGTAAACCACCATTTTCAGCTGGACTCAAACCGTTAGATATTCTGGTGCGGCAGGAATCATGGTGGGTCAAAGTGGGTTCGTTCTAATACTTTATGAATTAACAGTACTCCAAAGAATGATTATTAGTTAACTGAAATAGGTCTTACTGCATTGAGTTCAATCTTCTGGTTCTCGTCGAAGTTTCCATCTGTGAGTTTCAACTCTTTCAATATCACAGGCTAAAGGGATACAGAGAGATACAGAACATTACAATTACAATTTACAATTTAGGCATTTAGCAGACGCTCTTAATCCAGAGCGATTTACATTAGGCAAGAACAAAAGCATGGGAATACATCACATATATAAAATGCATTTATCATGAAACATGCGTAAGCTAAGAACGTAACTAGAACATATCTATATAATGACACTATACATATAACCATTAAACCTATACATATATACTATACTATGCTATACATATGTACTATGACTACATACAATGCAATTATTGTGCTGTCTACATGACATGCTATAAGTCTGTTTCAAATGCTATCTAAGTGCTATTACATTTTTCAGTTGTAATAGTTTTCAATCATGTTGTGCATGTGATACCTTTTTGTCATAGCGCCCTCGGTGCATGTGATATATGCTGTCCTTCCTCTCGTCCTCAATCTGACACACACGCACACGCACACACACACACGCACACGTACACACACACACACACACACACACACACACACACACACACACACACACGCACACATTTGACTTCTTTATTTGTGCATACATTTAACAAGACATTCTTGAACACAAGGCACTTTCTTGTTGTAGTGCACCGAGTGCCGCGCTACGAGCTTGTAGATCTGCTATTTTTCAATAGCTAAAGTATAACATAATGCTTAAAACACCAAAAGGGAAACCACACCAATGCAACTCATTGCAACTCAATGCGTTGCATTGGTGTGGTTGCCCTTAAAAACGGTCTCGTCCCGACCCGACCCTTTGGTGTGGTTTGGGCTTAAAAGGGGGTGCAAAATAACATGACTTAAAGGTATATTCAGTGATTTCACTTAATTCAAATATCACTTATTTTTTTGTTTTGTTGTGATAATCCTAATAATAGAGTGTGCTGACCATATAAGGAGTGCCTCCCTGTCCCCAGTTAACCCCTGGGGGTCAAAAAACCTTAGGTTTCGTTTTTGGCTAGGTGGCCCAGCCTTCATCCAATCAGGATAGAGAGGGGCCTTCTGCCAATCATGATCGAGCGGGGGCGGGCCTTGGTGTGTGTGCTGTTGGCCTGTTGCGTGTCCCCCCCACTGTAGTGTGTGCATGTGCACATCTTGTTACCGGGGCGGACCGGGTTTTTTTTTCTTCAAATCACCCAAATCACTGAATGTTCCTTTAAAAGGTTTTGCACACTCATGTACAGTATAACCACCTCTATTCTATTCAACCGCTAACGTTGTGTTCTTTGTGCCTAATTTATTATTCACACGGACACTTCACATGATGGCAGTGGCAGCGGTGGCCGAACGGATTGCGGAGCGGTCTTGATACTGGAAGGTCGCCAGTTCGAATCAGCGGTCCGACACGTTAAAATTACCACCCCGCTGAAGTGCCCTTGAACAAGGCATTGAACCACTACGATGAAATGTTCTATGAGCAGGGCCTGGCTGGAAACAAGTTCTTGAGCTTAGCCCACATACCCTGGGTAAATATAGTAATCATTTCATTTAATTTCATGAAGTCAAGTGTCTTAATCAATCAAGCCTGATTTATACATCTCAGTGGGTGTTAATTGCGATCTTGCAGATTATGCTATTGGACCAATTCTTTTAAAATGTTTGCCCATATAATGCCCAAAATAGGGACGACAGTGGTTAACCCATTCTGGACGGGGAACCCCTTTTGGTGTTTTAAAGGAGCATTCAGTGATTTGGGAGATTTTGAACCCCCCCCCCCGATCCGCCCCGGTAACAAGATGTGCACATGCACACACTCTACAGTGGGGGGGACACGCAACAGGCCAACAGCACGCACACCAAGGCCCGCCCCCGCTTGATCATGATTGGTGGAAGGCCCCTCTGTATCCTGATTGGATGAAGGCTGGGCCACCTAGCCAAAAACTAAACCTAAGGTTTTTTTGACCCCCAGGAGTTAACTGGGGACATTTTCTGTCCTCTCTTTTTTACGTGGTTGCCTAAGTGGGGTTTCATATTATGTGTATTTAGTGATTAGTGATTTTAGTGATTTAGTGATTTAGTGATTTAGTGATTTTTTGTGATTTTTAGTGATTTAGTGATTTAGTGATTTAGTGATTATTTTAGTGATTTAGTGATTAGTGATTTTAGTGATTTAGTTCATCTGTGATTAGCGCTCCTCTACTGTTCTATATGTACCATTTTCTGTCCTCTCTTTTTTACATGGTTGCCTAAGTGGGGTTTCATATTATGTGTATTTAGTGATTAGTGATTTAGTGATTATTGATTTTAGTGATTTAGTGATTTTAGTGATCTTTAGTGATTTAGTGATTTTTACATATAGAACAGTAGAGGAGCGCTAATCACAGATTAACTAAATCACTAAAATCACTAATCACTAAATCACTAAATCACTAAAATCACTAAAATCACTAAATCACTAAATCACTAAAAATCACTAAAAATCACTAAATCACTAAAATCACTAATCACTAAATACACTAATATGAAACCCCACTTAGGCAACCACGTAAAAAAGAGGACAGAAAATGGTACATATAGAACAGTAGAGGAGCGCCAATCACAGATTAACTAAATCACTAAAATCACTAAAATCACAAAATAAAATCACTAAATCACTAAAAATCACTAAAAATCACTAAAGATCACTAAAACACAAAAAATCACTAAAAATCACTAAAAAAAAAATCACTAAATCACTAAAATCACTAATCACTAAATCACTAATCACTAAATCACTAATCACTAAATACACATAATATGAAACCCCACTTAGGCAACCATGTAAAAAAGAGAGGACAGAAAATGGTACATATAGAACAGTAGAGGAGCGCTAATCACAGACTAAATCACTAAAATCACTAATCACTAATCACTAAATCACTAAAATCACTAAAATCACTAAAATCACTAAAAATCACTAATCACTAAATACACATAATATGAAACCCCACTTAGGTGTTTCATTAGTGTTTCATTAGTGTTTAGTGTTTCATTAGTGTTTCATTAGTGTTTCATTAATGTTTGAAACACTAATGAAACACTAAACACTAGTAAAAGTATTGGAAATTGGAAATACTCGAGTAAAGTACAAATACCTCAAAATTGTACTTGAGTACAGTACTTAGGTAAAAAATACTTAGTTACTTTCCACCACTGGTTTTCTGTGTGTTCTCTTGGTGGGCCTCACCTCCAACGGAGGCGTGAAGTGCGGCCAGGCCAGAAAGCCCGGCGTCTACACGATTCTCTCCAAGTACACCGATTGGATCGACAACACCCTGGCGCTGTAGACCCCCGAATGCACGCCGAAACACTATTAAACGCTATTTTCAGGAGAGATTTAAACGTGGATACTGATTTTGCACATCTTAGGTCAGTAGGAAGGGCATTCCGGAGTGTGGGGTTAAGGTTAAGGTTAGGAATAAGGTTAGGTGTAACCGTTAAAGCATAATTTACTTAGGTTACTTTAGGAATACCAGGCCGCGCAGTTCCGCCGGCTGAACGCCCAGGGCGAGTTGGTAAAGGGGCGAGTTGTTTGGTATTCTACTGACATCGCGTTTTGTGGAGAGCGTCGTGCAGGGACGGATTAACCCCCATGAGGGCCCCTGGGCCGGTAATATTTGAAGGGCCCCCATAGCGCGCATCATTTTCGTGTTTTTCTGTGTTTTTATCATCTTTTTAACCTAAATTTAACAAAATCAACAGCCAATGAAGGGCCCCAGGAGCCCTTTTCAGGGCGTCAAACCTAGTACCTTACGGTCTAATTTCCCCGAAGGGCCCCTGAGAGCCAAGGGCCCCTGGGCCACGGCCCCACTGGCCCAATGGCTAATTTGTCCCTGGCGTCGTGTGATAGATAGAATTTACATACCTTCAGGGAGACTTCCTTCTCATCCAGTGGTCCAATCAGGTCCGGATTGAGGTGGGACCATTTCTTCTGGCTGCGACGCTCTTTTCTGTTCTGTCTGACATTAAATCCCCCCAAACACACACACTTTGTTACCTTTTCTTACCTCCTTTGATTGTGAATTATAACCCCGAGTATAACGTTATAGAAATAAACCAGCAGCATACATTTTACTTTATCACTTTATCAGAGTAAACTGATGAGAGCATTTATAGGACAGTCAATCTAAGCTCAAATAAAGTGCAATAGTAATCATTAGAAAGATTTTTATGATCCTTATAGGGTCATCCAAATAACATATTAAAAATCACACCCGTGTGAACTGAGTGGTGTAAGGTCTTATATAGACTGATCAGCTGTGGTCTGACGTAATGTCTGACGTAATGAAATCACACCCGTGTGAACTGGATGACCATAGCAACCATGCTCATTTTTCACGAACAGACAGACAGACAGACAGACAGACAGACACGTAAACTAACAAAGCCAGTCGTAGGAGTGGTTTACACCACTCAAAAATGGAGTATTATATATATTTTGGATCATGGTAAATTCAGGGGTTGAAAGTTGGAGTACCATTAGAACCCTATAAAGAAGCATGTAATGTGTCAAACTAGGGGGTTTTCATGATTCTGAATCCATGCCAAGCATTAGTTTAGCCCACAAATACTCCTTGGGCTAAAAACGGCCATAAGGATCATAAAAAACCCATGAACGATTACTATTGCAATTTCTTTTGGGTCAAATCTTAGATTGACTGGCCTATTAACATTGACTTTATAATGAGTGCATGACGGTGTTTACCTGTAGAAGATGAGAGCGATGGCGGTCACGACCGCCACACTCACACTCAAAACTATCACAATGATATCCTGGGTGCTAAGGTCTGGAAACGCACGCACGCACACGCACGCGCACACGCACACACGCACGCGCACACACACACACACACACACACACACACACACACACACACACACACACACACACGTGCAAAACTAGTACAGAGCTACAAGCTCACAATGTATCACTTGATGCATTAACTATTTCTGAAAGTCTGAAAAGATTTTTTTATAAAGCCTTTTGCCTATACAATGACATTGAAATGCCCAAAATAGGGATTGATTATTAATTGATTATTGATTATTAAATTATCGATAATATCGATAATATATATCAAGATTAAATTGACAATGTGATCAACTGTTATGCCCCTAATCTCAAACATCCTTACCAGTGAGGTGGGCTGGCAGGTCATTAGGTCATATCCTTACCAGTGAGGTGGGCTGGCAGGTCATTAGGTCATATCCTTACCAGTGAGGTGGGCTGGCAGGTCATTAGGTCATATCCTTACCAGTGAGGTGGGCTGGCAGGTCATTAGGTCATATCCTTACCAGTGAGGTGGGCTGGCAGGTCATTAGGTCATATCCTTACCAGTGAGGTGGGCTGGCAGGTCATTAGGTCATATCCTTACCAGTGAGGTGGGCTGGCAGGTCATTAGGTCATATCCTTACCAGTGAGGTGGGCTGGCAGGTCATTAGGTCATATCCTTACCAGTGAGGTGGGCTGGCAGGTCGTTAGGTCATATCCTTACCAGTGAGGTGGGCTGGCAGGTCATTAGGTCATATCCTTACCAGTGAGGTGGGCTGGCAGGTCATTAGGTCATATCCTTACCAGTGAGGTGGGCTGGCAGGTCATTAGGTCACATCCTTACCAGTGAGGTGGGCTGGCAGGTCGTTAGGCAGGCGTCCTCCTTCCCATTTCAAGGCAGGGTCGTCGTCCACCACTGAGGTTTTATTCAGAGCAGTGTTGAACTCAAACAGAACTTCAAACTGTAAATGCAGGGACAGTATGACAAAAAAAAGGTCACCTCAGAATTTTTGTCAGAACTTTATTGAGAGGATGGCCCCTTGAGATTTAGCATCTCGTTCTAGAGGGGGGGTCCTATACATACATCTACAACGTTACAGCAGTGCAAGTACACAGTACTAAAGACACATAGGTACACAACATACAGTACAGTACAAATACACAGGACATACACATACAGGTACAGTTAGCTTGCTCCCCTTATTCTCCCACTGTCTTACCATGCCAGTAGTCTGGGATGTATAGATGACAGATAGGTTGGCATCCCTGTCCCCAAACTCATCAAGCTCGTAGTATCCTCCCATACCTGCAATAACATTTGCACGCACGCACGCACGCACGCACGCACGCACGCACGCACGCACGCACGCACGCACGCACGCACGCACGCACGCACGCACGCACGCACACACACACACACACACACACACACACACACACACACACACACACACACACACACACACACACACACACACCCTGTAAGGGGTCCTTGGCATAACAACTTTCCAGATGGAAGTCTGTGGCCAAATACATACACAATTTGCGGGTCCATCTACTGGTGGGTAGAGGAAGTGCAGGATAAATGCTTTGTGGGATACAAACTAAAAGGGTTTTCCTATAAATGTACCTCGAAAAGAAACATTCCCAAATGGGTTTTCGTCGCCGTCACTCGACAGATTGAGCAGCCTATTTCTCAGGACCTGGCCGAACAGCAGTGCTCCATCATGGTAGCCTGTCACATAGTCATTTAGCTGGAGAGGGAGAGGGAGAGAGAGGGGGAGAGGGGGAGAGAGAGAGAGAGAGAGAGAGAGAGAGAGAGAGAGAGAGAGAGAGAGAGAGAGAGAGAGAGAGAGAGATTGTGTTTGTAAGCGGGTGTGAGTAGCAGGACAGTAAGGGAGGAGGAAAATAATAGACAGACAAATACTGTGATACTGTGCAAAATACTGTCTAAATTTGTATCAGATACCTGCCAACCAGCGCTTTTAAAGTGACCGTTTCTTTAATGTTATTTTCCAAAAGTTAAAATGTCAATTGCCTTCCACCTGTTACAATTTACAATTTAGGCATTTAGCAGACGCTCTTAATCCAGAGCGATTTACATTAAGCAATAACAAAAAGCATGGCATACATCACATACTATACTATATTATATATTATGTGTACTATAAAGTGCTATGACTACATAAAATGCAATTCTAGTGCTGTCTGTTTAAAATACTATCTAAGTCTACATAAAGTGCTATATTTAAAATACTATCTAAGTCTACATAAAGTGCTATATTTAAAATACTATCTAAGTCTACATAAAGTGCTATATTTAAAATACTATCTAAGTCTACATAAAGTGCTATATTTAAAATACTATCTAAGTCTACATAAAGTGCTATATTTAAAATACTATCTAAGTCTACATAAAGTGCTATATTTAAAATACTATCTAAGTCTACATAAAGTGCTATATTTAAAATACTATCTAAGTCTACATAAAGTGCTATATTTAAAATACTATCTAAGTCTACATAAAGTGCTATATTTAAAATACTATCTAAGTCTACATAAAGTGCTATATTTAAAATACTATCTAAGTCTACATAAAGTGCTATCTAAGGGGCTAGTGCTACTGTTAGAAAAGTACTGTTTTTGAAAGCCCTCTAGTAAAAGATACCGGTTCTGTTCAGAATGTATTGTCATCTCCCGAGTCCCGTCTTTCCACAAAACAATAGAAAATGCTCGATATGTGGGCTGGATAAGAACCCAGCTCGATAAGCCTGATCGATAAGAACCCAGCTCGATAAGCCTGATCGATAAGAACCCAGCTCGATAAGCCTGATGGATAAGAACCCAGCTCGATAAGAACCCAGCTCGATAAGAACCCAGCTCGATAAGAACCCAGCTCGATAAGCCTGATGGATAAGAACCCAGCTCGATAAGCCTGATCGATAAGAACCCAGCTCGATAAGCCTGATGGATAAGAACCCAGCTCGATAAGCCTGATGGATAAGAACCCAGCTCGATAAGCCTGATGGATAAGAACCCAGCTCGATAAGCCTGATGGATAAGAACCCAGCTCGATAAGCCTGATGGATAAGAACCCAGCTCGATAAGCCTGATGGATAAGAACCCAGCTCGATAAGCCTGATCGATAAGAACCCAGCTCGATAAGCCTGATCGATAAGAACCCAGCTCGATAAGCCTGATGGATAAGAACCCAGCTCGATAAGCCTGATCGATAAGAACCCAGCTCGATAAGCCTGATGGATAAGAACCCAGCTCGATAAGCCTGATGGATAAGAACCCAGCTCGATAAGCCTGATGGATAAGAACCCAGCTCGATAAGCCTGATGGATAAGAACCCAGCTCGATAAGCCTGATCGATAAGAACCCAGCTCGATAAGCCTGATGGATAAGAACCCAGCTCGATAAGCCTGATCGATAAGAACCCAGCTCGATAAGCCTGATGGATAAGAACCCAGCTCGATAAGCCTGATGGATAAGAACCCAGCTCGATAAGCCTGATGGATAAGAACCCAGCTCGATAAGCCTGATGGATAAGAACCCAGCTCGATAAGCCTGATCGATAAGAACCCAGCTCGATAAGCCTGATGGATAAGAACCCAGCTCGATAAGAACCCAGCTCGATAAGCCTGATGGATAAGAACCCAGCTCGATAAGCCTGATGGATAAGAACCCAGCTCGATAAGCCTGATGGATAAGAACCCAGCTCGATAAGCCTGATCGATAAGAACCCAGCTCGATAAGCCTGATGGATAAGAACCCAGCTCGATAAGCCTGATGGATAAGAACCCAGCTCGATAAGCCTGATGGATAAGAACCCAGCTCGATAAGCCTGATGGATAAGAACCCAGCTCGATAAGCCTGATCGATAAGAACCCAGCTCGATAAGCCTGATGGATAAGAACCCAGCTCGATAAGAACCCAGCTCGATAAGCCTGATGGATAAGAACCCAGCTCGATAAGAACCCAGCTCGATAAGCCTGATGGATAAGAACCCAGCTCGATAAGAACCCAGCTCGATAAGCCTGATGGATAAGAACCCAGCTCGATAAGAACCCAGCTCGATAAGCCTGATGGATAAGAACCCAGCTCGATAAGAACCCAGCTCGATAAGCCTGATCGATAAGAACCCAGCTCGATAAGAACCCAGCTCGATAAGCCTGATCGATAAGAACCCAGCTCGATAAGAACCCAGCTCGATAAGCCTGATCGATAAGAACCCAGCTCGATAAGAACCCAGCTCGATAAGAACCCAGCTCGATAAGCCTGATCGATAAGAACCCAGCTCGATAAGAACCCAGCTCGATAAGAACGCAGCTCGATAAGAACCCAGCTCGATAAGCCTGATCGATAAGAACCCAGCTCGATAAGAACGCAGCTCGATAAGAACCCAGCTCGATAAGCCTGATCGATAAGAACCCAGCTCGATAAGAACGCAGCTCGATAAGAACCCAGCTCGATAAGCCTGATCGATAAGAACCCATCTCGATAAGAACCCAGCTCGATAAGAACGCAGCTCGATAAGAACCCAGCTCGATAAGCCTGATCGATAAGAACCCAGCTCGATAAGCCTGATCGATAAGGTGCTCGTTCTCAATAAAAAATGATCAAGCTCCATCCATAGTTCTAGGCCAGTGGTTCCCAAACTGGGGTCCGGGGACCCCCAGGGGTACCTGAGGGAGTTCCAGGGGGTCCCCAGCTAAATGATAGTTTGGAACCAAATGGGCCCTTGTGGGTCTGTAACTCTGAGAGTGTACAAATGGAACCAAATGGACCCTAACGGGTCCATTTGGTTCCATTTGTACAGTCTCAGAGTTAAATTAACATTGATTTTACAATATTAATTGGGGGTCCCATAGATAGAAATGCCATTTAATGGGGGTCCGTAGTCAAACTGGAGGTCCTTGAAATAAAACGGGTTGAGAATCACTGCTAGAGCCGTAAACATCGTCTCTTATGGGGGGGGGGGGGGGGGGGTCCCTGGCATGTCTTTTCAAATGGGGGTCCGTGGGCTAAACAATGTCAATTTGGGGGTCCAGTGACGCTGCATGGCTCACCGTGTCGTTGTACCCATTCAGGTTTCTTCTCTCATGCAGAGTGACAACCAGCACTTTGTCCATGTTCTTAGTGGACGTTGTGTTGACATAGTTGGACCCATTGCTGGAAGAGAAAGAGCATCATTGTTCTCCGAATTCCTAATAGATTTTTCCAGACCATTATCAACAATATGCACACGGTATTGCTACAGACAGACAGACAGACAGACAGACAGACAGACAGACAGACAGACAGACAGACAGACAGACAGACAGACAGACTCAGACCTACTTGTAAATATCAAGAAGAATGAACAGGATGCCGTCATGAAGGTTCGTCAGATTCATTGCCGCAATGGCTTGGCGGTTCCCGCACAAAATGAAAACTATAAATACAAATGCAGCATCATGTACATTAAAACTGAGCCGACAGAGTTAAGGTACTTTACGTTAAACTTTAAAAACCGGCGGGATTGTGCATGCATAAAGAGCACAGAACTCTGACCACCCTAACACCAATTAATTTGTCTTCATACTCTTAATTTGACTCCATGGGCACACTTCCCAGACGCTGCTACTGCTTTGACGTATAGCAAATGTTGGTTCTCTTGCTATTTAGTGTATTTAAGTAAATTCGTTTTTATATATTAGCCTATATTGGTCGCGCTATTAGACGTTCCTATTCTTCCTTTGAGCTTCTTAGTTAGTGGGTACTGTGTTTATGAATGTACATGTCGACTGTCCTTGTTATCGTCTTGTATTTATTGTCACAGCCCCTGTAGTTGGCCTACTAGGGCCTGTGGTTTGTTAGGTAGCCTAGGCCTATGTCTTTGCTTCCTACAGGTTCTGAGTTGCTAATCAGTGCATTGGGAGCACCTGGCCAGTACTCCCAGTGTGCTCTATAAAGGGCTGGGAGTTGGCTGGCCTCACTCTCTCGAGAGCAGCAGCACTTGTTTGCACCATTCAACACCCCACACTACACTCACCACACATCCACTCACTTACACTACTGATCTACTGATTAACACACCCCACCTTAGTATCGTATGTTAGTTAAGCAATATTACACGAGAGGGTGTGGGTTAACGTGATTATTGCCACGACAGGGATGCGGTAAGGAAGGACTCGTTCCTTCCTTACCGCATCACTGAAGTGGCAATAATCACGTTAACCCACACCCTCGAGTGTAATATTGCAATTATACCACAGTTACCCTTAAAACTAAGAGAATCGCTGAAAAAAATATATTTTTTAATGACAGATGTAGTCACTACGACCACAAATGTCCCAAGAAACTAGCTAGCCTAGCCACCGAGTTTGCTAGCGCTCTGGGAGAACAGAGCAGCTGAATTCTTTGTTTTGATTAGGTGGTGAATGGTGCTGGTTTAACCCACCTAGAAGGCTGTTTCAACCAATCAGATTGCTTCCTCGAAACGACCTGTGGTATAATATTGTTTGATTCATGTGTTTGTTTATATTGTAAATAAATATTGGTTTGTGCACACACAGCTGTGTGTCTTCCTCCTTTGTTATGGCCCAAGAGCCAGGTCATAACATTATTGTTACTGGCAGAGCTGTGTTACTTCTTTTGGCTGTTGGGTGAAATCAGCCCTGCCTTATTTTGCCTCTTCTCTTGGCCACTCAATGTGTTTTTTACTGGTTAAATAAATAGAAATACATTCAACAAAGGCGTATTATTGGTAATTAATAATGGGGCAATAATACTGATACATTATTGATGTCAGCTGTTACAATTCCAAACATATTCGAGAGATGACTTCCGCACACCCGGTTACATTTTATAGCAGGTGCGTATAGGTCATGGCAGAACAGCAAACGTTTTAAAGGAGGAGGAGAGACCCGCACACCGCCTGAAGAAGGCCGAAAGGCCGAAATGTTGCTACGACTCTTATCAAAATATACTTGAACCAGCAAGTGGCGGTGTGCGGGTCTCTCCTCCTTCCTTAAAACGTTTACAATTCCAAACATGCAAACATAACCCGCTTTCATTGTCTATATAGTCATTAAGCTATTAGTAGCTTAATGACTGGTATTACAATTTTATTGTCTTTTTTATGTCTAATATATTTGTATTTGCACTTCTTAAAGTTAACATAAGTATAACTAAATGCATTTGAAATTAAATAAAAATGTTACTGTTCAGGATTCCAATTAAAAAATAGCAAAAAAAAAAGAGAAAAGAATCATCAGGATTTCAATTCAAATATAGCAAAAATAGCAGATCTACAAGCTCAAAACGCGGTGCCCTGCGATTCGTGTTGAGCTTGTAGATTATTTTAGATACGACGGTAATGTGGCCCTCTGGAGTCCGTGTGGAACTATATAGTGGCCCTCTGGAGTCCGTGTGGAACTATATAGTGGCCCTCTGGAGTCCGTGTGGAACTATATAGTGGCCCTCTGGAGTCCGTGTGGAACTATATAGTGGCCCTCTGGAGTCCGTGTGGAACTATATAGTGGCCCTCTGGAGTCCGTGTGGAACTATATAGTGGCCCTCTGGAGTCCGTGTGGAACTATATAGTGGCCCTCTGGAGTCCGTGTGGAACTATATAGTGGCCCTCTCCATCTTCAAAGTTGCCCCCCCTTGACTTGTATTTTTCATCAAATACTCACTGTTACTGCGTCTGCGATCAGACGTCAGGGCATCGTTCAGCTCCTTCTCGCTGCGCAGCATTACCCTCGAGGTTTTTTTAGCGAAGTGCAATGTGGGAGCTTCCAAAGCATTGATGTACCTGAGGGAATACAAACAAGATGGAAGACTCAACTTCAACACCAAAAAAGTTACATTTTCCACGAATTAAAAACAAATCCAATGATTTCTTTCAGAAATTTCATGAAGAAATAAAAGCAAAATATAAAATCCATAAATTAGAAGGACCACTTCACCACCTTTTCAACTTATTGCTTCATATAATTGGTCCTCACTAATGTTCATGATAAAATACCACAATTGTTTTTCTACTCAGTCTGTGTCTCATAAGAGGGCTGTGGGCAGTTCAGAAACCATCACCGTCTTCATTAGGTAATACGTTTTTTTTCTCCAAAATATTTAGATTTTTATTATCGTGATATGGCTTCCATTATCACATTGCAACTTTTCAGGACTAGAAAGCCTGCCGTTTCAATTTGCTTGGATTCCCCATCGATGATGTCACTGGTGGACGGGTGTCTGAACTGTACAGTCCTCTTATGAGACACAGACTGAGTAGATGTTTTGTCAGATGAAACGTACGTGACTAACAACTGCTTATGAAACGTAAGCGACCTATAGTCATGATTGGCCCCATGCGGCCTAAGCCAATGGGAGCTGCCTAAACGCCGCCTAAGCCAATGGGAGCCGTCTAAACGCCGCCAGCCAATCGCGTAGTAGCGACCTAGTCATGGTGATTGGCTGCCCCCAGACCTGCACACTCTCAACCATAGACATACGGTATATAAACACCGCAGTGGAGCGGAGCGTCTCGGTACAGTGTGTCAGCCCTTCGGTCGCCCGTCGCCTTAAGGCGTCTTACTGGTGTTATGAGCAAACCGGCAGAGCAGGAAAGATGCACAACGGAGACAGCGTTTGTTTCACCTGACAAATATGAAATATTTCTTGTTTTTTTTAGCATTTTAGATAGGTTGAAAAGTGGTGAAGTAGTCCTTTAAGTAGATCTACAAGCTCAAAACGTGGGGGAAAAGCGATGCGCTGTGAGCTTGTTGTAGCTTGTAGCTCCTGTTTCTGTAGCGTGAGGCAGCTTGATGTACAAGTACACCCCCTGGACATGACACTAGTATGTCGCAGGGACTTACCCCCAATCCAACCCTTGATGCTGAGTGTCAAGCAGGGAGGCACTGGGTCCCATTTTTTTTAGAGTCTTTGGTATGACCCGGCCCGGGGATTGAACCCCGACCTCCCAGTCACAGGGCGGACACTCTAACCACAAGGCCACTGAGCTGGGGTCCCCATGCTAAATGATAATTAGGAACCAAATGGACCCTTATGGGTCTGTGACTCAGAAAGTGTACAAATGGAACCATGTACACTCTCAGAGTTAAATTAACTTTGATTTTTACAATATACAGTACATTGGGGTCCCAGAGATAGAAATGCCATTAAATGGGGGTCCGTAGCCTAATAGTGACCATATTTGACTGAGGGGCTGCCATCATGCAGCCTCAAGCTTGAGTGAATTTATGTATTTATTTTAATCCAAAATGAGTTAATATCACAGGCAGACTCTTCACATACTAGAGCATGTCTGAAATAAATGCTTAAACATATAGCTAGGTGTAATGTTAGAGTCCACAGAAGACATGTAAATATGAAATAAATGCTTAAACATGTAGCTAGGTGTAATGTTATAGAGTCCACAGAAGTGAACCTTTTCAAGCCTGTTTTCTCAACTCGCTGTTTCTCTGCAAGACATTACTCTATAAGCCATATCTCCAAAACTGGTGGGTCAAACTGAACAACCAATATGTTAATTTGAAGCTATGATTCCCTGCTTTCATATGACATGAAAAAACAAAAATGTAAAAAAAAAAGTCCAATGGCAGTCCCTCAGTCAAATCTGGTCACAATAGTCAAACTGGAGTCCTTGAAATGAAAATCGGTGAAAATCACTGCCAGAGCCGTAACATGTTTCTCTTATGGGGGTCCCTATGGGGGTCCCTGCATGGGGGTCCCTATGGGGGTCCCTATGGGGGTCCCTGCATGGGGGTCCCTATGGGGGTCCCTATGGGGGTCCCTCTTATGGGGGTCCCTATGGGGGTCCCTATGGGGGTCCCTCTTATGGGGGTCCCTATGGGGGTCCCTATGGGGGTCCCTGCATGGCATATCTTTTCAAATGGGGGTCCGCAGGCTAATGAGTGTCAATGTGGGGGTCCTTGACAGGAAACCGTTTGGGAGCCAATGCTCTAGATATCTCTCTCACCAGAAGCAGTCCTCCGAGGAGATCTCCTTGTCCTGCTTGTAGACGTACACCTGGTTCCACTCGGGTTTGAACGGGAACGTCGCCGCCATGAACGAGGTCAAGAAGGTCGCAATCTTGCGGGCCGGAGGCAGGATGCGGGTCAGGTTCTTCTTGAAGTCACACGAGAGACCGAAGCTCCCGGCAGAGATGATGGGAATGCTCAGCTTGAAACCAATGTCCTCGCTGTGAGAGAGAGAGAGAGAGAGAGAGAGAGAGAGAGAAAGAGAGAGAGAGAGAAAGAGAGAGAGTAAACAGTAAATTAAACCAGTCAATTCAGCGAGCGCTGTGTGTGTGTGTGTGTGTGTGTGTGTGTGTGTGTGTGTGTGCGTGTGTGCGTGTGTGCGTGCGTGCGTGCGTGCGTGTTTTTCAGACAGTGGTGGTGTGTATACCTGCTGCGAACTGTTGCCTGCTTTTACAAAGAAACTGTGATGTCCTGCCTCTTTTTTGTCTTCTATTTTGATCATGTACATTTGCATATTTTATATAGTCTTCTGTCTCGATATCTGACTTTGTTTCTTTCTTTCTCTCCTCTCTATGCTCATGAGTCACCACCACTAGCTACAACACATTGGGAGCTTCTGCAAAAAAAAACATTGTTGAAGTTGTAAGAGAAAGATGTTAATAAGAAGAAGAGAGGATATGTATTATGTAATAAATGTAGAGAGGAGGTCATACTCACTCCACGAGTTGAAAGGTGGCATATGTGCAGGACGGCCCCAGCATGACACAGCCAATTTCACCTTGTTTCTGCAGAAGACATTGTGGTTATACTACACATATATATATATACATATAATATACATATAGTATGGAATAGTTGGCATTGTACATTGTCTTGTGTAACTAATCTTCTTCTCCAATAGGCCGAGTAATCATGTAAAACGTCGAGTAACACTCTGTCTAATACACTTTTCTCTGTCTATTTTCATTAGCCCAATCTGATTTCGGGTTTGTTGTCATTGAGCCGCATGCAAAGACAAGAACAAGAACAAGAACAAGACAAGACGAGCTGACAAACCTTTCAAGACAATTTCCATCTCATGCTGATCATTAGGAACACAACTCTGAGGTTGTACAAATGTAACCCAATCCTTTTTACATTTGTACACACAAATGTGGGAAAGAGACCACTAGTATAGGTGCACACTTACATGTAACTTCTTGAGTATCTCCACCCCCTCACACGAGCTGCTCCCACAGCCTCTGCGTCGGTACAGCGTGGTGTTGAACCCATGGTAGCTGGCCGTCAACGTGAAGTTCAAATCTTGGGACATAGAAAAGGAAAAAAAAAATGTGAGAACTATTGATAGAAATCGTCGCTGTCGGGCGGAAATCGTGTATGTCCAAAGCCCTTACTTTCCAGGAAACAGGAATTTGTTTCAATGGATCCAATGTAGTTTAACTTATTTACTGATAAGCGCTTGATAATACTTTGCATTGGATCAAAATTCATAAAACTAAAACCCACAGACACACTCAAACACTTTCACATTCACGAAACGAAACAAATCTGAAATAGGAAAAATAGCAGATGTGATGCATTGTGAGCTTGTAGATCAGTTATGTTTGCTAGTTCTGTGTGACAATGTGGTTGTAGTATGACAAGTAGGCCTATTAATTAATTACACGTTCATTGACCAAAGACAACATAAAAAGTTCTCATTAATCATTAGTGCAAATTGAACTCGTTGATCTGTAGTGACAAATTACCTCATTAATATTGTTATCAAGATCAGAGTACAATGTTTTTACTGTCCCCTGTAGCCTACTGGAACATTTTCTTTATCAAACAAGTTTTTTAAAATGGCCCCCTATTAACTCTACTACTTTGACCTATTAGCAAAATTATTTTCATTAAAGATTCAGTACTTGCACTGTACAAATTGTACCCAAAGAACAATCACAATTACAGCACATGCCAAAAGCTAAAGCCATTCACTAATCTAACAAACTGTCTTCTTGAAGCCTGCAGTAGACTTTGTATGTTGTATGATAGAGCATGTATTTGGCCTTATTCTCTGCCTCAGTGGTTCCCATAAAGGTCCTTGGGGGGGGGGGGTCCAGGGGGTTCCCAGGAAAAGTAGTTATTTATCTGAAAGATATCGACTATAACTCTTCTGAGGGGGACCCTGGCACAAAGCCTTTTCAGATGGGGGGGGGACACCTTTGTTGTACTTTTATTTGATGAGCCATTATTATAATAAATACTCGTATTTTGATCATGGTGTCTGCTCCCCCTTCCTATGTTACTCACTCATTTACCCCTAGACTTATGATTTGTAACATAAATGGGGGCTCGTCCGGGGGGGTCAGATATACATACATATCAATTTGGGGGTCCTTGACTTGAAAAGGTGTGAGAAGTACTTGCTCTATACCTTCTGCTTCGTTCAGTTTCCTGTCCTTTTCGATTGCTTGCTCAACCGCCGCTTTGACAATATTCAGACTCCACTCGGTGTTGTCCTCCAGGAGAACGACGTTCATGGTGTACGGGCGGTCGCGGCAGTCGTCCAGCATCTCATAGGCCACGGCCGCCGCAATCAGAATCCCAAATGGTAAACAGTGCACGTAGAACATCATATCACGATCTGAGATATTGGGTTTTCTTCTCAACAGCAACAACGACGACGACGAAACGGTCCTGTTGATAGTTGTCAAATCAATTCCAACGCGGTGATGATCAGATCTCCAAAAATTGGAGGTAGGAGAGAAGATGGAATTACATTGTGAACGTTGACCCCCTTACGTGTAGGAGAAGTCAGTTCTCTGTGAAAGCAGAACTAATCAGCATTTTCAATGTCCCAGCAGAAAGCGGTCACTCTTTTTGAGACACTCTCCCAACACATCAGGTATAGAAATATAGTTATAATAATAGTCTCTTTAGAGTGTTTGATCCAATCCTCCCTGGTTTAGTGGACAAAGAAAGACTCAATACAAAAATCAACTCGGTTTGGTCCTTTATAGGAAGAAAAAAAAGCATAAGATCAACAGATTGTCCTCCAGCTTGGGAAGAGCCCGTCTACAGTACTTGTCCTCCATGCGTTAATGAACAACTGTCAAGTGACAGCCTGTGTGTGTGTTAAGGGGCGGGGGGGGGGGGGGGGTTAGACTCTCATTTTGTAGATTGTAAATTGACACACTTACATCACAGTCCGTCATGTTTATAAACATGCTCTATACCTATACTAAATGGCTCTCATTCTAATGAATTAATGTGATGAAAATGAAACGGTTACAATATAGTAAAATGTCAATCATAAAAGGGATTGGGTAGACGATCGATACCTGTGTAAGTATACCTCAGTACTTAATTAATAGCCGTATACATTTTGATTTGACAGTAAAAGTTTGCAGCTGATTGTCACTTGAATATAAGATTATAGAAGCTAAAACTGGAGCCCCTCTCCGATAACAACTACAATAATAAATAAATGTTAACCGGCAGATCGACAGACTTGTAGGTACACTAAGCAAACACAGCCGCCTGAACATATCGACTGCAACGTGCATAGGAACGGAACAAGAAGACATGATCTCAATACGGAGACAAAAGGAATCAATACAACCCACTAATATGTTCTATATTCTCTCTCTTTCAGTCTAGAATGTGCCAAAGACAAAGATTCTCAAAGCGAAGGTAAAGCTTACACTGTGACGAGAGCAAAGGTCACAATACGGCCATAAAAGTGCAGGCTTTGTGTGTCACTGATAAATATCGTCTGTTATAAAAGGAGGTTAGATTAAGTCAATAAAAGTCTCAGCTGGCCACTCGTATACCACCGTCCCTTCATTCTGTGATATGTGGCTTGTATATATGGCAAAGATCCCAAACCCCAAAGTATAGAGCACATTTCTTTCCCTCGCTAACAAAGATATCTCAAAAGCAAAGATATCTCAAAAGCAAAGATATCTCAAAAGCAAACGGCTGGGATTACCATGGAATGGAGCTGCTCACCTCACCTGAGGACAAACCAAAACCATTTGAGTGACCCAATGACCTTTCCTAGCTAGAGCCACCCTTAAGCCAAAATGTCAACTTTCCACACAAGATATCTCATAATAATATAAGATTGCAAGGCCTTTCCTCTTGCAACACCCTTAGGGCTTAGGCCAAACGTCTTATACTTCTCTTTTAAGCTTTTGCTGTCGTTTATAATATGTATACAATTAATAAACATTTATATTGGCACTAATAATCAATTGTCCTTTTTTTGTGCCCAACTAGTGAGAGTTTGGTACTTTTAGGGGTGGCCATCTATGAGCCATTCCACACCATCATAGCCTATACAAAGTTTACGGCAGTGTCAGAAATTCTACTCACACAGTCTGACAAGGTGGATAACCAGCAGCATTTGCCTTTATGTCGCACAGTATGCCATTTAATGGCAGCACATACATGCAGGCTCAGGAGATAGAGGGGCCATCTTGGGACCGGGAAGGTTCAGTTCCTGGTTCAGTTCGGCACCCGGCTCCTCTGGTATTGTGCTAAAGTGTCATCGAGCAACAAGACACTAAAGTGGCTTACATGGTTCATTACATGGTTTTCGTTACATGGTTGCTTCTACCATTAGTATTAGGGATGTCCCGATACACTTTTTTCGCTTCCGATCCCGATACCTCAATTTCTGTGTTAGCCGATACCGATACCAAATACCGATACCAGTGTTGTGATCTCATGTTGTGTTTATAGCTATATCTCGTGTTGTGTTTATAGCAGACTCCTCACTCAAATGTGCACTTGCAGTTTGGGCAACTCCAAAGCAAACTCCACATGTCCCAGCATTGTATTTACCTGCCATAGTGTCAATCCCTTATCCCTGTGTCAGATCTGTGGTTAGACTGGCATATTCACTGATACCGATATGACCCGATATGACAAATAAGGGCCGATCCGATACTTTTCCCGATACCGATACAGTATCGGGACATCTCTAATTAGTATACATACGTACGTGAACGGGTAAATTACTGGCCTAATGACATCACAAATTTAGAGCTCGATCTGGCAAACCACACAACAAGAACAAATCGAAAACCTTGAGGAAACCATCCTCCAACCAACCAGGCAGCAGTGTTGATTTCGTCGACTAAAAGCTATGAAGAAAAATGTTCGTCGACTACCTTTTTTCACTGACGAGAACAAAATGAAAACTATGACTGATGTTTAAAACTAAGACTAAATACATGTATAATGACAATTTCGTCAACAAATAAAAACTAGACTAAAATGTTAGGAAGTCATTTTACACTTTGCAGATCTGCTATTTGCATGCTGAAAATAGCAGATCTACAAGCTCACAACGCGTCGCAGCGCCCTACCTGGGCCCTCATCAAACCCTGAAAAACAACAAAAAAAGTGTTTCTAATTATTTGTTCGGCCCAAAAAATGGTGTTTGTTGTTATGAGTTGTCACGACTCGAGTTGGCTTTGTCTGCGGCGTAAACGTCTTTAAATAAATACTTTTTGAAATGAGGAAAATGAACGGAGAATCATTTCCTGGGCCCTGGTAGGGGGCGGGACTGGGACGCTCTATAGGCACTCAACAAAGCCGGATTCGAACCCCCTGCAGCCTCCGCGGTGGTATAGGGCAGGTTACCACTTGCACCACCCAAGTGCATTTTACTGCATGTCATGTAAGGCAGAGAAAATAAATGTAAACGACATGAATCTTGGTCAGTGGTAAATATATAACCTTTATATCACTTTGCCTGTGTGTGTTATCGTTACACAAGTTCCTGTCTAGTTACTATCCATCTGCATTATTCACAATGCTGTAAGTCAGGGGTTTTCAACTCACTGTGAACCAGGGACTAAGAATCAACCTGGGGACCACCTGTGTTGTGTTGGTGTTGAGATTGGGGTCCACGACGGCCAATTTCATATAATTCTGGTGCTCCTTGACACGAAATAGTGTGAGCGCCACTAAAAAGGAAACATAGGAGTTTTTCAGAAAACCTTTTTAGAATCTGCTCTAAGGTCTAAATGGCTTAACCCATTTTGACCTGAGATCAGATTCTAAAAATGTCTTCTATACATCCTGACAGTTTTCTCAAAAAGTCAGTCGTTCTTCGATTTTTCAAAAATAGCAGACCTACAAGCTCGTAGCGCGCCACTCGGTGGCGCGCTATGAGCTTGTAGATCTGCTATTTTTCAATAGCTAAAGCATAACATAATGCTAACACCAAAAGGGCCGGGTTAAAGCAGACATAGCTCTCACCGCCTAAACCGGGAATATGAATTCCTGCCTTCCGTCCAAATGGCTAAAGACCCCTGTAACCAAAAACAACAGGTACAAATTCTCATTTATACCTACCTCCATTCGGGCCATCAACAAGGGAAGCATGCAGGAGGAGGTATAGCTGCTGTTTAGTTTCCGGAGGTGGGTGGAGAGGATAGTTGTATAGTTACACTTGGTGCACTTTGGCTCTATAGTTGCACTTTAAATTGAATGTAATAATTGCGAACGCAGTGAGTCTGTCTGTCTGTCTGTCTGTCTGTGTGTCACGCTGTAACACCACCAGAGGGCGCAGTTGTATCACACACAAAACACACACACACACACACACACACACACACAAACTTAACTTAAAAAAAACTTAACTTAAAAAAAACTTAACTTAAAAAAAAACTTAAAAAGAAAAAACTTTAAAAAAAACGTTAAAAAACCTAAAAAAAACCTATAAAAAAAAAGAAGAAAAAAATACGTATACGTATGGCTGTTGTTGTTTACTGTATGTTCTACTGTTTGTAATGCGTTTTTATCTGCTGTAAAATTAATTGACCAGCTTGGGACATATAAATAAACTTGACCTTGACCTTGAAAGCTTGAAATGAAAGGGCTTAATTTAATTTGTTCATTTGAGGTGAATTAAAATCAAGTCATATTAACAGTCATTATTTAACTGACATATATGCTAGTGGTCCGGAGCTCAAACAAGATTGAGAGACACAGATCTATTGCTTTTCTATGGTTGCCCTTATTCTGTTCTCTTAACCTAACATTTTGAACTCATACTCATACACACGAAGACACATGCCATTGCATTATTATATGGGCACATTTCCTCGTAATGGTGACTCAACCAGTCAATCCGGTACACTTTCCCTTGAAATTCCAACATCCGACAACTTCTCAGTAACTCATGACTCATATCATACATCACCAGGTCATTTTCCAACTAATGGAGTTGGAACAACTGAGGTTTCGGGAGGTTTGACCAAGCATGAAGACAACCAAACAAACACAACTCACCAGCCACTATCAACTCGCACCCTGTGCCACCCGTGCCAACCACTCACCTACACTCAACCAGGCAGACCACTCCTTATACCACACCAACCACTCACCTACCCTCAACCAGGCAGACCACTCCTTATACCACACCAACCACTCACCTACCCTCAACCAGGCAGACCACTCCTTATACCACACCAACCACTGACCTACCCTCAACCAGGCAGACCACTCCTTATACCACACCAACCACTCACCTACCCTCAACCAGGCAGACCACTCCTTATACCACACCAACCACTCACCTACCCTCAACCAGGCAGACCACTCCTTATACCACACCAACCACTCACCTACCCTCAACCAGGCAGACCACTCCTTATACCACACCAACCACTGGGGGTATTTAAACGCAAGTTTAAAAAATGTCGGCGTGCATACTTTTCGGTAACACTCCCTCCCCCCCTTTTCTCTTCGACATCTATCATCTCTGCATGGTTCCAGAGGGGGTTTCTTCTACACACCTATGCACAGGCTCTCGCCTTGACCCCTAAGCCAAAGTATCTGGTGTCCACAACTCCTCAAACCCCCTTAATCTCACTGCCGTCCACGTCCCGTGCCCCTGACCACCATACGCCGCACATCGCATGCTTGTGTGTGCCGCGTGGTGATGACCTTAGACGACCATGCTGGCTCCCGCTATGTCTTTCCATGCTTAGCGTGATGTGACGCGCCCATGAACGCTAAAAACAGCAATAGCCACTTGCACCCAAATGTGCTCAAAATGTGCTGACCTCATCACATTTGTGCTGATCTCATCACATTTGTCATGACGGCTATGGCCATTTTTTAGCCCAAGGAGTGTTTTTTGTGTGAAACTAATGCTTGGAATGGATTCAGAATCTAGTTTGACATGTCACATGCTACTTAATTAAAGCAAAAGGAAAGTGGATGTTAATGGCAGGGTGTGGGTCACACAAGAAACCCCTATAAAATATTGCTCAATACTGACAGCCGGTCAGCAAGTGGATTCATGAATGTATGTATATAGACAATATTTTTAGGCCAATAAAAAAAGACTATATATACCAAATTTCCCACCCCACAAGCCCGGCTGCCGGACTAATATACAGTTTCACAAGCATACAAAAGTACAAACAGATTATTCTGTGATAATACTGAACGTGATGTTTATGTCGTGTTTACACTCAGTGTGTTCTGATATGTTTTGGAATCAGAACACTCACCCTTATAGGTTTGTCACCATGGCTAGCATAACATGGCTATAAATGTCCTGAGCAAACACACATGCCACAGAGTGGCTCTGCTATCGTGAGAGCACGCACGGTTGGCTTGGGAGACCAAACCATTTAGACACACACACACACACACACACACACACACACACACACACACACACACACACACACACACACACACACACACACACACACACACACACACACACACACACACACACACACACACACACACACACACACACACACACACACACACACACACACACACACACACACACACACACACACACACACACACACACACACACACGGTAGTGTTGCATATAGTGCTTCCGTTTCAACACACCCTATGGCAATTATCAAATGCAGGAAACACTGAGTCGTGTTGAAAGGGACAAAACAATGGGTTTTATTGTCTCTTTAAAGCCATTTAACAGTGGGAACATTAATGCTATATGACACTGTGAGGAGTGTTATTGGAAGTCTGAGAAAATGGATCCGGCTGAACACTTTCCGCAGAGTGTAAAAATAGATAAGGAAATGGTTTTGATGGAGGCCTTGAGTAACTACAGAGCATCCAACCCAACACAAACACACGCACGTGCGAGTGAGCACACGCACGCGCACACATACACGCGCACACACACACACGCACACGCACACGCACACGCACACACAAAGTGACCACCATGCTTACGGTTTCTGTTGCACTGTTGCACTTATATTGTATACAGTATACATTTGCTCTCACACCGTGTGTGTGTGTGTGTGTGTGTGTGTGTGTGTGTGCGTGCGTGCGTTCGTGCGTGCGTGCGTGTGGCCGTGTGGCCGTGTGGCCGTGTGCGTCCGCGTGTGCATCTGCACGTGCGTGCGTGCATGTTCGTGCGCGTGTGTGTGTGGCTTTACAGCCTCGATATCCTGTACATCAAAGCTGTAAATCCTTACATCCTAAACTAACATGTTCTCATTATATGTTCATCTGTGTTTGTACACTTTAATGGTCCGTGCCTCATCTGTCTTGGCTCTAACCTTATTCTACCTGTCTAGATACTTCCTTAATGTTAACGAAGTCCACACCCACAACAACAGAGGGAGTGCAATGAACCATGTACAACCCAGTTCACACGGGTGTGGTTTCATTACGTCAGACATTACGTCAGACCACAGCTGATCAGTCTATATAAGACCTTACACACTCAGTTCACACGGGTGTGATTTTTTTTATATAAAAAGCGATCCAGTTTAAAAGGTTTAAAAGACTATAGCACCCTTTGTGGCACTGGCTTTGCCTCGCCAGTCGCCACTGGGGTTGTATACTTTTATAAATAAATATAATTATAGTTGAAACACTGGTCTGTTAAATAATAAAAAATGGTTATTGCATGGTGACTACGAGCTGTGCGACCTCTTTGAAACCGTTATTTTACTACTGACGAGCGCTCCTGTTTCATTGTTTGTTTTACTCTCAATTAAGCCATTTTGGGCGGGAACCCCTTTTGGTGTTAGCATTATGTTATGCTTTAGCTATTGAAAAATAGCAGATCTACAAGCTCGTGGCGCGCCACCGAGTGGCGCGCCACGAGCTTGTAGGTCTGCTATTTTTGAAAAATCGTGAAAATGTGTCTCAAATCTTTGAATATATATTCTTTTAGAGTTTCAGTTTTTAACTCAAATCTTTGCTTCTGGAGGGTCCCTGGAACAACATATTTTCAGATGGGGGGTCGGCGGCATATTACATATAATTTTTGGGGTCCTTGACATGAAATATTGAGAACCACTGATATAGAAACATCTGTTTTTCAGAAGAAAATACATTTTTTTAATTTCGACGTCAGGCCAAAATGGGTTAATAAATTCTGAACTGAGGAATGTATTTGGCCACCATTAATCCCTTGTGTCAGGGTCCTTTCATTGCCGATCAGTGCTAAAGACCTTGGCTTATTGGATTGATGCAACGTTGAAAGTAGTCATGCTAAAGTCAGACGAGGAGACGTTTATCTTTCCCAACAGCTAGTGATTATTGGGTGTATCTATCACTCGCTATCTTCCCTCGGTTACCTTACTCACCATATTAGAGCCCATTATTAAAACACCTCGTGCTCAAATGCTGATAGGTCGATCTTGATAAAGACAATCTTTATGACTCATAGTAAGCTATTGAGAGCAACTCAACAACCCAGAAACAGAAAAAGGGGAGTCTGAAACACACTATCTTGTTCTTTTGACTAAGACAAAAATAATTATCGTCCACTATCAAATATTTATGTCTGTATTTAAAAAGAAAAAGGAAAAAATAAAAACAGCCTGCTTTTTACTGCGTGTTGCATTGCTGTGCTATTCAGCTCAGATACAACAATCAGCTCAGATACAACAAACACAACCAGCTCATATTTAATAACTGTGTTATTATTATAGTGCTATTGTTGCGGAATTGTAACCACTGGCCCAGGTAGAGTAGGTTTGATTTATGATTGCTGTTAAATTGTTTAAAACAGCTTATCAAAGTTCTGTAAACTTCGAAGAGAAGTGTGTGTCCTTTGACTTAGAAATGTGGCTTCATTTGTACATACATTTGGAGCCTCATGGACTTAGAAATCTTTATACAGTTTTATATATAAGTACAAATATATGTTAGATTAGATAATATTCCATAGGCCTCCATGACAAGAAACTGTGAGAAGTCACAATAATCTAGAGGATAAACAACTGAATTAATAGTTTGGGCGGTGAGATATGAAAGGTTTTTGGAATGCTTATTTTTCTCTACTGCTGAGAGAATTGTTTTACTTGTTTGTGACCCAAAGTCGAGTTTGCCTTTTATTTTCTTATACTCTTTGGACAAATTTTACACGCCAGGCCGAAGGCGTGCGTGTGTGTGTGTGTGTGTGTGTGCGTGCGTGCGTGCGTGCGTGCGTGCGTGCGTGCGTGCGTGCGTGCGTGCGTGCGTGCGTGTGTGCGTGCGTGCGTGCGTACGTACGTACGTGTGTAACTATGACAACATAACAATAAAGAAACACTCACATATGGAGTGTGTTGTCTAATCTCAATGTGTCGTCATCAGTAGGCTCCATAAATGAGCACAAAAAGTATATATGGTCCATATATAGTCATGTGCATATAATGGGAGCGACATATACATTTACTCACTCTAACCTGTTTAAGCATAGATATGTTAATCTATGTGCTTGTTCTTTACCTAGATACTGCAGTCCCAAGGACACAGGATGTCACTGTTGAAGCACAATTGTCGTCTAGTCATGCTAGTCATGTTTTACTATCTTCTCTTGCCTATAATTCTGATGACTCACATATCTTCCTGTAATCTGGCTTGCTCTGTATAGCCTATATATTCTCTGTGTGGGGCTAATAAAGTTCAGAATGTCATGTGACACTGCAGTGCTATGCTGCATCATGTCATGTTGATCTCCGAGCTTGTGTTCGCTTGCAGACGAGTTATTCGATTGAGGGATCAGAAACACATGCGGATGGATATAAGTAGGCCTAAATCACCACAATTCAAGCATTCAGGTGCCATGCCCAATTGCCCATGTTTGCTGCCATGCCCAGCATGGCCAGCATTTCTCATATTCCATCCTGATTGGCTAAGATTGGCTTCCAATACTTTCAGGAGTGGCCTGTTATTGGTACACAGTCTCTCTATAGCCATTAAGCGAAACGGGTCTTTCAGATATTTCATACTCCATCCTGATTGGCTATTGGCTTCCAAAGATCGCAGGAGCGCTCCGATTCGAACAAAGCGCTGCACATCATGAACACATTGTGTGATTTCTGTGAAATTTTGCACAAACATTCCCACTAGGCCGAGGAAGGAATGGCAACTCAGCCTCATGGTGGCGCTATAACTGGCCGATTATTGTTTTTTACCTCTAACTGCACCAATCTGTGTAAAACCTTGAATGCACACTCCCTGCATACCTATGCCCGGTAATTTTCACATCGGCTCTTTATAGCGCCACCAGGAGGCCGACATATGTAAAACACGGTTTTTTATACGTATTACTCCTTCAGATTTTATCCAAAATCTCACGCAAATCGGTACACATGATCTCTATAGTCATGTGATCAAGATGAGTTTGTTTGATTTCTCATATTCCACCTTGATTGGCTAAGATTGGCTTCCAAAGTTTGCAGGAGTAGCCCATTTTGTACAAAATGCCGCAAATGTCTGCTTGCGCCGGTGAAACTGTGCACGCATATTCCCACTAGGCCGAGGAAGAAATACCACATCAGCCTCATGGTGGCGTCTTTACATATAATAACAGCACCGATCTGCGTAAAACGTTGTATGCACACTCCCTACAGGCCAAGGAAAAACGTATGGCCTGCAATTTTCAATTCTGCCTTTTCGAGCGCCACCAGGACTGCACTTATGTGCAACACTCATTAAATATTAGTCCTTCAGATTTGATCCAAATATCAATCCTGGTTCTATTCTATTTTTATTTCTATTCTTTCGCCACTGGCAGATTCGCGTCTGGCCACTGCGAGGCTAACCCGTTTGGGGATATATATGAATCATATGACATACCCAATGCCTCTCTCTCTCTCCCTCCCCTCTCTATCTGCGACTTTAGTCTCACGCCCTTCTGACTCTCTCCCCCCATCAGCCACTTATATATAACGGGTGTCCCCTTTGGCACACCCGTTATGCGATGCTCAGCCAATCACAGCGCAGAATGACACATGAGTCCGCCGGTACTCTAATCATTAGGAATAGAAAATGCAATTCCTAAAAAAAACTGTTATTTTATTTTCGGAACACACAGATCTTGGTGGGTGGCACAAACAGATCTCCGGGCTGATTCAAAATAAGAAAATGTATATTTGTAACGGTTTACTATACCTTCGTAGGGTAAATCCAACTAGAAAGGGGTGCTCCGTGGAGCGCATATCTCCGCCAAGCTGGGTTGCCTATAGCCAGCGCTGTGTAAGTCATGGGATTGCAGCAATCAGGGGCTCGAGGAAGCTGTGTGAGGAAATGCATGTACAGTATATGATATACAGACGATACAGTATTCGTTTCGCATTTGACAACATGTGAGTCCAAATCAACATGTGTGAGTCCCAATTCACTATTTGTCAGCCTTCTAACTGACTGACTGTAACCAGCAGGCTCTTTCTGCCTCGGTCCACCTTGTTTATGTTGAATTAGCTAAAACATCATTTTTGGAAAAAGCAAAAAAACGATGATGTTCCCAGTCACCAATGCTGCACCTGTTCCTTTTTACTGACACCAAGTTTAAAATAGGAATTGAATGCACAGAATATCAATACGAAGCAACTGAAAAACCTGTTATTTCAATGGTAGTGGATGGAGAGAAAGGATTTTTGTCCAACCACAAAACAGCAACCAATGGGTGCGAAGAGGGGCACAACCAGGGGCGGGACTTTCAAAGGGTGAATTGGACATTTTGAAACGCAATTATAGCCAATCAGAATATAGCAAAACCCTGTTTGTAGGGCAAAACCCTGTTTGGACACAAAAACACAACATCGGAAGCAAAGAAGTCGTTGTTTCAGGACCATAGCACCTATGTACAGTAGGCCTATTTTGAAATTTTCAAATCAAATTAGGTCAGCTACATTACGTGTTTCCAGTACACAAGTTATAACAATATTATGTTAAAACATATTATATTATACGTTAACATATTATAACATAATAATGATGACATAACATAATACAACAATCAGTGAAGGAATGGGGGGGCAATTTCCTACAACCACTATTACATCATACCTCAGTGTATTGCCTTTTTTGAATTTAATTTAAAAAGAAAGATTTATTTTTCTTTTCTTTTGAAAATGGCTACCGGTAATTAAAAAATCACACCCGTGTGAACTGAGTGGTGCAGTGACGTCACACACTAACCATAGCAATCGTGCTCATCTGTACGTGGCCCCACGTACAGGTACACACCTGGTACACAGGTACAGGTACACGGGTACACGTACAGGTACACGGGTACAGACAAAGCTGGTTATTGGAGTGGTTTGCACCACTCAAAAGGGACTTTATTAGAGGGTATACAGTAGTACATACACATAATACTTACACACATATAAACTTGTGTCTGTGACTATTTTACATCCCCATTTGTAATTCATCAAAGTTCTAAATTCCCTCTTATAATGCCTTTATTTTTGCAATATTTGCAGCCGGTAACTTAAGTTAACACCAATGGTTAATTGACTGCGTGGGACCGCCACCTCCCCACTCACGCATTTCCAAACTGCAATTGAGTTCAAAACTGTTTGTCTTTTGGGAGAGATGTGGAGACACATGTTGCAGAAGCAGTGAATTCCTATTGCTACACCCCTCCCCTGGCTGGGTGGGTGCAGACTGCAGACAGGAGCTATTGTGACAATATAACATCACTTTGTTCAATACAGCAAGTTAGCAACTGTCACTCTGGATATAAAATGTGTTTACATCAGTGTTGTTTTCGTCGACTAAAACTAAGACGAAAATTGTTCGTCGACTACCTTTTTCCACCGACGGAAACTAAATGGAAACTACATGCGCGCGACGCGTTGTGAGCTTGTAGATCGGCTATTTGGCCCGCCAAAACACATTTTAGTCGACTAAATCAACTGTAGATTTAGTCGACTAAAATCGCATGACACTTAGTCGACTAAAACTAGACTAACACCAAAACATTCCAGGAGACTAAAATATGACTAAAACTAAATTAAGTTTCAGTCCAAAGACTATGACTAAACTAAAATAGAAATTTGCTGCCAAAAACAACACTGGTTTACATACTGTCATTGAATCCAACTGAATATCCTGGCCTACTATTGGCCTACTATACGTACATTTGCATTGTGCATGGCTTGGTATTTGGTGTCTGACAGTAGAAAAACTACCAATACCTTGAGTTACAAGTTGTCTTTAGATAAACGTGCTGAGTCTCTTCATTAATGATTCAGCACAATTAGCATTTCCTTCTACGGCTATTTGCTATGACTTACTCTTTAACCAAAGGTTAAAGGTTAGGAAATGTTTAGTTTGGTTGGTTCTAAAAAAGAGTGTTCAGATTGTAAGGGACTGAGAGATATTCTTAAACCGTGGAATCGTTTTCCTTTTCCAGCCTGCCCTCTTGTGGTGGAGTAGAGAATGTGCCGGTATTTGAGCATTGGGCATCATGCCTGTTCTGTTCTTTGTCTATATAGAAGTGTCTATTTGTACGTCTCTAAATGTTTTGATGAATTGAACATGGTGGACCCTGTTGGAAACAAGTGTAATGCTTAATTGGGTCGTCCACTCACAGTTAACAGCCTTTGTATTGAGTTTGTGCTCGAAATGTACTGTAATTCTGCTAACTGTTAATAAATATTTCAATCAATCAATCAATGCCCTCCCAACATGAACATCCTTCTCAAAGTTGCATTAATCTAGGTGTGTAATATAATATGGCTGCTGCACCATTTCACTATCAAATGTCGCTTTATTACAGCAAATGCCTCATTTGACACTATAATGAATCAATTAAGAATTATAGGAAAGGTTCGCGTTGAAGTCAATTCAAAGGGCAGGCCTGGAAAGTTTTTTTTTATACCGATGGAGAGAGTGGTCATACTGCCCAGGATTCAAACGAAACCCTTGTTACCCACATGGGAAACCAAAATGATCTACCGGTCAGCCAAGAAGGACTCTTTTTCGGCTTAGTAGGGCTAATGTGAAACAGTAGGTGTCCTCATGAGGGCCTAAATGTCTCAATAGAAGAGTATAGACCACCTGCAACTGGAACCCCTGCAGATGTGGTAGTTGCGACCGCAACTGTGTTTTGGTTTATTGGTCACCCCAGGCAAGCCCCCAGGTGCCCAGGTCATCGTGACATCAGCCCCCAGGTGCCCAGGTCATCATGACATCAGCCCCCAGGTGCCCAGGTCATCGTGACATCAGCCCCCAGGTGCCCAGGTCATCGTGACATCAGCCCCCAGGTGCCCAGGTCATCGTGACATCAGCCCCCAGGTGCCCAGGTCATCGTGACATCACGTGACATCAGCCCCCATATATGGTGCCCAGGTCATCGTGACATCACGTGACATCAGCCCCCATATATGGTGCCCAGGTCATCGTGACATCACGTGACATCAGCCCCCATATATGGTGCCCAGGTCATCATGACATCACGTGACATCAGCCCCCATATATGGTGCCCAGGTCATCGTGACATCACGTGACATCAGCCCCCATATATGGTGCCCAGGTCATCGTGACATCATCAGGTATGTTTATATAGTAAATGCGACCTGCTGTTGCAGTTAAGCCCATATATGGAGATCCCTGATGTCATCAATATTGGCCAACAACTCATCTAACCTCAAACCTCAAACCCTTAAGCCCTAACCACACCAAAGGGTCACCATGCAACTCCTTGGGTCCAAACGGTTGCAAGAGAGTTAATGCTAAAACCGTCTTGACCCTTTGGTGTGGTTTGGTCCATTGAATTCCATGTGTTGAATCACTAGGGTCAACGTGGGTCAACGTGGGTCAACGTGGGTCAACGTGCAACAAGACATATCACACCGCAGGGACAACGCTAAAACCGTCGTGACCCTTTGGTGTGGTTAGGGCTTTAGATCTCCATATATGGATATATGTCATGGATACATTCCATTATGTTGATCCTTCCCCATTCATCCTTCCTCTTCGATGTGTCCCATTTGACTGATACCTGTCCATTTAAACTCTAGACTTATGATGAATTCCTGTTTTATGATGAATTCCTGTTCTGTCCTTTGTCTATATAGAAGTGTCTATTTGTACGTCTCTAAATGTTTTTGATGATTTGAACATTGTGGACCCTATTGGAAACAAGTGTAATGCTTAATTGGGTCGTCCACTCACAGTTAACAGCCTTTGTATTGAGTTTGTGCTTGAAATGTACTGTAATTCTGCAAACTGTTAATACATTTTTCAATCAATCAATCAATAGACGGGCCTGCCCCAAAGTTATTAGTGCAGCCGCACCCGGCAGCCGTTGAAAACTAGAGTTCTCAACAGGCTGAAAATTAAGACTCAGTCCTACCTGGGCCCTACGGCCCCTACCTGGGCCCTCAAATCATCAAACCCTGTACACTCAAGAGAATGTCCCCGCTACCACCCTTAGATCTCCATATACTGTATGGAGCTGACCTGTTCTGACATTACATATGTTGATCTGACCTCATCAAACCCTGGGCCTGTTACACTCAAGACATGCTCCTTATATGCAGGGAAGTACAGAATTCATTCCATGTTGATCTGACCCCCCCATGCCAAAGCGCTAGCGCTCGCCCAGCAGTCTGCCGTCAACGATGCAGAGGCGTGCACGCGACCTCAGTCGCTTCTCGCCCTCAGGTGTCTTACTGTCTGGTAGTAGTAGTAATATTATATTAACATAGCCTACAGATCTGGTCTACTAACAATCTACAAATAGTATTGTATATCCAAGAGTTTGTAACATTGTGTGGTATCGTAAAATATAGTCCATAAGCCATAATGCCATATTTGCAATAATTAGACTACACTTTGGTCATTGTGCTAATGTGATTCCTGGGTGAGGAGACTGCTAGTCTGGAGAGCAATCACCTCGGAGGTTCTCGTAAAGTACCCTGTGGGCAGGCTTTGTTCTAAACCGTTTGAGGCTTGGTGAGGTGTTTGGAGACACTTAAGCATTCTTTTGTCTCAAGAAACCTTTTGTGAGACAACTTGTTTACCATGTGTTTTTCAATCTCTGTGAAGTTTCAGACTCCACCTCTGAATTCAATGTGAAGGTATTCAGAAAAACCTGAGTAGCCTAAATGCATGCATGAAAGGTCATTGATTCGGTTGGTGCAACATTAGGGAATACAAATTATGCATGTTGGGGGTGTATCTGAGTGGTAACAGTAACGTGTGATTAGCCTAAAGATATTTAAAAGACTATCAAATTATTCTATACAGTGTTAAATATAGTTCACACATAGCAGTATCTCTCTTCTTTTTTTCTTTTCTTCTTTGTATAGGCTATAATACTATAACCTATAACCCTAACCCATATCATTTTTTTATTTTGTCTGTGTGAGTATTGGAAACTATAATAAGTGTGTACGTAGGCCTACCCATTATCATCTGACCACGATCTGGTTTCCTCTCACAAATGGCATGCATGCAGAAAGGCAGATAAGGTCGCATTGGGTAATAGGCCCGCTGACTGACTGACTGTAGCTGCTCTGTACTCTGTTGGCTCCAATGTTTACGTGTGCCAAGTGCACGCCCACTTCGGAACGTCACCACGGCGTGTGAGATAGGCTGTACGTGCAATATCCTCCCGGGACTAACTGGGGTTACAGCGCTGCTTGCTTGCAAAAGAAAAACACACACAGCCATGGCATCATCATGCTGCGAAATGTGAATGGGTTGAGCCTTGATTCCAACCGAATAAAAAACGGGTATATCGAGAATTGAAAACGAAACAAAA